>NC_080787.1:61377850-62026461 GCF_028018385.1 Neofelis nebulosa | reverse complement strand
TTTCCAAGGGACATTTTAAACATCAGACTATAGATATTTTAGACTAGACAGTTACCAAATCAAGTTATCAGTTTTACCGATGAAGAAATGGTGGCCCAGAAAAGTTAACTAGCATACCAAGAAAGCAGATGACTGTGTTTCCTGACAAAAAATTTCCTAACCACTCATTTAGCATCCTCAACCATCTTGTATGTTTTTTATGAGATGAAACATAATGCCTATTACATAGCAAATTAAACATTTCCATATTATGCAGTTTTATAATAGACATTATTATTATTTTTTAAGTTTATTTCTTTCTTTTAGAGAGAGAGAGAGAGAGAGAAAGAGCACAAACAGGGGAGGGTCAGAGAGAGAGGGAGACAGAATCCCAAGCAGGCTCCTCACTGTCAGTGAAGAGCCTGGTGCAGGGCTAGAACTCATGAACCATGAGATCGTGACCTAAGCCAAAATCAAGAGTCAGTCAGATGCTTAACCGACTGAGCCACCCAGGCACCCCAAATAGACATTATTTTTATTTTTACACACATTTACTGATGACCTTGACATGAAGAAATGAAATGGGTAATGCGCCTATAGCTTACTCTCCAATATAGGAAATAGGAAGCCAAAGTGGAGATCAGGGTAAGGTTGAAAAGTCGGTAGTAATTCTTAACCAAAGATTACTGTGGCTAACAGGATGCACAAGGGCTAAAGTTTATCCATCTCTGGATTTGTTGTATGGTGTGGCGGTGTAATTGTTATTGCATATATCACATAGGTGGTTTGATTAATAAATAATCATTAGGCACAGTGATTCTCAACCTTAGCTGCACATTAGAATCACTGATGAACTTTTTAGAAAACAGATGTCTTGGTCCCCATTCCCAGACACTGATTTAATAGGTCTGGAGTGGGGCTAAGATATCAATAAGAAAAGCACATACTAATTTAGAAAATATCTATACAAAAAATTATTCAACATTTACTTGAAAATTTAATTTAACTGGGCATCCTATATTTTTATTTGCTAAATCTAGCAGCTCTATCTTGGAGTCACTTCTATCCTTTCCTTGTGAGAATTTGTCCTTCTGTGAGAAGCATCCCAGCATCTTGAGACATGAAGACTTCCATTCAGGATTAACCGAATGATTAATAAAAAGCATATTGATTTTATAAATCAACTGTGGCATAAGAAACGCAAACTTAAAAATATTTTATTCCCTTGGGCGCCTGGGTGTTTCAGTCGGTTAAGCGACCAACTTCGGCTCAGGTCATGATCTCACAGTTTGTGAGTTCGAGCCCCACGTCAGGCTCTGTGCTGACAGCTCAGAGCCTGGAGCCTACTTTAGATTCTGTCTCCCTCTCTCTCTGACCCTCCTGCGCTCACGCTCTCTCTTTCCTTTAAAAATAAACATTAAAAAAATATATATATTTTTTATTCCCTTGGATTTTCTTTCTTGATTTCACAACTTAGTTATTTGAGAAGTTAGTTTTTCATTTATTTTCTCATGGATTTGTCCTTAGAAAATTACTCTAGGGACACCTGGGTGACTCAGTTGGTTAAGCGTCTGACTTCGGCTCAGGTCATGATCTTGCAGTTCGTGAGTTCAAGCCCCGCATGGGGCTCTGTGCTGACAGCTCAGAGCCTGGAGCCTGCTTCGGATTCTGTGCCTCCCTCTCTCTCTGCCCCAACCCACTTGCATTCTGTCTTTTTCTCTCTCAAAAACAAGTAAACATTAAAAAAAATTTTTTTAAATTTAAACATTAAAAAAAGAAAATAACTCTAAAACATTGGTGAAATGAAATCAACAGATTTTAATTCCTGTGTTTAATTTCTTTAAAGAAAAACTTTGCAAGGGAATAAAATTTTAATAAATTTTATACCCGTCGTATAGATGACAGAATTCCAGCTCTTCATACATGTCTCTTCATATGTGTATTTACTGTGAAAATGAGGATACATATCAAATTTGGCTTCAGTTTCATACCAGTTTTGTAAAATAAATTTAAACGCTTTACATATCATGCACTAGGCCTATGAAAACTTATTTTAACTTTATTAATTGCTTTTTACTAGCTTCCTGAATGTGTGAAATTTCCCAAAATTCAATGAGGAAGATATTTTATTCATCTGTGTGTATGTGTTTATTTTTTTTTCTGGTCTTTTTAAAAATTGTAATTCCAGTATAGTTAACATGCAGTGTTATATTAGTTTCAAGTATACAATATACTGATTCAACAGTTCATACATTACTAAGTGCTCATCAAGCTAAGTGCATTCTTAATCCCCTTCACCTATTTCATCCATCCACCCACCCAACTCCCCTCTGGTAACCATCAGTTTGTTCTCTATAGTTAAGACTATCTTTATTGATTGGTCTCTCTTTTTTTTTTAAATTCTACATATGAGTGAAATTATATGGTGTTTATCTTTCTCTGACTGACTTATTTTGCTCAGCATTATACTCTTCAGCTCTATCCATTTTGTGCAAATAACAAGATTTCATGTTTTTTGTGGCTGTATAATATTCCATTGTATATATACCACATCTTCATTCATCCATCTATTAATAGACACCTGGGCTATGTCTGTAATTTGGCTATTAATAAGGCTGCAATAAACATAAGGAGATATATCTATATCTATATAGATATAGATATGTTTATTATCTCCTTATATCTCCTTATATCTATAGGATATAGATATATCCTATATATATCCTAAGATATATCTCCTTATATCTATATAGATATGTATCTATCTATATCTATATAGATAGATATCTATATATATCTATATAGATATCTATCTATATAGATATAGATAGATACAGATATGTCTTTTCAAATTAGTGTTTTTGTAATCTTTAGGTAAATATCCAGTAGTGAGATTACTGGATCATATGGTGATCCTATTTTTAATTTTTTCAGGAACTTCCATACTGTTTTCCACAATGGCTGCACCAGTTTTCACTCTTACCAACAGTGCACGAAGGTTGCTTTTTTCTCCACATCCTCACCAACACTTGTTCTTTCTTGTGTTTTTGATTCTAACCATTCTGACAGGTGTGAGGTGATATCTCATTGTGGTTTTAATTTGTATTTCCCTTATGATTAGTGATGTAGAACATTTTTTAATGTCTCTGTTGGCCATCTGTGTTTTCTTTGGAGAAAAGTCTGTTCATGTCTTCTGTCCATGTTCAATTGAACTACTTTGGGGTCGCCTGGGTGGCTCAGTTGGTTGAGCGTCTGACTTCAGCTCAGGTCATGATCTCACAGTCTGTGAGTCCGAGCCCCATGTCGGGCTTTGTGCTGACAGCTCAGAGCCCGGAGCCTGTTTCAGATTCTGTGTCTCCCTCTGTCTCGGACCCTCCCCCGTTCATGCTCTGTCTCTCTCTGTCTCAAAAATAAATAAACGTTAAAAAATTTTTTTTTATTTGAATTACTTGGGTTTCTTTGGTGTTGATTTGTATCTTTACATATTTTGGGTATTAACCCTTCATTGGATGTATTATTTGCAAATATATTCTCCTATTCAATATGTCATCTTTTAATTTTGTTAATTGCTTCATTAGCTGTGAAGAAGTTTTTATTTTAATGTAGTCACAATGGTTTATTTTTGCTTTTGTTTCTCTTGCCTGAGGAGACATATCTTAAAAAAAATGTTTCTATGACTGATGTCAAAGAAATCACTGCCTATGTTATTTTCTGGGGTTTTTATGATTTCAAGTCTCACACTTGGGTATTTAATCCCTTTCGAGTTTGTGTGTATAATGGAAGAAAATGGTCCCATTTCATTATTTTGCATGTGGCTGTCCTGTTTTCCCAATACTATTTGTTGAAGAGACTCTCTTTTCCCCATTGAATAGCCTTGCCTCCTTTGTGTAGGATTAATTAACCATATAAGCATGGGTTTCTGGCTCTCCGTTCTGTTCCATTATCCATGTGTCTCTTTTTATGCAAGTATCATAGTGTTTTGATGGCTACAGCTTTGTACGATATCCTGAAATCTAAAATTGTGATACCTAAAGTCTTGTTCTTGTTTTTCAAGATTGCTTTAGCTATTTGAGGTCTTTTGTGGTTCAGTACAAATTTTAGTATTATTTGTTCTAGTTCTGTGGAAAATGTTATTGGTATTTTCATATGGATTTCACTAAATCTGTAGATTGATTTGGGTAGTATGGACTTTTTAACAATATTTCTTCTTTCAATACATGAGCATGGAATATCTTTCCGTTTGTTTGTATTATCTTTAATATCTTTCAACCATTTTAAAAATGTTTTTATTTATTTCTGAGAGAGAGACAGAGCACAAGTGGGGAAGGAGCAGAGAGAGAGGGAGACACAGAATCCAAAGCAGGCTCCAGGCTCCAAGCTGTCAGCACAGAGCCCGACACAGGAGTTGAACTCACAAACCATGAGATCACAACCTAAGCCAGTCAGAAGCTTAACAAACTGAGCTACCCAGGTGCCCCTTCAACAAGGTTTTATAGTTGTCAAGTACAGGTTTCATCTCCTTGGTTAAGTTTATTTCTAGGTATTTTAATATTTCTGGTGCAATTGTAAATGGGGCTGTTTCCTTCATTTCTCTTTCTGCTGCTTTATTATTAGTGTATTGAAATGGAATGGATTTTAGTATATTGATTTTGTATCCTGCAACTGTACTGAATTCATTTATCAGTTCTAGTAGTTTTTGGTGGAGTGTTTGGGGATTTCTATATATAAATGTCATTAAAAATAGTAAAAGTTTTACTTCTTCCTTACCAATCTGAATTCCTTTTATTTCTTTTCCTTATCTGACTCTTGTGTCTAGGACTTGCAGTACTATGTTGAAAAAAAGTGGTGAGTGGACATCCTTGTCTTGTTCCTGATCTTAGGGGGAAAGCTGTCAGATTTTCACCACTGAGTTTGTGTTAGCTGTGGGTTTTTCATATATGGCCTTTATTAGGATGAGGTATGTTCTTCTAAACCTACTTTGTTGAGGGTTTTTTTTAATCATAAATGGATATTGTATTATGTCAAATGCTCTTTCTGAATCTATTGAAATAATCGTATGTTTTTTTTTATCCTTTCTGTTATTGATGTGGTATATCACATTGATTGATTTCCAAATATTGAAACACTCTGGCATCCCTAGAATTAATCTTACTTGATGGTGGTGAATGATTATTTTAATATATTGTTGTATTTTGTTTGGTAATATTTTGTTGAGGATTTTTGCATCTATGATCATCAGAGATATTGGACTGTAGTTCCCTCTCTCTCTCTCTCTCTTGCTTTCCTGAGTATCTGTATCTGGTTTTGATACCAGGGTAATGCTGACCTCATAGAATGAATTTGGAAGCTTTCCTTCCTCTTCTATTTTTTTTGAATAGTTTGAGAAGAATAGGTTTTAACTCTTTAGCTCTTCTTTAAATGATTTGTAGAATTCACCCGTGAAGTCATCTTTTCCTGCACTTTGTTTGTTAGGACTTGTTTGTTTGTTTGTTTTTTAATTACTGATTCAAATTCATTGCTAGTAATAAGTCTGTTCAAATTTTCTATTTCTTCCTGCTTCAATTTTGACAGGTTATATGTTTCTCAGAATTTATCCATTTTTCCTGGTTGCCAGTTTGCTGGCATACAATTTTTAAAATATTCTCTTATAATATGTGTATTTCTGTGGGTGTTGGTCATTATATCTTCCCTTTTATTTCTGATTTTTGTTTATTTGAGTCCTCTGGCTTTTTTTTTTTTAATCTGGCTGAAGATCAATTTTGTTAATCTTTTCAAGAACCAGCTCCTGGTTTCACTGATCTGTTCTATTGTTTTCTAGTTTTTATTTCATTTGTTTCTACCCTAATCTTTATTACTTCCAAGGGCATATTGGTGGAAGGGGAAGTTTTACAGGAGAATAAGGGGACAGGACATATATGTTAACAAGGTTTGTGTGAATCTACTGTGAATCTACTGCCTCCATGAGGCAACATGGAGTAGAAGTTTGGCTGGAGGAGGCTTTTCTGTGGGAGAACTTGGGGATCAAGTGTGCTGTTAGTGAATAAAGTAGTGAGTGTTGGCACTGAGCTAGTTGCTAAAGTGTCCATGTATCCGGACTGGTGGGTGTGGGAGGGAAATGGAACCAGCCAATTGTTTTGTCATGGAGAACTCTCTCAATGATCCCTGTTTCTCTAGCCTGCACTCCGAGATTAGCAAACAAATCTACCTCTTGTATACTCTGGACATTTTCCAAACTGCTACTTCTATGCTGTATCTCTTTGTATCTGTTTGTTCTGCTATCCTTTTAAGGGTGGAGACTCAGCTTCCTATCACTCTGTCCCCTCTGGAAGAGCAACACTGCTGAATTTTAAAGATCCAGGTTTTGGGGCGCCTGGGTGGCGCAGTCGGTTACGCGTCCGACTTCAGCCAGGTCACGATCTCGCGGTCCGTGAGTTCCAGCCCCGCGTCAGGCTCTGGGCTGATGGCTCGGAGCCTGGAGCCTGTTTCCGATTCTGTGTCTCCCTCTCTCTCTGCCCCTCCCCCGTTCATGCTCTGTCTCTCTCTGTCCCAAAAATAAATAAAAAACGTTGAAAAAAAAATTAAAAAAAAAAAATAAAAATAAAGATCCAGGTTTTAAGACCCACTGATTGCAAGAACTCACAAAATTATGTACCTCTGGTTTAGTCAAATGTTTTGGGGATTCATTCTCTCCATGCAGTTTCCCCATGCTTGGGGTGTCTGGTGTGAGGATCTTTTTCTTTCTTCTCTCTAAACCCGCGGCATCCCTCCCTCCTATAGGCAGTCCTATGCGTCTCTTTAGCTCCAGACTGCATCTCTGCCCTTGCTACCCTCTTCATTGTGGTCTCTTCTCTACATTTAGCTGTGGAGAGACTGCCTTTCCAGTTTTCAGGTCATTTCCTGAGTTATTTACACTGATACAGGTGTTATCTAGTTGTATCCACTGGACAAGGTAAGCTTAGGACCCTCCTACTCTGCCATCTCCCTCGCAAGTCCTTCTTTGTTATTAATTTATTTTGAGAGAGAGAGAGAGAGAGAGAGTAGGGGAGGGACAGAGAGAGGGAGAAAGAGATTCCCAAGCACACTCCATGCTGTCAGCACAGAGCCCGATGCCTGGCTCAGTCCCACTGACCATGAGATCATGACCTGAGCCAAAATCAAGAGTTGGACACTTAACCTCCTGAGGCACCCAAGCACTTTTATTCTTCTTTGTTTTGCCTTGGAAATGCACCAGAGACTGTGAATTGGTTTTGCAACTTCAGCTCATTATAATATTAATTTTAACCAAAAACGTAACTGTATGACCATTATAAATAATTAACTTAAGCATGTATGAAATAAAGTCTTCTATAGTCTTGTTTCCCAGAGATAACCATTTGGAATAGTTTGGTAAAGAGATTTCCAATTGTTTTAAGTATAGAACAATATAGTAATAGTAATAGTAATAGTAATAGTAATAGTAATAGTAATAGTAATAATAATAATAATAATAATAATAAAATACTGAATATTATACACGATAGCTTGCAGTTTGAAATCCATCTCTTAAGTAATTTTATTCTGTTTTTATTTCTAGTTCTATGTGCATAACCTCATATTCTATGTATTGTGTATTTCCTTTTACATAGCTTTTACATTAAATCAAGTCTCATATTATACCCATTTTTCTCTTCTTGTTCTGTTTTCTCCATTTCCTTAATAGTCTCCCCCAAGAGCATTTTTTCAAAGTACTTAGAAACTACTCTTTGCCTAAGAGTCTGGTCCTGGGGAATCCAATGAAACCTATACATACTTCCTACCTCATTATCTTTCATACATATCCTCTTCTGCAGATTCCTTTCCTCAGTTTGTGCCCTTATCTTTTCTTCTTAGAACTATTCAGTAACCTTATAAGCCATCTTTTATGTCCAATATTTTGTCCAATCAGTTCATTATAGTAGAGTTTCTAGTGGGCTTATATTAAAAAAAAATTAAGAATGCTAACTAAATTTTATTTTTTATTTTTTAATGTTTATTTATTTTTGAGACAGAGAGATTCAGAGTGTGAGTAGGGGAGGGGCAGAGAGAGAGGGAGACACAGAATCTGAAGCAGGTTCCAGGCTCCACGTTGTCAACACAGAGCCCGACGCGGGACTTGAACTCACAAACCATGAGATCATGACCTGAGCCGAAGTCAAGATGCTTAACTGACTGAGTCACCCAGGCACCACCTAAATAACTATTTTTAAAACTTTAGTGCCTCTTAATTTTCTATATAACAAGTCCCACGTCATTTTTAGGTGTATTTTCAATATTTCTATTCTCATCTTGATTTTTTGTTTAGTCAGATCACAACAATTCCATTTATCTGGAAATATGAAGAACTTCCCAAATCCCCCATAACTTAGGTGCTTATGGTTTTTGGGTGTGTATGTGTGCTTCTTCTTCATACAGACATGGCCAAGATCATCCTGCTGTTAAGAGGCAGAGTATCATTAAACTAAAGGCTTTTCACTCCAAATATGTTGTCTTTTATATCATCAGCCTTGACTTCAGATTCTGTCCCATAAAAGTAGTTCAAATTTACAATCATGCAAATGTTTAGTTTTACTCTCTGACAAATTCAAATGTTTGTGAAAATCTGAAACTATCTTGGTACTAATGCCTTGTCTTTATAATGGTTACATAGGGGTGCCTGGGTGGCTCAGTGGGTTAAGCGCCTGACTTTGGCTCAGGTCATGATCTCACAGTCCATGGGTTCGAGCCCCGCATCAGGCTCTGTTCTGACAGCTCAGAGCCTGGAGCCTGTTTCAGATTCTGTGTCTCCCTCTCTCTCTGCCCCTCCCCTGTTCATGCTCTGTCTCTCTCTGTCTCAAAAGTAAATAAATGTTAAAAAAATATTATATAATGGTTAGATAATAAGATATACTAAAAAATAAATTCCATGGATAATAAGTAATGTGTATTTATCTTCTCTATTTTTAAAAAAAATTTTTTTTAACGTTTATGTATTTTTGAGACAGAGAGAGAGCATGAACGGGGGAGGGGCAGAGAGAGAGGGAGACACAGAATCAGAAGCAGGCTCCAGGCTCTGAGCCATCAGCCCAGAGCCCTACGCGGGGCTCGAACCCTGAGATCGTGACCTGAGCTGAAGTCGGACGCTTAACCCACTGAGCCACCCAGGCGCCCCAATCTTCTCTAAATTCCCATAGCACATTTTTATTTCTCCTATGACATAACCATTGTTTATACTATTAATTTCTATATTTTAACTCTACTAAGAAATATATTTTTTGAAGTTAGAGAATACTTTTTATTAATTTTTACAAACCAATAATGTTTTTCCTATAGGAGGTGGTCAATAAAAATTTTGTAAATGATCAACTATGGACTGAAAATAGCATATGTGGCTATCCCTAAAATCTCCTGGGTGTAAGTTAATTTTCTATGATTCAGAAGTCATTTGAGGTTATTTTAATGCCTCAGAGTCATTATTGGGGACATGAGTAATTGTTATGCTAACAGCACAACTATGAAATTATGGCTATTTCTCAGAGATAGATTGTATAATGATTACAAAAATCAGCATATTTTGATGCCTTTTCCTCTTATTTCATTCTCTTAAAAATATTAATCATCTACCACATCTATAATATGCTTCTTAATTAAGAGTAAAATAATTTCAAAGAGACACTACACAATTGTATCAATAACTAAAGGTGAAAATATAATGGGAAAACTGTATACTTGTCTCTCATAAAATCTAAATGCCATCCTATCCATAAAGCAGGCCTAATAAATTTCATGGCATACCATAAGACTATGCTTCTCCATAGTTTTATCTCCTATGGCATATTCGGCAATGTATGGAGATACTTTTGGGGTCACAATTCATAGAAGAAATTGCTTTTATCATCTAATGGGTAGAGTACAGGATTTCCTTAAGCATCCTATAAATCACAAAACAACCCTCAAAACAAATAATTATCTGGCCCCAAATGTAATAGTGATAACATTGAGAAACTATGCCATAAAGAAAGAGGATAGAAAAAAGAATATATCCTTTATAAGATTCTTCATTAGGAATATCAAGATGTAATTAATATTAGGATTAATCTGTAATGTTGTTATTATAAAGAAGATTCTAAACTCTGTACACCAAATTACAAACAGCAAGCAAGAATCTTTGAATTTCTCCAAACTGAAGATATTCCATACCTTAAATTGCTAGGTATAGTGCCTTTCCCCAGAGTGGATTAAAACATCTTTAAAACCAGTATATACGTTTTAGAATACATGGAAGTATACAGAAACAGCCCCAAAACAGTATCTGCATGGGGGCTTTATTAATGCCTCAGAAAGTATCTTTATAATGTAAACTAAATAACAATAAATTTCTATAAATATTCCTCAACTGTTAGGAGTTGTAAATGATACAGAAAGAGTAAAAGTTTTTGAAATGGTAATTCCGCTTTGTAAATCTTGGGGGGTGGGGGATGTGGCTGAATAGTGTACATTTCGCTGAAAATTTTACTGAATGAAAGTTAATTATACCCATATTGGTTGATTTTTTCTAATAATTATAGTTATGTTTTTAAATTGAAATCCCACATATGTGCCTGTCTGTTCATTTAAAGGATGCTTTGATCCTGGTTGTAAAGTTGGTTTTCTTTAAGCTGCTTGAATTCTGGTGATACCTGATTCAAAACATGACAGGAGGTTACAAGATTTCTTCTTATTAAGTTTAACAGTTCGTTTTACCTATGTTCAGAATTAAATTGATTAATCAAACCTCAATTTCATTTATTAGAATCATAGTTCTTTACCCTCTAATCTCCAAGATTTTTCTAAAATAATTTAATAAAAAAGATAATCCACTCTTATATTAATATGTGCTTAGAATGCAATATTGTTGCCATTGGATGACTCTGTAATTGACAAGTGATTGAAGTAATGGGAAAAAATACTCCAAAGGTATGCACTTCTGTATTTGTCCATAAATTCACATATGTGCCCATGAAAGCATTCCACTCCTTTCCCATTCTGTAACTATACTATGTGTGACTTAGACTTTGGTAACTTAACATGTCATTACATGTTAAAATCATCTCTGGGATATCTGCTGGAATGAAAATATTTGTTCATTGAAAATTGGCATATACCCTAAGTAATACAGAAGAGAGTTGGAACCTGTGCAAGAGAAGGGACATTGTCTGATAATCTAGAGACAACACACACACACACACACACACACACACACAAAAACAAACAAAAAAATACTTTTGGGGGGTCTTTGCACAAATGGTATAAGTTGCTAAACCATGATTTTATTGTTAGTTTGAGCAGGTAGAGACTTGAGATTGCACTGTATGTTGTTTTTATGTTGATAGTAATACAACTTACATTATAATTGTACTTTAAATTGTGTGAATACTAATCTGCAGATTTATCCTGTGTTTATGGTCCTAAACTAGACTACTGAGAATCAGTTAGAATGAGCCTGAGCCATAAAACTAACTGTACCTTAAATTGAACAAAATTAATTTTTGCAAGGGTACATGATTAATTAGTACCACTTCCACGTTGCTATCTTCCAGTAATTTCCCTTATGTCTGAATGCAAGTTGTTCGATATGTATGCAGATAAGATTTAAAACCAGATTTACCTTTCATTTGGGGGAATAAACTGAAAATTATCTGGCATTCAGATCATGACACGCTTTATGTAAAATTTCTGTAAAATGTGACTCTGTAAAGATATTTCTTTTAGTCTGTATCATTTAGTTGGTATGAATGCTGGATATTCTCACAAGGGCTACTGACTAAGAAACTCTTAAATTAGCATAGATCCCCTGCCAGGCATTCCATTGCATTAAAGGTACAATTCAATGTAACCAGTTCTATAAAATCAGAGATAGCAGAGCATAGCAATGGGAGAACAGAGGAAAATAATAAAATGCACTGAAAGGTCAAACATGTAATCCATTTTTAATTGTGGTAGTTTATAATTTAGAGTACTGGTTGGGAAAAATTATGAAATATTTAGGACTACAGGGTACAATGTTGTTATGATTTTGTTTAAAAATAAGAAGACAAGGAAATTAATTAAATGTGAAAAGAATCTCTTTTATCTGTGATAACAGAATCTGTCGACTGAAAAGTAGAGAGATTAAAAAGGTCTTTAGGAGGGTCTAAAAGTTCTCCCTGTGTCCTATTATTATTGTGCCCATACATTTATGTAATGTTAATAAAGAAAGAGCCTACATGTCCATCAACTGATGAATGGATAAAGAAATTGTGGTTTATATACACAATGGAATACTACATAGCAATGAGAAAAAATGAAATATGGCCTTTTGTAGCAACGTGGATGGAACTGGAGAGTGTGATGCTAAGTGAAATAAGCCATACAGAGAAAGACAGATACCATATTGTTTCACTTTTATGTGGATCCTGAGAAACATAACAGAAACCCCTGGGGGAGGGGAAGGAAAAAAAAAAAAAAAAGAGGTTAGAGTGGGAGAGAGCCAAAGCATAAGAGACTGTTAAAAACTGAGAACAAACTGAGGGTTGATGGGGGGTGGGAGGGTGTGAGGGTGGGTGATGGGTATCGAGGAGGGCACCTTTTGGGATGAACACTGGGTGTTGTATGGAAACCAATTTGACAGTAAATTTCATATATTAAAAAAATAAAATAAATAAATAAATAAATAAACATTAAAAAAAAAACTGAGAACAAACTGAGAGTTGATGGTGGGGGGGAGGGAGGGAAGGGTAGGTGACAGGCATTGAAGAGGGCATCTTTTGGGATGAGCACTGGGTGTTGTATGGAAACCAATTTGACAATAAATTTCATATATTAACAAAATAAAAAAATAATAAAAACAATAAAATAAAAAATAGATTTTGAATCTGTAAGGTACTGTGTGAACCATAAAATTATTTTATGAATCGTAAATAATGCTTATTATTCATTATCTTTGTAAGAAGCATGTTTGAACCATAAGAAAGGAAGGCAAAATTTACTTTTTTATGAATTCCATAAATTATTTTTCCTACTGTTCTATTTGTAATTTCTTTAGGCATAGTTGCTTATTTTATCATTTTATATATATATATATATATATATATATATATATATATAGTACTATATATAGTACTATGCTATTAATATATATACTAATATATTACATATATATAGTGAAATACTATATATAATAGTATGTATGTAGTATGTATACTATTATATATAGTGTGCATATATATGTATATATATATAGTACTATATACTAATATGGTGTTTTTCTATATTTGCTTATTTCATTATTATATATATAGTACTATACTCTTAATATATATACTAATATGTATATATACTAATATACTATACTATATATAGTATATTAGTATATTATATATACTATATATAGTATATACTATATATATATACTATATACTATATATAGTATAGTATATTAGTATATACTATTACTATACTATATTGTTATATACTATAGTATATACTATTACTATGTGTGTATATATATATATATATATATATAGTATTTCTCTTATATATAGTATTATATATATATATAATCATAGTGTTTTGCTATAGTACTATGTAATAGTTCTTACTATGTATACTGAAAATGCAATACTAATATATCATTAAAAAATGGGGCCCTGTCAAATTGGTTTCCATACAACACCCAGTGCTCATCCCAAAAGGTGCCCTCCTCAATACCCATCACCCACCCTGCCCTCCCTCCCACCCCCCATCAACCCTCAGTTTGTTCTCAGTTTTTAACAGTCTCTTATGCTTTGGCTCTCTCCCACTCTAACCTCTTTTTTTTTTTTTTTTTTTTTTTTTCCCTTCCCCTCCCCCATGGGTTTCTGTTACGTTTCTCAGGATCCACATAAGAGTGAAACCATATGGTATCTGTCTTTCTCTGTATTAAAAAATAAATAAATAAATAAATAAATAAATAAATAAATAAATAAATAAAAAAAAATGGGGCCCTATAATGTAATGCAATATTATATAATCTTGACATTTAAAAGATCTTCAAAGCAACACAGTCATATGTTTTCTTAGATGAAGACCACAAAACTCATAGCATTTAAATAACTTGTACAAGTTCACAAAAATAGCAACGGAATATGATACACAGAATTCCTTATTCATATTTCATGATGGCAGCCATGTTGATTATTGTGTGTCTGTATTCATCATAAGAATAGAGCAGAATGTAGATAGAGCTAGTACATTCCTCAGATCAAACTTTCAAATCATTCATTTTTTTCTTCAGCTATAATAATCATATTTAAATATCCCATCTATCATTTTCTTTCCTTCAACTACTGTATTTTTTCATATACCAAAAATCCACTTTTAAATGAGATCTTATTCTTGCCTCATTATTTATACCCTTCCATTTATATTTAAGACCATATAACATGCTTATTTTTAAACCTTCTGATTTAAAAGTCTGCTTCATTTGGCATATGTCATCTTTCTTTTATAGTGATTATCTTTCAGGTGTCTACTTATTTGACCCATGTTGAACTAGGGATATCAGACACCAGTATTTTATGTTCACAAAGCTCCAAATACCAAGACCTGGATTGTGTTTATTCTTAAACTTATTCTGGATTGTGTTTATTCTTAAGGAGATGAGGGTGTAGCTGCTGAATAATTTTTGCAAGATAAGCACTGTATAAGTCTAGAGAATGTTACTCACATAAACAACCATACGGGGTTGGTCTTGGAGACAGGTGATTTCCAGGGGAGAGATCACATAATTACTGAGCTTGTTCTGATCACTCCGTTTTGCAGTTAATTCATCTAACAACACTTTTTAAATTATTATTCTTTTAATTAATTGACTTTTTAAATTTTTTAATGTTTACATATTTTTGAGAGAGAGAGAGACAGAGTGCGAGTGGAGGGGCAGAGAGAGAGGGAGACACAGAATGCGAAGCAGGCTCCAGGCTCTGAACTGTCAGCACAGAGCCCATCGTGGGGCTCGAACTCACGAGCCATGAGATCATGACCTGAGCGGACGTCTGACATGTAATCAACTGAGCCACCCAGGTTCCCCTTAATTAATAGATGTTTTAAAGCAGTTTAAAGTTTACAAAAATACTGAGTGAAAAGTCCAAAAAGTTCCCATATACTCCACTATCCCCACCCCAATTTCCCCTTTTATTAACATCTTGCATGAATGTGGTACCATCTTGCATTTGTTACAGTTAAAGAACAAACAATGACACTTTACGGTTAACTAAAGTCCATAGTTAACTATGGGTTACTATTCTATGGGTTTGAGAAATGTATAATGGCATTAATTTACCATCATATTATCATACACAATAGTTTAACTGCCATAAAAATATTGTTGTTCTACCTATTCTTTCATCCTTCCAGCCTCAACCCCTGGCAACTACTGATCATTTTACTGTCTCCATGGTTTCACCTTTCCAGAATGTCATACAGTTGCAATTATACAGTGTATAGCCTTTTAGAATTGGCTTCTTTCACGTACCAATATATGTTTAAGATTCCTCTTTTAGCGGCTTGATTCTTCATTTCTTTTGTCACTGAAAATCCCATTGTTTGGATGCACCACAGTTTATGTATTCGTTCACCTACTGAAGCATGTTTCGTTGCTTCCAAGGTTTGACAATTTTGAATAAATATGCTATTTGTCTCTTAGTTTGTTTGTTTTGCTTTTTTGGGCATATGTTTTCAGATCATTGCGTAAATTCTAAGGAATGTGATTATTTGATTGTATGGAAAGAGTATGTTTAATTTTGTAAAAAACTACCAAAATATCTTCTGAAGTGGATGTAACATTTTGTATTCCACCAGCAACAAATGAGAGTTCCTGTTCCTCTACATCCTTGCCATCATTTAGTTTTGTCAGTGTTTTGGATTTTATCCATTCTAATAGGTGTGTAGTGATATCTTGTATTAATTTGAATTTTCCTAAAGATGGATGATGTTGAGCATCTTTTTCATATGTTCATTTGCCATCTGTATATCTTCTTTGGTAAGGTGTCGAAATACTTTGCCCATTTTTTAGTTCTATTGTGTCCTTATTGTTCAGTTTTAAAACTTCTTTTGTATTTTAGATACCACCCTTTATTCATATGTGTTTTGGAAATATTTTCTCTCAGTTAGAGGCTTGTCTTCTCATTCTCTTATGACACCCCAAGAGACTTCTTTTTTCTTTGAGTGAGGGCATCGTGCTTAAATTTTTAGAGAGAAGCAGCAATCCAGCAGGAAGTTTTCTCGTGATTGTAATCCATCAGAAACTGGGTAGATCTGTTAGAAATAGAGGAGAATGCCTAACGGTAGATGGTCTTCTTTTTTTGTGTGTAATAACCCTTACAAATATTTGGACTTTTTAATTTTACTCTGCCAACACTTGGAGCCCAAGCTTTTGCAGATTTTTTTGAACGTGGTGCAAGCAATATCTTACCTCACATGGGGTGCATTTCAAATGTGGATCCTTTCCTTTTCATGATCTTAACACTCTCAGCTTCAAGGTAAGATAAATTCTTCGCTACCCATAATGGCATCAGCCCCCATCCAAGTTCTTCTGGTATCTGATACATGTATGTAAACACATTCTGGATTCTAAGTAGCAGCCAGACTTTGGATTATGCATTATTACAAGATTACACCTACCAGTACTTTTCTAAAATGAACAAACTAAATCAATTAGTTAATTTGAAAGGAAAGCATTTAATCAACTGTTTAATTGGATTGGAATCTCACAGAAACTTAAATGTTATCCTTAAATATTCATGTTCATAATTCTCTATATTTTAATATTGTCCACCAGCATTAGATAAATGTAGGCAAGGTTTATTTTATAATTAATTATCCCATGGTCTTGAAATTATTTTCAAATTCATGGCAATTTCTTCAGATTAAGATAGCTTTTGTTGTTAGAATTTAAGGTTTATAGACAGAGCATGAAGTAAGTTAGAGGATGGTTGTTAATTTCCCAAGATACCTCATATATGAACCAAAGGAGGAATAGTCTCAATTTAAAACAAGCAAGATGAAATTGCAAGCATTTTATTACTTATAGTTTATAGTGTCCACTACTTGCAACCTGTGGCAAAGATTTTATTTAGAAGTAACAACTTTGCTGTGATCTCATTATGAAAACTAATCAACATATTAACAGCAAAGCAAGCATAAAACACATTTAAGGAAAGCTCAGGACCTGTTCATTACTTCTGGTCAGAGTGTGATATTTGAAGCACTATAAACAAATCAAAGGAAGTGCACAGCCTTACGTGCATTCTGTTTCTTCATCCTTTTAGCTGCCGTTTATTTCTTTTGGTTATTTAACTTTATCAGACTTTATCAGAACATTCCAATAGCATGCTCACTACCAAACTAAGGCCATTGGCTGTCAAGTGCTTTGAGACTCCAAGGTATAAAGAATAGTAACTAAAATCATGTAATTATCTGGAAGCCAGAGTTCCTCTTAATACAGCAGTCTGACTTGCCTATTTTATATCACAATCTGCTATATAATTAGATAACATCTGAAATGTAGTAGGGACCCTAATGACAGGAATGTTCTTGTCTGACTTCTTAGTCTAGCTAATGAAGCATGGGAAGAGATTTTCAGCAAGTGTCAACCGTTTTAGCTTGTGATACCAATTTGACAGTGTGGCAATTGGTATTCATTTGCTAAGCACCAAAAGAAAATACTATTACATGTGTTTATATTTTTATTTGGAAATAAAGTAAAGGCTTATTATGATATTTATGGTGAGAGCTTAGAGCAGTCTCACTTTAAATATAGGCAGCCTTACTATTTCTGATAATTTTATATAATGACACAGACAGCAGTAGTCAGCAAAGAACTGAATACAATTTCTCCTTCAAAGAGTGTATGGCCTACCGGAGAGCCAAAAATATATATTTAAATGAAAATATAAAGGGTTACTTCTTTTCCTATATATGTTCAAGAAATGGCTCCTTATATACCCTGCATCACAATGAAAAATCTTTCTGTAGTGTTACAGATTGTCATAAACCCTCTGGTTCAGTCAGTGTATCTTTTATGATGTAAATAGGATCCCCTATAGCTATTTCTAGAGTAATTTAAAACTCATCCTATGAAACTTCATAAGCCACTGAAATAGGAAAAGCATATCTGGCCAGAAAAACAGGTTTGCCAGATCTGCTCAAGCAATGAATTTTTAAAGGGTTTGCTTAAAACAACAGAGTATGTCAATTGGCAATATCAGTCCACATATGAGCTTTCAAATGCTCTCCTTCTAAGTCCAGGCAGCTGGGTGATTTGTATGATATTTGATTCTTGTTTTTTCAGCAGCCCATTTTGATTTAGTGCCATTTGCATTTTTATAGAAACAGCAGTTCTGCAGCAGGCTCTGTTTTGTTGATAAATTTTGCAAGGGGAAAAAGGTAAAGGGTATGTAGAACTTGAACCTGATAGAAAATGTTGTTTTAAAACATCAGCACCAATGAAAGATAAGTCTCAGAGGAAACAAAACACAAATAACTAGCAATTATATTTTATCATTTTCGGGTTTTTTTTTCAAATTTAGATATACCACATTCCTGTTTACACCTTTTTTTATATACTTGTAAGGTTTCAGACTTTTAACAAGAATTCATGAAGAAGTTTCCATATAAAAACACTAATATAGTTATTGAGAATTTTAACTATAGATAATAATATTTCTCTACGGTAGCTTCTCTGGTCCTGAAGTCCAACTTAAGAGCAGGACTGTTCTTAAGAGGGTTTTATGGCCTAAATAAAAAATATACAATATTTAGAATGTATGAGAGTGACGACAGGAATAGCATGAAACCTTTATTTTGTGTTTGCCTTTAATATTACTACAACTATTCAATATGTAAATAATTATGCTCATTTTATAAAAGAGAACACTGAGGGGTGCCTGGGTGGCTCAGTCAGTTGAGGATCCGACTTTGGCTTAGGTCATGATCTCAAGGTTCGTGGGTTTGAGCCCAGCATCAGGCTCTGCGCTGACAGCTAGCTGGGAGCCTGGAGCCTGCTTAGAATTCTGTGTCTCCCTCTCTCTCTCCTCCTCCCCCACTCGCACTCTGTCTCTCTCTGTGTCTCAAAATAAATAAATGTTAAAAAAAATTTTAAATAAATAAAAGAGAAGACTGAAGTTCAGAGAAGTTAATCGTTTGCTTCAGGTGATTCAACTACTAAATAGACTTGGGATTTGAACCATGGGCTAGCATCCTGTTGCCTCAGGATAATTTTGTTGATAGGGGCACCTGGGTTGCTCAGTAGGCAGGGTGTCTGACATTGGCTCAGGTCATGATCTTGTGGTTCATGAGTAGGATCCCTGCATCAGGCTCAGTGCTGACAGCTTGGACCTGCTTCAGATCCTCTGTCTCCCTCTCTCTAACCCTCTCTGACTTGTGTGGGTGCTCTTTCTCTCTCTCTCAAAAATATATATTAATTTTTTTAAATTTTTATTGAGAGAAAAGCCTGTTAAAAGTAGACCATGTGAGCAGTCTTGATATAAGGAAAACAAGAAGGCACAGAATGACTGGATGCAGCCTTGGGAGTAGAAGTAAATATATTTGGACTGGAGGTGAATGTCTTAGTACAAACTTTGCTGCCTGCTCAAGGTTGCAGTGCAAAGCATACCTGTTTGGTCTGTTTGTTTATTTGTTTGTCTGTTGACTTGGACTTTACACAGTTTTAGATTTGATTTTGGAGGATTTAAGCAGTCATGAGATTTTCAGCCTTACCACTCCCTGCTGGCTTACCCCAGGGAGAGTTTCACTCCTTGACATCTGTCCCAAACATCTCTAGGCATTTGAGTTTGCACTCCCAGATTACAGTATAAGTAAATCTACTTATCTGATAGGTATTAGAAATACCTTTCCCCGGAGACAAAACACTAGTCCGTGAGACAAATGTTAAATAGTTGGAAATATAAATATCATTTACAATATTCTAATTTACCATCAAGTGGAAGAACTGCGGGTAGGAGCACAAGGTGTCAAATTAAATGAAGGAATCAGATAAAATGTGGTAAGTTTAACAAAGAAAGTAGTTACAAGGATGGATGAAACAAAAATCTAGTCTGAGAAGAGTGATTTTATACCGGGACGTTCAAATGAAGGTGAGACATTTGGAGACTGATTTTAGAGAGACCAGATTAGGGTAGACCGACAATTAGGAAACAAGTACATGTTATCAAGAGATTCAGTTTTAGGAATTGTAGTTTAAACATGACAGATGAAGATCCAAGGGCAGAAGAAAAAGCCCTTGTAGGGGCATTAGTCAAAGATCAGGATGGGACCTTAGTCACTACAAAAATGGTGTACAGAGGTAAATGGAAAGCAAATGCTAAAATTAACATTCTAAGTTTAATTAAAATGCTAAAATTAACTCCATGCTAAGCAGATACATAAGTGAATTCAGGTGCTTTTATGCTTTTTCTTCTCTACATGGGTCTAAGAGTGACTTCAGATTGAGTGAAGATAAACCTGCAAATTAACATTAAATAACCCCAATTACAAGTCTTTGCAGTTCTAACCATTGGTTTATGTTAACCGTTTTCTGTTGTTTTCCCCTGCCTTTTAATATAAAAGAAAGAGGAATGATAAGGAAAGATTAGAGACCTCTTGACAAAAGATCTTCAGTTTCCTGAATCTCTTTCCCACAACCAACCCTGGAGAAATCTTGGAGGTACAAGCAAAATTCTGAGAGATTAACATGAAATTTGTGAGGTTCTCCTAAAAAGACCCAGGGCCCTTTTACATCTGGTTTTGGGAGCTGGTGAAGTGTGGGCCACATGGAGATCTACAGCTGGATTTTAACTGCACTAACACAATAAATTCCTTTCTTGCTGAGTTACAGGTAGAGACTATACCTTATCACAGGAAGGAAGCTTCATTTGCAGCAAATAAGGAAATCATGGGAAGTAATTTCCAAAGCCATGACTCCCCAAGCAAGGATGAATGGGTTTGTTTTATTTAGGGTTAGGGTGAATATTCAGAAAGGGGAGTTTTGTCATCATATGTAGAGTTAGGTCGTGCACACACCTTAAAGGAACATGCCTATACATACATTGTATGTTATGTTAATGAGGTTGGCGCTTTTCCTTGGGAGGAGATTTTAGTATTATAATCAGGATAAGGTAACTCTTGGTCACTCCATGGTCCGTCTGTGTGGTATGAATCAGTGGTTGAGCTCAAACTGGTCTGGGTGGTCTTGGCTGGCCAGAGCTCTACATCAGGACAGTCGTTATTGCTTAAACGGGTAGTTTTGGTTACCATCATGGGATGCTTTGCACATCTGGTCATTTGCTGAGTCAAAAGATAAACTGGAAATAGGAACTTAAGGAAAATATGGGACAATAGTCAGTGGGTACGTGCAGGTGGGCAGCAAAGGTCATGTCTTGGGGTCGATCATGTGGGGTCTTGCTAGTGACATGGGGAGAGGACGGGCTGGTAGAAACAGGGTTCTTGTGTTCTGCTTTTCTAAGTCTTCACCTTTTCTTGGAGCTTTTGCCACAACTTAGTGCAAAATTTAAAAACAAGGCCAGCTATGGTTACGTAAGTGGCCTCTAGTTTACATAAGATATAATGTAGTTGTTGCCCTTGATAATGCTCATGTGACAATGCTCAGATCATACTGAAAACACTGATTTTGCTTTGATAAATATTATCTGTATACTTACCTATGAGCTACATTACAACAGTCATAAAAAGTTATTGTTTTTTTATTACTCATGAAGATCTGATTTTGTAATCAAGGATTAACTGCTTGCTGTAACAAAGATTTAATAACAAGTTTTTTTGTTGTTTGTTTGTGTGTTTCCTCATATTACTGTGGATATAAATCCACTGGTGGTTAAACTTAATCATAGAAAGCTCCGAGGATAGTCCCTTTAATGATCTTGTTTCATGTAAATATTTAAATGTACACAATGCAGTGTATGCATATGTATTTGACTCTATGTTGCATTCTTCTATAAATGGGTAAGTTTTTTTCTTAAGACTTTACTGTTTTAGAAGTTTTAGGTTCACAGCAAAATGGGGAAGATTTAGAGATTTCTCATATGCCCTCTGCCACACATGCATAGCCTCCCCTGTTATCAACAACCCTTAACCAGAATAGTATATTTGTTGTAAATAATGAGCCTACATTGATTCATCATAGTCACCCAAAGTCCATAGTTTATTTTATGGTTCACTCTTGATGTCGTATATTCTATGGGTTTGGGCATATATATACTGTTATGTATCTATCATTTTGGTATCAGGCAGAATATTTTCACTGTCCAAAATATCCCTGGTGCCCTGCCTACTCATTCCTCCCTCATTCTCCCCCAACACCTGGAAAGCACTGATCATTTTACTTCCTCGATAGTTTTGGCTTTTCCAAAACATCATGTAATTGGAATCACATACAATGTAACTTTTTCAGATTGGCTTTTTTTCTGATCTTCCAAAGTGGCTATATCATTTTGCATTCCCGCTAGCAATGAATGAACATGACTATTTCTCCACATTCTTCCTAGGATTTGGTGCTGTAGGTGTTTTGGATTTTGGTCATTGTAATGGGTGAGTAGAGTATCTTGTTGACATTTTAATTTGCATTTCCCTGATGACTTGTGAAGCATCCTTTCACATACTTGTTTGCCATCTATATGTTTTTTTTGGGTAAAGAGTCTGTTGGTTTGGGGCCCATTTAATTTTTTTTAATGTTTATTTATTTTTGAGAGAGACAGAACATGAGCAGGGGAGGGCAGAGAGAGACGGAGACACAGAATCCAAAGCAGGCTTCAGGCTCTGAGCAGTCGACACAGAGCCCGTTGTGGGGCTGAAACTCACGAACTGTGAGATCATGACCTGAGCTGAAGTCAGCCACTTAACCGACTGAGCCCCAGTCTTTGGCCCATTTTAAAATGAAGTTGTTTATTTTCTTATTGTTGATTTTTAAGAGGCTTTTCTGTGTTTTGTATAACAGTACTTTACCAAACATGCCTTTTGCAAATATTTTCTCCCAGTCTGTGTTTTGTCTTCTCATTCTCCTGCTACTGTCTTTTGCAATGCATAAATTTTTAATTTTAGAATTATATTACAATAAAATAAAATAAAATTACAGTACAACTCATCACTTCTTTCTTTCATGAATGGTGCTTTGGTGTTGTATTTAAAAATTCATTGACAAACCCAAAATCATACAGATTTTCTCCTATGTTGTCTTACAGGAACTTTATGGTTTTGGGATTTACATTTAAGTCTATGATCAATTCTAATTTTTAAAGGTTATGATGTCTATGTCAAGAATTATTTTTTTAAGTATGTAGATATTTATGATTTCCTACATATTCCATAAAAAGACTATCATTTCTTTTTGAATTACCTTTTCTTTTTTGTCAAAGATAAATAGATTATATTTGTGTGGATCTATTTCTGGGATGTCTATCTAATTGTCTATTCTTTCTCCAGAATCACACTCTGATTTACTGTAGCTCCACAGTAACTCTTGAATATGGGTAGTGTCAGTATCCAACCTTGTTCTTCTCCTTCAATATTGTGTTGCTGTTCTGGGTCTTTTGCGTCTACACACAAATTTTAGGAGAAATTTGTCAATGTTAATAGAATAGCTTGCTGGTATTTTCATTGGCATTTTATTGAATCTATAGATTAAGTTGGGAAGAATTGACATTTTCACAATGTTGTATCTTCCTATCTGTGAACATGGAGTATTTTCTCCATTTATTTGATTCTCCCTTGATTTACTTAACCAAAGTTGTATAGTTTATGTCATGTAGCTCTTGTGCATGTTGTGTTAGTTTATACCCATGTATTTCATCTGTCTGTTGTTGATGTAAATGGCATTATGTTTTATTGTCAGTTTTTTGGCATTTTCTATGTAGATGGTAATACATGAACCATGTTTTATTTCTTTTTCTTGTCATATTGCCTTTGACAAGACTTCCATATGATGTTGAAAAGGAGTAGTGAGAAGAGACAACGTTGCTGAATGTACATATGTATATTTCTGTGTATGTGGATTCATTGCTGAATACATATACAATAGTCACCTCATTTTGTTAAAGTTAATAAATATTAGATGACTTTATCAGCTTTATAGATTATCAGTATTTTTCTATTATCATTTCTATCTTAATACTTATTATTTATTAGGTTTGGAAATACTTTGGTGTCTGACATGAAATAGAAACTCAGCTTTTTTCCCTATTTTTGCTTTCCCAGATTTGACGTAGGTGTTCCAACAGGTTTATTAAGGAACCCATTAATTTCCATTGGTTAAATATGCTACTTCAACTGAAAGAACCTATTTCTGAGCTTTCTATCCTAATCCATTAATAGCATTCTTGTTTTTAATTTTATTCAATGGGAATTCAAGTGTCTTTGTTGGGGCCTGTTAGCTAGGTGATATTTTAATTGTGAATGTGTAGTTTTCAATTTCTAATAATTTTATACATAATTTCAATAAGGGCAGTAAGTAGATCCCAAGATGAGAGAGATGATACAAACACATAAATAAGGATATAGAATATTTATTATATATTAAAGGTGGCATGAAAAATAAATGTAGAAAAATAGAGCACTTAGTAAAATATGTCAGGATGAAAGGCTATACATTTGGGGAACATGATTAGGTCTGTACCACACACTTGCAATAAAATTAATTCCTAATGTTAAAGATTGTTAGGTGAAAATTAAAGACATGGAAATATAGGTGAAAGTGGGAATGTCTTTAGAAATATGACCTAAGGAGAAATGCAAAATATTGATGAATATGATTATGTAAAATGTTAAACATTCTGTACCTCAAGAAATGATAAGACTAATTTTAATAACAAAAGGAAAGATGTGAAATAATGTGACAAGTATTTTTGCATAACTTAGTAAAAGATTTTTATTTTTTAAATTTTTTTAATGTTTGTTTATTTTTGAGAGAGAGATAGAGAGACACATGGCATGAGCAGGGGAAGGGCAGAGAGACAGACACAGAATCTGAAGCAGGCTTCAGGCTCCAAGCTGTCAGCACAGAGCCCAATGTGGGGCTCGAATTCATGAACTGTGAGATCATGACCTAAGACATGAAGTTGGATTCTTAACTAACTGAGCTACCCACCCACCCTAATTAGTAAAGGATTTTTAAAAATCAATAAGAAACAAAACATGAACAATAATAAAATGAACAAAAATGTGAATATTTAATGCTTGAAAAAATAGGGAATGCTAACAAGTATATTAAAATTTTCAATTCATATTTTAATTAAAGAGCAGATTTCTGACAAAACTGCAATGTCATTTAATCTTCTTAAATTAGCCAAGATATAAAATACTGTAATATATACTTTTGGTAATTATGTATAAAAATGGTGAAGTACAATTCTTTTAGGGATCCATTAGATAATGTCTGTCAAAAGACTTTGATCTAACAATAAATAAATGATTCAATAAATATTATTTAACAATAATCAATATTGTTTGTATTATTTAGCAATAGATAATCAAAAATATTATCTAACAATTCAATAAATAAATTGGAGACATTTCCTGTGTTTATATGTGTGTGTGTGTGTGTCAGTGTACAACAGAGATTTTTTCATGATAGAAACATTGAAAATATATACCACAATAAGTGATTGGATACATATATGTACATATGTGTATATGATTATACACACATGTTTATATATGTGTTACAAATTCAAGTGTATAGTCAGGTAATATAGAATTATTATTTATTCTTTTCTTCTTTATTGATTTTCATCACCAGGAGAATCTGTTTCTGGAGTGTTTCTTCTATATTCTCATACAAATAATTGTATCCAGAAATAAATATGATGTTGTAGATGAGTATCATTACATCATGGCCTAAGAAACCATATATTGTATATAAGCTCATATAGGTCTACCAAGAAACACACACACAAACACAAACACACAGGCAACATTTAAATGTATTTATCTGTTGTGGATAGAATTCTTGAGCTTTGCCTAATTTTATTTATTGATGCACTGTATTTTTGTAAAAAAAATTTTTAAAGTATTATAATAAGAAAAGATTATTTTAGAAAACGTTTGTTTGGAAGATGGATTGAGATGATAAACTGGGCATATGCATTTACATCCCCTTTCAGTTAAATTATTTGAAAAATCAAAAACCTGTTGTTGGTTGTTTTTGTTATTTTTAGGATAAAGTTGTAACAGTGCCAGCAATTAAGAAAGAATAGTTTTGGTGGCCAAGGCATTTTGACAAATTTTGGAAAACAAACTCATGATTGTCAAAGAAGCAAGACTGAAGTAAACCATAGCAGAAAGAACACACAAAGGTGGAAAAAAACAACAACAAAAACAACTAGTGTAGAGGCAATTGAAATTTCAGTAATCATCAAAGCCTGATGTATACATAAAAAGAATAGGAGGAGGACCCAAGCCCAAGGGAATCCGGGCAATTAAGAGATAGTACTGTGAACCTCAGGCCATTCTAGCTCACCTTGTGCTTTTTCTGAGTCAAGCAGTTCTGATCCCAGGCAAAACTGGACTGCTCTTAGGAAATGGAATGGAATGATCAGCAGTAAGACCTATTAACATGGGTGATAGGGCCTGAGATTAAATCACAGGTTAAGTAAATTCTGGTTCTCCAAAGTAGAGACAAGGAAAATGAAAGAAAAGGCAAGATGAGAAATGAATAAAAATGTTTGTCTTCTAGTAAAAGCCTCATAATTCAAAAAATTGTTGAAGGGTATCCACCAAACCTAAAAGAACCATGCCACATCCACTTAGAAGGGATTTGAGGAAGGCTTCTTATCCAGGGCACAGGACCCCTTAAAGATCTACACACCCACTGAGGAACCCATTACAGCTGCCTACACGAATAAAATTATAGCTGCCTACACAAATCAACAGATCCTTATACTCTAAACTAAATGACAACCATGTTCACAGAACTTTGAAAAACTACCAGCATGGAAGAGAAGACCATGATAAACAGGAGAGCTGATATAGGAGAAAATATGTGAAAGTTTATACTAAAATTAACTTTGTGAAAGAAAACATATATTTTAATAAAAAAAGGCCTATGTTAGGCTGCTATAAAAACCAAAATTCAATCATATGATTCTCAGGAAACATAACTAAAGATGGCTTTGGTATAAAATTCACTATTAGTGGGGGGCCTGGCTGGCTCACTCAGTTAAACATCAGAGTTCAGGTCGAGTCATGATCTTACAGTCCATGCGTTCCAGCCCCACGTCTGGCTCTGTGCTGTCAGCTCGGGCACCTGGAGCCTGCTTCAGATTCTGTGTGTCCATCTCTTTCTGCCCCTCCCCTGCTCACACTCTGTCTCTCTTTCTCTCAAAAATTAAAAAAAAAATTAATTTGTTTCTTAAATTAAAAAAAAATTAAAATTCATTGTTAGTGAACTTTGCTGTATCTTAGAATGAATTACCTACAAAGAGCATGGGCCTAGGGATACTGGTGGTATTGTTGAACTCTAATGTAGCTGGCTTCACTTTTTTTTAAAATACTTTATGCAAGCAAAGAGTTCTATGTATAAGTGTGAAAGCTCATTTGAGGGCTCCTTTATGAATACTATTACTGCTAATAATAATTCACTTGGAGATATTATGTGCTTTAAGTAGTATTTGACTCATCATGGTGCTGCATACCTTCAAAGTCTCCCAAAGTCACTTATTTTAAGCAGCATCTAGTTTTGAAGATTGAGTTTAAAAGAAATTTACTGAAACAGTGGACTTTAGAATCACTGGACACTGTTATGGGTCAATGCACTTACAAATTCCACTCAACTACAGTGGTAAAATAATCTGTTTTTCTATGGGATAGATCCTTCTGGGATTTTTTTTTCCGTGCAGAAACTAAAATGTTATAAAAACAAGTAGTGATAAACCAACTACTCTGAGAATAGATTGTCTGACTTTTCTGACTAGAACTGTTTGAAAAGAAAAAATGTACCTGTATAGCCTTCAAATGTATGTTCTTTTTTTTTTAAGTTTATTTATTTTGATATTTGAGAGAGAAAGGGAGAATCGGAGAAGGGGAGAGGCTGAGAGAGGGAGAGACAGAATCCCAAGCAGGCTCTGCAAACTCAGCACAGAGCCTGACACAGGGGCTTGAACTCAGGAATTGAACCATGAGATAATGACCTGAGCTGAGATCAAGAGTCAAATGCTTAAGCTGAGCTACCCAGGCGCCCCTCAATGTATGTTCTTTTTATCAGCAGATAAAATGTCCTTAATATGATCTTTTCAAAAATAATTTTTAAGGACGTCTGGGTAGCAGGGTCAGTTAAGCATCTGACTTCATCTTAGGTCATAATCTTGTGGTTTGTGAACTTGAGCCCTGTGTCAGGCTCTGTGCTAAACATGGGGCCTGCTTCATATTCTGTGTCTCCCTCTCTCTCTGCCCCTCCCCACTCATGCCCTGTCACTATGTGTCTCAAAAATAAATGAATAAACATTAAAAATTTAAAAATTAAATAGTTTTTAATTTCTTTAAAGACTTTCGATTCCTGTTTATATCTGTGTCCCCTTTACATCTGAAATATGGCCGTATAATTATTTTAAGAGTCATTCAAAAGAAAATTTCCATAGGGCCAGATCCCGAACAATCTCTCAAACTCCCACAGTATGCTTCCTAATACTTACTGATGATTAATTATTTATAGAATCATAATAGCTAAAATTAATAACTTAGGAAACAACAGATGTTGCCAAAGATGCATAGAACGGGGAACACTTTTGCACTGTTGATGGGAATGCACACTGGTGCAGCCACTCTGGAGAACAGTATGGAAATTTTTCAAAAAATTAAAAATAGAGCTACCCTATGACTTAGCAATTACACTACTAGATATTTATCCAAAGGATACAAAAATGCTGATTTGAAGGGGCACATGCACCCAAATGTTTATAGCAGCTCTATCAACAATAGCCAAATTATAGAAAGAATCCATATGTCCATCAAATGATGAATGGATAAAGAAGTGGTGGTATAAAAAAATAATAAAAATAAATTAATTAATTTAAAACAGAGGGGTGCCTGAGTGGCTCAGTCAGTTAAGTGTTTGACTCTTGATTTTAGCTCAGGTCATGATCTCACATTTTGTGTGTTTGAGACCTGCATTGGGCTCCACACTGACAGTGCAAAGGCTGCTTGAGATTCTCTCTCTCCCTCTTTCTGCCCCTCCCCCCTCTCCAACTCACTCTCTCTCTCTAAATAAATTTAAAAAAAAAGAAGAGATGGTGTATACACACACACACACACACACACACAATGGAATACTACTTGGTGATCAAAAAGAATGAAATTTTGCCATTTGCAACAACATGGATGGAACTAGAGTATATTATGCCAAGTGAAATAAGTCAGCAGAGAAAGAGATATCATAGGACTTCAAGAAATACAACAGATGAACATAGGGGAATGGAAGGAAAAATAAGGTAAAAACAGAGAGGGGGCAAAACATGAAACTTAAATACAGAGAACAAACTGAGGGCTGCTGGAGGGGAGGTAGGTGGGGGGATGGGCTAAATAGGTGGGGGGATGGCCAAACTTGTTTAGATGAGCACTGGGTGTTATATGTAAGTGATGAATCACTGGGTTCTACTCCTGAAACAAATACTACATTGTATATTAACTAACTTTAATTTAAATAAATAAATGAAAAAAATAAAAACTACTAGGGAGTACAACAAAGATCAAGTTATAGCTAGTGCCTGTTCTCACCAAAGTTATTATCAAACTTCATGTGAGGGAAACTGAGAACAAAAGTAAAGAAAATTATTTTCTCAGTGAGAATAAATAAATAAGCAAGTACATTTATGAACATACATTACAATGTATACATAGAGACATAACAAAATGTGTTCGACTTTACTATAATATTCTTAGTTCCTTAAACTTGCTTCACTTTCTTCAGTCTCTGACTATGTTGTCCCCCTTGGCTTCACACACTTTATCCCCATCTTCAGTTGGGTACCTTCTATCCATGTTTTCTACCTCAGCTTCCTTATCTCCATCAGGAATTTTTTCTGAATCTTTAAAAAACGTCTGAATATGGCCTTTAAAATATTTATTTATTTTTGAGAGAGAGAGAGAGAGAGAGAACGTGAGTGGGAGAGGGGCAGAGAGAGAGAGAAAGAGAGTTCTAAGCTGGCTCTGTACTGTCAGCACAGAGCCCAACATGGGCTCAAACACACAAACCATGAGATCATGCCCTGAGCTGAAGTCACATGCTTAACCAACTGACCCACCCACGCACCCCTGAATATGTTTTCTAAGTGATCCAATCATATCATATCCTGTCCTTTTCCATCTTTGCACTTATCAAACTATATTTAAATGATTAGTCATTCACTAGATTGGCTACAACATAGGTAGACAAACTATGAAGGCCAAATCCTGCTAATGAGCTAAGAATAGTTGTTACATAAAGAAAATCTTAAAAATAAATAAAAATTAGAGTCATATTTCATGATGTGAAAGTTACATGAAATTGAAATCTCATTGTTTATAAATAAAGCTTCATTGGAATGCAACCCTGCCTACCCATTTACGTATTGGCAACTTCTGAGCAAGAATGGCAGAAGTGCGTAGGTGCAACAGAGATCATAAAATACTAAACCAAAAATATTTACTATATAACCCATTGCAGAACATGTTTGCCTACACCTTGTCTTCAATATCAACCTACAATGATGTCCAAAAATATAATAACTTCAAGCTCTCAACTACCTTTCCATTCAGTGAATCCTCAGGGTACAGATTAGTGTCTTTATTTCTTTTCCTGCTTACTCTTGTGGGAGCTCAGATCTCATTACCGCTGCCTCTGATACTGAATGATGCAGAAACTGGCCATCTTCTAAATGAACATTGTTGTGGTCAGTACCATGCACACCTGCTGAACATGGAGCAGGGCAACACCATAACTGTGCTGAAACCTTAGCTATTCCTCAGGAAGAGCTTGAAAAGCACAAAAAAAAAAAAATGTTTAGCCCTGCAGTAATATAATGGATCACACCTTGTTTAGCCATTATCCCACTAACCAATGTAGCTTTCATCTGGAGTATAAAAGAAAATAATATAAGCTCTTATTTTCCTCTTGAAGAATCAGGTCTATCTCACTGTAACATCAAAGTGACTCCCTGGCATTGGCTCCAGGTGCAATAAACAAGCCACTAGGTGACTCAAGGAGACAGCTGGTTAAGCCTTGTTCAGCACATAGGCGATTGGCAATACTCTTTTCCTGAAATCATTACCAATGTAAGAAACATAGACTCTTCCTTATCCTTGTGCCTACAGAAATCTCTCATGATCTTCTTCTGCCTTTAATGTTGTTATCCATACTCATAGAAACAGAGAATAGAATGGTGGTTGCCAGGGGCTAGGGAAAGGGGGGAAAGTGAAGTTGGTGGAGAAAAGGTGTAATGTTTCAGTTACCTAGTTCTATAAGATAAATAAGTTCTAGAGAGCTACATTACAACATTGTGCCTATAGTTAACAATACTGTCTTGTGCACTTAAGATTTTACTAAAAGGGTAGATCTAAAGTTAGTTGTTTTTACAATTAAAAAACTAAAATAATAAGATAAATATTATTATAATCATATTTTATATACACAAATAATATATACATATTTTACAGACATGAATGATGGCAGAGGAGAAAATAAGGTTGTAAGCAGCATTTTCTTTGTTGTTAAAGGATGGTCCTGCAGTCGAAACTTCACACATTAAGGTGGTTTGTGGCAATTTGATTTTCCTCAAACTTCAAACCACCTCAGAGAGAAACTTTTACTCCTGAACTTTATCACCAAAGGGCATATTTTATGGTTGCATATTCATTTAAGGACATTCTTATCAATTTATCAAAGAACTACCCTGAAGTTATAATAAAACTTTCTGATATGACCAAGGAAAGGAAATGGTTAAAGGAAATGGTTCACATTGGTGACCCCTATAGAAAGAATTCCTTGCCAATAATTTTCTACAAGGAACAAAAAGGTAAATGACCTTTTAAAAGGACCAAAGCATACCATCAGGCTCTGTTTCAACTGTTCTAAATTGCTCATAAAATATAATTCAATTTCCACACCCCTGCCCATTTTGTGTGGGTACCCATTTTGCTAAAATATTCATGTATATGAAGGAATTATTAAAACTTATTATCAGCATCATCATATTTATATATTCTATTTTTTAAATATGAAATTTCTGAAGTTGCCTTTTTTATTCTTAAGAAACACTTTTAGAATTTTAGTGTAACTGATACCAAAATATTTTAAAATGATATTCTACTCTATTACTGCCCTGAGATATTCATATCAAAAATATATTAATCAAATGTAATAGTTAAATATATTGCTATTCAGATATTTCTTAATTATTCTATGATAATTTAAATTTTCTTCCATCTTAATAATGGGGATATTGCAATGACTCAATTGATACTTCACCCATAAAACAATGCTTTTTTGCCTTTATGTGATTTAGGAGTAAGAATTATTTGCAGCCCACATGAACATATAGTGTGTCTCTGATTACCTTATAGGGTAATCAGTGTAAATATGTGTATATATATATGTATATATTAATAATGTAAATATATAAATATATTTATAATTTATGCATAAATATATAAAATAAAAATGTAATATATATACTATGTAATTTGTATGTATTATATGTAATTATATAATATATAGTATAATATATATGTTTATATAAATATAAAATATATAAATGTATAAATATAATATATATTAATATAAATATATAACTATATTTACAATGTATATATAAATAGATATAATAATATAAATATATAAATATATAAAATATATTTAAAATTGTATATCTTTTTTAAATATATATATTTATTTTAAACTTTTCTTCCCTTTCTATTCATAGTTTTAAGTGATATGTAGATTTTAAAAAATATTGGACTTCTTTTTAGTTTCCTTTTACCTAACTGGACACATCTCTTTTCTCTAGGAATCAATTCTTCCTTTGCCTGATTCAACCCTTTTCTGAAAGTGAGAAATAATGCAAATTAATTAATACTTCAAAACAATAAAATACCCAAATTCTGTTCATAGGCTTATGTAGTAAGAACTTAGTAGACCATAAAATAATAAGTATATTTGATTTTGTTTATCTGTGAAATGTTCTCAAATTTGTTTTTCAGTAGAAGGGCCAGTATGAAAGTACTGACAGGATAAATGCAATGAATATTTTTTGGATATTTTTTTTCATGGTAAAGGAAGGGAGGAAGGGAGGAAGGCAGGAATATAGGAAGGGAGGGAGGAAGGGTGGCAGGAAGATATAAGCAAAAAATGTCTTAAGATTCAGGAGCAGGTGATAAAGGCTTTTACCTCTTTCTACTCATTTAGAATGCTTGATTTGGTGTGAGACTATATTCGTATCACTTAAAAGGTAAAATAGACACATAAATGAATGCGACAAAATAGAAAACCCAGAAATGAACCCACAACTATGTGGTCAACTAATCTTCAAAGCAGGAAAGAATATCAGGTGAGAAAAAGACAGACAGCGTTGGGAAAACTGGACAGCAACATGCAAAATAATGAAACTGGACGATTTTCTTATACTATACACAAAAATAAATTGAAAATGGATCAAAGACCTAAATGTGAGACCTGAAACCATAAAAATCCTAAAAGAGAATACAGGAATGTTTCTGGCATCGGCCATAGCAAATTCTTTCTGGATATGTTTCCTGAGGCAAGGGAAACAGAAACAAAAATAAACTAATAGATGAAAAGATGTTCAACATTACTCATTGTCAGCGAAATACAAATCAAAACTACAAAAAGATATCATCTCACAACTGTCAGAATGGTGAAAATCAACAGCACAAGAAACAACAGGTGTTGGTGAGGATGTGGAGAAAGAGAGACCTTCTTACACTGTTGGTGAGAATGCAAACTGGTGAAGCCATTCTGGAAAACAGTATAGAGTTTCCCCAAAAACTTAAAATAGAAGCACCCTACAATCCAGCAATTGCATTAAGGTATTACCCAAAGAATACGTAAATACTAATTCGAAGGGATACATGCACCTTGATGTTTATAGCAGCATTACCTGCAATAGCCAAATTATGGAAACAGCCCAAGTGTTCATCGACTGGTGAATGGATAAAGAAGAGGTATACATACATATAATGGGATATTACTCAACCATAAAAAAGAATGTAACCTTGCCATGAGCAACGACATGGATGAAGCTAGAGAGTATTATGCTAAGTCAAATAAGTCAATCAGAGAAAGACAAATTCCATATGATTTCACTTATGTGTGGAATTTAAGAAATAAAACAAAAGAGCAAAGGGAATAAAAAGAGAGAGAGGCAAACCAAGAAACAAATTCTTTGTAACTGACTGTTACCAGAGAAGAGGTGGGTGGTGATAGGTGATCCTAAATAGGTGATAGGATTAAGAAGTGCACTTGTGATACACGCAGGGTGATTTATGGAAGTGTTAAATCACTGTATTGGACACCTGAAACTAATATTATACTGACTGTTAACTGTAATTTGAATAAACACTTTTTAAAAAAGTGATACAAATATTTCTTTTAAGAATTTAGGTTTTCAAAACTTTTTCCTAGCTTATTAACTGAAATTAACCTAGCTATTTTTTTTTTCTGGGTCCTCATTATTTGAAAATAGAGCCAACAACTCAACAAAGTACAACTGAAAGTTTTGTGCTAAATATTTTCAGAATTTATTAATTGTGAGATGTACTCACAAAGGTAATTCCTTAACATCCAGCTTCATTTCTTTAAAATGTATATCTTTGGGGCGCCTGAGTGGCTCATTTGGTTGGGCGTCCGGCTTCAGCTCAAGTCATGATCTAGCAGTCTGTGAGTTTGAGCCCCGCGTCAGGCTCTGTGCTGACAGCTCAGAGCCTGGAGTCTGCTTCTGATTCTGTGTCTCCCTCTCTCTGGCTCTCCCCCGCTCACACTCTCACTCTCTCTCTCAAAAATAAGTAAACATTAAAAAAAAATTTTTTACTGTATATCTGTGGTAATTTGTAATGTTAGAGCAAATATTTTTTTTTTCAAAATAAAAGGAGCAATGAATATTTGTTTTAAGAAAAATTGGCAAGCAATATATTGCTTGTTGTATTTGTATTCCCCTTTTAGAGTTGGGTTTTATAGTAAGTTATTTTTAATATTATTATTCTACAGGGAATTTATTTTTAACGTGATACTCTGCAGGTAATTTTATGAAGTAAATTCCATTTCAAAACTGGAACAGTCAAAACTAAAGTAGACAATAGATATACTTCTTGAAATCAATACACTATAAATGCATATTTTCTTTCAAGATGGTGAAGCAGTGGTGTATTAAAAGGTATAGTCACTCTTGCATAGAAAGGGACTCAGGGTACCAAATAAATTTTAAACAATTTTATATCAAAGGAAACGTGTGTGTCTGTATGTGCATATGAGTGTGTGTACACATTTTCAAATATATGAAAATATATGCATGTTTACCTTAGGAACCACATGTATACATATATCTGCTTCTCCCTGTGTGGATAAATAGAAAAAAAACAAAACAAAAAGAGAAGATAAATCTTTTGGAGAAACTAATCATGTCTTAGTCTCAGCAGAGGCAGCAGAATAAGCCCCATGTCCCTATCATATCACCCTCATGTTGCCCTTTACAAGCAGCTGATGTCAGCTACAACTAATGGCTTTTCAGGGGGCCCAATGATTTCAGCTCAGACTCTAGCACATGAATGTATAGGTAATCAAGGAACAGAGCCCCTAATGTGTGTGTTGCAGAAACAAGTTAGCCCTTGCCTTCTGAAACTTGCTGAATGAGGAATCCATTAATTTCTTTTTAATTTGTTCCAGCAATCACTATAACAGTTACAACGGAAATTTTTACATTTTCATATTAATGTTATTTGATATATTATATTATAAATGGGAGAATAGAAACATCAGGTATATACAGTATGCTTTATCTGTGCTTATTTTTTCTATTTGCTTTTAAGCTTTTAAAGAAATTAAACTAATACTAGTAATAACATCAATAGCTATTTTTTGTTTGAGCACTTAATATTTACCACAAACATATGTTGTTTCTGATAATTCTCAAAAACCACTTGTGAGGACATAGGTATTCTTATTAGCATTGTTATTATTCCTATTTAAATATGGAGAAACATGGAGAAACTAAGTCAGTTTCTCAGGAAAAGGGGAGTTATAAGTAAGTTCTCAGTGATAATCAGAATTTGTGGTTGACCTTCAAACAGGCTGCATCTCTACATTACATTGAGAAAGTAAATGTCTCTTCATCCCTCACTGTTCCATATGAATCTCTTCTGAGCCTTGAGTTTCCAACTTCCTAGAGACAAAATTGTAATGGCTTTATATTTGATAGTTTCAACTCACTTATGCGGAAATCTCTAACTGAATTGCAGTAGAGTTAAGAAATCTCCAAATCCACCAATGGCAGGAAAATGTGACGTGAAAATGTTTAGTCCTTTATTTCCCACATAAGACAGTCTCTTTTAGCAAAATATTTTCAAAAAGCGTGCTTATTTTCCTTTCTTGCTGTTCCTTCTCCCAGGAAGCTACATCAAAGAATTGGAGAGGATGGCTGGCTCAGAGGGGCCAACTATTCTTCATTGGAACCGCCAGGGCCTTTTGACATGTCTCATCTCATCAGTTGTCTTTGTCAGTTTCTGACTTCACGGGGTTCCTACTGAAGCATCCGTGGCTGGGGTCACATGTAGCCATTCCTTTTGGCCCTGGGAAGGCACTGTGCCCTTGACTTGCTCATCACCTCCAGCTGACAATCCCAATTAAAGGCCATGCTGATTTATTGAGATTCAAGTCTGTTCCACACAATAGCTTCTTTCTTCTAGGTCCTTTTGATGAGTCCACAGCATCTGGCAGGAGACACAGGCACAAAGTTCTAAGCTTCCTTTGCTCCAGCCATAGGAAGTAGTTTTGGTTCATTTCATACCTCACAGCCACCGAAAGAGAATTTGAGTGTGTAGATTGTTTCAGTCTAGCTCTCTCTCCTTTTCTGCTTCCATCTGCCCTGACACCATTCCTGCTTTCAGGCAGCTTTAAACCGGAAGCTGTGTTATAGAGAACATACAAGTAGAGTGACCAACCATTCTGGTTTGCTCAGGACTGAGGGAGTTCTGGGGATACAGGATTTTCAGTGCTAAAGCTGGGAACATTGTAGGCAGACCTGAATGGTTGGTCACCCTACATACAAGATAATATCTAAAAATCCTCACTAGAGTGGAGCCTCAAGGAGAGGCCGGTCTGTGTGGCATGCAGAGGTTGAAGAGAAAAATGGAAGAGTGCATATGCTAATGTGGAAAGATAGAAAGCGTATAACTATTTGGGGTGAGAGGACAGGAGGCCAGTGCCAAATTATCTTTGCCCAGAGAGTTTGGACTCAGCATTCTGATAAGTATAGAATATTTTTAAACATCATATCATTGGGGGGCACCTGGGTGACTCAGTCGGTTGAGCGTCGTACTTCGGCTCAGGTCATGGTCTCGTGGTTTGTGAGTTCGAGACCGGGGTGGAGCTCTGTGCTGACGCCGCCGCTCTGTGCTCACAGCTGGGAGCCTGAAGCCTGCTTTGGATTCTGTGTCTCCTTCTCTCTCTGCCCCGGCCCCACTTGTGCTCTGTCTCTCTCTATCAAAAATAAATAAATGCGATAAAAAAAATTTAAAAAAAAGACATCATATCCTTTGTACTTTCAATGAGGGTACAAAAGTGCAGGGGTAGGTTAGCAAAATTCAATGTACATTTTTGTGCTGAAGATTTATTTGACTTCAATATTATGCAAAACTTTTAAATGTCATAAAAAGGTGTTTTCACTTGCTTTGACTTATTTTAGCACTGTTACATATGGCCATTACCCATGGTATTAACATGTAGTATCCTCTAGAGGCTATCTTACTCATTTTATGAAGTGTTTTGTTACCTTGTTTTCAAGAATTTTATGCTTGAAGGTTTATTCTTTGCTAATTGTCAATATTTCATCCTTATTTGCTATTATTAAAAATAACTCAAAAGCAGTGAGTTATCTTACTCATTTGTAGATCATTAGATAATCACAGCCTCCTTTTTTTGGTTTTAGATGTAGTTCTGTCTTTACCTGTGACATATATTTAGAAACTCTAGTTCCTTTTTAACCATTCAATTACTAATTTATTCTACTCTTGCAATGCAACTGATTATATTTTGAAATGAGATAGCAGAAATGAATTAAACTATCAGTGTTATATTATTTCTTTCCAAAAATAGGATGACTCTTCTTATACATTACAATTCATTTTATATGTGCACATTGTTTCCACTATAACAGTAGGTGAAATGACAAGAGAATTGCTTTAGGTAAAATAATATAGATAAAATTATATTTATAAATGCATAAAATAACTTATAATTTGCTTTGAGTGAAAGTAGACTAAGAGAAGTGGTGATAAGTTGTTCATCATAGCACTGAATCTATGAGATGATCTATATACAATGATCAGTGATATATTGATATATTCTTTTCAAAAAAGAATTTGATTATCTAGCCAAGTATCTTTTATCTCTTAATAGCTACCTGTCTCATTACAAATAAAAACTAATTTTCTACTCTTTAGGAAGACATAAGAGTGTTTTCTTTTTTTTCCCTGCAAATCGATTACCCTGTTCCCCAAAGCAGATTGTTTAGTAAAAAAAAAATTAGACTTAGCTCCATCTCTTATTTTTCTCCTAGACCAATGTAAAGGAAGGAAAATAAATCTGTACCAGGAAGAGTGTAGTATGTCACTGCTTCGCTTTACAGTCAGGATATTGCACACCTTGCATTGCAAGGACAAAGAAACAGGGTCTGTGTCCTCGTGTCAGAAAAAAACAAAACTCCCTCAGGGGTTTACCACAAGCACAATAATAATAATAATATAGACTGGGAGCAAATTCTGTTTCTTCAGGTTATCACTCAGGGAAGAGAGTTATAGATTCTTTCCTTTGTCATTGTTCTAATCAAAAGACACCAAACACTCAGGGGCCAAGCTGACCAATCACTGGTAACCTATCTCTCTCTCTCTCTCTGTCTCTCTCTCTCTCTCTCTCTCTCTCTCTCTATATATATATATATATATATATATATATATATATATATACTGATATATATATATACATATATATAAATAAAAATCCAACCATACTCATATATTGATATTAGTATTTGCCCTGCATTATAATCAAGTTGTATTAATCTGCTTTTAATCTAAGACATAAAGGTTTCGACCAGGGGAATGCATAGTAGCCAACGAGGCAAACAAGGATGTTCAGGTTTCCCAAAGAGAGTTTTTCCCAGGTGTCCTATCAATGGACTGCTGGGACAAAGGACAAAACACAGGACTGACACTCATTAAAGAACTTGTGTGTGTGATAATAAGACATATCTATAATTTACCTTTTAAGAACTTACTCTTTTGTACAGGTAGTTGCAAACTAGGAAAAAAAACAAAACAGCTGAAGTCCAGTGACATGAAATCCATTTAGTTACTGATTCTGTAAGGCAGCAAAACATTCTCTGTCTCTCTAATTTAGAGGATTGGGATAAAATTGTCTGTGAAAGGGATGTATACATTTTAAAATAATACATCTTAAAATGTTATAGAATAGTTATGACACCAAAATTTCCAATATTCCAATATTCCAAAATTCCAATATTCAATTTTTGGATAAGAAAGATGAAATAAAAGATAATCCCAAGGCAATGTAATAAATGTTACAATAGAAGTCTGAACAAGATGTCAGGGAGTAGAGGAGAGAATTACTACCCATTGTCTTAAGAAAAGGAGTTGACAGGAGTGACTTTTCAAGGCACAGTAGGACTTCTCTACAGAGAGATTATGGATGACCACATTCCTAACCAACAGAGAGCATCAGGCATGTAGGGCATGTCTCTCCTGGGAAAGAGAGAATTTTGTTCATAAGTTAGAGAGTTGAATAGTAAGAGATAAGAATGGGGAGTAGGTTGAGAACAGGTTATATAGGGGTTTCTGTGTTATTGTAAGAATTTTGTATTTTATAAATTAGATAATAATCGGGGACCTGGGTGGCTCCGTTGGTTGAATGTTGGACTTTGGCTCAGGTCATGATCTTGTGGTTTGTGAGTTTGAGTTCCACATGGGGCTCTGTGCTGACAGCTCAGAGCCTGAAGCCTGCTTCAGATTCTGTGTCTCCCTCTCTCTCTGCCCCTCCTCTGCTGTCTCTCTCTCTCTCTCAAAAATAAACATTAAAAAATTTTTAAAACATTTAAATTAGATAATAATTTAGTATGTGTTTGTGAAGATCCATATACCAAGTCTTAAAGAAAGAGTATAAATGAGCCTAATGCCAAAGTGACTATATTAAAATTTTTCTTCTTCCTGAACAACTTCGTCAAGAAATTCCATGTCTGTAGAAAAAGCACTGCAGATTTATTATTTTTCAATTCAGGAAATATGCTGATTTTGATTTTGAAATTTATCTTCAATTATCTGTTTCTTGAGTGGTTTTTCAGGATGCTTTTTTTTCTGCAACTACCTATGATACATAGTAGGATAACAGTACATATATGTTATTGTGAACTCTGTGCAGGAAGATTTATTGTGCACTGAGTAGAAGGGGCCTGCTTGTCTTAGTTTTACATGTAAGACATGAAGCACAAAGGACTACAATAATGCTCCAATTTTAATACAGCTCTGTTTTCAACTAAAAATAAAGATAAGTCAGAGAACTATAATTATCCCAGTGCTTACAATCATGAAAGTTTTTTTTTGAAGCTTACATGTATTATTTTAGCAAGTATTGTAAATTACTTGCTAAATTAACACATCTTAAATTTGTAGAAAGAATCTTAGATCTAAGGTATTTGGAAACAGGCTATGAAATATCACAGCTTGAATTCTGCTGTGGTCCTATTCCTCATTCATATTTTATATGCATCTAATGACTAAAAATCAAAGTCTTTGCTCAAATTAAAGTCTCAGATTGAAAAACAGTAGATGCCTACAAGCATATCATTAAATGGAATGGAATGTTTTGGTGCTGCTGAGGACTTTAAATGCTGTTATAAATCAAATATAACAGTCAAAAGAATTTGGAACAACTAGATGGAGCTTAATTCTGAAACAAAGTTTGGAACCAAATTTTCAACTTAAAGGACAAATATTAAATGTTTAATACCTAAAGAATGTAGAGGTCAGTTTATGACTCTATTATGGTACACTAAATTCATATATTTGTTTTGGGTGGAAATAATTTTTGCTTCATAATTTGCTAAAAGAGCAATTTCAAATAGAACAAGTCTCAGGACAAATATTATCTTGATATGTTTGACTGTTGTGTTTTAACATTTATAAATGTATAAATATAAAATGCAATTCTATATAAATGAATATTTATATAGACATGTAAAATAGCCTTTAAATTCCGTTTGTGACATGATTTATCCTGAATTGCCATTTATAAGGGAATGGCAATGCAGATGACTTTTAAATTTATAACCCTAGCTCTCTTATCTTTTATTTTCTTTCTAATTTAGGTTTCTATGGCTAACACACATTATGACACATTTTGGTGAAAAAATCTTATTCACCATTTAGTTATTTCTACTACTACTACTGTTATTTAGGTGTTAGCTACTACTGCTTTCATTAGTGCCTTAAATTCAAAGTCATGGTTTTGTCTTTATTCATGCCTTCTTTACTCTCGGGCTCTTTGCTTCTGTACTCTTCTTTACTATTGTATTACTTCTTGGATCTAGAGCCACTAGATGAGACTCAAAATTTGTCATATGAAACCTGAGAAACAAGCCGATTTAGTTTTAGTACCTCTTTTGCTGCCTGTTTAATTATATATTTAACTTTTGGCAAAATCTTTGTAAAGAATAGCTTTGTAAAGATAGCCAGGTAATAAAATGTTTAGTCATTTTGATGCCTTTTTGGAATAAATATCATGTTCATATGGAAAATTGAGTCTTATAAAGTAAACCAAAAACCATTTTTTTTCTACAAATTAATCCCAAATCACATAATAGAATACAATTATAAAACATCCTTAGAAAATATAAATGACTCCAATTACTCTAAGGCATTAGAGTAAAAGGAGATTTTTAAAGAGGAGATAAAGAGGAGATTTTACTCCTCCCAAACTTTATCATTTACTCAAATATCAAAAGTCAAAATGTCTGTGAAAGAGGGAAAAAATGCACAAAAGCACAATGGCTATACTTATGGACCCCAAAGCAAACAAGCTGGGTTCCTGGCTCTGACACTGACTAGTCACAGAAGCTTGTGCAAGTCATTTAATTTCTTCTAGCCTCCATTACCTAATTTATAAACTACATTTATTTTAATATTATTCTTTGCAGGCAGTATAGTCCAACTTAGTGTAAACAGAAAGGAATTTTGTATAGGGTACGATGTAGTTCACAGAATTTCCAGGTAGGCTTAAAAAATAAGCTTCATGCAGGGTGACTGGGTGGCTCAACTGGTTAAGCCTCAGACTATTGGTATTGGTTCGGATCATGATATCACAGTGGTGAGATCAAGCCCCTTCCCCCTCCGCCTTGGGTCCTGTGCTGACAGCATGGAGCCTGCTTGGGTTTCTCTCTCTCCCTCTCTCTTTCTCAAAATAAATAAATAATCTTTAAAAGCAACAATCAAGCAAGCAAAACAAAACAAACAAACATGCTTCATGCAACATAAAAAGGAAAGAGACAGCCTAAAGAAAGTTTGACTATAACTTGACTATCCTCATAGAATCCCCCTGTAGCACAGTATCTGGGGTACCAAAGAGCAGATGGTACTTCAAATCTACTTCGCAGTTTTTGATGGCATATTTGCTTAACAGAATCTAGGTTCTTGAGTCTGGTTTTGAACCTTTTATTTTATTTTATTTTATTTTATTTATTCAGGGAGACTTGTCAAAATAATTTTAGAATGATCATTAAGATATCCAATCCATAATAGTAGTGAAACCATTTCTTATGGCCTTTTGAATTCTAAGGGCTCAAGTGCATGACCTACAATATATAGTGTTGGCTTGTAGTAAGCTTTCAAATGTTAGCAATAGCCACTTTTCACTTAACTATGCTTTGAACATTTGGGTCTAATCAAACTCTTAAAGAAGAGAATAAAAAAAAATAAATAAACTATCTCCAAACTCCGTGTTTTTTAGTCTTAGAAGACAATGGAGCTTCTAATAAATTCTAAGTGTTGTATCATTTAGAAATTGGATAACAAAAAAATGTTAAAGGTAGATGAACAAAAGGTGAGCAAAATACAGTCTACATTAATAGTGTACTACATGTGAAAGTATGTTTGTGTTTTATATCTCATCATTTTGGTAAGAAAATATAAATAATCAGCTAGTATTGGGGCACCTAGGTGGCTCAGGTCATGATCTCGCGGTCTGTGAGTTTGAGTTGTGCGTCAGGGCTCTGTGCTGACAACGCAGAGCCAGCCTGGAGCCTGTTTTGGATTCTATGTCTCCCTCTCTCTCTGCCTCCCCTACCCACCCCCCCCACCACCACCACACACACACTGTCTCTCTCTCTCTCTCTCTCTCTCTCTCTCTCTCTCTCTCTCTCTCTCAAAAATAAACATTAAAGTTATTTTTTAATTTTTTTAACATGTATTTATTATTGAGAGACAGAGAGACACAGAGCATGAGCAAGGAAGGGGCAGAGTGAGGGGGAGACACAGAATCCCAAGCAGGCTCCAGGTTCTGAGCTGTCAGCACAGAGCCCGACGCGGGGCTCAAACTCACAAACTGTGAGATCATGACCTGAGCTGAAGACGGACGCCCAACCGATTAAGCCACCCAGGCGCCCCAATTTTTTTTTTAAAGAAATAATCAGCTAGTGTTAAAGATATGTGCTCATAAAATCTCTGGCATATAGGATTTTTAAAATTATGGAAGTTATAATTTTCTAAATTCTTAACGTTGAAAATAGTTAAAGATGTTGTGTAAGGCATGCTAGTATTCCCACACCCATTTGGGTAATTAAAACATCTGGAAGATTCAGATTCCACTGTGTTTTCTCAACCTCTGTCTTCTCTGGCCACACAGGATTCACATATGTCCTTCTTTTTGTGGAGCGCCATGATAAATGAGTTCTTTTGAAAGGCTAGGTATTTCGAGTATATATAATACTTAGCTACAAAGGCCAACCTTGTAGACCGTGGAAATTCAGGTAGAGACACAGGAATTGGGAGAGACTTTTATTAAGGAATAATTGGCAGAATGATATGACCCACCAGTTATGGAAGTTCATAGCCAAGGACTAATCAACTAGATTCCAGATATTTAAAAAAAAAAAAAAAAGGAATTCTTAGAGATTTAAAACTAGTACAGCAATGATAAACAAAGAACAGATTGTCTATTTACCATAATTTTCAATATCTGCCTTCTGTTCCTCCCACAAAATAGACAGAGATAAGCACTATAACCAAGGTAACTGACAGATATTTGACACTGACATATTTGCTATTTCGGTATTTCTGAGTACTCAAATTTTCCTCCTTAAAGTAGCTGGAATGCCAACATCTCTGAAATGTGTTATGTGTATATATAATTAAGTATGTTTAGTGTGTTTCCTAGTGAATTATATGCCTTTAAATATAATATGTGACCCAAAAACAAAAGTTACCATGAAAATGTCTCTTTGCTTTTAAGTACCACACAGTACAATTTAACTACTAATGCAGTAAAAATATATGTTCTAAGCACTTTTTATCAGTGCTATATTCTTAATCATATTTATTTGCAACAGTTCTAGTTGATATAAATTGTATATATATGTAGATATTATATGAAGAGCATCAAAGAAAAAAACAATAGCTGACAATATTCATCATCAGGCATAGAAAACAAAACTTCAATCTAAGTGACATACATAATTATTGCCTTTCAAATCATGTATTTTGGGGGGAATAGACTTAATATAAGATAAAGAAGAAGATAATTCTGAACCCCTGGGCAAATCCTAAAGCAGAAGGAGAGAGAATGGGGATGTATGAGAGAAGTAACTCCCAGTGTGAGTCCTGAATATTCTAGGGCTTTCTTCTGCATATATTAATGTCTTGAACAGATCACTGAGAGGGATGAAGGAGCCATTAAATTATTCTGACAACCACAGATCAAAACTGATAGTAACATAAGGGCTACCATAAAGGGAGATGTAGAGAAGAAAAAAGATTTAAGAAAAAAGATTTCAGAAAAGCATTGGAATTGTCCAAAGAAGGAAATTGCTGGAAATGAAAGGTAGTTATATTTAGCCCAAGTCTTGTGTTATTAAAGAGTCAGGAAAAATTACCCTGGACCTGGAATATATGACCTTTGAATACTAGAAGTTCTTATTGATCCTTATCAACATTCATACTGTAGTGTATTCTGCACTCACAAAAACTAAGCTTAATGTGTGTTACTTTGACTAACTATACCTTTACTTGTAGGATGGTTAAGATTGGTGGCCTGCAGACAATTACAGAGAGAGAAATATTATGTTCCCAAACTGTTGCTTTGAGGAAGACAGCTCCAGGCAAGAAAGCTCTTAGCAACTAGTAATCTGCTGAGCCCTCCTATTTCCAAGACCAGACATATACCGTGGCAGAATTAATCAGCCACAGAAAATTGAAATGATCAAATTTTCCAGCCTTTTACAATCTGTAAAAGTATAGGTGAATCGTATTACAATGCCAAAGGACATTAGACAGCCTGCAGGAAGATTTAGACAATTGGGGTGACCAATGAGGGATGAGCTGTCAAACTTACTTTATCCATATAAGAAAAACATTAGCTTCTATACAATCTGGACAGAAGATTGCTATGAATGGATATTGGGGTAGAACTGACTCAAAATACTTAAGAGGGAGCCATGGAAAAAGCATGACGGATACTGGAAACCCAATGACACCAAATTAGTTAATCATATTCCCCAAATAGTTGTTTAAAAAACATACAGATGAACTATTGTACTCTTTCATCATAAACATTTGAAAACATAGCCCATATAAAAATTGAAAAGTATGAGAATTCAAATGCTTCTTTCTCACACCCCAGTGGTTCCTTTTCTATATCCACTATGGGGGCCACAGCAACCTAGTGAGGCTATGTTTTAAAGGCTGTGTAAGAATGTACGTAACACTGGTAATGAAATGAGATGAAATTATAAGATGTATACTCCTCTACTTTGAGTGAAAGAAATTAAATTAGACTCTACCCTACTTACAGCTGTTTTGAATTATATTCCATATAAAGCAAACAAAATGTTCACAGGTAACTATTTCCACTAAAATTGAGGTTACTATGAGTAGAAGAATTTGTCAATGTAGAATCCTCATAATATTTCAAGAACATATAAAGTTTTTCTCTCCTGAATTTTTACATAGTAATGCAAATTTTCTATATCCCAAGGGCTAATAAGTTTTAAAACATTGTTGCTTAGGTATCTGCCTAACGGACACAGAATATTCTTTGGAGATGATGAAAATATTTTGGAACTTGATAGAAGTGATATTTGTACAACATGAATGTATTAAATGCTACTTCCAAGTAGTTTATTTTATTTGTACATGAATGTACCTCAGTTAAATGGTTTATTTTATTGTACATGAATTTACCTCAGTTAAAAAATATTATTGCTTACCAAAATAAATGTATTTATTTTTATTTTGCACACTTTAAATCTCTATTCCCCTATTAGGCTTATAAATAGTTGATATTATGTATGTTCATATGTATTTATCTACTTTTTAAATCCCTGCTTCCCTGTCAATTTACTAATAGTCTGCATTTTTATTACACATCTTTCAGAAAGGTCATTGTAATGCTTAGAAAATGTTTCCTGAACTTTATGGAAAACGAAAATTAACTGTTGGAGAGATATTTCAAAGGAAAGAATAAAACAGTTTCCTTTTTTAAAAAATTATGTGAATTTATTACCAGATATTAGTATATTTTGTTTAACCAAAAAGCCAAAATAGAAAGTAGGATACATGACACTCTGCTTTCCCTTAAATTGCATATGAGAATTTTACTTTACAAGATTAAGAAAATATTGATAGAAATTTGCCCATATCTATTCTGAGTTTTAAATTAAAAAAAAAAAAACATATCTAGGGGGCTCCTTGGTGGCTCATTTGGTTAAGCTTCTGACTTCAGCTCAGGTTCGTGAGTTCGAGCTCCACATCAGGCTCTGGGCTGACAGCTCAGACCTGGAGACTGCTTCGGATTCCGTGTCTCCCTTTCTCTGTGCCCCTGCCCTGCTTGCACTCTGTCTTTCTCTCTCTCTCTCTCTCTCAAAAATAAACATTAAAAAAACAAACAAAAACATATCTATTTCCAATTTTGATAGTTCTGAGCAGAAGTCTTTCCACTATACCTAGAAATATTGTTTAAGAGTGTTCTAGTATGCAGTTTGCAGTCAAATATTATTTTTTGAATCCAGGTGATCAAAATAATTGTCAATTCTTTTTTACTCTTGTTTAAAATTTAAAATAAATATTCCCTGAGTTAAAGATTTCTTGATCATATTTCGTTTCTTCCTCAACAAAACCAGAACTGTTCTTTTTTACTTATGTGTATTCTAAAACTAGATTACTTTTAGTCTAGTGTGTACAATGTGTATGAATTATTATACACATATTCATTTGACAGTTGCTGCCTTGTTTTTAGCTTAAGCTTTAATACAGTTATTTCTTATACTACCTAACTGCATTAATGCACATGGCAGATTATTTAACTTTTAATCTACTTCCATACAGGCAGTGAAACTCTTCTTGAGTGTTGGTTATGAACACTCCAGAACCATCCTAGCAAATATCTAAAATAACCTAACATTGAGCAGGTGATGAGATGCTTTGATTGTGTCACTTTAATGTGACCTCAGGAGACCCACTATCTGATAAGAAGCACAATACAAATAGCATCTGTTTCTCATTCTAAGTCTTATCCAATTTGGGATTTAAATCTCTTTTAACTAGAAAATCTAATTTATAGATTAGTAGTGTGTGGCCCTAGTGGTTTTCAGCTCATTTCCTGATTTCTTTGCCAACTGGAAAAATGATTCAATGATGCTACTGGATGATATGTTGAAGACTTTGTTGTTTCTAAAACTCACTGAATGGCAAAATATCTGTTTTAGAAAATAAGAGTCTTCATAATAGTTCAGTTTCATAAAAGACTGCCAATTAAGCAACACTTCTTTTTCTTTTAATTTTTTAATGTTTATTCATTTTTTGAGAGACAGAGAGACAGAATATGAGCAAGGGAGGGGCAGAGAGAGGGAGACACAGAATCTGAAGCAGGTTCCAGGCTCTGAGCTGTTAACACAGAGCCTGATGTGGGGCTTGAACTCATGAACCACGAGATCATGACCTGAACTGAAATTGGATGCTCAACAAAATGAGCCACCCAGGCACTCCTAGCCAACACTTCTCATCAACATTTTTGATCTATAAAGACATAAATACATGTCAAAACTTAACAAAGATAGTCATCTATGCACTATAAAATTGTCTTACAGTAGAAATAGAAAATGATTTGATAGTGGTTTCTATTTGTTAGAATGATGTAACAGTAATTAAAATATGATGACTTATATTTCAACTAAAGAGCAGTAATATTTTGGCATCTTTTACCCATTTTTCAGTTTACATTATAATTTGATTGTTTTGTTTTATTTATCTAATTTTTTGTTTGTGTTGTTTTAAAGTGAAAATGATTCTGCAATTATTTTGTCTTTATAATGAGTCCACATATTTTAGCCTTTATTTCCAGATAGATAGTAGACAGTATCTCCAAATAAAATTTGCAGATAAAAAATCAAGTAAATGATCTAGAACACTTTCGCTATTTGAAACAATGAATGGATAACAATCGATTTTTCTACAAATACCCTAAGCTCTATAACATTTGATCTCGTGATATGAAAATCCCATTTATTGTAAAATAATAAAATTTCTTTGAAAATCAGTTGGAACAGTAAGAATAGATCATTTGTTAGTGAGAAATTTCTAAAATATCTGTAGTTAAGAATGACATACATGATTTTTTTAATTGAAGATCGATAGTAAACATATTAAAACTGTAAAAAAGAAACTCTATAGTACACAGAACCAAGAAAACATACCTTGAAATTTCTCAACCAAGTATTTTAACTTATATAATTATGCAATTACATGTTTAGTCAGATATAATAAAACCAAAAGCTATTTTATGTTGGTCCTGATTAATATTATGTCTTGTTACTTACATATATCATATTTATGAAATTACTCTATCATTCTATAGGCACTACCACTGATGTTCCAGATAAATTACAGATTTAAATGTGTAAAGAATGCAAATGATTGAAACAAACTTTCGTAACACATATTAGTCATATACAATAAATTCATGTACACCATATTTATTTATTAAGCCTCAGCCTAAACTTTCCTTAGCTTCTGTCTTACTTGGCTGGAGGGAAATTCAACTGGGATCATTTTTGAATCTCCTTTTCCCTTATCCCAGAACAAAAAATAAATCTTAGAAGACAGCCCAATGTTGGAGGAAGCGGAATAAATCCTCAGATCACCGGGCTTCTACATTTACTACTGAATTATCTTACTGCCCTGCCTACATATTTCCTTTATCACTAGTGGTTTTGGAGCTTTCATACTCAACTTAGGGTGTAGGAAGCTTTCACAAGACTGGAAAACTGAACGCATATGATCAGCCTCGCTGTGTACATGAAACCATTCCTTGAGAGGTACTGTAACTGGGGGATATTTCAAAGGAGAGGTAATCAGCTCATAATTAATTCATAAAACTCACTGATTTTTTTTCCTACTCTTAAAGAATTATTCACTCTTCACGCCCTCAAAATACCTCTTCTTTCTCCTCCTCATCTGAATCCCTAACATAGTCTCCTCAAATAAATTTGGTCATTAACAAAAGAGAGGAAGAGATTATTGCATTTAATAAATCCCAGTATATGCCTGAAGCTATAGATTGCAAATCATCACTATGCCATATGTAATGGATGGCCTCAAGCTAGATTCCCTGTCACTGTAAAATGTAGGACTTTCTCCACTTGAAAAGTGTGTGTGGTGGGGCGCCTGGGTGGCTCAGTCGGTTGAGCGTCCGACTTCGGCTCAGGTCATGATCTCACAGTTTGTGGGTTCCAGCCCCGCATCAGGCCCTGTGCTGACTGTTTTCTCAGAGCCTGGAGCCTGCTTCAGATTCTTGTCTCCTCCTCTGTCTCTGCCCTTCCCCTGCTCACGCTTTGTCTCACTCTGTTTCTCAAAAATAAGTAAATGTAAAAAAAAAAAAAAAATTAAATAAAGAAAACTGTGTGTGGCCAAGAAAATTAAGCATTTTGCACATGCAGTGTTATAAAATAGAGTATCATTCATTTGTATGCAGGTCTCAAAATAAGAAAAATAATGGAGCTTATCAATCCTCTTCCTTATTAGAATTTACACTGGAATTGGTTATTTTCTATAAACAGAATGTGGCTTGCTTGTGAATCAGTAACATCAACAACAACAAAAATTAGATGAGATGTCAAATGTTCTTTCTGGACAGATTCTGGATGTGTGACTTTTATATGGATCTCTGACTTTTAGCCATGCAGTGACAAGCGTCAAACATACCCCACCCCAGACATGTGAGAGGTACCAACCAGAGTGGAGCCATTACCCTTCTCTGGCATAAATGCTGTATGGTCTCATTCTGCTTAATTATGCTAGAATACAGGTCCCAAATAAATTAGGTTCCAAAATAAAACTAAAATAAAATAAAGCATTAAAAGCAGCAAATAAAAAAAAAATGTTTTGTTCTGCTTCCATAGACCACTGTTCCCCAAGGTGAGAAATACAGGCAAACTAATAATCCTTTAACTGTTTTACAGATTCTGTGACCTTAGACTGAAGTACTAAGTCTAAAAGACTAATATCAGTCATTCTCATATTTTTCAGTTTTTATGAGTTGAAATTATAGTTGAGCATTTAATGTAAATTTTGTAGCTGCAATACAATAATGCATTTCAAGACTTAGAACATTCATTGGAATTGCTTGTAAATGTATTTTACATAGAATTATTATAATCTCAGTAGCTTCGTGTATTTTATTGTATTAATTTTTGCATGGCTTCATAGTTTTCATTGCTCAATATAAAGTGGTCACTTCTCAGTGAAGTAAGTAGTGACACATTTCTACAAGTATTAACATGAAATAAGACTAAATAACATTTCTTATTCAATTGTTTTCTTTTCCCAAGATAAGGATTTTTCTACTTCCCTCACCACCACATGGACGATGAACCCCTAATGGAGTTAGTCTAGGACACTAACCTTTATGGTAAACTATAGTTTGGAATTTCTGAAAATTTGGAGGTTTTGTCTCATTGTTTTAAGGTCCTTATAGAATGTTTTTGATAAATAACCATTTTTTAATGTTATTCAGGACAACAATCAAGGACTTGTGTTAGACAACAAATTACAAATCCTTATGCATATAGAAAAATAGCAGCTTTGGGGGCGCCTGGGTGGCGCAGTCGGTTAAGCGTCCGACTTCAGCCAGGTCACGATTTCCTGGTCCGTGAGTTCGAGCCCCGCGTCAAGCTCTGGGCTGATGGCTCAGAGCCTGGTGCCTGTTTCCGATTCTGTGTCTCCCTCTCTCTCTGCCCCTCCCCCGTTCATGCTCTGTCTCTCTCTGTCCCAAAAATAAAAAAATAAAAAAAAAAAAGTTGAAAAAAAAAATTAAAAAAAAAAAAAAAGAAAGAAAAATAGCAGCTTTGGATGGAACTGTCTGATAAACAACGATAGGTTCAACTAGGAAATAAAATAATTTTGAACATCTAGTAGATTTGTAACCTGTTGGGTACCATCAGCAATTAAGGTGCCTAACCGTATCTCTGCGGTAATAATACACTGATATGTTTGCACCATAGAACTTTCTTATACGTGGTCATGATAATTATGTTCTTCTTTCGTCTTTATAGGAAAATCGATACTGCAGCCCATAAGATTATAATCTGAGTTCCTTGGTTGAAATATATAAACATTGCCTGTACTTTTGACCTTGCTTCCTGTTTAGATTTTAAATATCTGCATTAAGAATTTCTCTAGGAAATGGTATCACAGCATGGTTTTATTTTCTCAATTTGAGTAAATAGCTTTAGTTTTCAAAAACCAAATATTAATTATTATAAAGTTATTGAGATGTCTCTGAAATAATTGTTGCATGACTAACCCTTTTTACTCAGAGGGTGGACAAGACTTTTTGATTATTTTTAGCTATGGTGGGTCAACTAAAATAACTTGAGGGGCCCACTGCAAAATGAAAATGTGAGCTTCTTATTCAAATAATGAAAAACTGTGCTGTTAAAATTACCAATATATAAACATTTTTTCTTTCTTCCATGGTCTGTCTAGACTTGTTTTATTTGTGATTATCATTGTTCTAAATAAAGTGAAGTCTGATTAGGTTGTTCTAGTAAAGAAATTTATTTTTATGACATTTTTAAAGATACATCTCTAGAAACTTGTCATGTCACAGTGGATTATTACAAGATTTCATCCACAGTAATGATCTTGGTCTGCATTTGTGTCAATAAACTATCAGTCACATTTTCCATGTGCCTAGGTTCAAAGTAATGGATAAAAGCTAGTACATTACATTGTTCCTTCGCAAGCTGGGATGGTATACAACTCAGAGGGCAAATTATATTCATCTAAAGTGAGAATTACCAGGTAACGAAACATCATAAAGTAATATGAAATTGTAAATTGTATCCCTCTGTTTCCCAGACAGGACAAGTCCCTCAGATTATCATGAAATCTTCCTTTGTAGAATTTAGGGCTGTTATTTTACATTCCTTTGTGTAATTCCTTATTCTCTGTCTTCTCTGGTTGTTAGTAAGTTCCCCTTGACTGATTTTGTTCACATTGGTATCCCTCATCCCTGGCTCAGTGTATAACACAGTAGTGAGACTCTGCATATATACTTAATAAATATGACCAGTTAGAACACATAGAAATACCTAATAAAAGAATCATTTCACAATAGAGATATCATATTAAAAGCAGTTAGAGGGGCGCCTGGGTGGCTCGGTTGGTTGAGCGTCCGACTTCGGCTCAGGTCATGATCTCACAGCTCGTGAGTTCGAGCCCCGCGTCGGGCTCTGTGCTGACCGCTCAGAGCCTGGAGCCTGCTTCTGCGTCTCCCTCTCTCTCTGCCCCTAACCCACTCACATTCTGTCCCTGTCTGTCTCAAAAATAAATAAACATTAAAAAAAATTTTTTTAAAAGCAGTTAGAAAGGGGGACACCTGGGTGGCCCAGTCGATTAAGCGTCTGACTTTGGCTCAGTTCATGATCTCGGGGTTTGTGGGTTCAAGCCCCTTCGGGTTCTGTGTTGACAGTTCAGAGCCTGAAGGCTGCTTTGGATTCTGTATCTCTTTCTCTTTCTCTGCCCCTCCCCTGCTCACTCTCTCTCTCTGTCTCTCTCTCTGTCTCTCTCTCTCTCTCAATGTTTACACTCTCTCTTTTAATGTTTATTTACCTTTGAGAGAGAGAGAGAGAGAGAGAGAGAGAGAGAGAATCCGAAGCAGGCTCCAGGCTCTGTGATCCTGAGAACATGACTGGAGCTGAAGTCGGAGGCTTGACTGACTGAGCCACCCAGGTGCCCCCAAATAAACACACACACACACACACACACACACACACACACACACACATTTAAAAAAAGCAGTTAGAAAGGAAAATGTTTGACTTACTGACAAAGACTGCACAGAAAAGGTGAAATAGTAACAATTATGATAATGGTCCAAAGGTGTAGAGAGAATTCAGAAAAGATTTGGTAATCAATACCTCTTAATGATTCTGAGAAAAAATATGTTAATGTAGTTTCATTGTTACTGAGTCAGAGTTAGTGCAATAACACTGGAAGAATGAAGATAATATTAGGAAATCAACATTTCTATTATTTCTTTAATCATTCTTTACAGATCTTTATATTGAATTTATGGAAAATATTACAAGGAGTCAGTCATCTCTTTGTTGTTTATTTAATGCTCTTAAAATATAATTTTATTTTAATGATATAATCCCTATTTATTTTTAATTATTGAACTATCCAACTTTTATAAAAGGCAATATTCATACAAGTTTCTTCAAATATATAAGGGAGAAAGTATAGGAATAATAAATTGAAAAAGCTATCATGGAATGTTTCAAAAATTGTTATAAGTTTAAATTAACACATTTTCAGAGGCATTTCTTATGAATTTTCATTAATCAGTAGGGTAAGCTGTTAGAGGAAAAAGTTTGTAATAATATGAGATAGGCTTGAGAACTTCAGAAGCTAATTTTTGAGTGTGCATCTAATAATTAATATTAAATTTAATTCATTTTAAAAAAAACCCATCAGGACCAAGATAGCATCTTGATCATAACTGAAATATAAAATTCTAAAAGAGTCTTAAAGTAAGCTAATTATAATACAAGCTTCTGTTTTTAGGTTTGCAACATGTATCATCACTCTTCTGTATTCTTCTTTTATTTACATTCTAACATGGAATAGGAATTTTATTGATGTTTAGTCTACCAATATAAATTACATTTTATATGTCACTAAAATGCTACCTACAACTTTATGATAGTCAAAAGGAAAAATAATTTCTCAGATCCTATACATGAATTATAATAATCATAAGTATTTATATTTTCCTAGTTTTCAATAATATATAAAATAATTCAAATATGTTCAATCATTTCATTTTACTTTAAGAAAGTGAAACCCAACTCATTACATAATTTAATTGCTATAAAATAGAAATAGTTCAATAAGATAAAGTATAACTTGTACAGTATAATTATTATTTTTATTTTTTAAACCATATAGTTTTATTTTTCCCATATGGATAAATTAGTATTTGGGAGGAGTATATCGATACTATTTTAAGATCAATTGTATCATTATCCAAACTTGAATGTAAGTAGACAGCAGAAAAAGTCAGAAAACTTATACTGTACTATGAATTGAGTCATTTAGATTTGACATTCTAATCTTAAAATATAACTTATTCTACAAATTCATGACTTAGTTACCTATTAATTTATTTAGGTTCATTTAAATATACTTCCATGCAATTTCAGGCATACATCAGGGGAAAATAGAGGAACAATGGAGGAACAAGAAAAGAAGCATCAATATGGTTTTCTACCACTTTTTTTCCTTAGAACATAATTAATGAGAATATCATCATATGTGACTACTCAAAGATATATTAAAATTAAGAAAAAAATTTGGTAATCTTGGTTTACCCCATGTCTGAAAGGGTCCTAGTTGTACCCATTTCTATCTATGTGCACTTTATATCACACCTCCATTCTCATGCACACACATACACAAACACACACACACACACACACACACACACACACACAACCTCCCCCACCACACACACACACTTTCTAGAATAATGAATTTTAGGTAAAAAATCAGTCTTTGTATTGAGAGAGGACTTAGAGAAAATGGAGCATAGTCACCTCGTAGTAGTGACTTGTAAAAAAAAACTTGTAGTAGACAATAGAAATATTTAGAAAAGTTCACATAAAATAACAATTTATGACAGGTTATATAAACAAAACTTCACAGTTTTTGCTAAGAAGATCAATCTTATTATGATCTCTTTGCTCTTATAGCAGTATTTCCAGAAGACAAATTGCAGCAAAACAGATGCAAAGTAAAAATTATGCCTATTGTATATACCATACATCTACTTTTCTCTATAAACAAATTTGCTAAGGAATACTTCAGACAAAACTTTAAAGTGTCAGAACATTTTATTTTTCTATAGATAACTTTCACAGATAAAATGTGTGTTACTGGGAGTGAAGGTCAAAGTGTTTATTCACTTCAGTCCTCAAAAAGGTCTTCCTGAATTGTATTAATTTGATCAAAACAGAATTTCTTTATATGGCCCCAGCATATCTTCACTCCACCCAAAGTATCTGTGATGTGAACAGAAGGTCAAAGATTGGGTAAGCACGAAAAATATAATAGAAATTATGGATCTCATCTCAGGATTTTTTTTGCTTTATTATTATGTTAAATGAAGCTATACTGAGGGCCTCATATATTCTGTTATTTTAAAATATTTTGCCATTTCCTTTAAAAATAAATTACTATAATTCATATAATTTATATTCTTGTCATGTCTGTGCCTTATTTTTCAAATGAAAGTAAATAGTAATCTTGTTTATATGAAAGATGACACTGTTTTGATCAAATCTCTTTGGTTCTGTTTCTTCCAAGGTGAATTTTTAGTTATTCTACACTGAAAACTAGAAAGCAGAAATAAAGGGTCACTAGACATTGAGTTGCCTGTTCCAAAGGCATCTTTAGTTATTGAAGTTAAGGTCAGATCTTAGAATAAATTTACCAAGAGGGAGATATTGTGATATTTAATAACGTGGATAAAGTCAAGTTTTTTGAAAGTGTGACCTGTTAATTATTATATTTGTTATTGATATAAATATGTATTAATAGTCACAAAAGTATACAGTAGACTTCTAAGTAGAGGGGATAAAATGTTCATCAATACACTCTCTCCCTAAGAGCTAGCAATTCTACTTGAGGACAGAAGAAAGGTGGGTAGATTCATGGAGAGAAAAACAATGAAAAATTGCATAATATTAAGGAAATGATGAAAGATAGTAAGAGCTAAACAATTCTGTATAATAAGAAATCCATAGGAGATAAAGTAATTAAAGAAAGTTTCTTGGGGAAAGTTATGATGGTCGTGAGCATTCAAGGTAATGAAAGGAGAGGAGCACGGAGATATGTGTAATAATGGAGTAAAAGCTTAGAAAATAACTAGTTGTATAACAGAATAGGGAAGTGTATTCCTCCTGTTGGCTGGAGGTCTATATGTGAATATTTGCTGAATCATAATCTATCACATCAAAGAAAGTGAACTTTGCCACGTGGCTACTGGAGTGCCATTAAAAGGCTTTGGTCAGAAGTTATGGGGTCTGCTGCTAAGGTGTCAAATAGAGAAAAAGTAGTGGAGCCAGACCTGAAAGATGTTCAAACCAAAATAACTCCCTGTACTCTATCCATTCTTGATCTTTGAACCATTGTTTCAACCTAGTTGCCATTGTAAGTGTACTTATCGTAGTCTTGGCTTTTGTTATTTGTCAGCAATCATCTTAAACATACATTTTAAACAGGCAATAAATTCCCCCCAAAAGTTGTTTGGAGTCTTATGTTATTCAACAGTGCAATCCCCTCATCCCATGATGGCAAATATATCCATCCAGCACAAGTCCCATCTTCATTCTTCTCATTCCAACAGTTCTGTGTGGACACACCTTCCACACATTTTTAGAAATTATTTGCAACATCACTTTTCTTCTATTTCTCCGTCTCAGAGCAAGAATTTGTTTCATGTCTTTCACTGTGTACTGAATGTCATTCTTTTTTTTTTTTTTAAATTTTTTTTTTTTCAACGTTTTTTTTTTAATTTATTTTTGGGACAGAGAGAGACATAGCATGAACGGGGAAGGGGCAGAGAGAGAGGGAGACACAGAATAGGAAACAGGCTCCAGGCTCCGAGCCATCAGCCCAGAGCCTGACGCGGGGCTCGAACTCACGGACCGCGAGATCGTGACCTGGCTGAAATCGGACGCTTAACCGACGGCGCCACCCAGGCGCCCCTGAATGTCATTCTTAAATGAACTGAGCTATGGTTTTGTTTCAAGTCAGTCAATAACTTCCTTTCTTACATTTTAATTCTCCTGCTTTATTGGTATTTCTCTTATAATTGTAAATACATTGTGATCCTTTCTTTTTTATGAAAAAAAAGGAAATGAATAACAAAACCAAAAAGCCTTCTCTCTTCCCAAATGCCCTTTCTAGCATCAGTCTTATTTCTTCCCTTTCTTTCATCAATAAAAACATTTTTTATGTTTTTTAATGTCTATTTATTTATTTTGAGAGAGACTGGGGAAGCATGAGCAGGGGAGGGGCAGAGAGATGGAGAAAGAGATTCCCAAGCAGGCTCCACACTGTCAACACAGAGCCCAACACGGGGCACGATCCCATAAACCGTGAGACCATGAACTGAGCCGAAATCAAGAGTCAGACACTTACCCAACTGAGCCACTGAGGCGCCCCCTCATCAATAAAAATTTTAAGACTTATCTATTTGCTATTTTTTCTTCTTTATTTTCTCACTAGGTACCCTACCTTTCAAAATATTCAGTTGTTACCTTTGCATGCATAAGCAAAGCTATACTTTCACTTTTCCAACTATTTCACCCAGTTAAACCAATATAATCTCACAAACCTGAGGCTTTTAAAATCTTGATTCTGTTTGTGTTTCGATGAATTCCATTTCTTCCTTAGTGTATCAGTTAGTTACAGCCATAATATCATGTGCAGCAGTTAGCATCTGTTTCACACTTACTCATCTGTAGATTAACTGGAATTCAGCTCATTTACACTTAGCTCAGTTGCACTTGTGTCCTAGCTGTGAACTGAGTTTACCTGTTTCTCATTCTCCTTACACCTCCAATCACCTGACGCACATTCTTCTTATGGGAAAAGAGAAGTATAAGGCTCAGTCAAATCTGAAAAACAATTTTCTAGTTTTGCTTAGATCATTTCCACTCTTATCCCACTCATCAAAGCAAGTCTTATAGCTATGCCCAACATCAATTCGTCAGGGAAATGTATTCTTCTCATGGAAGGAAATAGGGCATGATTATTTGCTAAGCGGTAATGTAACTTACCTCACTTGGGTTTTATGACACTACACAGCCTTGGTAGTGATTTCAATTCAATTTTCAAATAGAGTTAGAAGTGATGATAAATTTGACATTGTCATATTCAGTTGAGTATGTGGCATTGGACATTGCACTGACTAGACCACTTCTTATTTATTATTATTATATTTTTTTAGAGAGAGACAGAGGGCATGAGTTGGGGAAGGGCAGAGGGAGATAGAGAATCTTAAGCAGGCTCCACACTTAGCACAGAGCCCAACAAGGAGCTCGATCCCATGATCCTGGGAACGTGACTTTAGCTGAAATCAAGAGTCAGACTCAACAAGCTGAGCCACCCAGGTGCCCCTAAAAATCACTTATTCTTTTGAATTGTTTTACAACATCTATGTCCTCATATTTGGTGCAACATACATGAATGCAGCCCATGCTCTGTGCCAGGGTCAGGTCATTGTTCAAGCATCATGTGATGAGAAAGTAGACTATTGTTGAGATAAAATCATGGAATCCTTTTAAACATAAAAACAGGCCCCACCTTTACTTTTTTCCCAATTGTTTTATTGCATAAAAAGACAACATAAGGGTACTCAGTTGGATGAGCACCTGACTTCAGCTCAGGTCATGATCTCACAGTTTGTAAGTTCAAGCCCCACGTGAGGTTCGCTGTTGTCAGCACAGAGCCTGCTACAGATCCTCTGTCCCTCTCTCTCTGAGCTTCCCCCACTTGTGTTCTCTCAAAAATAAATAAACATTTAAAAATAATAAAAAATAAAATAATTTTAAAAAGACAACATAAACATGTACTGAACCATTTTTAAGTGTACCGTTTAGTGGTATTAAGTCTATTCCTATTGTACATCCATCACCTCCATCCATCTCCAGAAGTCTTTTCAGCTTGCAGAGTTTCAGTTTTTAAGTCATTAGTGTCATGATCTTCTTTAAATATTTGTTAAGAATTCACTTTTGAAGCCATAAGGTCCAGAGCTTTTCTTTGTTGAGTGGGTTTTGACTTCTTTTTCTTGTTGTTGTTGTTGTTGTTAATTCTGTTTCTATTTTAATATTTTAAGATATAAATGCTTGTATTAAAAAAAGGAGTTCAAATAAACTACTTAATATTACACCACAAGGAACTAGAAAAAGAATAAACTTAGCTGTAATTTAGTAGAGGAAGGAAATAACAAAGAAAAACCATAAATAAATAAAATAGAGATCAGAATAAACAAATAACATTGAAAGTTATGACCAGTTTTTCAAACAAAATAAATAAAATTGGCATTGCTTTAACTACATTAAGAAAAAGAAAGAAGACTCACAAACCAAAATGAAAAATGGAAGAAAAAGCAATATAACAGAAACTACAGAAATACATAGTGTGATAAAGATTACTATAACAATTATATGCTAACTAATCAGATAACTTAGGGAAAAAATAGATAATTCCTAAAAATGCACCAAGATTGAATCATGAATCTTGAGTCCGGGAAATAGGGAGTCTTCTTAGACCAATAACAAGAATGAAAGTTTAATTAGTAACCAAAAATCTCCCAGCACAGAAATGCCCAAGACTACATGGTTTCATTAGTGAATTCTGCCAAACATTAAAAAAAATAATTAATGACAATATTTAGCAAAATCTTACAAATAATGGAATAGAGAGGACACATTCGGAATCATTCTGTGAAGCCAGTATTACACTGATACCAAAGCAGGATAAAAACAATATAAGAACAAAAAAGTCTAGTTTGTCTAATAAAAGTATTGCTATACCAGCTTTCTTTTGACATCCATTTGCATGATAAATGTTTATTTACCCAGCCACTTTCAATCTGCAGGTGTCTTTAGGTCTAATAGGTCTCTTATAGACAGCGTATAGATGAGTCTTATTTTTTTTTATTCATTCTGACACCCTATATCTTTTGATTGGAGCATTTAGATCACTTGTTTCAAAGTAATTATTGACAAATTTGTATTTATTGCCATTTTATTAATTATTTTGTCATTGTTACTGGCGATTTTCTCTGATCCTTTCTTTTTCACTTTTGGTCTCTCTTTTGCACTCAAAGAGTCTCCTTTCATATTTGTTTCAGTGCTGGTTTAATGGTCACACTCCTTTAGTTTTTTTCTGGGAAAGTCTTCATCTGTCCTTCTATTCTGAATGACAGCCTTGCTAGATAGAATATTCTTGGCTGCAGATTTTTCCCATTTAACACTTTGAATATATGATGCCACTCCCTTCAGGCTTACAAGTTTCTGTTGAGAAATCTCCAGCTAGCCGTATGGGTTTTCTCTTGTAAGCTAAGGACTTATTTTGTCTTTCTGCTTTTAAGATTTTTTCATTATCACTATGTTTTGCAAATTTAATTCTAATATCTGTTGTTATTAATATCTAGATGTCTAACATCTAATATCTGTCTAATATGTGTTGGCGTGCTTTTGCTGATTTTGAGGGGAATTCCCTGTGGCCCCTAGATCTGAATGTCTGTTTCCTTCTTCAGATTAGGGGAGTTTTCAGCTATTATTTCTTGAAATAAATTTCCTGCCCCCTTTTCTCTCTCTTTTTCTGGGGTTTCTTTAATATGAATGCTACTATATTTTATGGAGTCAATGAATTCCGTAAGTCTATTCTTGTGATCCATAAGTTTTCTTTCTCTCTTTTGTTCAGCTTCATTATTTTCCATTATTTTGTCTCCTAGGTCACTAATTATTTCCTCTGTTTCTTCCAGCCTGCTATTGATTCCAATCTTGTTTCTTGCATTCTTCACCTCTAATTGATTCTTTTTTAACTCTTCTATCTCTGTGGTAAGGGTCTCGCTGATATCCTGATAGTCACTGATATTCCTCCATCTTGGCATTTTGTCTAAGTCTCTGCCTTCTTCTGTGTGTTAGAAAAGGCAGTTATGTCAGGGTGTCTAGGTGGGTCATTTGCTTAAGTGTCCAACTCTTGATCTCAGCTCAGGTCTTGATCTCAGGGTCATAAGTTCAACCCCTGATTTGGGTTCTGTGCTGGGCATAAATCCTATTTAAAAAAAAAAAGAAATAAACAAAAGAGGAAAGAAAAGAGAAGAAAAAGGAAAGGAAAGGAAAGGAAAGGAAAGGAAAGGAAAGGAAAGGAAAGGAAAGGAAAGGAAAGGAAAGGAAAGGAAGAAAAAGAAAGAAGAAAAAGAAAGGAAAGCTAGCTGTGTCTTCTGCTCTTGAAAGTAACGGCTTTGGGAAGAAGAGGTCATGTAGTGCCCAGGGTCTGCCACTTCAGGAAATGTCTCCAGTGTGTGCTACATGTGCTCTACTGTTGTGTTTTGCTGCTCTGTCCTTCAATCCAGTTGTCTGCAGAGGCTCTCTTTGCCTGCTCTAGGCAATATTTTGTCCCTAGCCTGAATGTGGCAAGTTTTAACTAGGTGTGCTCTCTGGTCAGGAGATGTGGTATGGCAGGGGTTTTTGGTGGTCCTCTGTGGGTGGGACCTATCATACTGGGGCTCAGGCAAGCTTGACTGAGAGGGGCAGTTCTGCCAGAACACAGGGGGTGGGGTGTGGTGTAAGCAAGTTAGGCAGCTAATGTCCACGCTGAGCTACTCCCTGCAGGTGGCTCTGTGTTTATGCTGAGGGATGAGAGAGAAATAGCACCAGCCAGCTCCTTTGCTCCCAGAGAGGTGTCTCCGTGAATGCTGCCTCTCAGGGAAGTGCTCGTAGAATAGTGAACAATCTCTCCCCTATGTACCCCAAGTGTTTTTCAGATTGCTGTTTCCACACTGTCTGCTCCCAGTTGTTTGCCTGCCTTATTTCCAGGAGCAGGGCACTGCCCTCCTGGCTCTATCCCAGCCAAGCCCACTGACCTTTAAAACTCGAGGTTTTAAACCCCACTGTTTGTAAGAAATCATGATATCCATCCCTTCTCGTATTCCAAGCCAATGGCTTTGGGGAAGTGTTCTTGTGCATTCCCCTGTGTGTTCTTCTCTCTCTTTTCCTTCTCCATGATCATAGCACCCTCCCCTCCACAGCACCTGTGATCCTTTCCTCCCTAAAACCACATCTCCACACTTCCTAGCTTCTTCAATGTGGCCTCTTCTCCCCCTTTAGTTGTGGAGTTTACCCTTCAGTCTTCAGGTCGATTTCTGGGGTATTTAGGATGATTTGATAGTTATCTAGTTGTGTTCATGGGACGAAAGGAGCTTAGGGTCCTCCTACTCCAACACCATTTTGTAAATCCCGAGAATTTTGATATCTGATTCAATCTCCTTACCAGTTAGAGTTCTATTCAGATTTTCTATTCTATCATAATTTAATCATTAATGAATAGATCAGTCATTAAACAATAACTCCCCATTCATCTGTCCTCCAGCCCCTGGCAACCACCATTTTACTTTCTGTCTCTATGAATTTGATTACTCTATGAATTTATGATTATTTGATTACCTCAAATAAGTGCAATCATAGAATATTTGTCTTTTTGTAACTATCTTATTTATCATAATGTTCTCAAAGTTTATTCATTTTATAGCATGTCAGAATTTCCTTACTTTTTTAAGGCTGAATAATATTCCATTATATGCATATATCATATTTTGTTTATCCATTCATCAGTCAGTGAAAACTTGGGTTGTTGGCACATTTTAGCTATTATGAATAATGCTGCTATGGGCATTGGTGTAGAAATATTTCTTCAAGACTCTGCTTTCCATTACATTGCAAGACTCTGCATTTCCATTTCCAGAATGGAATTGCTGGATCATATGTTCATTCTGTTTTTAATTTTTGAGGAATTATTATATTTTTCCAACATCTGCACCATTTTACATTCCAATTGGTATCTTCTCATTTATTTATTTTATTTCATAAATGTTTTTATGTTTCATTGTACAAAATTTTTACCATGTTGGCTACATTACTTTCTAAATGTTTTTATTATTTTTGACACTACTGTAAATGAAACTGTGTTCTTAATTTCCTTTTAGGATTGTTCATTGTTACTGTATAGATACGCAACTATTTTTTTGTATGTTGATGTATCCCGCTACTTTGTTGAATTCATTTATTAATTCGAATAGACTTTTGTGGAATCTTTAGGATTTTGAAATATAAAATCATGTCATCTGTGAACACAGATAATTTTCTTCTTCCTTTCCAATCCAGATGCCTTTTATTTATTTTTCTTGAATAATTACCCTGGCAAGGACTTCTAGTACTATGTTGAATAGAAGTGGCAAAAGCAGACATCTTTCCCTTGTTCTTGATTTAGATGAAAAACTTTCAGTTCTTCACTGTTGACTATGATGTCCACTGTGAGCTTTTCATCGATGGGCTTATTATGTTGAAGTAATTTTTATCCATTCTTACTTTGTTGAGTGTTTTTATCATGAAATAATGTTGAATTTCAAATGCTTTTTATGCATCAACTGAAAGGATTTTATGGACTTTTTTCCTTTTTTAAAAACATTTTGTGTTGTATGGGGCAATTTTCATATGTTGAACCATCTTTGTATTCCAAGAATAAATTCTATTTGGTCAAATATAATCATTTTTATATGCTACTGTTTTGCATTGCTAATATTTTGTTCAGGATTTTTGCATCCATGCTCTTAAGGGATATTGATAAGCAGGGTTTTTTTTTAATTTTTTAAATTTTTTTAATGTTTATTTATATTTGAGAGAGAGAGTGAGAAAGAAAGTGTGCAAGTGGGAGAGGGGCAGAGAGAGACAGGGACAGAATCTGAAGAAGTCTCCAGGCTCTGAGCTGTCAACCCAGAGTTTGAGGCGGAGCTCAAACTCATGAGCTATGAGATCGTGACCTGAGCTGAAGTCGGATGCTCACCAATTGAGCCATTCAGGCAGCAATAAAGTCCAAGGCTTTTCTTTCTGGGAGGATATTTTATTACTGATTCAATCTCCTTGTTAGTTACAGGTCTATTCAGATTTTTTTATTTGTTCATGGTTTCTAAGTGTAAAAAGTTGTCCATTTTGTGTAGGATATCCAATGTGCAGGTACAGTTGCTCATAATAATCTTAAAATCCTTTTTACTTCTATAGAATTATTAGTAAAGCCCCCATTTTCATTTTTTATTTAAATATTTTGAGTCTTCTTATTTATTTTTTTTTAAGTCCAGCTAGCTACAATTTGTCAGTCCTTCTTCTAGCTTTGGTTTTAGTTTGTTTTCTTTTCTAGTTCCAGTTGTAAAGCTAGAGTGGAGATATTTCTTGGTTTTTGTTTGTTTGTTTGTTTGTTTTAACATAAGCATTTATAGCCATAAATTTACCCCTTAGCACTGCTTTCACATTGTTCCATGTGTTTTGGTATGTTGCGCTTATGTTTTCATTTATCTCTAAGCTTTTCTTAATTTCCCTTAAGATTTCTTGATTTGATCCACCAGTTGCTTAAAATATGTTAATTTCCACAAATTTATGAATTTTCCAGTTTTCCTTCTGTTATTTATTGACTTTTTTTTAAATTTTTTTTCAACGTTTTTTTATTTATTTTTGGGACAGAGAGAGACAGAGCATGAACGGGGGAGGGGCAGAGAGAGAGGGAGACACAGAATCGGAAACAGGCTCCAGGCTCCGAGCCATCAGCCCAGAGCCCGACGCGGGGCTCGAACTCACGGACCGCGAGATCGTGACCTGGCTGAAGTTGGACGCTTAACCGACTGCGCCACCCAGGCGCCCCATTTATTGACTTTTAATTTCATTTCATTGTGGTTAGAATACTTTGCATATTATCTATCTTTTAAAATCTATTTGCACTTAATTTGTAGCCTAACATATTGTCTACACTGGAAAATGTCCTATGTGCATTTGAGAAGAATATATATTCTTGGGTAGACTGTTCTGTACATGTCTGCTAGGTCCAGGTAGTTTGTTGTGTTGTTCAATCTCACCTTTACTTTAGCTATGCTGTTACGCTGCTATCTTCATCTTCATTCACAAGACGTGTGAGAGTTTTTTACTACTTAAGTTTCAGAAGATAGTTATGCAGCTAACTACTATAACACATTTAGAGAGAGTGAAAGAAGCACCAATAACCTGTGTTTCCTGACAACTTAATAGGTAATAAGGCTGCTGCTTGGTGATAGGTTGATGCAAGGGAGTTGATTCCTGAGAAAATTTATTACTGCTGGATGACCTATGAATTATATGTATACAAATAAAGAAAACAATTCAGTATCTAATAAATTTAAGCCCACGATTTTCATGCTTTGAGGGAAGTAGAAAAGCTGGTGCAAACAGAATCTATAATAATAAGTAGAATTATACAGTGCAGAAATGATTGTCCCCCAGAATAATATAGTATTTAATATGTTTAATTATTCAGTTTTATGAGTGACCTAATATTTTAAGCTGTAGATCTATACTTTGATGAAAATAAGCTTCAAATTATTTGTTTACGTTTATTGCCAGTTAAGAATTAAAAATACAAAACTCATCACAATTATTTTCTTATCTCCTTAGTCCTCCAGAGGGAATTTCAGTAACATCAGTATGCATCCCGTCACTTTGTCTTGGCTCCCATTTGGTGACAGGATTCATTGCTTTTGCTAGAAAATAAGATTACTGTAGTGCAAATTATGCATGCTCAGTTGCAATTTTCCTCTGTGTGAGGTTCTTTAAGTGCACGTTATTCATTGTTTATGAAATGTTTCATTTGTAAATCTGTTCTGAAAGCCTGAAATGGAACATTACGCTTCTGTGGAGCCCTCTCTTATAGATTTTGTTTTCATTCTAGAGGAATTATATTTTAAATATTATATCTACTTTCTACTGTGTTATCTTCCACACCCTTCCTTAAATCTCAATACATCACTATCACTCATGTGAAACAACCATTAACTTCATTGAATAGAGTCACAGGATTCAATTCTATAAAAGGACTTTGCTGTGGTTGAATTAGTCAGGGCTGTATTCTTACATTTACCATAGAAGAAAAGTGTCCTTTCCAAGGACATTTCCAACCTGAATCTCTTCTTTTCCTACTTTGGCATTTTGGTAGAAATATAGTGTGATTGTCATGAAACAAAATAGTTATATAACATCTACCTGTAATTAGCTCTTAAGTCATAAGTCATGTTTACTTAAATAAGGTACATAGATCATGCTTGCATATTTAAAAGATTAGATCATTTTAGTTGATTCAATAAATGTTTATGAACTCAAGTGCTAGGCAATGCTGAAATACTTGAAATGCTAGGAATTCAAGGATAAATTAGACATTCTCTGTCTTCCAGGGCTCATTTACAAGCAGGCAAATAAATTAATGGATATCCATCACACATAATAACAACCAAATAATTTTACTGTCTAGAAAAGGAAACCATTAAGTTTGCCTGATAACATGAAGAAAAAGTGCTTTAGGCTCATAAAAGAGGGGTGAGATCTGAATTGGACCCTCGACGATCAGTTGGATTTTGTTTGGCAGATGAAAAGATGAGAGGCAACTTACACAAAAGGAATAGAATGGGAAAAAAGTCTTGGAAATTGTCAAATCATAAAATTGTGGGAAAGGTAAGAGGCTCTTTGAATCTGTAACGTGAAGTGTTGATTAAAAATGGAAGTCGTTAAAACACTTTGGTTTATACTGCATCATGATAAAGATTTTGGATTACATTTTGTAGGCATTGGAGAGTCCCTTATGTGTATCAACAAAGTAGTGACATGATTAATTTCATGTTTTATGAGGCCAGCTCCCTAGAAATTATCGAGTATAATAACAGAGGAAAGGAGGTTGATAAAAGCAGTTCTGAAGGTAGAAACAATAAGACTTATGTATGAAATGGATGTGGAGGTTGATGTGGATTCAGTGATGTCTTCCAACTTCTGGGCTAGAGAGGTCTTGCTGGATGGTGATGCTGTTTAATTGTGAAATAAGACTCAGAGGAACAGGTCAGAGAAGATATGATTTTAATTTTTAATATGTTGTAATGTCCATCTGATATTCACTCAAAATGCCAAGAAAAAAATTAAAATATTTGTAATTATCTCTAGTTTAGGAATCAAGATGTAGGCAATATCAGAAATAGGTGATAATGGATGCCAAAATAACAGATACATTTATACAGCGGGGAAAAAATATCTTAACTAAATTCCTAGTTAAGATTAACAATGATGGGACCAGAAGAGGACACAGGGAAGGAGTAGCAGTATGACCCAATCCATGCAAAGAGATGGCATCAAAGAAACCACCATTATTAAAATGCAATTGAGATAAGATTTTAAAAACAACTTTTGTATTTGAAAATTAAAAAGTCCGGGGCGCCTGGGTGGCTCAGTCGGTTGGGCGTCCGACTTCGGCTCAGGTCATGATCTCGCGGTCCATGAGTTCGAGCCCCGTGTCGGGCTCTGTGCTGACCGCTCAGAGCCTGGAGCCTGTTTCGGATTCTGTGTCTCCCTCTCTCTCTGACCCTCCCCTATGCACGCTCTGTCTCTTTCTGTCTCAAAATAAATGTTAAAAAAAATTTTTTTTTTTTTAAAAAGAAAATTAAAAAGTCCTTGTTGGCAGGTCACATCTGAGGTACTGCTAAAATATCAAGCTGCATATCCAGCCTGTAGCTGAAAATCACATCTGCAGTTCATGGAGTGAGTCATAGATAGAAATTTAGCCATGAGGGGTGTCTGGGTGGCTCAGTCGGTTAAGGTTAAGCATCCCACTCTGGCTCAGGTGATGATCTCACAGTTTTTGAGTTGGAGCTCCGTGTTGGGCTCTGTGCTGACAGCTCAAAGCCTGGAGCCTGCTTCGGATTCTATCTCCCTCTCTCTCTGCCCCCCCCACACACACACACTCATGCTCTCTCTCTCTCTCTCTTTCTCTCAAAAAGAAATAAGCATTAAAAAAAAAAAAGAAAGAAATTCAGGCTTGAGAGTTATCTGCACAGAGGTGATAGAGAATTACTTGAAAATGAATGATATTTCAGGTGGAAAAATATAAAGGAAGAAGAGATGTAAAAAGGAAATCTCAGCAAATATAGACATTTAGTGTCTGCAGAAGGGAAAAAAACGCGGTGATCAAGAAGAATGGAAAGAAATGAGTGTTTTGTGGTAAAAAGCTAAAAGGAGCAAAGCCTTAGGAAGCAAAGAGGTGGTTATGACCTTTAACTTGGAAAATATATTTTTTTAAAAAATGAGAGAAAACATTGTTAAGGTTGTAATTAGAAGTGTATTGAAAATGAAAAGCAGTTTGGTGGACTGGTGAGGGAAGAATACAGATTGCATAGAAATGAGACATAACAGCATAGGTATGTGGGGCCTGGAAATGATGGTGGATAAAGTGGAACGGGCCAGGGAAAGCTACTTTTTCCGGATTTCTAAGTGACCATTGTGGAAAGTGGCAAAAGTGAATAGCTAGCGTTAAAGGAGACTAAACAGTCAAGAAAGGGCTTCTGGATAAGAATTGAGAGGACAGGTAAAATTCTTCTTAAATTATTTTTTTAAACATAGAAATACAAATCTAAAAAGCGTAATATAATACCAAAAGGAAAACTGAATTTCTACAAATAGTAACTTATACATATAATTTTTTTATAATTCTGACCACTTATTTGAGACATTTCTCACATAATATTACTATTTATTTTTTTTTTCAAATTGGGAAAAGAGATATAAAAGTAATGGTTTACAGTTACTTTTTAGAAATGTGTTTGTCTGAATGGATGAGTCAGATTCAATACTGTGCTGATAGTAAGGACAAGGGCATAAGAATGTTTTGATTCTGATTTTGTCTCTCTACAAAGACAAATCAACTGAACCAATAATGATTTAAATTATTGTTTCTCTAAGTGAGTCTGAGAAGTAAATAAGCCAATGAGATATAGGACTTTGGAGGATTGGACCGTTATTCTGGCTGGATGGCCAGATTAGGCTGACAGAGCACAGCAGGAAAATGTCACAAAGCCTTATAGCCTCTCCGCAATGAGTGGGATGAATGTACTGCGTTACTTGTTTAGTCAGGTAACAGTTGTTTACCCATTTCTACCACAATGACTTTGCATTTGGATAGAAGTATTTGTGTATGAGGCCTTACTGTCAGTAAAATCCTGGTCTGAAAGGGGACAGACAGATAATACGTCATTTATTATAAGCCATATCCATTTCGGATATGTAAGAGAATTTTGAATGGAAGATTTCCCCATATGAAACCAGGAATGGGAGAATAGAGAGAAGAAATACTTGGTGCTATGACCTTTTTCTACGTTCTTCTTTATTTATTATACCCAATAAATATATTATTTGTTCTCTTCGTATTTGTGTTTTGTTCTTTTGTTTCAATGCCTAGTGTTAAGATTCTTAATTTAGTCAGGTTATTTAGATGTACTATAAGGGATTTTGTAGTAACTCGCTTCATCAATAATTTATCTAGCAAAATTTGAAGCCGGCTCTTAAAATTGGCTTTACTTAAATGTGGTATATTTGTGTTAGTAGTGTATTATTTGTTCTCTTTCTGAAATTTTTATTTGCAAGTAAGTTTAATTTAACCTTTGTAAAAAGATTTAATATTTTAAGTATTTGCCAAATGAGATATGCAATTATATATATATATATAGTATATATACATATACAATATATATATATAATTTATTGTGAAGGCATTCTGACATATTGCTAAAGATTATGTATCTTCCCCATTCATTATTAACGCTTTGTGCTAGCACATGAAGTTTCAAAAGAAATCTGATTTTAAGATATAAACTATGCTTTACTGAGAAATAGGATTGCATGTTTTATGATTTTTGAGCAGCACATGGACTTTGGTGGTTTAAAGTGATATCAAATCAAACACATTTTAGACTAAGTCTGTAAAATATGAAAGCAGACATATTTCCATTTACACTGGACTTTCTGCTTCAAGTTAAAAATCTGCACTCATGATAGGAAGTGGAAAGCAATCTGAATTCTTTCTCAGCAATGTACTGTCACCTACCTGTGCTAGTAGGTAAGACAACAGAAACTATGTCAAAACTGCACGTGCTCTGAGATGCTGGCAGGCAAAAGACATATAACACAAAATTGCTGATAGCATTCCCTCTAGGAGTCCCAACGTGTATGGCTCGGAGAACTGGTGTATGTCTAACTTCACCTCTAAGCTCTTAAATCAGCAACTCAGGTTCACTGTCAAATCATCACTAAGTGCACTCTGTAACATTTAAAACAAAAAAAAAAAAAACAACAAAAGCAACAATAAGACGATTATTATGAGTGCCAAATAAATCCTCAGTGATTGATTTTTTTAGCAGATAGAGCCAGATAGAAGTGGAACCACCATGAGGTTATGGTGAAGGAGAATGTCAAATAGCAGAGCAGAGTTACAGTGATGATAAGCACAGATAAAAGATCGCTGACCATTGGGACACAGTGTGGTGATTAGAATAAAACTGCTGAGTCTGTTTGCCGGGGCCAAAGAGCTAACAGGGAAAGGCTGTGATAAAACTTGTGAAAGGTCCCCAAACCACCTTCACATTTCCGCAGAGTACCGACGGGATGGCAAGCCATGCCATACATCCAGCTTTTCCGCAATGCTCCAACTAGCAGACAGCAACTCATTCTGCAGGGCCATCTTCAAGGAGGAAGGATATTGATTTATAGAAAATGATATTAGACATAAAGGATAATGATACATAGATCACAGATGCTGCATCAACATATGGAAGAGTTCTTGCATCAGCAAATAAAAGGGGCCAATAATGTGAAGAGAGTGAGCATAAGATTTATTAGGAGGCTTTATTGCTCTGTGATTTATGAATCGCCACAGATGGCAGTGATGTAGTATAATATTCACAAATATGATGCAATAAAGATTATTAAAGCATCTAGCAGTGCCATTTTTAGTTTGGACTATAAAAAGAAAATATCTCTGGGCACTCTACATAGAAGATATACACACACTCTTGATTTTTAAAGATGACCGCATTGGACTCTCTCTACTGTTGCATTTCTTCTGAAAGAGTTTTGATATGTTTCTCATTTTTCTGTTGTAAATGTGTAAGTGACTGACAAGGGTAATGAGTTGGTGAGGATTTGCAGGTATGGCTCATGAGTCAGAATGGCAAGGGCATTAAGGACACAGACTGTGGATGTAGAATGCTGTCCCCTCTGCAGGAGCCTGATCATATTTTCTTGAATCAGTTCCTTGATTTCTTAGGAGGAAAGAGATCCCTCCTCTGAAATCTGCAACTATGGAGCCATTGCGTTTTACCCTTTCCGAGTTTTAATATAAAGAGTAGCTGCTACAGACCATACACTAACAAAGTACTCAGAATTTAAAGATGTATTTTCAACCTAAAGTTAAGTTTTTGTCTCTGTGATAACAATTCAAAAATCCTATATAACACTAGAAGCATAATGTTGACACTTACTGAAGGGAACATGAGGAATCTGTTATTAAACTTATCCATTTTATATAAAAAAAATCATCACTTTTCAAATTTGCTTAAAATAGAATTATCCTTAAGTTAATGACAATTTCAATTGATGTAAATGGCCAGAGAAAAACTGACTCAAATACCTGTGTCAAAAAGAACACCTAATGCAATTGAAATGAGCTTATTTCCTAGAATTATTTTGGGAAACACTGGTAATGAAGTGCATTCCCTTCTTGGCTATGAGAAAATTCAGTTTTATATTAACAGGTACTGTATTTTTAGGTAAACTATAATAGTACTTGAATCTAGCTCTGTATTGTTCAAAATGATAGTTGTGAATACATTCAGAATTATAAGTTTCAGTTTGCTTTCCCAAATAAGTTACTGAAAATAATATTTTATATGTGATAGAATGTTGCCTTATTTCTCTTTTTATTCGTTTTATTCTCCTCTGCCTCTTACTTTTATCATACCTGCTAACACTCCTGTCCATCTCTCATACTCTGTTGCCTTGGGCTGTGAAAAATTAACTATGCATCAGCTTAGCAAACATTCAATTATATTTTCTCATCTGTGCTGCCTAGGATTCTGATTTGCGAAACTGTCAGATTTATCCCCTTTCTCGTCAAAATATCTTTTGACTTTATTATATACAGTCCAACCATTGTCATGCTGACAATCCTAATATATGTTATTTCTTTTAGATCATCTCCGTTGTTAAAATTGAATACAATGCTCTCTTTTTTTACCTACCTAAAGCAGATCTTTTTTTCCCTCCATCACAAACTGAAATCTTCAGCTATGGAGCCATTTCCATTCCACTATACTGTTTATTATGTTGAAACATTTACAGCCCAGTTGACAATGCTTTAGCTTCTCCCTAAATCCATGATTTATTTTATTTGTGTAACATACGTTACTCTGGAAACTGTGTAACGTTTGAATAAACTGACTGCATTTACTGGGTGTTAGACTCTGGGAAATCATCTTCATAAAATCAGTTTTGTTCTGAATGTCATCTGGTTCCAACTGAGGAATCCTACAAATGTAAGGCCTAGTTACAATGGAACTAGAATTCAAACTAACAGTAACAAAACTAAATTCAGATTTTCACATGATCATTGTACCAACCAAACATATTACTATAAAAATCAGCCTTAGTACTCTGTATCTGTAAGCAACAAAATCTCTGAAGTACCCTGTTGAGGTAAGCAGGCTATGCTCGTTTCATAAATAGGGAAATTTTAAGAGGAGGGTATATAATTTTCCCTCATTTTCGTAAAGGTAATGGGTAGAGTAGAATGAATTAATTGTAAGGAAGTAATGTTACCCTTGGAATGAATATAAGCTCCCTGAAGAAAAAGAATCTTTTGTTCACTGATATATTCCTAGTGTTTATTAGACTGCTTGATCCATTGGAGGCCATCAATAATTATTGGTTAAAGGATGAAATAAGAGGGGTGTCTGGGTGGCTCAGTCGGTTAAGCATCCAAATTCAGCTCAGGTCATGATCTCGCGGTTGGTGAGTTCGAGCTCCACATCGGGCTCTGGGCTCACAGCTCAGAGCCTGGTGCCTGCTTTGGATTCTGCATCTCCCTCTCTCACTGCCCCTCCCCCATTCATGCTCTGCCTCTCTGTCTCTCTGTCTCTGTATCTCTCTCAAAAATAAATAAGCATTAAAAAAAAGATGAAATAAGAATAAGTCTCATAACAATAAGTCCCACTGCCTGCTCTGAGACTTTGTACTTCCTTCTTCTAGGACTCTTTTCTCCAGAGATTCAAATCAAGATTTGATCCCTCACTTCCTTTTTTCTTTGCTCAGATGTGACCTTTTTAGTAACTCCTTCCATAAACACCCTATTTAAAATTTAAGTTTCTCCTGGGTACACCTGTCCCTAGTTCCTCATCCCTGTCTTTTCTCACTCTCCTTTAGCACTCCTTGTTATCTAATACATTTTACCTATTTAAGATTCATTCATTCATTCATTCACGCACCCATTCATTCTCCAGCTACTTACTGGAATGTGAGCTCTATATGGGCAGATGTTTGTGTCTGTTTTTTCTTATTCCTTTTGTTATTGTTTGTCTGTGGTACTACTGAATCAGTAACACCTAGAACAGCACCTGGCACTTTGTAGACAATAAGTAGTTGTAGATTGAATGTATAAGTTGGAATATTTGGCTTAAAGAATATATGGGTAATTTATTATATTTGTTTCAGTTTATGGAATGCTACCTGGTTTTAGATGTCTAAAATGTGCTCAACAATATGAAATAAGGGGCACCTCAGTGGCTCGGTCAGTTAAGTGTCCAACTCTTGATTTCGGCTCAGGTCATGATGATGGAGCCCCATGTTGGGCTCTGTGCTGATAGTGTGGAACCTGCTTAGGATTCTCTCTCTCCCTCTCTCTCTGACCCTACTTTGCCCTCTTTCTCTCAAAAATAAATAAACTTTAAAAAATATGAAATAAGCTCACCATACTTTATTTAGGCTATTAAAAAAATAAAAGCAAATCTTTATACATTTAGATACTTAAGTAGGATACCAAAGGAAGCACCAAAACTCATATATATATATATATATATATATATATATATGTATATATGTATATATACACACACACATATATATGTGTATATATATGTATATATATAAAAATTGATTGATGGAAATAAAAATAAAAATAAAGATAGGTGTGTGTGTGTATTATATTATATTGGAGGAACTCAGAAATATATTTTGTTTTGCTATTTTTTACCCCTTCACTAATATGGTCTTCTTCTGGAATCGATTTTTCTCTTCCAGCCTATTTGTCTCACAAAAAAGTTCTATCTATTTATTAAGTAAAAAAGACTTGAGGAGATGGAAGTCTGTAGGAAATTTGATTTAAGAACAAACAGGATTGTAACTATTTAATAATTTGCAAAACATTTATTATTACCATAGAAATATAAGAAATATAAAAAATATATTTGTTCCAGGCTGTAGTAAGAATAATGGCTTTCCAAAGATGTCCATATTCTAATCTCATAGCCTCTGAATATACTACCCTATAGGGCAAAGGGGACTTTGCTAATATAATTAAGGATCCAGAGATGTGAGTGTCTCCTGGATAATCCAGGTGGGCCCAATGTAATCACAAAGATCTTTACAAAAGAGAAGCAGGTGGGGATAGAGTGAGATTGGGGATGTGATGATAGAAGTGAAGGTCGGAAAGAGATTTGAAGATATCACGTTACTAGTTTTGAACACGGAAGAAGGGGCTAGGAGTCAAGGAACGTTGGTGGCCTCCGGAATCTGGAAAAGGCAAGGAAACAGATTCTGTCCTAGAGCCTCCTGGAAAAACCCTGTGCTCTGCTGACACATTGACTTAACTCTAGTGGGACCTATTCCAGACTTCAGACCTCCAGAACGGTAAGATAGTACATTTCTATTGTTCTAAGACACTAATTGTGAAGTACTTTGTTACAGCAGCAAAAGGACGCTATTACATAGGCTTACTTACACCTCTTCCAACTACAAGATTCAGGATTTACTTGTATGTGTGCAAACTCTAGTGAAGCATAAGGAAATACTGGCCTAAAACTAATTATGGGGGCAAATGCAATTTGTCTGTAGTGCCTTTCCCATCTTTCTGAGGCTCATTTCTCTGGAGCTTTTTCTCTGTTCCTTTCATGCTTCTCCTCAAGGTAGTAACCTATGATTGATTGGTTAAATTTAAAAAGTAGAAATATGACTACATTCAGGTTTGAAGGCAAGTTGGAAAGAATCTCTTGTATAAAGAAAAAAAAATTATGTCCAGAAACATTAGTTTTCTTGATGAAATGATATTTTAACATGCCTGATATTTTTACAAGAAACCAAGTTCATATACCTTATCCATAACCAAAGTGTTAAAGGGCTGAGCCCAGAAAAGTTTCCATTGTAAATACAGTTTGGTTTAAAGTAGTAGTCTTCCTTACCCAATAAGAGCTTACTCCTCTTGTAATAAAAGGTATAAAAATATCTGCATTAGTTTTCTATTCCTATAATAATTACCACAAACTTAGCACTTGAAAACATTACACACTTATTATCCCACAATTCCATAGGTCAGAAGATGGGTGGGGTTGTTTGGTTCTCTGCTCCAGTCTTCACAAGACCAAAATCAAGGTGTCTGCTGGCTCAGCAGAATCGGCTTCTAACCTCATTTAGATTATCAGCAGAATCCAATTACTTGTAGTTACAAAGCCGACCTTTCCTTTCTCTCGCTGGCTGTCAGTCTGGAGCTTCTCTTCAAAGCCTCCTGTCCTGCATTCCCACTTCCAATTCCTCCCTCCATTTTCAACTTACCAGCAATGTGCCCAGTCCTTCTCTTGAATCTCACTCAATCCTGTTGCCTCTCCATGACTCCAACCTAAGAAAGTTTTCTACTTTTAAGGGCTCTTGTGGTTACAGTGGGCTCACCTGAATAAGACAGGCTCTATCCCTAGTTTAAGGTCCAAGATCTTAATTACATATTCAAAGTCCATTTTTCCATTTATTTGCAATTCCAGGAATGGGGGGGGGGGCTGTTAATCTGCCTACCATGATATAAAACATGTATTAAGTACTTTGAAACCCCATGGTGTGTGCTGAATGCTCAATGCACATTATTTTCTTTAATTCTTCAACAGCCCTATGAGATTGATACCACAATTTTTCCCTTTTCACAGAAGGAAAAGCAGTATCATAGAGGTTCGTGTTACCTGGTTAAGACGTTCATGGACAGAGTCAATTCTGCTCTGTGGCATATGCATTCATAAAAAAGTACCACTGTAAGCAAAATCATGCAATAAAATTCACAAGCCTTATGTGAAAGATGTGTAAAGGGCATGATACTCAACAACAGTTAGGAACACATTTTTAAAAAGATAGGGAACTAATAAAAGTGGTAGTATAATTACATATGCATAAATAATTAATATTTTAAAATTACATTAAATATGCACTTTACCGTGATAAAGACCTTGAGTTTGCTTTTTGGAAGCAGATATTGGAAGGGTTCAGCTTCTGAGTTATTGTGAAGTAGTGGAAGGAGGGTTATCTGAAGTCAGATGGAAGGTTGTAACTGCAGATGTGCTCCGACGTGCCTCCTAACACACATGGTGAACTGAGGGAATTGGTAGATGTTTGATATGTGTGTTTATGTTCGCATGGTGGATTCCTACATGCCTTTGTTCAGCAAGAAGGTGTTTTCAGCATTCACCTTGTGTCTCTCAGGATTGAATTCGTGCATGACAAACATGAAATTCACGTTATGCTCAAATTGTTCCCTAATATGTCAATTACACTGGAATGAATTTATGTTTACAAAACAAGTGTTGTAACAAAACTGACTGTAGTAAGAGGCAAAATAGCTCAGAGCAGTGTCATTTCATAAGAGTGCCGGAGCTTATTACATATCGAGAGAGAGAGAGAGATAAGTGCATTCTGCACACATCAAAAAAAAAAGGCAGTATGAAAGATAAATAATTTTGAGGAATTTTCACATTGAGTTAAATATACATTATAACCCTTTCTCAAGATTTTTTGAGGTACTGACTCTCCTCGTAAGACCCAATAAATCAGCATTCTACTGCAATTTCTGGCCTCACTCAACTTTAAACCTAAGTGTAAACATCCATAGCAATCACATGATGGAATTTTGAGAAAAACCTCATAGCATAGTTTAAAGGGCATGTACTTCAATTTGATATGCTCTTTTTGAAATAAACAGAAAGAGCTCTGTATTTCTCAAGCTACAGTTTGTTTAGGTCATCTATACCTTGGCACAGCTATAGAGTAAGGGGAGGGAAAGAGAAAGAGGAGAAATTAGGAGAATATTTTCAAGTACTTAATATGTTCTAAGCACTTTATACACAATCTAATTTTGTTCCCCCAACAACTGGGGGGAGGTAGATGTCTTATTAACCTATTTATTTTATAGATCATGATAATGAATGTCCAATAAGTCAAATAACTTTTCCCATAACATGCATCAGTCAAGTGTAGGATGAGGATTTTAAAACATCTCTGTTAGTTGGCAGTGAAATCCGTTATATCGTGGCCTCCACACTAAAGGCCTGGTTATTCCTTCTTTCCTTTTTAAAGTTCATTGATTGATTGATCTCTACACCCAACACTGGGTTAGAACTCCCAACCTGAGATCAAGAGTCACATGCTCTTCTGGCTGAGCCACCCAGGTGCCCGCATCCTGGTTATTCCTTATCTGAATTTATAACCTAGATTCAGTAAATATATTTTGAGAGAGAGAGAGAGAGTGCATGCACACACACACACACACACAAGTTGGGGAGGAGCAGAGAGAGAGAATCCCAAGCAGGCTCTGCACTCTCAGCACAGAACCCAACATGGGGCTCTGTCTCACCAACCATGAGATCATGACCCAAACTGAAATGAAGAGTCGGGCGATTAACCAACTGAGCTCCCAGGTGCTCCTTAGATTCAGTAAATATAAAAATAACCTGTTCTATCCCCCCAAAATAGCTTTCCTTTTTTTTCTCATTAATATGATCAATTAGTTATTCAAGCCCCAAATCTTGAGATTATCTTTGTATCCTCCTTCCTCTACCACCTGCGATAATTTATCAGTTCCTTTTTAAAATTTTTTTTAATATTTATTCATTTTTGAGAGACAGATGGCAAGTGGGGGAGGGGCAGAGAGAGGAAGACATAGAATCTGAAGCAGGCTCCAGGCTCTGAGCTGTCAGCACAGAGCCCAATGTGGGGTTTGAACTCACAAACTCCAAGATCATGACCCGAGCCGAAGTGGGACTCTTAAACGACTGAGCCATCCAGGTGCCCCAATTTATCAGTTCTTAATGATTATTGAAGCATTTTTATAATCTTTCCCAGTGTTCCTATTTTTTTTAACCACCATTCTAATGCGGAACATATCACCTGAAAACAATATCACTGAAATAATTGCAACTTGTCTCTCACAGAGACCAGCATCTCCAGGATCTACTGTTTCAAATTAATCTTTTAAAATACCAACATGTTTAGCTTGCTATTAAGAAATCCACAATAGGGGCGCCTGGGTGGCTCAGTTGGTTGGGCGGCCGACTTCGGCTCAGGTCATGATCTTGCAGACCGTGAGTTCAAGCCCCGCGTCGGGCTCTGTGCTGACAGCTCAGAGCCTGGAGCCTGTTTCAGATTCTGTGTCTCCCTCTCTCTGACCCTCCCCCATTCATGCTCTGTCTCTCTCTGTCTCAAAAATAAATAAACATTAAAAAAATTTAAAAAAAAAGAAATCCAGAATAACTGAACACAATTAGGCCTCTGAAAATATATGGTTTTGTGAGCCCTTGAAAATGAAGAAAGTAGAGAACCTTATGTATTGGAATATAATGCCTGCAGTAATGCATTTTTTTTTAATTCAAGCAGTAATGCATTTTTATGCACATTTTCCCAAGGTTATTAGTTTCATGGAGTTTTGCCAAAGTGGGATAGTCCTCTTCCAGGAACTCTGAAATAAGAAGTACAGGAAAGCCATTCTCAGCATAAGAAGAAGCTTCACAGAAGACATTTTTTAACACACATATTAAGTAGCCTGTGCTTGGGTCTCAGAATCATAGCAATTTCGAGGGGCTTTAGTTTTGCAGGATTGTTCATTTCACCTGCAACCATGAACAAGTCTTGCCCTTCAGTAAATATGTACACAAGCAATACACGTTCATATTTCTTTTTGCTAAGTTCCCTACACTCCCCAAGGTTCCTGCTGCCAAGCTGCTTGACTGGATGCCTTCAGGAACCTGTGTTAGCTGAACAATTAACATATAGACTTTTATAAACATATAAAGACTTATACAAACATATAAAGGACACCTCCCCCTTTTAAACAAATGGAGAGCATAATAATTCTTTTATTCAAAACTCTGCTAAAAAATAATGCCATTAAAAGATCAGACTCGGGGCATGATTGTGAGTTTTCATGCTGACAGTATCATAAAAAGAATTTTGAAAGCCGTCACATTCCATGCAGAGGCTACAGGTGACCATTGTTCCAATCCAGATGAGTTTAAGTTGAATAGGAGTAAGAGGAAGTTCAAAGCCAGTTTTTTTTTTCTTTTCCTGCTGCAGTTTTGAAAAGCATATTCTGAAACCCAAAAGGGAACGCTGCTCAGTGTTTCAGTATGTTTGGAGGAATATTTACTGCTTTGATTTTATTGCCCATAATACTGGCATTTTAGGACATAAAGTTACTTTACAAAGTCATGTTAGGTGCACTTATTTAAAAAAATGCATTTTCCTTGGCTGTTTTACACTTCAAAAGATGGGTAGGGACATGTGGGTGCTTGAACCTTGTTTGGTTTGGTTTATGAATATTTTGAGTGTGTCAGTGGTATCGGGGATGCTTTCAGAATGCCTTGTTCTAGCAGTTGTTTTGATGTGTGGCTTTATGAATTTGATCCTTTGAAACAAGCTGTGCTACACTCCATTGCCTTGGAGAAGTCTGCTCTGTTGTTAGCTGATTACCTTCTGTTTCATTCTACAGCCTTCCCACTTCTTCTCCAGGGCATTGGTACCAAAGTGCCTAAGTATTTCCACTCATTGAAACAAATTGCAAGAGAGACGAATAAATCGTTTGTTCACAAAACTAGTGTAATGGCACTAGTAGCACTAGTGATGATGGAGTTGCCATGTTGGAATTGCAACTTTTTGGTATAAGAATTCTTGTGTAGTTGGTGCTATTATCCAATAAATACACACAAGATTCCTTAAGTTCTCTAGGGTCATTCACTGTTTACAGAATATTAATTCATGACTCTATATTTCTCTTACCAATTCCCCTCCCTTTTATTTATTTTTTTTTTAATTTTTTTTTTCAACGTTTTTTATTTATTTTTGGGACAGAGAGAGACAGAGCATGAACGGGGGAGGGGCAGAGAGAGAGGGACACACAGAATCGGAAACAGGCTCCAGGCTCCGAGCCATCAGCCCAGAGCCTGACGCGGGGCTCGAACTCACGGACCGCGAGATCGTGACCTGGCTGAAGTCGGACGCTTAACCGACTGCGCCACCCAGGCGCCCCTCCCCTCCCTTTTAAATGAATTTCCACTAATCTTCTCCCCTCCTTAATCAAGACTCCCTATGATGTATGTTCCACCTAAGCTGTGTGCCTCATAGGTTAATATTTCCATGCAAATTCTAGGTGAGCCAAATTAAGAGGGTTTCTTGTACTCATGTTCACATACACCTCCCACACACAACTTGTTTCAGGCTGTGGAATGGAATATTCAGAATATGAATTCAGAAATTTTTTTCTACCTAGCTAGCTAGGTTGGACTCATTTTTTAAATAATATATTTATTTATTTTTAAATTTACTTCCAATTTAGTTAGCATATAGTGTAATAATGATTTCAGGAGTAAAATCCAGTGATTCATCCACTACATATAACACCCAGTGCTCATCCCAACAGGTGTCTTCCTTAATGCCCCTTGCCCATTTAACCCATCCCTCCATCCATAACCCCTCCAGCAACCCTAAGCTCTCTATATTTAAGAATCTCTTATGTTTTGTACCCCTCCCTGTTTTTATATTATTTTTCCTTCCCTTCTGTCACCTGTTTTGTATTTTAAGTTTCACATGAGTGAAGTCATATGATATTTGTCTTTTTCTGACTAATTTTAGCATATTACACTCTAGTTCCATCCACATTGTTGCAGATGACAAGATTTCATTCTTTTTGATTGCCAAGTAATACTCCAGTGTGTGTGTGTGTGTGTGTGTGTGTGTGTGTGTGTGCATGCCCGTGCATGTATACCGCACCTTCTTTATGCATTCATCTGTCAGTGGACATTTGGGCTCTTTCCATACTTTGGCTGTTGTTGATAGTGCTGCTACAAACATTGGGATGCATGTGCCCCTGTGAAACAGCACTCCTGTATCCTTTGGATAAATACCTAGTCATGCAATTGCTCATTCTTTAAACTTGTTTTACTTATCTCTTCATTTATCATAGTGCCTACTAAGTACCTATTATGACAGGCACTGTACTCTAAGGGTATAAAAATGAATAAAAAGTAAATTCTTTAAGCAACTCCATAAGACTCCCATGATAAATCCCTCTCTGTCTTGACCCATTTACTCAGAGACACAGAAGTCCAGTCTCTTCTCCAAATTCATGTATTGTTCTTATACAATTTTGTACATTGAGCCATACACGTGTGCCTGAATATCCCCCTCATTACTTTTAATACATATGACATATTTCAACCTTGAACAGATGACATATTTTGACCCTGAACAAATGACTGTGTATACATATATATGTGTCATAATGTATAAAGTTGTGTTTAAAATGGTTTTTAAAAAGTGTTAGCTATCTTTGAAATATAAAGGAGTATTTTCTGTGCTCTGAAATAGGAGTTTTTGAGTTCAACTATTAAAATATAATGTTGTTTTTAGCTTGTAGCAGGTGGTTTAAAGCCTTTAACTATTTACATGTAAATCAATTACTGGTCCAATTGTGAGGCAAACAATATCTTTTTAATTATTACTAATGGAGTGTCTAAGTACAGAATTAACAGCTGATTCATGCCTTACTGAAATGAGATGACCTTGTCAGAAAACTGTATTCTACAGAAATCCCTGTATCTCTATATTCTAGTACATTTCTCAGGGTGATACTTTTTCTCTGTCCTTGGACATCAGGTCCACAAAATCCCTGTGTAACTTTCAGGTTTATTAGAGGTGGCAGCAACTATATTATTTCATAAAGTGAAAACCAGGCTGCTGCTTTTGAACTATAAAATAAGTTGTCCTGACCATAACTCAAGCTATCCCCAAGACCTTTTGTGTGTACCTGTGTAAATGTTCCACAGAAAAATGAGCAACCTGAAGTAAATGGTGATCTTCCCAACTGTATCCTAAAAGGAACTATGTGAACAGGTGGGATGCTTTTTCATGACGGGTAGTATTTTTCTCATCAATTTCAACCCCCCATATTTGTGATACAAGACTACTGCTCCATGACAGCCTATTAGTTTTAAATGCAGAACTCTCTTACATCTCATTAGTTGATATTTTGAATGTTGCTTGATTCTTTTTAAATCATCATTATTATGCCTCAGTGAAGTTGAGCTCCCTTGTGACCAATCACAACATGTCTTATCTGCTAAAGAAATATAAATACAATTCACATGAGCAGCATGAAGAATCCTGTAAATCTTTGCTGTTGAGATTCTGAAAGTGGCAGAATAGGGGAAATCATACCCTGAAGCTCAGTTTTAGTAATTTTTTCTCCAAAATCTGGCATTGCATGAAAACTGTTCAAATTCACTCCCCTCTTTCTGCTCAAACTTCTCAAAAACTTCTGTTTGCCTGTCTCACAGGCCTCACAGCACTCTTCCTCCAAGTCAATTTTGTTTTTTATAACTTCTTTGAATTAAGCACCTGTACTCATTACCCCCATTAATAGAATATACTAAATCAAACCTATGTAATTTTTAAAAAATTAATTTTTTTTTTATTTTGGGGAGAGAGACAGAGTATCAGTGGGGGAGGGGCAGAGAGAGCAGGAGACATAGAAACTGAAGCAGGCTCCTGGCTCTGAGCTGTCAGCAACAGAGCCCATGACCTGAGCTGAAGTCAGACGTTTAACCGACTGATCCACCCAGGTGCTCGCCCCTCCCCCCATGTAATTTTTATTAAAGAGGATGGGCAGAAAATGGGAAGCTGTGAATACTTAAAAGTCTTATCTAGTTTTGTTTAACTTTGTCTAAATTTTACCTAGAGCTTAACATATTTCATGTAATAATAATATTAGCTGGTGGCTATAAAGGGACAGATGCAACTGGGTATGAAGTATATAATATTTTTCCGGAACCTTTTTGCAAACGAAACCGTTTTGCTTTGGAAAACAAAAAGCAAAAACAAAAAGGTATCAAGGTGTGTGTCTCTGTGAGTGTTCACATGCGCTCATTTTGTTTAGTTAAACGCAAAGGGATGAGATCTAGGACTAGATATCATGTAGCCTAATGGTTAAGAGTGTGGGCCACAGAGCAGGAATACCTAGGTTGAAATTCTTTTGTGTATTCAATATCAATTTCTCTTTGGGCAAATTACTTAATCATTTTGTCCCTTAGTTTTCCACTTAATGAGTAGAAATAATAATATACATTGCATAGGCTTGTACTGAGAATTAGATGATAATCTTTGGAAAGCCCAAAGAACAGGCTGTATATGACAATTACTAAATTCTTTTTTTTTCCTTAAGTTCATTCATTTATCTTGGGGGGGGGGGCAGTGGTGGGGGAGGGGCAGAGAGAATCCCAAGCAGGCTCCGCTCTGTCAGTGTGGAACCCAAAGCAGGGTTCAAACTCATGAACAGTGAGATCATGCCCTGAGCCAAAATCAAGAATCAGAACCTTAACCAACTGAGCCACAATAACTACCAAGTTCTAAGTGCAAGTTGCTAACAACAGTGAAATTATTCTTTATAAGAATGAGAAATGGACTGAACCCATTTTCCGTCTACTAGCTTCATTTTTCTTCCACTAAAACTGCACCGTATTTGTAGAATTCCAGATTCACTTTTGATTATGCATGGGTAAATTCTGCTCAGATTTTATTGCCCAGAGTGTCCATACCAATTAGTACTGTAGTTATAATCTTTTACTCATAAACTGTCACATACCCTAGGGGAGCTTTTAAAAAAATTCAGTATTTCAAAACTTGATTTACTGTTTTTCAGGAATATCCAGAAAACTTAATTTCAGTGTCTTTTCTGAACAAATTAAATTCTGGGTTGCAGAGAATAAGAAACAAGTCAAAATTAAGTCATCTATGCATGTACTGTTAAGTTTGTTTACTTTTGGTTATAACGACTAATTAACGATACATGCTCTGAGATTTTCCATTAAATTTTTACTATGGCTTTACATAATGGAATAAGTATTAAGTCCTTCAAGCAATCATGTTGTTTGAAATATACATATGTATATATGTATTATATATGTATTTATTTACACAGAATAGAATTATACAGGAAAAGCTATTTTCTAAATTCATTTTGCATCCAGTAAACTTGTCATATTTTCTATTTATCCAAAGTTTAGCCAAATTTTAAATATTGTACATATAATAATTGTATATACTTTCTGTACTAAATTTTGCTTTAGGTGTATGAACAAATGCATATGTTCAAAGTGAAAATATTTGCATATTAAATGTGTTTTAAGAGTGCTCACAAGGTTAATGTGAATATGACAATACCTTCTGTGAAATATCATGTGAAAAATATCTACATAAAGAGAATAATGGATTTGTGGAGGGTTTTTTTTAGCTTTACTGAGGTATAATTAACAGACAAAATTGTAAGATATTCAAGGTGTACAATATGATGTTTTGACATACATGTTGTCAAAATTCACATGTATGTTATGAAAAAGTTTCACTGTCAAGTTATTTAACATATCATTCTCTTCTCACATATATCTTCTTTTTTTTGTGGGAAGCTTTAAGTTTTACTATCTTAACAAATTTCAATTATATAATACAGTATTATCGGTGATAGCCATCATGTTATACATAAGATCTTTAGAATTTACTCATTTATAATGTCAAGTTTGCTCACTTTTACCAACCTTCCCATTTCCCCCACCCCTCAGACCCTGGCAATCACAGTTCTTTTTACTCTGTTTCTTTAACTTTGACCTGTTTTGTTTTGTTTTGTTTTGTTTTCTTAAGAGTTCACATGTAACTGATACCATGCCGATTTGTCTTTCTATGTCGGCTTTTATCACTTAGCATAATGCTTCCAGGTTTATTCATCTTATCTTAAATGACAGGATCTCCTACTTTTTCTCATGGCTGAACCACTTTCCCGCGTGTATATATACCACATCTTCTGTATCCATTCATTTGTGAACACTCCGTTGGTTTTTTTCATATGTTGGCTATTGTGAATAATGCTTCAATGAACATGGGAGTGCTGATATCTCTTCAAGATAATGGTCTCATTTCTTTTGGATTTATATCCAGTAGTGGGATTGCTGGATCATATAAAATTCTTTAATTTCTTTTTTTTTTTTTTTTTTTTTTTTTTTAGGAACCTCCTAGTGACTATAACCAATTTACATTCCCACCCAGTACAAGTATTTCCCTTTGTCCACATCCTTGCCAGAATTTGTTACCTCTTTTCTTTCTGACAATAGACAAAACAGCTGTAAAGTGATATTGTGGTTTTAATTTGCATTTCCTCTATGATTAGTGATGTTGAGCACTGTTTGGTGAACCTATTGGCCATTCGTATGTAATCTTTGGAAAAATGTCTATGCAAACTATTTGCCCATTTTTTAATTGGGTTATTTGTGTGTTTTTTGTTTTTTTAGCTATTGACTTATATGAATTCTTTGTATATTTTGTATATTAACCTCTTATCTGATATGTGGTTCACAAACATTTTCTCCATTTTATAGATTGTATTTCATTTTGTTAATGATTTCCATTGTGGAGAAGATGCTTTTTAATTTCATGTAGGGCTTTTGTTTGTTTTTGCTTATGTTGCCTTTGTTTTTAGTGTCAAATCCAAAAAATCCATTCCCAAGACCAATGTCAAGGAGCTTACCCCTAACGTTTTCTCCTAGGAGTTTTATGGTTTCATATCTTAATTCAACTCTTTAATCCATTTTGATTTTGTTTTTGTGTATGTTATAAAATAATGGATTGGGTTTTTGACCCAGTAAATTCTTAGCTGTTCAACTTTGGGCAATCTACTTAATTTTTCTGTATCTAATATTTGTCATGTGTGCATTGAGGATTTAATCAGTAAAGAGAATAGGGGTGCCTGGGTGGGTCAGTCAGTCAAATATCAGACTCTCAGTTTCGGCTCAAGTCATGATCTCATGGTTTCATGGGTTCAAGCCCTGCATCAGGCTTTGCACTGACAGTGTGGAGCCTGCTTGGGATTCTCTCTTCCTCTCTCTCTACCCATCCCCCTGCTTGCACTGTCTCTGTCTCTCTCAAAATAAATGAATAACTTTTTTAAATATTTAAAAAAGAATATCCATGTCCCTTTTTATAAGATATTTATTAGCTTATCTCCCCACCCACTTTTCAAAAGGAAATACTTTTGGAAGTATATCTCCTATAACGTATTCTTATTTTTATATTTCTTATTCATACTTGAGAAAGCTAATGTCCTAATTCTGGATGTATTGAGCATGAAAAAACTTTATCATAAACCACAAAGTGGATTCCTAGATTTTTAGCTAGAGGGCACAAAAAAAAATATGTTATAAACATTTTGAAAATCAGTCTAAAAAATATAATAGGCCAAAATAAAGCATCACCAACGAGATCACCAGTTGCTCATGACATTAATTTTCATGCTGCAAAGTTAAAATAAATGGTCTATCATGTTAATGGTTATCTCACGTTTTTGTTTTTGTTGTTTTTTTTTTTTTTTTGAAAGAGAGAGAGGGGGTGGGGGGAGAGACAGAAAATCCAAAGCAGGCTCAGAGCTATCAGTACAGAGCCCAACATGGCTTGAACTCATGAATCATGAGAGCATGACCTCAGCCAAAGTCAGATGCTTAACCTACTGAGCCACCAAGGTGCCCGGAGTATCTCACATTTTAATACGAACAATGTATTACTGCATCCTTCCTCTGTAGGACAAATTTTCTTACCTGGCTAATGGCTTGTTCATACAGTATAGCTTCTCATTTTGGATTTCAATGGTCTACACAATTTATATCCAGTACTGACATTAGTATATTTACTGCACCAAAAACATCTAAAAGTGATTTATGGCCAATGATCTTCAGATTTTCCTAATAGAGGTATACACATGAGTAAAGATATTGTTTAAAATAATTACGTAGCTTTTGAATATAAATTGTTTATACAAATGTTTAAAATATAGGTAAATTTATAGATCTATAAAATAGAAAAAAGAAACAAGTAGAAAATAGATGGCATTACTACCTTCTTCATGTAACTAACAGTATGTATAAAAAATGCTCTTAATGTATTCCATCAAGTGTTATTTTTAAGTTTGGGATACTGACTAATTTTTAAGGGGCTATAGGTTATTCCTTAAATACATTTACATATTTATCAAAGAAAATCCCTTTTAAAATTTAAAATTTCTGAAAACACTGACCATTAATATCACTTTTATAATGAATATGTATTTCATATTTTCAAATGGAAAAAATGTTATAAATGGATACATGTTCGTTAGAAAACACCAAGGAAAAAGAAGCCCAATAAAGGAAAGTCCTAATGTTCAATGATAATCATGGTTCACATTTTCATCACTTTTCCATATATATATTTTTAGTACTATACTTAAGCCTATATATTTTTACAATTGTTCATAGAAAGATCATTTAGTGCATTGTTTATGTCTGTGTGTGTATAATCTTTGTCCTCTGCATGGATTAACTAATATAGTATTCAGAATAAACATGAGATGTCAAGAACTGTGAAGAGACTGAGATTTCACTCCACTTGCAAGCTTACTAGATAGACTGCCACAGTTTCATACATGCTGATAGAATACAAGAGACAATTAAGTCAAAGATGAAGGACTTGATTAGTTGTGGTACAGCAGACACCATGACCTTCATGTTTGTTTTTGCTCTTCTAGTCTCTCAGTCCCATATAGCAATGCATAACAGCTCAGGTGTATGCTGCACATGCTGTGGGTTTGTGTCACCCCTGGGAAAATGCAAGTTTAGGAAACCCTGATCCTTTCTACAGAGCTGCTAGCAAATATACCCAGCTTTTCCCATGGAGAGAAACATTATCTTACCCGCTCCCACTCTGGTCAACAGCACAGAACTCTGCCCTTTACTCTAGAAGGAGACAAGCATCTTTGTAAAGATAGTAGAGAACAAAAGTTGTCAATGTCTCTGTGCACATGACATGCAGAGACACAAGAGACCTATGGAAGTTTATCTCCCAGCATACGGCTGTAGTTTTAACAAGCTGGAAAGTTCAGACACCCAGAAATTTGGAATTGAGAGTAAGAGGATTAAATTATTTTGATCTGATCTATTTAATAAAAGACATAAACAAATTTGGGAAATCTAATTTGTCTACATTTATCTTTATATCTTAAAATCAGCCAGGGGCACCTGGGTGGCTCAGTTGGTTAATCATCTGACTCTTCATTTCAGCTCAGGTCATGACTTCATATCTTGAGACCAAGCCTCACGTTGCATCAGGCTCTGCTCTGGGCTTGGAGTCTGCTTAAGATTCTCTATCTCTCCCTCTCCCCTTTCCCTTCTCCCACTTGAGCTGGCCTCTTGCTGTCTGTCTGTCTGTCTGTCTCTCTCTCTCTCTCTCAAAAAAAAAAAAAAAGCCCAATATCAGAATAAGTTGTTTTGAATATAGATTGTCTTTGTGTGTTTTACGGTTGTATGCAATGCTGCCAAATGGAGATACAGTTTTGCACACATCTGTTATTTTAAACCAGTTTTTAGAATGGCTAGGTCAACAAGATATGAGAGTACTCACTTTTCCCAGGCCTGAACTCCTTCTCCTCAGGTCCTTTACTTACCTGGGTTTAACTTATTATGTTGAGAACTAAAGATATTGTTAAATAGTACTTCCTCAATTGTATTTTTGTGGGCTCCTTCTTGTTTTTCCAGGTATTTTTGCTTTGTAGATTTCTATTTTCTGTAGTTACGTACATTAAAATCCGTGGTTTATATTTTACATTAATTCATAGTAACCTACCTACTTTATTTTAATAGGTAATTTAACTTCACTTTCAATTATTTTTGTTAGAGAAAATTTAAGCTGCTTTTACAAAGTGATCTCAAAATATTTTGGCTTAATTAATGTAGATGTGTATTTCTCTCTTTTATAACCATTGATTTGTTATAAGACCTATTCAGATTTTTTGGAGTAACTCTGCTTCATGAGGTCATTCAGTCATTGTTCTCCCATTACCCTCAGGGTTTTTGTTTGTTTTGTTTTGTTTTTAATTATTTTCAGAGGACATTGCTCCAAAATCCTTACCTGCTAGCCTCAGAAGCAAAATCATATTCCATTGGATTATATCATTACCTGCCCAAACTTATTTACAATGAAGGCTGGGAAATACAATCTAGAAGACTCATATGCTCAACTACAATTTTGTTGATGTATAAAAAGGAAAAATGTAGGGGTGACTGGGTGGCTCAGTCGGTTAAGCTTCCGACTTCAGCTCAGGTCATGATCTCTGGGTTTTTGGGTTCAAGCCCCACATCGGGCTCTGTGCTGACAGCTCAGAGCCTGGTGCCTGCTTTGCATTCTGTGTCTCCTCTCTCTGCCCCTCCTCCACTTCTTCTCTCTCTCTCTCTCTCTCTCTCTCTCTCTCTGTTTCTCTCTCTCAAAAACGACATTAAAAGAGGTTTTTTAAAAAAGGAAGGAAAAATGTAGCACGTGTTAAATGTTTTATATTAGAATGCTCCTATTGAAATGAAACAAGTTACAGGTATAAATAGGATTACGATCATACATTTTCAACTATTTCCCCCATATATTTTTTTTTTATTTTTTTTCACTTCAGATACATATGTAAGTCAGTTGTCCAAATGCCTTCATAGTACTTCATACAGATTAGTTCAGAATTTCTTTCATAGTTTCTTTGATTCACCTCTCCTAAGGTGAAACTAGTCACTCTCTAGAAATAGGATTTACCTAAATTTAATTTGAAATGTCAGTATGTATTTTCCTTCTTATACATGTTTTTCATCTGTAAATAAAAAGCAGACTTCTCGGGGCACCTGGGTGGCTCAGTCAGTTAAGCATCTGACTTTGGCTCAGGTCATGTTCTCACATGAGTTCATGAGTTCGAAGCCTGCAGCAGGTTCTCCGCTAACAGCACAGAGCCTGATTTGGATTCTCTATCTCCCTCTTTCTTTGCCACCCCACTCTCCCCCTGCCATCTATCTCTCTCTCTCAAATATAAATAAATAAACATTAAAAACAAAGTGGACTTCTCTTAGTATTTTGCCCATTCTTACAAGAATGCTGGGTTAAAGGTGGGGAAATAGCATTGGAAGGCTTACCATTGGTCCTCTTTCTCACTGCCACCATTAATCCCCAGAAAAAAGGCAGGGGGTTGCAGTCAGATTTTCTACTCTTGTGTAGTCCAATATTCCTCTATTCCTGCCTCTCCAAAAAGACATTTTTTGGGGCCCTTCAGGATCTTCTCTACATGTTTATAATACTATATTGCATTTCTAATGAGAGAGCTGTGTGTCTCCCACACTGTTCTTTTAAATTGGTTGAAATTAAATTGTATACAGTAGATATTTTTCAAAGAATGCAGTGTGGCATGGGGTGCCTGGGTGGCTCAGTTGGTTAAGTGTCTGACTCTTGATTTCAGTTCAGGTCATGATCTCCCAATCATTGGGCATGGAGCCTGCTTAGGATTCTCTCTCCGCCTCTCCCACACTCTATTTCTAAGAAATAAACAAAAAAATAAATGAAATAAAAAATTTTTAAAGACTCTAGTGTGGCAATTTTTAACCTACATAAGCTTTTCTGCTTTATTTTTATTCTTTTTCATCATTTTGTTGAATTTAAGAACTAATATGCACTCACACTGACATTTTTCGGAAAGCTGGTGCATGAAATAAATTCAGGGGTTTTTATTATTATAACAAGGCTCAAATGAGCTTTGTCTAGTTGATGATGACACATATAAACATAGTTAAATGTAATTTTATGAATACCTTTATTGAATTAAAATACAGCACAAGAATAATTATTCTCTAAAGTTTTCTTGTGTTGGAGGTTTATTAAGATATCTTATTTCAGGGGTGCCTGGGTGACTCAGTTGGTTAAACATCTGACTTCAGCTCAGATCATGATCTCCGAGTTCGTAGCTTTCGAGCCTTGCACTAGCTAGGTGCTGACAGCTCAGAGCCTGAAGCCCCTTTCACATTCTGTTTCTCCCTCTCTCTCTACCACTCTCCCACTCATGCTCACTTGCTCCCTTACTCTCTCTCTCAAAAATAAATAAACATTAAAAAAAATTAAGATATCTTATTTCTCATGTACAAATCTTATTCCACATGAAAAAAAATGAAAAACAGATGATGACACTGAATTGACTTTTGTAGTTATCAAATTTTAGCAAAATTACAATCAAAGTTGTTTTAAAATATTCACTTTTAAAGTTTGGTGTTTAATAGTTTTATCCTGAGGTGTGTGTTGGGAGACATCTCTTCATTGATTTCTCAGATATTTTATACACCTTGCAAACAGACACTGACCACCTTTGTCTTTTCTGGTATATTGATATAACAAACAGTCTGGATGGTATCTCCCCTCAGGAGCAGAGAACAAATTTGTTTACTGTCCAGTATAAACAAAATACTGCCCTTGGAGCAGTGGTAAGGTGGTTTGTAACTCATTCTGAACGATTTGGGTTTCCAAGCTCAGCGTTCCTTGGGTGGCACAAAACCACTTCATGAGCTCCAGCCACCTGAGTCACTCTTACATTGCCCTGTGGGACTTGAGCAAAGGGAACAAAAAAATATAAAACTTCCTACCTGCTGAGCTATGAGTAATGAGGTTCTTTTTCTTTGACCTTGTCTTTTTCTTCTGCCATCCTGCATAATATATGCCATGTTAACATCTTAGCTTGTGAGCAGGGCAAACTTCAGAAACTTCCTCGTTCTTGAAAGTGTAAAAAAATAGTTTAATCACAGTATTATTTAATCACATATTTAATCACATATTTCATATTGATAGGTAAAATGTTTTTTTTAATTTTCTCTACCAGTAAAATATTTTTCCTTCAAGTCTTGTTTAAAGCATTGCTTTAGCCACTCAGACTTTCCTACCCCCAAAACCACGTATTCTCCATAGAAACTGTTAGTTACCCTTTAAATATTTCTATACCAGAATGCTTGAATTCATCTTTTCAAATATTTATGACTGTATCCACAGTGCACACTACAGAGTATATATAGCATTAAATATTCAATAAAAGTATACTAAATAAATAAATGAATAATGAAAACTCTTTCTGATTTTGTGTTCTTTGTATGGCCCTTGACAGTATAAACTAGAAAGAACCCAGAGTTCAATAGAAAGAACTTTGGAAATCATTACTTTGTGGGAGGACTTACTTACAGATGTTCCTTGAGGTGGTACATCTTTCCAGACCTGTTCAAATACTTCACATGACCTTCTGAACCGATTACATAAATTGATTGGTTTAAGTGAATGCACATATTTTAATTATTAATTAACATTTTCTTTTTAAGTCTATTATAAAGTGTTTAAAGTTATTCATGTGTGTGTGTTGTATATGTATGAGCATATTAATTAAATACTTTTTGGTCCTTTAATTTAGAGAAGCATGGGGCTGTAATCATGAAGGACTGATACTGGTAGGCTCCATCCTGTATTTTATCTTTTAGAAAGAATGTATAAAGTTTACATTTTTTCTTCTACTTATATAAACATCCATCCTAGAGAACTGTTCTACCTTTTAGAAATTTTCTTTTCAAATGTGTAAAAATTGTCCAAGTATATTTAAAGCCCAATTACCTTGAAAGATAATGGCTACCTTATTCTTACTTAGGTAAAGTTGAACTTCAAAAAATATCTGGATTGGCAGCTAGTGAGAAAAAAAATCAGTTTTAACCAATAGTACAAGGATAAAAGTTTTACTGCATTTTACTTTAATAGTAAAATGATATGTACTCCTTTCTCAAAGCAATTGTTAGACATACCAAGTCAAATTCAACAAAATTGGATATCATATTTTTGAAAAATACATCTATTTGCATCTATTTTTTATTTTTAGTTCTCAGCTATTATCATTTAATTTTCTGACTTAGAAAGATAAAATATTTTCTATAAGAAAAAGAAAACATCAGAACGTGGTGATTTCAAACTTTGCTTTCATTGGTATAAATCTTTTTTTTTAATACCTCTGAAGTTTGCATTCAGATTCTCTCCCAATTTTTTCACAATAGAGTAAGTCAACAATTCCATCTGTGTCTCAGTGCTCATCATGGTAAGTGCCCTCCCCAATCCCCATCTACTATTTCACCCTTCCCACTTACCTCCCCTCTGGTAACCATTAGTTTATTCTCTATAGTTAAGAGTCTGTTTCTTGGCTTCTCTCGCTCTTATTTTGATCATTTGCTTTCTTTCTTAAATTGCACATATGAATGAAACCCTATGATATTTGTCCTTCTGACTGACTGACTTCACTTAGCATGATGCTGTCTAGATCCATGCCTATTGTTGCAAATGGCAAGATTGCAGTCTTTTCTATGGCTGAGTAATATTTTATTGTATATCTTCTTTAGCCATTCATTTATCTCCCCATTTAAAAAAAAAAACTTTAGCATCTGCTTGTATATTTACTATTTGTATTAGAGCATTATTATTAATGTATTATTAATGTACTATTAATATATGTATTATTAATTATTATTAATACTATTATATTAAGAGCATTGTCTAATTCCCTTGTGATTTTTACAGTTGACTCTTGAAGGATTTAGAAGTTCATTGCTTAATTTCCAAATATGTGTGATTTCAGTCAATACATTGTTTTAATTATTTTCTTTTGAACTTATTGTGTTCTGAGCATGTCTGTAAGATTTTAATCTCTTATATTTACTGAGACACATTCTATAGCCCAGCATGTTATTTTCTTTGGTTAATGTTTCTTTGTACTTCAGAAGAATATATATTCTGAAGTTATTGAGTGTATATTTTTACAACTAAATTAGATCTAGGTGCTTGAAATTTTAATTCACATATTTTATGTCATTATTATATTTTCAAGATTGTGCATCAAATGCCTAAAAAGAAACTAAAATTTCCAATTATTTATTTCTCTATTTTTAGGTACATTTGTATTTAGGATCATTATATCTTCCTAATATTTTGCTTATTTCATCACTCTGAAATTTCTTTATCTCTGGTGATATTCATTCTCCTGAACTCTTTCTTGTCTGATATTAATATATCAACTTCAGATTTCTTATGCTTCTTGTTTGCAGTAACATTTTGCCATCCTTTTGATTTTATCTTATCTGTGTAGTTATATTTAAATTACATATCTTTATTAGGCTATATATTTGGGCTCCATTTTTATCCATTTTGAGATTCCTAACTTTATGGCTGAATTTGGGTCTACCTTGTGGTTATTAATTTTTATGCATCCCATCTGGTTTTGATCTCCTTTTCATCCTCTTCTTTTTATTTATTTATTTTTTGGTTGATTGAAGGTTTTTAATATTTCATTTATTTTCTTGAGTGTATCTTTTTGCCTTTCCTTTTTTATTTATCTAGTGATTGAATCTAGTTTCTTTTGCCCTATCAATTCCGATATGAAGCATATCCAATAAATTTTTAATTTAAGTAATATAATTTTTAGCTCCAAAATTTCCTTTTGTTACTGTATTGTAGTTTCTGTCTCCCTGCTGATATTTCCTATCTGTTAATTCATCATAACCATATTTTCCTTTAACTATTTGGATGTATTAATAATGGCTGCTTTGAGTTCTTTGTTAATTAAGGCTAGCTAAAGCATTTGAGGGACACAGGCAAAATTAGTATATGGGTTAAAATTTCTTGTTTTTCTTCATGTGTATATATATATATATATATATATATATATATATATATATATAACAATGTAATTTTATACTGGACATTGTGGTGGATATGTTGTTGAGTCTCTTTTTCTGGAGAAATTTTGACTTCTGTACCCAGCAGACAGCTTAGCAGGATTAAATCCCTAAACTCCATCTTCCCTACAGTGGGCAGCAGCTAAAGTCTCTGCTGAGTACCTTTAACTTTATAGCAACTGCCATACTTTGGGATACTTGGAATCTCCCCTGTGAATCAACTGTTCATGGGTTATTTAAGGACCTGCGTGAATATTTCAAACAAATTCAGATTTTTTAACTCCCACTTTGTGGCGCTTTTTTTTTCTAGCATTTGCGCCCCCCTCCCCCACCTTCCACTTATTCTTTCAGTTATTGTCCCTCTATCCTCTGATTTATGAAGCCATGGGATTGCAGCTTTACACTTGATCTTGTAGCCACCCATATACAGGAAGGCACTATGTTTTATCCTCAGGCAGTAGAAATTCAGTAATAAATCGCATTCAGTGCAGTTATTTTCTTGTAAGTTTGAATCTCCTCTAGTTTCTGCCTGTATTTTTTTCTTTTTGTCACTCTCCAGTGCCTTCAGTTATATTTTATATTTTCAGATTTAAAAAAATTTATCTGCAAGAGGATTATTCTGATACAAACTCTTGTGCCAATACCTAAAGTAGCTACTTTTGAAGCTACTTTCTGAGGTTTACTGTGAACACTGCCCCCAGACCCCAACCCCTCTCACTCCATCCCCCAACCCAGTATTCTTGTTAGCTGCCTCTTTTTCTGATTTTCTCCAGTAAGTTAATTGGCCTAAGGTTAGGTCTATTACTTTCATAAATATACCAGCCTCCTCTTAAGTGCTTACCTCTAAAATCTGCACTGTTTTCAAAATTTCCTTTAGGCTTGAACTTTTCCACATCCTGTTTCAAATAAAATCAGTTCCTTAGGGAGTGTGTAGCAGCCCTCTGTTTTATGCACTGGCTCTTCTCTTGGGCAAAATCTCTAAGCAACAGCTTCAAACCCTGGGTGGATGTGATGACCTCTGGTTTTCTCTGAATGTGGAATCTCCTCCATCTGTAGGCAAGCAGGGGCTAGGAAAAACTGACTCCCAGTATTCTTGACCTGCTACAGTGGGGGTAGAACTTCCGCCCCAAGAGTGAGAGTGGGGTAGAGCAGGAGACCTTGACCTTTCAGCCACACTCCCAGAATTTAGCCTTTGCGACTCAAAGATTAAGGAGAGGAGAAACGCCTGCAGGTGGCCTTCCCCCTCACAGTGAGATACTGTATCTCTTGAGCTGAGGGCAGAGGAAGCTTCACCTCCTTCCGCACACCCACCCAAAGGAGAGATTCCAACACACTGAGCTGGGAACAGCAGTTAGTGGTTCTACCTCAAGTGGCACAGGCTTTCATGCTCTTTCAAGACTTAGTACGTTTTCTTGAAAAATGTTTGTTCATTTGCTCTATGGCTGCCTATGGGATATAAAATGATGGTTTTTTTGTTACAATTTTTATCAGTTCAGATTGTTTCTCTGGAAATCACATCAACAAGGCAGCTCATGCTGGCGTTCTGGAAGTAGACTCCCCTCTTCTTCATTTATAGGCCTATCCTCCTGTTCTCATTGCTTCTTTCTCTTTCAGTTACTTTGACTCTAGCACACACAAATACTCTTTCCAAACTCGATTTTATTTTGACCTCTTTTACTTATTGAATAGAATTTTATTTCCTGTCATCTAAGTTAGTATATATATATATATATATATATATATATATATATATATATATGTGTGTGTGTGTGTGTGTGTATCCCTCATTGTAATGCACACAAAAAAGACATCTTGTTTTCACATGTATGGAATCTATTTTTTTTTTCCTGTGGAATAATTTGGTCTGCAAAGGATAGCTATTATGAAAGAGATAAGAATAAAGTTAGAAATTACCCACAGGGAGAAAATAAGTCAAGGAGCTAATCTCCATAACATTTAAAGAACTCTTACCAAATAAAAAGAAAATGATAAAAACCCGGCGGGGGGGGGGGGGCTGGGAGAGGGTGTTGGAAGTAGCCAAAACACTTGGTAATGTCCAGTATAATTACATTACATAGGCACTTAACCACTGCCCCTCAATTCCACTTCTAGGACTCTGTCATAAAATATATTTCTACTAAGAGAAATAATATATGCATTTGGCTATTCCCTGGAGCGTTACATACAACACATGATATTAGAAACAATCCAAATGTCTACTAATAGTTGGCCTGATGGGAAAATAATGATGAAGTATCTACATAAAGGTATACTAGGAACACATTTATAAAAAGGCATTGGAATGGGCCCGTGGGTGGCTCAGTTGGTTAAGCTTCTGACTTCGGCTTAGGTCATGATCTCACAGCTCTGGAATTTGAGCCCAGCCTCGAACTCTGTACTGACAGCTCAGAGCCTGGAACCTGTTTTGGATTCTGTGTCTCCTTCTCTCTCTTCCCCTCCCCCATTTGCACTTGCTCACTGACTCACTCTCTCTCTCTCACACACACACACACACACAAATTAAGAAAAATTAAAAATTAAAAAAAAAGCATGGGAAGATTCTTGTTTACCTAGAGTAATTCCTAGTATGTAAGTTATTTATGAAGATAAAGTGCCAAAGAAAAGCTATGCAGGCTTCTTTTATTTTTTATTTATTTATTTATTTATTTATTTATTTATTTATTTATTTTAACGTTTATTTATTTTTGAGACAGAGACAGAGCATGAATGGGGGAGGGTCAGAGAGAGGGAGACACAGAATCTGAAACATGCTCCAGGCTCTGAGCTGTCAGCACAGAGCCTGACCTGGGTCTCGAGCTCACAGACCGGGAGATCATGACCTGAGCTAAAGTCGGGCCGCTTAACCGACTGAGCCACCCAGGCGCCCCAACGCAGGCTTCTTTTAAAGAACCACTGGCAAGATAAACCAGAAACTAATAAAGAGAAAAATCTGGAAGGAAGAGTAGCTAGGGGAAGGGGTTGGGAAGAAGGGTATAGGAATGAAAGTGTAACTTCTGAACTTTTGTAACTTTTTATATAGATTGTAAATATATAGATTCATGTTAAATGTATAATAGTCATGACATGAAAAGAAAAAATATTTATAAAAATATGAAATTAAAAACAAGCTAAACAAATTAACTTGCATACAGTTCGTAAGAATACTATATAGAGAAAATTATTTAAAGTGAGTTTTAACACAGTATTCCTATTGCATGTATTTAGTAGCATATAGTTTGGTACATGAAAATCAAATTTCCTCTTTTTCGTACTCAAAAGCTAATAGAGATATGTTGAAAGGCATAAGACCCAGCCTGAGTGACCAGTTCTCAAAAATGGCATATTGTGAGCATCCAAAGGAATAACGACCAAGTGATAATCAAATAACAGAGAAATCTGTAACTTCTTGGTGTTACCTAAAAAAAAAGTGAGAGAAAAATTTAATTTATTACCATTGGAAATGATTATTCAACTCTTTATTCTTTTTTAAAAATATTTTTGATGTTTATTCATTTTTGTGTGTGTGTGTGTGTGAGAGAGAGAGAGAGAGAGAGAGAGAGAATGAGAACGAGTTGGGGAGGGGCCGAGAGACAGAGAGGGAGACACAGAAACCTAAGCAGACTCCAGGCTCTGAGCTATCAGCATAGAACTCAACATGGGGCTGGAACTCTGTAACCATGAGATCATGACCTGAACCAAAGTTGGATGCTTAACCAACTAAGCCACCCAGGCATCCCTCAACTCCTTATTCTTAATATTGGCAATTAAAAGGAAAGAATTAATCATTTACTTTGTTTTTTTTATAAAATTTTTTTAATGCTTATTTATTTTTGAGACAGAGAGAGACAAAGCATGAACGGGGGAGGGTCAGAGAGAGAGGGAGACACAGAATCCGAAGCAGGCTCCAGGCTCTGAGCTGTCAGCACAGAGCCCGACGCGGAGCTCTAACTCATGGACCGTGAGATCATGACCTGAGCCGAAGTCGACGCTTAACCTGAGCCACCCAGGCGCCCCCATTTACTTTGGTTTTTTAAGAGAAATTGTAATTCTTCCCTAATTGGTAAGAAAAAAAATAATTTTGTTGTGTATGAAAGTGACAATTGGAAAAATCATTAATATCCAACTTCTAATTTTTAAATACTTGAATTTTGAAGATCCCCCAGTGGATACTAAAACCTTTAGGAGAAATGTTTTTCCATCACTGTAAAAGTATCAATGACTGCATATGTGCTAATTGCAAAAGGAGTTAACAAATACACTCTACAAGAAAAAGATATGGAAATCATCATCTTAATCAGCCAAATTTAAAATTATTTATAAGACAAACTGACATATGCTTCTTGATGTGATACTATATAAAGGACTCATGAATGTTTCTAACCAAAAATGGCTTACATCATTTAATTTGGCTTTTACATTTAAGTTCCAACTTAGCAGAAATACAGAGTTTAGAAAAACCATGTTAGGGGCGCCTGGGTGGCGCAGTCGGTTAAGCGTCCGACTTCAGCCAGGTCACGATCTCACGGTCTGTGAAGTTCGAGCCCCGCGTCAGGCTCTGGGCTGATGGCTCAGAGCCTGGAGCCTGTTTCTGATTCTGTGTCTCCCTCTCTCTCTGTCCCTCCCCCGTTCATGCTCTGTCTCTCTCTGTCCCAAAAATAAATAAACGTTGAAAAAAAAAAAAAAAAAAGAAAAACCATGTTAACAATTGGTAATTTCATAATATTAGCTATTTTATGAAGCAACTGGTAAGCTTTTTTCTACAAGTAAGAGGCTCTTTTACATTAAAGGAGAGAAAACATTTCTCTTTTTAAAAAATATTTATTTTGAACGAGGGAGAGAGTGGGGGGAGGGCAGAGATACAGAGGGAGAGAGAATCCTAAGCAGGCTCCACACTCAGCACAGAGCCCAATGCTGCGCTCAATCTCACAAACCATGAGATCCTGACCTGAGCCGAAATTAAGAACTGGATGCTTAACCAACTGAGTCACCCAGGTGCCCTGAGAGAAAACATCTCTAGTAACCAAATGCAGTGCAGGAGAATTTATTATATCTTCTTTAAAAAAGAAAACTAGGGGCGCCTGGGTGGCTCAGTCGGTTAAGCGGCCGACTTCAGCTCAGGTCATGATCTCACGGTCCGTGAGTTCGAGCCCCGCGTCGGGCTCTGTGCTGACAGCTCAGAGCCCGGAGCCTGTTTCAGATTCTGTGTCTCCCTCTCTCTGACCCTCCCCCGTTCATGCTCTGTCTCTCTCTGTCTCAAAAATAAATAAACGTTAAAAAATTTAAAAAAAAAAAAAAAGAAAACTAAACCAAAAACAGTTGTAAAATATATTAAGGGAACATTGGGAAGAACGAAATGAGACCAATATGTCAGCTAATATTTATGATTTATGATTAACACTCTTATATTCTTACGATTAAGATTATATTAGTATTCTTAGGTATAAGCAGAATATCCTGATTTTTAAGAGATGTTTACTGTAGTATTTGAGAATAAAGTGTTATGTTTCCAACTAATTTTCAAAAAGTGTATGTTCACACATGAGCATACACAAAAGATATCTAATAAAATGTTAAAAAATATGGAGTCTTGCAGTGAATTTACTGGTATGGATTATGCTATTTCTCAACTTTCCTTTATGTTAAAATTATTCATAATGAAAAGTATTAAAAATCCAAAATTAAATCATTTTAAAAAGTGAAGTCAGAAATGCAGCTAAAAATAAACCATAATTTATTAAGTATTTATGTGTCTGCATGGGTGTGTATGTATAAAATATAGTCCTCCTAAGCAAAAGTTCTTTATAAAATTTTAGTAAATTGAAGAGGTTAAGGAATTTGTAATTAATTCCATAACAATGGGACTCTAGAAAAGATTCTGCACATAGGAATATGATCAGAATGTCAGCTTGGGAGTATTTATTTTACCACAGCCTTTAATAAGAATTGAAGTCAAGGAATATAGCAATGAAGTACTTTGATATTATCTTAGTGAACGTGTCCAGGTAATATATAACCAGAGGTACCTGGAGTGAGAATGTAAAAAAGGAGGGAATAGAAGTTCAAGACATTTTGAATGTAGACTATACATGACTTGGTATATGGCTGAAATTTAGTATTGAAGGAAAATGAGTCAAAATATTTGAAGTTTAACCCTACATTACTAAAATTTTATGCAGTCTTAATTAAAACTCATTATAAAGTTTTGGGATTTTCTTGGGAAGAAAACAATTATTTTTGGACATGTTGATTTTGACCTGTGTGAGGATAAGTAGGTTATTGACAATTTGAGCATTGTGTCAGATCAGGGCTAGAGTGTCATCAACACAAAATAATTGAGACTAAAAATGAAGAAAGCCCCATAGTAAAGCAAGCATATATAGAGATGGCCTTTGGGGAAAGACTTAAGTACTAAAACTTAGACACTTTCTTTTTTCAAGAAATTTTCTTTTTTTCAGAATAGTCATTGTGTATATGTATACACACATGTACACGTGTGTGTTTGCCAGAAAAGGAAGAGACATAGTGGATTAAAAAAAACAAAAAACAAAAAACTGAGTCTTCTGTGTAGGCAAGAAAGAACAGTATTAACCAAGAACTTTCCATTGCTTAGGCAATTAATCATGTTTTTGCATATTAAAGATTATAGTAAATATGAAACCAGGAATTTGGAATAAAGATGATCCCCCATCTCATCTGGATTTTGAACCTCCTTCTGCTTTAAGAAACCCCATGAACTGATTCAGGGCTGCTCCTAAGGATAGAGGACTTTTATTTTACTGGCAGTAATAGTGCTTGCTCTGTATAAGCAGAGAGCTTGAAGTTATTAAAGTCCTTAAATTTCTTCCCATCACATAAGGGGAAAAAATGGACACACTTTGCCAAATTGAAGTATTAGTGAATAAAGTCTCAAATAAATAGGGACATTTAGTCTTCTATGAGAACCTACTGAAAAATTCTACATGATGTATCAGTTGTCCTCTGCTCAAAAAGGTCAGGCTTCCCAAGGATATTTGTACTGCTGCTCCCCTCTGCCAATAAAAGATGGGTAAATTCATACCTTTGAGAATAGATTTTAAATATTTATTGAAATTCATTAGCCTCTACTCAACTTTTATAGAACATTCTTCTGTATCACCAGTCAAAAGTGTCATCAACATATTTTTTATAAATTTTTTGGTCTTTGAAGTCTATAGACTGCATCATTGTTTTTCTATTAGTTCTATCTCACCACAGTTAAGTCCTTAAATAATAGTAGGATTTAGACCATACATTATATTCATTACTTAATTTACATGCCAATTGCATTAAAAACAAAAGAATTTTTCTAGTAGGATAAAGGTCTCTATTTAGCTGTTATTTTAACCTACTGTTGATTGTTGCTTTGTAGCATTGCATCAGTGTGCTTTCAGGCATTGGCATCAAGATATGCTCTGGTAGGCATCCTTAAAACCAGCATCGATATTAAATTGGCATAAAAATTATCACCTATGATTATTTCTGCAGTTATCAGCAAATATCACATCAAGGAGATGTCAGTGTATTTTAAAGATCCTGAAGAGAGAGCTTTATCATGAATAGTGTGAGTAGATATAAGATTAACTCACTCAAATTATCAACAAAAGTATTTTTTATGTTAGAGGCAAAAGAATTAGACAGTGACGTTTAAAACTTCTGTAGCTCCTGGCAGCAGTATATCGAAGTTTCAAGACATTTTAAACTGTGGCACCAGGATATTTTATTAGGGACAGAGAATAAGGTAATGTATTCAAATAGTAATTGAACATGTTGCTTCTTAGCATCTGTTCACATGATAGAGTTAGTATTATCATAACTCGATTATACTGTGCTGCACCTATGGTCAACATGAATAATCTGTATCTTCCATTTCCTATATGTCCCATCAAAATTATTGTTTTAGTGACTTTTTTTTTTTCTGGGATGCCTGGGCCATATTTACCTGTGTGGTAGCCGAGAAGGGACTACAGGAATCTATTAGGATAGTGACGTATAAAATAATAGCTTGAATCTGAAATCCTGCAATTTAAGTTTGGTTTTGCAGAAATGATTGAAAAACATATTCCATATTTTTGAATTATAAAAAGGAAGATGAAATTGATTCTAAAGTTAAAATACTTCCCCCAATATAGCTTTAAGAGGATCCAGACTAAATTTAGGGAAAGATAGAAGCCCTGCAGAAGTAGAAATGGATATTTCTAAATTTTAATGCCATATATCTGTAACTTTTTCTAAATATAAAAGCTCTTCTTTCAACTAAGCTTTAGGGTACTTGCAATATTTCATTCCCTTTGAGGGTTACAGGGCAGAAGGAGTAAAGTAAATAGCTTTGAGTCACTTATCTACTTTTCAGGCCTTGGTTCAAGTTTAACCAGAGAAGTTAAATTAATGTTTTTTCTTGTTGTCAGGAAGAGTCACAAAGCGAAATTTATTACTTATAGCTTCTATCTAGTGTGCAGTTACTGAATTCAAAAGACCAAGGCACATCAGCTTCAGAAAAGCTATTTAGTTCAGTTGTGTAAGGTCTCAGGAATCCAAATTGATCGTGGAAAGGGAACAATGAGAGAATAAAAGGGTGGAAATTATATATTTTAGAGGAATTTACATTAGTATGTGTGCAATACAATATCCTCATCATACAGAGTAATAAAAAGTGAATGTCTCTCCGCTATTTCTTTTATGCCTCCCTTGAATATTTTAAAAGGCTTGAGGGAGGTTCAAATCCCATTATACCTAAATTAGAATCCTAGTCTGGGGAAAGAGGAAGAAAGTTTAGTTTTCAAAGTCATTGAGCCATACAAAGTGCATGACAGAAAAAAAAAAAAAAACACACAACAGAGAACTCGGACCACATACATTTGTACCTCAAAGAGAGAGAGAGAGAGAGAGGGAGAGAGAGAAGGCACTGCCTTCCTGTGTGATAGGCAAATGCAAATGAGTCATGGAAAGTTGTCCTCTGTGTGTACTGTTGCATTCTGCTGAGTAAGATGATTTTTAAAAGGGGCGTAGGCCAGGGAATGGGCAAACAGGGACTGGAGCACCAGTTACAGGGAGAAGAATGTTCAAAAGCAAAATCTAACAAAACCAAATATATATATTTGAAAAACCTCTGGAAGATAAGGCTACAAAATGGCTTTTCTTCAAAGGTATCTAGATATAATCTAAATACAGAGTAGTTCAGTAACAAAACGCCATACTTACTTACTTTCTTGTAAGGATTCCATAAAATGTCCTTAATTTAAGGATATGTAATTTTTCCTTGGTGGGTATCTGCATGTTAATTTAAGTGCACAATAATAATGTGATCTTTTATTGTTTTTACCATTATATTAGTATTCATAGTCTATTGTAGTAAATGGCCTACTCTTCTAAAATTACTTTTTGTTAAAGTTTCCAATTATGATCATGATATAGTATCTGAAAAATATTAAGGTAATGTTTGCCACATAACTGTCAAATGTACATTCACTGTTGTTATCATTACAAAAATATATAATCTGTTTGCAGAGTGAATTAAAGACAAAGGATTAACCCAAATGGAATTCTTTTCACACATCTAGGAAAAAAAAAAAAAAAAAAGACCAATACCTTGTTTCAAGAAGATCGTCCACCCCTGTATCTCCCTTAGCCCTCCTTCAGGGAAAGAAATGGCTTTCTTTAGAAGAATAAGGTGTTTGAAGCCCTGAAAAAATGATGGAGGCAGAGGAGTGTGTGTGTGTGTGTGTGTGTGTGTGTGTGTGTGTGTGTGTGTGTGTGTGTTGTTTTGTTTTTGTTTGTTTTTGTTTTTGTTTTTTACTTGGGGACAAAGAAATGTAGCCTTGAGGTAAATTCTGAGCTCTGTAAAATACTGGTGGAGAAGTGAATCCTACCAGCAGAGTCCAGGATCCTCCTTTTACTGATCATTTGGGTTGGGGGGATGGACAGAGGAAGGAGGAAAACTATTGGGCAGAGTAACCCTTGATATACCTGAGACAATAACTCCTGGGGGGTGGGGGGGGGGGAATCACACAGACCTGAGCTCTGGGAATAAAAGTCCAGCATCCCCTCTGGAACATGTTTTTATGTCCTTGGCCAGTTTTCTGACACCATCAAGGCCAAGATTCTTGGAAGAGCTCATGGAAGGGGATGAAGGCTAGTCGCCAGAACAAGCAATATTGAATTTCTTGCCAGAGGGTCACCTATGGCTCAGAAGATACTAAATTTGATGTTGAGAAATAAAGGAATGCAAAATTTTTCATACCTATATTTTGAAGTATAAACAACGAAAGCTGTGTGATGTAATAATAGCAAAAAGGTCGCACATAACACAGTTCTTTCTGTAACTTTCCATTACTATTATTGGCCTTTTAGTTTTATTTTATTTTTTTGCCACTTTAGATTTTCACAGCAAAAGTTGTACTGGACAAAGTTAAGCAAAGAAGACTTTATTCAAAGCTATTGCAATAGAGGAGGGAGGCCAGAACTCAGTCTGAGATCAACTCCACTGAAATTAAGAATAGATGTTTTAGCAGCTGGGGTGGTAGGAATCCCAGGCCTGTCTGTATTTGTTAATTGGCTTTACCCAAAGAAAAAGTAAATTTTCTCCATGAACAGGAGGCAGTTTTATAAGTTGTAGCAAGGTACCCACTGAAGTTAGGCTCCTACTCCCCCACAGAGACTAGGAGATAGGGTACTACCATCCTTGATGATTACATTTCAAAGGTTCCCAGGTCCTTGAGAAAGACAATCCTGGATCTTCAAACTGACAAGAGACTTTAAACAAATTTACATCACTGAAGGGGGCGGGGAAGAATTTATGATTACAAGTGTTCTAAAACCCATGCTTTAAGGAAAGGGAGACCAGGGGCCTAGGTATAGGAAGAAACCTGTGTAAAGTTTAACCAAACTGAGGGGATTGTTAAGGCTGTCTTGACCTGTATGCAAAATCAAATACAAGATTAAGCAACATTTTATGAATCTGACTATCTCATGGAAGTATCATTTTTCCCTACTAATGTGAAATCCTGATTTTGAAAGTATTTCTCACTCCCAATCTCAACATTCTGAAAAGGAGCAAAACCAAGATAAATGACATTTTAAAAACAAATAAAATAACAGTAACCTTTATAAATCCCAAGGCCCAAATGACCAAGACTCTGCAGAGATTTGCGTTTATTAAAGCACGGACCAGTGCTCGTACATAATTAAAAAGGAATTGCAACCCTTAATTGTGTCTCTTAAAGAACATTAGAGGAGATTCATTTCATTACACACACAATCGCTTTTTAAAACCTTTCTCCTCCTCCCAGTTCTCCCACTCACAGTACTGGTCAATGAATTCCACAAAACTCTTACACATTCTCAACCCAGGCTTTCTTTCGTCACCTTTTCGTTCTCTGAAATCACCTGCCCCCAACCACCACCACCATCTCTCAATCTCTGTTTCCTCTCTTTACATCCAGTGGTGAAGTACAGGGGGGTTTTTAGGTCCAGATAATATTCTGTATAGATCATACCCATTCAGGCTTCTTAAGGCCCTTTGCTACTCCCAGTGTTTTAGACTAATTTGTAAAATAAGATCAGATTGCTACATAGGTGATACCTAAATTTCTGTTATAATTGCTACTAGTTTTAATCCTATTTGGGAAGTTTCACTTACATATGTTTCAAATTTAAGCCAATTCATTTCACTTTGTTTTCTAAGAGATGAAACAAAGTAAGTAAATCCGTGGAGACTATGTTGAAGTAGAAGAAGCCCACGTTTTAAACACTAATTTAGATGACATTGTAGAGTTCTCATTTAACTAAGTTGAGGGCAGGGGACATATGTTATTATTTTTGATATCCCCAGTGTATGACATGATTCATGTAACATGGTAAAGATAGGCATGGCATGGAACTAAATGTTGGATTATAATATCATTTTCTTTGTTCATCTATTCATTCACTTAGTCACTTATTTAATAATGTGACAAGAAGATAATGTGTGAAATAATCAACCAGGTAGAAGAATGTAGAGTGAACCTGAAACAATCCTCACCTATATAGAAGTTATAATACAGTGTATGCTTAAGGGAGGAAATTAATTTTCCCTCTATCCTTTGAGGTTCTTGGCTGAGACCCCTCGTTATAAAAGATTAATAGCAGAAAAACAAGTAGAAGTGTAATAGCATATATACCTCCTGATACCAAGAAAACCAAATAACTCTTGAATGGTCACACTTGCTAACATTTCATCAAAACATTGGTGGCTGTACTTGTGATTAGCTTTCTGTTTAAGTACTATTCACAAAGTTTACTTAATGTTCACTAAGTAATGAATAATCTAGAGTCTGGAGAACTCACAGCCAGTAGTACGTATGGAATATAAATCCAGAGCTGTGAGAGGAAGAACTCCATCCTGTCTTTCTTTTATTGTGGTATATTTCTGCATAAAACCCTAAAATTTGATAGACAAAAAAGGGAAGTAATAGATCCCCCCCTTACTACCCAGTCCAAAAGATCTCATTCCTATTTTAAAATACGTAACTTTGATTCTATATTGTGTACCTACTGACTGCATTGTTTCTATGAGGTTTCTATAACCTTAGTTCTCCACTCCTTTTTTGGAAGGTTTAATTTGTTTTTTACTCTCACACATTTGTCACATTTCTTGCATACTTTTATAAAGTTTCCTACGTCTTTTTATTTAATGCTACCTAATCTATCCCACTACCTACCTCTACATAATAGCAAGAGGCAATGAGAGAAGTATAAGCAACAGGTAGCTAAAGCTTGCTCACATGGTCTACCAAGAGAAAGGGCAATGCTGTTTGTCCTAGCTGGTGTTAGGTGAGACAGTGTAGATCTAAAGCTTCTTAGTTTATTGTCTTGGTTGTTACAATAGAACAGGAGAGACAAAAGAAGTACCTGTAGCTTCATGCACTCACATGGAAGGGCTTGTTTAATCCTTTTGATGTAATCAACTTGTTTTTCTTATATCTTTATCTTGGTCCAAAGCATTATTCCCATTCCAAATCCTGCCTGGATGATTTTAACTAAAATACGTGTTTTTTTTAAGCCACCTCTAATTATAATTTAAACTGTCCATATATGCATGGTTCCTGGATCCTCTTGAGCACTATCACAGACAGGGTGAAGTCATGTTTTGAGGGCCATATGGATTAGTGCATGAGTGGCTCAGTTGTACTGAAAAGATATTGTCAATTAGTTGAGTACTCTGACCTCAGACTAGCTTTGTGGTTGCAAGCGTGTAAGCATTCTGTGGTTCTGCCTGTTGTGTTTGTCTTTCCATAGAATGTTTTGATCTATATCTATATTTATAGCTATATTTTTATTTTACCCTAATGCACCAACACAATACATTGTAATTCTCTTAATTAAGCCTGATATCTTCTTCTTTTGATGCAATAGAGCCTCTCTCTATCAAAACCATCTTTTTGACGGTTTTGTTTTATTACTTATATACATTTTAAAGAAATGATTCTTCTAATCCACTAGAGATTTATTTGTGATATCTCCTGTTGCTTTTTATAATTAAAATTTCTTTCACATTAAAAAAAAAAAAAAAACAGGACAATGTCTCCACATCTGTTTCATTCTGTTTTATTCCTTTTAGTTTAGACATGAGTTCAACTTTTTGGATTTAATTTTGGTGTATGGTACAATTTAAACTTATAATGTAACTTTAATAAAGAACATACCAAGAATATTGTTGGTTAACAACTCTCGCATCAATTTGTGATAGATTTTTACTCCTATTGTTCGGAAAGTCAGAAATCAAGCCCTATTTTTGAGCTCCTCTCTTCCTTCATACATTTTGTCTTTCCTTTCTTAATGAGTTTTTTCCTTCTCTATAACTTATCTTTCCTATGTTTATACACCAAACAGTTTCTGGCCTTTTTAACATTTTAACAGCTTAATATTTCTAATAGAGTGTATTTTATTATTTTTTTTCCAATTACACTAAAATGAGTCGAGTTTAGATTCAGAGTTAAGAATATTTACTGTTTCCATAGTTATTATTTCCACATCCTTCATCATCCACTCAAAATTCTACACAATGTTAAACTACTTGATAAGCTACCAGTTCATTTTTAAAAATTTTTACTTATTTATTTTTTAGGCATCTCAGAGGCCAAATTGACTGTTTTCTGACCTTGGATTTTTTCTTGGCTTTGCTCCATTAGCATCCAGGGAAAAAATTGATACTTGGGAGACTGATTTCTTTTCAAATCTGTGACATCAAAGAATATCCTTACCATCACACTTGATTGAACATTAACAATTGGGGAAATAGTTTCCTCATAATATTGATAGAATTGCTATGTTGACAAGTCAAATGTTATTCTTAGTTTCAGTTATTTACCATGTTTTTTTTTTTTTCACATTTGTTTAGGATATTCCCCTCTACACAGATATTGGAACTTCCATAATGGCATATTTTAGTGTAGATCTTTTTTTTCATGTATTGTACTTGGTGATCAGTGAACCCCTTTAGTTTATAATATTAAAGTTAAAAGAGATTAAATATTTTAAAATCTTTGAAAATGTTCAATACTCAGGAAAAATATAAATAAAGTTGTCTGAAGGGGAAAAATAACATGAGCAGAATATCAAAATAAAAGACAAGGAAAAAGTTTAAAACAATATCTCCAAGAGGGGTTCCTGGGTGACTCAGTCAGTTAGGCATCTGACTTTGCTCAGGTCATGAGCTCATGGTTTGTGGATTTGAGCCCCACCTCAGGCTCTATGCTGACAGCTCAGAGCCTGGAGGCTTCTTTGGATTCTGGGTCTCTGCCCCCACCCCCCACCACCTCCACTCATGCTCTGTCTCTCTCTCTCTATCTCAAAAATAAAGTTAAAAACATTTAAAAAATTTTTAAAAATGTCTGCAAGAAAAAACATAGGCCAAGAAATTTTACATGAGTGATTTCAAATTTAGTACCAGCCACTTCTTATATATAACTTGATCTAGAGCATATACAATATAGAAGTCTTCTAGTTTATGTTCTGAAGCTATCTGGTTCTAAGTAGCTTATGTAGAATGGCTTCATTTAATTCTTAAGCAGAATTATGAAGTAGAGACTATTATCATCAAATTTTATAAATAAATAATGATGGTAAGAATCCACAGTAAAGTGGCGCCTGGGTGGCTCGGTCAGTTGAGCATCTGACTCTTGATTTCAGCTCAGGTCATGACCTCACAGTTCATGGGTTCAAGCCCTGCATCAGGCTTTGTGCTCACAGAACAGAGCCTGCTTGGGATTCTCTCTCTCCCTCTCTTTCTGTCTCTCCCTTGCGTTATTTCTCTCTCTGTCTCTCTCAATACATAAATAAGCTTTAAAAAAAGAATCCACAGTAAAAAATCATTGGGGCATGCTAATGAAGAAGATAAGGATGCTGACTCAGCTTAAAAAATTTGCTGTATGTTAACACAAATATGTGAAGTTTAACAATGAAACATTAAGAACATTCCAATTTGAATCCTGAAAAAATATACATTACCATTGCTGTTATATGATAGTATTCTATAATCTTTAACCAATATAATGCAAATACAAAGTAAGTATTAGAAGGTATAACTGTTGAAACTTGAAAGTGAGACTTTCATTTACAAAAATATGTTATTGCTTATCAAGAAAACGTGTTTTCCAGGTAAACATCACTATTCCAATTAATATCTAATCTCACTCCCACCCCAAGCCCGTCCATTTATCATTAGTCTATTCTCTTTTTTTTTTTTTCTAATTGAATTTATCAGATTGTTACTTTTTTGTGGGTTCTGTCTCAGTCACTGTGAGTAATAACACTTACATATTTTATTTTTTATTTTTTATTTTTTTTTAAATTTTTTTCAACGTTTTTAATTTATTTTTGGGACAGAGAGAGACAGAGCATGAACGGGGGAGGGGCAGAGAGAGAGGGAGACACAGAATCGGAAACAGGCTCCAGGCTCCGAGCCATCAGCCCAGAGCCTGACGCGGGGCTCGAACTCACGGACCGCGAGATCGTGACCTGGCTGAAGTCGGACGCCAAACCGACTGCGCCACCCAGGCGCCCCAACACTTACATATTTTAAAAAGTGACTCTTTTGACTGTTAAAAACTGAGAACAAACTGAGGGTTGATGGGGGGTGGGAGGGAGGGCAGGGTGGGTGATGGGTATTGAGGAGGGCACCTTTTGGGATGAGCACTGGGTGTTGTATGGAAACCAATTTGACAGTAAATCTCATATATTAAAAAATAAATAAAAATAAATAAATAAAAGGGAATTGTTTGAAGAGAAAAAAAAAAGTGACTCTTTTTAAACCCTACTGTCTGTTAATGGCTGTTTTTCTCCTTATTGTTTAATTATCTCGTCTCTAACAAAATTTTCTTTTTTAAACTTCTTGCCTTGGATCCATTATTTATTTAACTTGATTTTGCTTGAAGTTACTCATTTTTTATATGAATATACATTTGATTATAAAGTTAAAATTTCTTGTTTTCATATTTGTATTTGGAAGGATCTGTGACAATATTTAAATTTTATTTTTGATTCACCTCAGAATCACAAGTTTATTTTTAATTGAAACTTGTTGTTGGCTTTAAAATTTATTACTTTCAACATTGCTGTGGTGAATAGCATTTGTTTAATGTGTTATAACTTGTTATCTTTTTTAACACCAACAAGCCCATAAAAAGAAGTCCATTTTAGATTAAAATTAGGTGAATTTCCCATAATCATAGAGTTTAAGGCCAGGTGATTCTTTGGTGTGGAGCGATGTCCTGTGCATTGTAGGACTTTTTCCAGCATCTCTGTTTCTATTTCTCCAGTTGATAAGACCTAAAATGATTCCAGGCATTTCCAGATATTCCCTGGGGGGGACAAAATTGCTTCCACTTGCATATCACTGATATAGCTAGTGCCTTTTTTCCCCAAAGAATGCTCTTTCCCCTATATTGTACCTCTTGATTATTTCAAATATTTCTTCTTGCTTTATAGAGTCAGGTGTGCTTCTCAACCTAGGGAAGGAAAATAAAAAATTTTATCTATATACTCACAGCTACATTATCTACTAAAACTGTTAGTAATATCAACCAGTGAAGACATAAATAGATAAGAAGAAAAACAGACAAATAAGAGAGGATCATGTCCAGGACTTACTTTTCACAATAAAAGAAACTGGTCTTTCAATACTCATGAATCAGTCCTGGGCTCAATACTAAACTGTGTCTCCATTCTTTTCTATTCTGCCTTCAAATTCGCTCCATATTATTTTCTGGTCCGACTCTTTTCTTGGTATTTAATTTTGGGCTCTGTCTCCTGCTGCAAAATAGTATTTAGCACTAGTTTCCTTATTGTAACATTTGTATTTCTCCTTAGCTGTGATTTATTTTGTCTTTCCTCCCGCCTATGAGCTTCTCTAATACCTCTCTAGTTACAGTTCAGCCACTATGTCCCATCTCATCAGTGCTACCACTTAGGATCTAGACAAGAGCAAGGAATAATTTTCTAATTTGTAGAAAACACTATTCTGAGGTAAGTAGTACATGAATAGGATTAAGTGACCAAGATCTAGGCGTCTCTCTTTCTCTTTCTCTCTTTCTCTCTCTGTCTCTCTCTCTGTCTCTCTCTCTCTCTCTCTCTTTCTCTTTCTCTTTCTCTTTCTCTTTCTCTTTCTCTTTCTCTTTCTCTTTCTCTTTCCCTTTCCCTTTCCCTTTCCCTTTCCCTTTCCCTTTCCCTTTCCCTTTCCCTTTCCCTTTCCCTTTCCCTTTCCCTTTCTCTTTCTCTTTCTCTTTCTCTTTCTCTCTCTTTCTCTTTCCAGACTGAGGTATAGACATTCTCTATGTCTATCTGATGAAATTCCTACTGCAGAAAAGATAAGAGGTTGGTAAGGACTTAGAAAAACATAATTATACCTAGGAATGAATGAATCAGCAGCAGTATGTGTCAGATACTGCATGCTATCTTCTGATGCTAAACAATTCATGATAAATTTAGCTTAAATATATACACTTCATTTTACAAAGTGAGATTGAATGGGTGTAGAAGTGAGGGAATCTGCATTCCAGCCATGATCTTTTCATTGCCTATGACTGTCTAATCTAGCATACTCCATTTACAGTTTAGAGTGCTAGGAGTAATTTAACGCTGATGGTTCATGAAAGGGGAGACATCAGAACTCTTTTTATTTTTTTCCCCAAAAAGAACGGTAGTGACATATACAATCTAGGGTTTAGAAAAGTAAAATGTAGATGATGAAAATTAGATTGGAGGAACAGAAACCTGGGGAAAAGTTTAAAAGTTTAATTTCTTCTAAGGAAAAGGGTATTAGCAGTAAATACCCATAGTTGGGTAAAAGTTTGAGAAATATTTCGGACTTAATGAAAGGACTTAATGAATCAGGGAGAAATAAGGGGAAAAGTCATTTTATATAGCCTATTGAATACATGGAGTTAAGTTGGGGAGAGGGTAGGATAAACAGTTTGGTGTTACATAAGTTCATTTTGAGGTATCTGTGGACCATGCATGGGGGATAACTAAGTGACAATGGAGCAAGTAGTTCTAATTCAATGAGAGAAGTAGGAACTAGAAACAAAAGTTTGGAAACATTGTCACATTGGGTATAAATGACATTTTTAGGTGTCGTATCACTTAGCAAGAACTTGCAGAAAAGAAACAGAAGGCAACAGACACTAGAGCTCAATGGAACAACAACATTTAAGAGTTGGGTGAATGAACTTGGAAACAGTGGGGGGAAAATAAGTAATAAAATTGTAATGGCAGTCAGGGAAGCTAGTGGAGGACTGAACTTCAAAAAGTAGTTGATCTATTGCATCAAATTTGAAAAAAAAGTCAGGATTAAGAAAGAGTCCTGACTTTTGGAATCATTAGATCTGGTTATTAGAGGAATTTGAACTAAGCATTGCAGGTAAAAGTAGTTATGGATTGGGAGTGAGTGGAAAATTTTAAATGAAAGCAGTGAATACAGACTACTTGAAATAATTATTGTGAAAGGAAACAGAATAGGGTCAGAGGTCAGGGAGTCAGGATATTCTCTTTAGAAAGGGAATGTTTGAAATAAGTGTATGAAATGTTAGTACATACATAAAGACCGGTGGCCTAACTTTAAAAAGCAGTAACAGCATAGCTTCTTGTGAACACTAGGGACTGAGATCAAAATGAACAAAAAGAAAAGGGTTCTTGGGAGTGGGAAAAAAAAAAGGGGGGTGATGACAGTTAGGTAAACTAAAGCATGAAGATGTAAAGTGTGTTTCTTATGTCAGTAAAATAATGATTTCCAAATTTGTTTTAAATTCCTGTAACAATCAATTAACAGACTCATTAATTTAAGACATTTAAAAGATAATATGAATTTTTTGAAATAATAATTTTGAAACATCCAAAGGGCAGAGAATGACAATATTGATAGTGACTAGAACTATTGCTCTGAGTCTCAATTTATATAAAATCTGGAACGTGAAGTACAGTCTAAAGGGGAAAAAAATCTTCTTTGAGCCAAGTAAAGCTAAATTTGATTTAGACTATAATAGCTTGAAATTGAATTTTGGATAAATCCCTTACACAAAGCACTTACTATAATTTAATTAAGTTTTGCTTTTGCCATCTCTTCCTTACCCTTTCACTTTTTTTCTCAGTTTATTCCTCCTTTATCCACAAAAGACTATTTCACTATTTTAAAAAAGCATATTTATAAATTTACTAATTATTTGAAAATCCCAAGTGTAAAACTTTATAAATGTGAGATTATTAAAACAAAGTTTCAGAAAAAATATAGTGTGTCAATTATGAAAACTTTTCAAATATATATTTTATCACAGTTATATCCTGTTCATACATTTTCAGCAATATGTATATCTATTCAAATCTTTTCCTGTGTATTTTTTCACAGACTTACAACGAAATAGACATAGTAATATATACAGATTATACAAATAAATATAGGTGTAGATGTCCACCTCATTTTATGTTGGGGTATTCATTAGTTCTTTTTGCCAAATATTCTAGTTCTTCTTTTTTCAGACATATGGTATGACTGTGCTTTTGTATTGGTGCACCGGCATCAATGTCTTTGGCTAATGAATTTGGCTAGAAATGAAGTGTCTCTTTGAGGAAGAGAGATTAAATTCTGCTTTGAAACTTTGAAGGTCTCACTTCTTTTACTTATATGCTCATTGGTGATGCTCCAGATGATATCTGCTCCATCAGACTGGGTCCAGAGTAAGGACAATGATGAAGGAGTGCAGCCATGATTGACCTGTGGTGGACTTATCTCATAAGCAAGAAATAAGTGTTATTTTAAGAATCCTGAGATGGAGATTATTTGTTCAAGCTGTTTAATTGAGTCCACAATGACCAATTCACTTACCAATCCTTTGAAAAATTTAACTGACCAATTAATTGTGTTGCCTCACAAAGTGGTATCCAATTAAAAACTTCTTGGGGCGCCTGGGTGGCTCAGTCGGTTGAGCGTCCGACTTCGGCTCAGGTCATGATCTTGCAGACCGTGAGTTCAAGCCCCGCGTCGGGCTCTGTGCTGACCGCTCAGAGCCTGGAGCCTGTTTCAGATTCTGTGTCTCCCTCTCTCTCTGACCCTCCCCCATTCATGCTCTGTTTCTCTCTGTCTCAAAAATAAATAAACGTTAAAAAAAATTTAAAAAAAAGACTTCTTCACTTGGACTTTTATGTGACTTAATGACAATAAGAACTAAAAAAATCCCCCCATATACGTGATGGTATATTTTATCAGAATACATTTTCTTTTGTTTTACAAGTATATGTAATTACTACTAATTTTTTGAGAATTTTGGATTTTTAGCAAGATTAGTAACTTTAGGGAGCCCAATTCTGCTATCTCCTTGGGAAAATCATCATATTTTCATATTCTAATTTCCTCTTTTATAAATTAAAAAAAATCTGACTCTCCTAAGTAAAGGGCTGTTTTTATGGCTCATATGTGCACAGTTGCCTTGTAGTTGCGTATTTAAGTGGAAGAAATCTCTTCTATCAGAAAATGTAGAGTACTTTTTCTCAAGATGTGAAGGGAGTATAGTATAGCAAAAGGCTTCCAAGTCAGAATTCCCTGAGTCTTAATCCAAATCTATTATTTACCAACTGTGTGACCTTGGGCAAATTACTTAACCTTACTAACATGCAATTGCTCTCATTTATAAAATAATAATACCTGTCTCCATGTATTATTCTGAGAATTAAATTTGATAACACCTATAGAATACTTAATATGTACCACAGACTAATTAAATTATATTTTTAAACAGTATAAGTAGGTTTTCAAGTAAATATGAAATGAGCAAGTGTAAAATATTTTATTCAACTTATTAATTGATGAAAGAACCTTTAAGATATTAGGACTGGTTCATAGAGCATTTTAGGAGTGATACATTTAATAAATGTATTTGATTGTGTGTAAATGTGTTTAATAAAGGCATTTGAAAATAATATGGTGGACGGGATAAAAATCTGGTCACTGTTCTACCGAACAATGAATAATAACCTTTAAAGTTATTTGTTTCCACTGAACAGAAATTATTTGCATTTCTACTGGGTAAAACTCTGAACCTTGACTTTTAGTTAATAGTCATAAGAAATGCAAGTAATTTTAGCTGATGTTACCAGATGTCAGTATCCCACCGGCATAACTATGATCTTATGATTTTAACTTGTCATAGCCTCTTCCAGCCATCTATATCTGTGTCTTTGAGCCTGAGAAATTTCAGAAACTTTCTTCCTGCAAAGAAGATTTGAAATTCCTGGGAATTAATGTCCTTTCCCAATTTAGCATCTTCCCAATCCAGAATGCAGCTCATAACAATAGTTGATGGGAATTGAATTGGAGTGTCCATCCTTTAACCTTGTCATCCCATCAGGTTACATAATTCTGAAGTGTGTTTACCAAGGTTGACCAGAGACTCCCCAGGAGAATAAACTCTAATCACCCCTTTAATAAATAATTTATTTCCTACATTCTTTTCCCCCCACCAACTTACTCAACTTTCGGTGTTTTCTACATCTCCCCCAAAACCAATTCCACTGAAACTCTTTGCCCAGATCTGTTTCTGGAGAAGCCCATCCAAGACACCCAAATCCTGGAAAGATTCTCAAAACATAGCATATATTTCATCAACCAATAAAACCTGTAGGGGCAGTTGTTGACTAAATACCGTGGTGTACCTAAGTTAAGCCTGTTTTTCCAGGTTAGGTGTTCCTCTACTCATTCTCAAAAGAACAGGTATAGGAAAACCTGTCCCCACTTCTCAACCATTGAACAAATGAGGTCTTATCTCCCATGAGACACCTGCATAGACTATGGTAGCCTTTATTGTTTTGTGTGATTCTTGTTTTTCTCTCTCTATTCGATTATAATCGTGCAAGTATCATGTTTTTGTTATTTATCATTGTATAGATCCTACTACCCTATCTCATACTAATAGGCAAAAGATATTACTTGAATATTGTTCAATATTCAAGTAGGGAGAAACACAGATAAAAGTAGTGCTTTTTCAGCTTGTCAAAGACCGAAAGACATCCACAGGCACTTCTCATTACATATATTTTCTGACAACATAAAAAGTGCAAATAATGTGGGGCACCTGGGTGGTTCAATCAGTTAAGTGGTCAGGCTCTGCACTGACAGCCCAGAACCTGCTTGGGATTCTCTCTCTCTCCCTCTCACTCTGTCCCTCCCCTGCTCACTTGCTCTCTCTTTCTCTCTCTCTCTCTCTCTCTCTCAAAACAAATAAATAAATAAGTGAAAATACTGTAAACTTATACTTTTAAGCATCAACATACTTAGAACAGTTAAGAAGCAATGTGCCAGTTTTATACGCCTTCATCTACTTTCATTTCCACATACAAATTTATTATGCTAATTACACCTGACTTTATGATATACTTTAAAAAATAAGATAGAAGCCAACTGATAAAGACCTATAAGTAACCTATTAATTTAACGATTAGTCTTTTTTTTAAGTTTATGAAAAGCAAACAACTATTACAGGGTACTATAGAATGGGGAAGTTGTAGTCCTAGAACCTCTTACTTATTTCTTAGAATATCTTACTTATTTCAGTTGCATGATCTAGCTATTTCTAGGCTACTGAGTCCCTGATTATTCCTTCTTTATTGCATGTTTAAATTTTATGGGGAGATTATAGTTATTTATGTGTCGCATTTTTTTCTAATTTTTTTAATGTTTATTTATGAGGGGGAGAGAAAGAGGCAGAGACAGAGAGAGAGCATGAGCAGGGGAGGGGCAGAGAGAGGAGACACAGAATCCGAAGAAGGTTCCAGGGTCTGAGCTGTCAGCACAGAGCCTGACGCAGGTCCCAAACTCACAAACCGTGAGATCATGACCTGAGCAGAAGTCAGACACTTAACTGACTGAGCCACCCAGGCACCCCTATGTGTTGCATTCTTAACATGAAATTACCCAAGAAGCAAAAGTAAAGTTTATATCTAAATACACTTATGTCCTGGTAATTTGGAAATAGAGGAACAAGGTAATTATTTCTAATAAATGCTCATCTGTAGCTCGTTGCCTTATATACATAGAAAAAATACAAAAGATATGAGGCATCCATGTTTTCCCACAAGTTATGCAATGTATTTTTATTAACCAAGTCATATATATATATATATATATATATATATATATATATATATATACATACATACATATATATAAAACTTAATTTATTTTGAGAGAGAGAGAGAGAGCATGAATGGAGAGGGGCAGAGAGAGGGAGAGAAAGAATCCCAAGCAGGTTCTGCACTGTCAGTGCAGAGCCTGATGCAGGGCTCAATCTCAAGATGTGCAAGATCATGACCTGAGGTGAAATCAAGAGTTGGATGTTTAATTGACCAAGCCACCCAGGCACCCCAAATCCAAGATATATTTGATAGAATTTTGTTGGTGAATATGATTTCTTTATTGATATATCTGTTTTATATTTTTCTGATCATTATTAATTTAAAAAATCATATTTTCTTTATATTGCTGTCATTACTGGTCTGTGATAAGAATTTAAAATGATAGATCTTAATAAAATTTTGGTCCATAATATACACTAAATGTTTTAAATGAAATATTGTTAATATATTTTAAATTTGTATATTCTGAGGCCATCATAGATTTATGCCCTGAGGATATTATTAGACCGTGAGCAGAAAAAGTTTCAAATACATGTTTTTAAAGTATGAAAACTACTTATATTATCAAAATAAAAAAAAAATACCACAACAAAATCAATCACCTATCTTAATGCAGTTCAGCAAGGTCATTTCTTGTTGGTATTAATGTAACAGAAATGTAGTTAGCTCAAAAACTTTCTGGCAGCTCTAAAGATGCTTGAATTTTAGAGCTGCCCTTGCTCATTTCTCTTTGGGAAGGGGGGAAGGGAGGAGAAAGCTGCAGGGGAGCATTGATTAAATGAACGATAAGGTCTTTGATGGATCGATTTTTTTTCACGTTTTTAATTTAAAAGGTAAAACTTTCTATCACAGTTTAAACTGAAAATTATGGCTGAGATAATAGAGGTTTGATTCCAGTGCAAGTTAAGAGGAAAAAAGTTGGCTGCTTAAATGTCAAGACATCTTGTGGTCCAAGATGATTAAAACTAAACTGTTTGCTATATGAATCCCAAGGTGCAGCTATATCTCAGCTTTGATGACATTTAGCCAGTGACTTTTCATAGCTTGTTAATAATGTATAGCTGTCCCTATATAAATTTGCCATGACAGAAGTGGCCGTTTGGAGTGGAGCAGTTAATGAGATTTATTCTTGACAGAAAATGCAGATTTGAAAAGTATTTCTAAAAAATCAAGATTGATGTCAAAAGAAGTCATGTATTTAACAGACAATGGCATCATAACCATTTTTCGGGTGTTTAACCAAGATCACAGAGCTTTGTGAAGTGATATATGTTCTATTTTTAATCAACATTCTATACAGCCCAACCCCCAGCCTCCTCTGCTGCTCATTTCTACGTATCCTGCATAAATCAGAAGACTTCACCTTACAAATCTCTTCCTCAGGGAGATTTTTTCACCTTTGACTTGGTTAGTTCCACATAATTCATGTAAGTTTTCCATCATAATGCTAACCATGTATTTTTAAAATAGTCTGATGCCTGTCTTTCCCACTAGACACCAATAGCATGTTCCTTAGAAAATTTTTATCTTTTACTGAGTCATTGAATCAACATTAATGTGTGCAGATAAGAATATTCTTTGCACAAGTGAGAGCTTTTATTAATTTATTAGACAATGAATTGAAGTCTTATAAGAAAAGTCAAGTGCATATTCTGACTATTCAATATTAATCTCCCATTAATTATTTTGCCCCAGTAGAAACAGAAAACTGCTGTTTTTAGTGATGTCTATATCTAATATTTCAACTTAAAACCTGACATATATGCAAATAATGAATAAACTATGAAATGTCACAGGTACTTATGAAGAGACCGAATGCAGAAAAGGGAATATAAGAAAGGAAATGACTTTACAAGTTAGTTATTAATCTTTATTTAACATCTATAATATAAATATAAATATAAATATAAATATAAATATAAATATAAATATAAATATAAATATAAATATAAATATAAATATAAATATTAAATATAAATACTCCCAACTTTTGCTGATTTAAGGAGGGTTATCTTTTTTTGTAATTATTATTTAATGTATTTAGCTATAAAAGTACTAAATACTTATTATGAATATCTCAAAACTTGAGTGCAAAAAATATAAAACAAATTACAAGGCTGAAGGATATGAAATTGTGACATTAATAGGTCAAGCGTGATTAAATACAATTTTATTTTCAGAACCCAGCAAAATAAATCCCCAACAACTGAAATAGTCACTTGTTAAATTTTGTTGTAGTTCCATCAACATGAACAAATAAAGATGCAGATTAGTTTGTTGGCTGCCATAACTAAGTACCACAAACTGGGTGGCTTAAGCAACAGAAATTTATTGTCTCAGTTTTGGGGGCTAGAAGTCCAAAAGCAAGGTATTGGCAGGGTTGATTCTTGCTGAGAACTGTGAAGAAACTTCAGTAGTTCTCCACAGCCACTTGTAGCCTCAGGCATTCTTTAGCTTGTAGATGGTGGCTTCCCTGTCTTCACATGGTCTTCCTTCAGTTTGTCTGTCTCTGAGTCCAAATTTCCTCTTTTTCATAAGGACACCAATCATATTGGATTGGATCGCCCTCTAATGACCTCATCTTAACTTGAATCTATCTGCCAAAGATCCTATTTCCAAACAAGGTTGTATTCTGGGGTACTCAGATATCTCTTTTGAGAGGAACAACTCCACCCATAACAATATGCATTATAAAAATATATGAGGGGCGCCTGGGTGGCTCAGTCGGTTGAGCGTCCGACTTCAGCTCAGGTCACGATCTCAAGGTTCGTGAGTTCGAGCCCCGCGTCAGGCTCTGGGCTGATGGCTCAGAGCCTGGAGCCTGCTTCCCATTCTGTGTCTCCCTCTCTCTCTGCCCCTCCCCCATTCATGCTCTGTCTCTCTCTGTCTCAAAAATAAATGAACATTAAAAAAAAAATTAAAAAAAAATATATGAGTGCACAACATACAGAATTTTGCATACAGTTCTCCCATAGTCTGTAGATAGGCTTTGCAACCATGAGAGTTAATTACTATATACCATGTCATACTTTCCTTACCTGGTCTTTCTGGATAATATATAGATGGTTTCCAATTACTTGCTATCAAAAGCTATACTCGGCTGCAGTTCTTATCTGGGGCTCAGTGTTGTTTTCCAAGTTCACTGGTTGTCGGCAGAATTCATTTCCTTGTGGTTATAGGACTGAGGCCCCATTTTCCTATCAGCCCGGGAACATCTTTAGTGCCTAGATCCCACCCTTTGGTTCTTGCCACATAGTCCCCATGTTCACGTGTTTTGCTTTCTTCTAGGCCACTCAGTGTGAGTCTCTCTGCCTCTTCTGTGACCAGTCAGAAAACAAACAAACAAACAACCAAACCAAAAACCGCTCTGCTTTCAAAGAGGTCGCTTGATTATGTTAGGCTCAATCCGGATAATCTCGCCATTGCCATGCAATTTAACATAATCACAGAATATTTATTATAGTTACAGGTTTCACCCACACTCAAGGGAAGGAGATTACACCTGATTGTCGGTCAGCTTAGAATTCTACCTACTACAAATGTTCTCATTAGTTCATCTTTGTCTTCTTGATGATAGCTTTCCTGGAATAAATTCCTGGGAGGAAAATTGCTAACTCAAAATAAATGCAAATTTATGTAAGCTTTTAAACATATTGCTGAAGTCTAATTTTCACTCCCACTAGTATACTTAAAGCACCTGTATATCGGTGCATTCCCAGTAACAGAAGTTTATCTCATCATGAAAACCAATATACACACATTTATACACACATACACGTACAGACACATTTTCTTCTGAACCATGAGGGAACTTTGTAGGCATGTAGTGCTTTACCACTTAATACTTCTGGATTTCAAGAGATTGAGAATATTTAATTATTAATTGCAATAAATTATTGATTTGGATATTAAATTCCATGTACTACTTTTTCAAATACATAGGCTTTAGTAAAATTTTATCAATTATCTCAATAAAATCCTTTTAAATTATTTATTTATTCCATGTCTCCCTCTCCAGGATCTATTTCTAGAAGTTATTTAGTTATGTCTTCTGGAATCATTATCAACCTTTCTTTGTCTTTCATGACTTTCATTTTTTGGATGAGTATAAGACAATTACTTTGTGTAATCTATCTCAATTTTGGTTTATCTAACACACATACACACATACAACTTGATTCAGATTATACACTTTCAGCAAAAATGCTATGTTAGCTATGCTGTGTCCTTCTCAAAGTGTCCCTCTAGGAGGTACATGTTGTTGTTGCATCCCATTCTTTACATGAACTTTCATCACTTTCTATCAGACTTCCCCACTGAAAGGTATTATCTTTCCCTTTAGCTAGTTAAATCGGAGATACTTTGAAACTAAATACATATCCTATTTCTCATCAAATTTTTACTCATTAGTTTTAGCCTATTTGAAGAATGCCCTACAACCCTGCCCATCCAAAATCCAAAGAAAATTCTGTCTTGGTATACACACACACATGTGCACACCCATAAACACACAATTTTATTTTGTTTTATTTTGTTTTATTTTATTTTATTATTTTATTTTTTATTCTTATTTATTTTTTAAATTTACATCCAAGTTAGTTAGCATATAGTGCAACAGTGATTTCAGGAGTAAATTCCTTAATGCCCTTTACCCATTTACCCCATCCCCCCTCCAGCAACCCTCAGTTTGTTCTCCATATTTAAGAGTCTCTTATCTTTTTGTCTCCCTGCCTATTTTTATATTACTTTTGCTCCCTTCCCTTATGTTCATCTGTTTTGTATCTTAAAGTCCTCATATGAGTGAAGTCATATGATATTTGTCTTTCTCTGACAAATATCACTTTTGCTTAGCATAATACCCTCTAGTTCCATCCACATAGTTACAAATGGCAAGATTTCATTTTTTTGCTTGCCAAGTAATACTCCATTGTATTTATATATATACCACATCTTCCTTATCCATTCATCCATTGATGGACATTTGGGTTCTTTCCATCCTTTGGTTATTATTGACAGTACTGCTATAAACATTGGGGTGCATCTGCCCCTTTGAAACAGCATACTGCATCCCTTGGGTAAATACCTAGTAGTGCAATTGCTGGGTCATAGGGTAGTTTTTTTTTTTTTAATTTTTTGAGGAACCTCCTTACTGTTTTCCAGAGTGGCTGCACCAGGTTGCATTCCCACCAGCTGTGTAAAAGTGTTCCTCTTTCTCCACATCCTTGCCAACATCTGTTGTTACCTGAGTTGTTAATGTTGGCCATTCTGACTGGTGTGAGGTGGTATCTCATCATGGTTTTGATTTGTATTTCCTGGACGATGAGTGATGTTGTGCATTTTTTCATGTATTGGTTGGCCATCTGGATGTCTTCTTCTTTTTTTTTTTTTTTAACATGAAATTTATTGTCAAATTGGTTTCCATACAACACCCAGTGCTCATCCCAACAGGTGCCCTCCTCAATGCCCATAACCCACTTTCCCCTCCCTCCTACCCCTCATCAACCCTCAGTTTATTCTCAGTTTTTAAGAGGCTCTTATGGTTTGGCTCCCTCCCCCTGTAACTTTTTTTTCCCTCTCCCCCATGGTCTTCTATTAAGTTTCTCAGGAGAGTGTTATGCTAAGTGAAATAAGTCATACAGAGAAAGACAGATACCATATGGTTTCACTATTATGTGGATCCTGGATGTCTTCTTTGGAGAAGTGTCTATTCATGTCTTTTGCCCATTTCTTCAATGGATTATTTGTTTTCTGGGTGTTGAGTCTGATAAGTTCTTTATAGATTTTGGATACTAACCCTTTATCTGATAGGTCGTTTGCAAATATCTTCTCCCATTCTGTTGGTTACCTTTTAGTTTTGCTGATTGTTTCCTTCGCTCTGTAGAAGTTTTTATTTTGATGATGTCCCAATAGTTCATTTTTGCTTTTGTTTCCCTTGCCTCCAGAGGTGTTGAGTAAGAACTTGCTGCAGCCACAGTTTTAAAGTCATTCACATTTTTTAATGTCTTATTGTGAAAAGGTTCTTTGACTAGTTCTTTCTGTTTCTAAAGATAAGTTTCTTTTCATTACTTTCAAACCATACTATATACAATAGTACCAAAATCTTTTCTTGAAAATCTCCAATACATTTTCACCTTAAAATTATAAAAATGTATCTTTAATCATGGCATTTTGTAATCAGTAAGTCATAATTTTTCCCATTCTTTTTATCCCCAAGTTATCATTATTTCATAAGATAATATTTTCAATATTGTTATTTCAATTGTTTTAAATATAGCAGTCAGATATTATAACAATCTTTATTTTGGGCAGAATCCATAATACATTTTTAAATATAGATATTTTTAATAAAGATTAGCAAGGAGTTTCTATTAGAGAATTAAGGTACGTGGAAATAAGAATTTAACTTATTCATTTCAACATCATGCCTTTTTTCACTTAATAATGTAAATTACAATAATCACAACACTAATAAAAAGAGAACACTAAAAAATCACTAGCACTTAAAAGTACTCTAAATTTTATAACAAAATAGGTACATTTTATATTGATTTTTTCATTTCCCCATTTACTATTTATCCTCAAAATAGACCTGTGATTTTAGTTCCAACATAATTTTGAAATTACAGATGAAAAGAGTTACTCATATTTATAAATGTAAAATATGTCATTTATCACAGTCATACAGCTGGTAATTTCTTGAGACATTACTCATCTCTGTGTCATCTCTAGGTCAAGAATATCAAAGCCTTAGCTCTTACTATTGCACACCCTTCTTATTACATACTACTCTCTCTTTATTTTTGTTAAGTTAAAATCATCTTCTGGAGAACTCCTCATGTAGTCAATTTCAGATCCATAACTACATACTAGACTGATGTTCCCTGAAAGAATCCAATTTTGTAATTCATCTAAAATAGTTCTACTTTGAGTTGTTTAAACACATCATTGAAATCTTAACTCTTCTGTTTTATTTGTTGATTCAAACACACAACTTCTCTGGTGTCTGGTTTTCAGTGTTTCATTGCTCAGATAATGATGCGGTCATTAAAATTTCCTAGTTGCTTAGTGTTCATTGTGGGCTTTAGCACTGAGATAGACCTAAAACATTCTATTAGTTGAATAGCAAAGAGAAGTGGTAAACACTATTTATTCCCCAAAGAAATTCAGCTATCTCATAAAGGCTTAGCTGATGTAAAATAATAATGTTCTGATGAATGGAGTCCTAAATGATTATTTCTAGTTATTTGCTCACTAAATGTGATTAGGGATTTTTAAAAAAAAGCTTTAAATAGCAAAGAATTACCAACAAAGAAATTTAGACAGTTGACATGTTGATACTGCAGTCTGCAGGCTCGTATGGAACTTTTCCCATCCAGTATACATTCATTTGATTCAGAACTATTTAGCGCAGATAAACGATTGTCCTAACACTGAGAATATTACATGAGCTATAGTTGGCAATTGCAAAGAAGAGCACAGATCACCACATTAACATTAAAATTTATATTTAGATAAATTATAATAGGCTGAAGTCAGGAACTGGTTTGTAAAACATATTTTCATAGATATTTCCCTGATCAGCATGTTTTAATGTCATAATACTCTACTACCTCTTTGGATATTAGGGTATTTAAAATGGTTAAGGGTAAGTATAAATCTTAATGATATATTAGCTTTGTAGTAATTCTTATGAATATAGTTTCTGTCTTTAGAAAGTATGCATTCCTTAAAGCCATTTTGAACATTAAAAAAAGTACATATTCTCATATGATTGTAACTCACAAGAGAAATAAAATTTTCAGTCCTAATTTCTCTTATTCTCTTGGTTCTCACTCACTCCTTTACATTACATTTTTTTTTTTAACTCATACAAACTACTGTATTGAGATCTGGCCATCTTCAATTTAAAAAAAAAAACTAAATAAATTCAATTAAAAGCACATCTAGAGTTTTTATGGCTCATAAAACCTAGAAGTTCATTTATGAATCTAATTTCAGGCATAGCTGGATCCAGGTATGATATAGTCCAGAAATCATTTCTCTATTTTTTTTTTTTTTTACTTTTTTCCCTCTATACTATATTGGCTTTATTCAAAAGGGAACTCTAGGGGTGCCTGGGTGGCGCAGTTGGTTAAGCATCCGACTTCAGCCAGGTCACGATCTCGCGGTCCGTGAGTTCGAGCCCCGCATCGGGCTCTGTGCTGACAGCTCATAGCCTGGAGCCTGCTTTGGATTCTGTGTCTCCCTCTCTCTCTGCCCCTCCCCCGTTCATGCTCTGTCTCTCTCTCTGTCCCAAAAATAAATAAAAAAACGTTGAAAAAAAAATTAAAAAAAAAAAAACAAAAGGGAACTCTATATACTTGATGGAAAACTGCTATTGATAACTTTGAGCCTCCATCTTCTCAGGCTACAATTCGAAAGAAAAATGAAATTATCTCCTAAGAAAACTAGTCAGCATTGCTTGAGTCAAATTCTCACTTCCAAACCAAACAAAATTCCACATTTATTTGATTTTCTCTCTGGACTATATGATCTGTACCATGTCAAGTGGCAAGACAATATAAGTCCTTAAGCAGTTCTATTGTGATGATACAGCTTTGGAAATTATATATATATATTATATATATATATATACATATATATATATATAAATTATGTATATATTTATTTATATAAATATATAAATAATAATATAATATAATATTATTATATATTATATAATAATATTATATAAATATATAATAATATTATAAAATATAATATATAATATATAATATATATAACTATATATATATATATATATATATATATATATATATAATTCTTAAGAAAAAAACTATATCTATATCTGCCTGCTCTACCTGGTTGGCAGATTTTCATTTCAACTCAACATTTTCCATAAAGTAGAAATGTCACATAGTTAACTGGAGGAGATGCCAGAAATCCTAAGCTTCTTGAACAAAGCTTCTAAATTTGGATTCTGAGCTGAGTGCCCCAATAGCCATTTATCTTAAATGAGACACTAAATGCTTAGTGATTACAAAGAACAGTAGGGAATATTCAAAAAAAATTTTTTTGGTCTTCATCATGAAGTATAATAATGACTATTTTTCTACCCTTTGCATGAATTTTCAAATCTTCAGAGTTGGGTTTTCCCATATAATCCTTTTGCACCAAAATCATGCAGAGGAATTTTAAATTTATGTTAATTTTATAGCATAAACTTCTACTTTTGGGGCTTACATAGTGAAAAATAGAAAAAAATGTATAATCCTAATAATTAACCATAATTTTAAAAGGCACAATGTTGACCAAGAAAGAGATTTATATATAATACTAGTGTCTGAAAGTGTAAACTTCTGTGAAGTTTCTGAAAATAGCTTTTAGTCTCTTTCTAAGACCTGCCTTATTTTTTTTTCATATTTTAATGTTTAACTTTACTTCAGAATTCATGTCTATGCTTTTCATTCATGTGAGTGTATTCCTAGCATTTTTTCTCATTGTTATCTAGGGCTAGACTTCTTTTGATTTACAGATAAGAGGCAGGGATTATGAATTGTGTCTCCCAAATTTCATATGTGACTATTTGGAGATAGGGTATTTAAAAAGTAATTAAGGTATAATTAAGGTAGAATGAGGTCATAGAAATGGGACCTAATCCAATATGATATGTCCTTATAAGAACAGATGATGAAACAGACTGAGGGAAAATCACATGAAGACACCAGAAGACAAACATCTACAAGCCAATTAGAGAGAGACTCAGAAGAAACCAACCCTGCTAATACCTTGATCTTGGACATTGTATTCCAGAATTGTGAGAGAATAAATGTCTGTGTTTTAAGCCAACCAGTCTGTGTTACTTTGTTAGGTCAGCCATTGCAAAATAATAGAGTGGGTAAGGAAGTGAACAAGAAAGGAAATTCCTGAAGCAACCAAAGAACTGTTAAAAATATAAAATTGTTGGGGGTCCTGGGTGGCTCAGTCAGTTAAGCATCTGACTCTTGATTTCGACTCAGGTCATGATCTCATGGTTCTGGAGTTCAAGCCCTGCATTGGGCTCTGTGCTGACAGCATGGAGCCTGCTTGGGATTCTCTACCTCTCTGCCCTTTCCTGAGCTCTCCCTCTCAAAAATAAATAAATAAACTTAATATATATATAATTGTTGGGGTGCCTGGGTGGCTCAGTTGGTTAAGCATCCGACTTCAGCTCAGGTCATGATCTTGCAGTTCCTGAGTTCCAGCTCTGGCGTCAGGCTCTTTGTTGTCAGCACAAAGCCCGCTTCAGGTCCTCTGTCTCCCTCTCTCTCTGCCCTCTGCCCCCCGCCTCTCAAAAATAAACATTAACATATATATAATATATATTATATATAATATATATTATATGTGTGTGTATATATATAAAATATATATATATATATATATATATATGATTGTTAAAGTAAAAAAATAGCAGATTAAATACCTTGGTTAATAATCTGACATTAAAATGGTATTTGGTAGAGACCTATGAACACCTGTGTCATGTTCTTAACACAGAGTGAAAATCCTAGAGTGAAAAATAATGGTCAGGGAAAATTGCTTGAAAGTTAGCATGCTTTTTTACTTCAAGGCTATTGCTTTCCCCGCCCACTCTCCAAATACAAACTACTTGATGATAGATGGTGTCAGGGAGGATTCTTTCAGCCCAAGATGAAGATAGTCTAAAAAATATACAGGTTGGATGATTCACTTCTTCTAGAAGTGTCCTAAAACACCAAAGTAATACAAATGTTAAAAATTAAAAGAACATGAAAAATGGAGAGAATTTGCTTGAGACCAGACAGGAGCTTTTTCTTGTAAAGGTCAAGTAACCAGTTGTGTGACATTTAGCGGATCTTAATAATTATAATTTTAAAAGTATATATTTACTGATTTTAATAAATATTAAATTTGTTAATTTGTGTATTTCATTAAAAACGCAATTGAAATTCTCAGTATTTTAAGTATAATAGAGAACCTGGTTATAGTTTCTTTGGGGAAGCAAGATGTAGCTTTCTATAACTAAACATCATTTCGAAAAGAAACAGTCTGTTAGAAATTTATTCTAGTATGTATATATACATTAAAGTTTGAGAAGCACACATATCATGTTCTCTCACTGCTATGTACTTATTTTGGAAATGAAAAATGAAAATATTTTATAGTAATTTCACAGCTATGAGTTTCATAGAGTTCATGACATTTTTCATTATCCTTCTTTTGCATAAATGTGACTCTACTACATAAATCAGTTTCTATAATTGGAGCTTGGATTTGTTTTTTCTTTACTCAGTTTTCTAAAAACAAAATTGCAAACCAGAAAGAATGATCCTCAGGAAATATACAGTTTGGTAAATAAGTAGAGGTCAGAATAGTTAATCAGCATTTTAATAAGCCTAATCGAAACCATAGATGCTCTTGAGAGAAATAAATTATCTGCATATAAAAAATCCCACAGGCATTTCTTAAAGTTCAGTTTATGCAGTGATTTATTAATTATGATCTGATTTAGGCTGATGAGTGGTCAGTTTTCTAATTCACTTCTATTATTTCCTGGAAAATTATAAAAGACATGCATGTTTGAGAATTTTTAACCATTTTAGCTATATTAACAACAATAAAGACTTTTAAAGAATTTCAGAAATTTCTGATTCCATGCTGAATTCGAATATATGTCCAAACTTTAGCTTAAAATTAAACTCCAAAAAAGCAATTATCTAGAAAGAAATATACTTTATACATTTCTATTTCTCTGTTATGCCTTGTGGCAAGATGGAAAATATGTAATGCCATGATGCAACTCTTTTGTTATATTTTTAAAAAGGAAAGTAGAAAAATATAATTCTTAAAATGTATTTATTTTAGAGAGAGAAAGCATGAGCAGAGAGGGATAGAGAGAGAGGAAGAGAGATAATTACAAGCAGGCTTCATGCTGTCAGTACAGTGTTCAATGCAGGGCTCGATCCCATGAACTTTGAGATCATGACCTGGCTGAGATCAAGAGCCAGATGCTTAACCCACTGAGCCACCCAGGTGCCTTAAGAAGTGTAACTTCTAAAATGCGTATTCTTACTGTTAAGTAATTACAAGGGATGTTTCTTTCTCTGGGTATTTCTTATTTAGTGCAAATTTTCTAAATCCTGCTGCTATAGAATTGTATAGGAAATTTAAAAATTCACTTTTAATATTAATCCCAACTCAAACATGCCTCTTAAGTAAATACTACCTACAAATTGAGGAAACAAATTGAGGAATCATGAATCTTCCCCTTGGCAGAAAATGCAATATAAATATAAAGGAAACCAACTTAAAAGTAGAATTTAAATTCTTACCAAGGATTCAGGATTTTATAAAACTGACAAAAGTTCCATTGGAGAATTGCTTCAATCATAAACTATCCTGTGGACATTAGAGCTAGACTAGTTAAAACTGAAGAAGAGAAAATAAGAATGATTACATGAGAAGCCATTCAAAGGATAATAATTTATATATTAAAGATTAATCAAAGGAGAAGTAAAGGATGCAGTAAGAAAATATGGGGTATGTTTAGGTTTGGGGGCATGTCAGAAACCAAAATCTTATAATTTTATTTTATTTAACAAAGTACCCATTTTATTTTATTGTTTTTTTTCAAGTTTTTACTTAAACACCGGGTATCTAACATATATAGAAAAATTGATTTCAGGTGTAGAATTTAGTGATTCATTACTTACATGTAATTAATATCCAGGGCTTGTCACACATGCCCTCCTTAATGACCATCACCCATTTAACACAGCCCCCACCCAGCTCCCTCCATCAACCCTCAGTTTGTTTTCTATAGTTAAGAGTCCCTTATGGTTTGCTTCCCTTTCTCTTTTTTTTTTCCTTTCCCTGTGTTCATCTGTTTTGTTTCTTAACTTCCACCACATGAGTGAAATCATATGGTACTGTCTTTCTCTTAGTGATTTATTTCACTTAGCATAATACACTGTAGGTCCATCCACACCATTGCAAATGGAAAGATTGCATTCTTTGTGATGACTGAGTAATATTCTATTCTCTCGCGCGCGCGCTCTCTCTCTCTCCCTCTCTCCTTCTCTCTCATAGATACATATATATATACGTAGATATATATACATATATATATACATATGTATATATATATATATACATATGTATATACACACACATCCATCAGTCGATGGATATTTGTACTTTTTCCATAGTTTGCTTATTATTGATAATTCTACTATAAACATCAGGGCGCATGTGCCCTTTGGAATCAGTGTTTTTGTATTCTTTGGCTAAATACCTAGTAGAGCAACTGTTAGGTCATAGGGCAGTGCTATTTTTAACTTTTTGAGGAACCTCCATACTGTTTTCCAGAGTGGCTGCACCAGTTTGCATTTCTATCAACAGTGTAAGAGGGTTCTCCTCTTCTACACCCTTACTAATATTTTGTGTTTCCTGTGTTGTTAATTTTAGCCATTTTGACTGCTGCGAGTTGGCATCTCATCATGGTTTTGATTTGTATTTCCTTGATGATGAGTGATGTTGAGCATCTTCTCATGTGCCTGTTAGCCATCTGGCTGACTTCTTTGAAAAAAATGTCTGTTTGTGTTTCCTGCCCATTTCTTAACTGGATTATTTACTTTTGGGGTGTTAAGTTTGATAAGTTCTTTATAGATTTTGGATACTAACCCTTTATCTGATATGTCATTTTCAAATATCTTCTCCTATTCTACAGGCTGCCATTTAGTTTTGTTGATTGTTTCCTTCACTGTGCAAAAGCTTTTTATCTTGATAGTCCAAATAGTTCATTTTTGTTTTTGTTTCCTTTGCCACTGGAGATGTGTCTAGTAAGAAGATGCTCCAGGGGCGCCTGGGTGGCTCAGTTGGTTAAGCGTCCGACTTCAGCTCAGGTCACGATCTCACAGTCAGGGAGTTCGAGCCCCGCATCGGGCTCTGGGCTGATGGCTCAGAGCCTGGAGCCTGCTTCCGATTCTGTGTCTCCCTCTCTCTCTGCCCCTCCCCCGTTCATGCTCTGTCTCTCTCTGTCTCAAAAATAAATAAACGTTAAAAAAAAATTAAAAAAAAAAAAAAAAGAAGATGCTCCAGCTGAGGTGAAAGAGGTTGCTGTCTGTGTTCTCCCCCAGCATTTTAATGGTTTCCTGTCTCACATTTAGGTCTTTCATCCATTTTGAGTTTATTTTTGTGTATGGTGTAAGAAAGTGGTACATGCTCATTCTTCTGCATGTCGCTGTCCAGTTTTCACAACACCATTTGTTGAAGAGACTCCCCCCCACCCCCACCCGCCGCCATTGGATATTCTTTCCTGCTTTGTCAAAGTTGAGTTGACCATATAGTTTTGGGTCCATTTCTGAGTTCTCTATTCTGTTCCATTGATATATATGTCTGTTTTTGTGCCACTACCATATTGTCTTGTTGACTACAGCTTTGTAATATAGCTTGAAGTCCAGAATCAGGATGCTTCCAGCTTTGCTTTGCTTTTTTCAGGATGGCTTTGGCTATTTGGGGTCTTTTGTAGTTCCAAATTTAATATTGTTTGTTCTAGCTCTGTGAAAAATTCTGGTGGTATTTTGATAGGGATTGCATTAAATGTGAAGATAGCTTTGGATAGTATAGACATTGTAACAATATTTGTTCTTCTTATCCATGAGCATGAAATGTTTTTCCATTTCTTTGTGTCCTATTCAATTTCTTTCATAAGTCTTCTATAGTTTTTAACACATAGATCTTTTACCTCTTTGGTTAGGTTTATCCCGAGGTATGTTATATTTTTTGGTGTAATTGTAAAAAGTATCAATTCCTTGATTTGTTTTTTCTGCTATTTCATTATTGGTGTATAGAAATGAAACAGATTTTTGGACATTGATTTTATATCCAACTCTGCTGAATTCGTGTCTAATAATTTTTTTGGTGGAGTTTTTGGGTTTTCTACATAGAGTATCCTGTCATCTGCAAATAGTGAAAGTTTGATTTCTTTCTTGCTGGTTTATATGCCCTTTATTTCTTTTTCTTGTTTTATTGCTGAGGTTAAGACTTCCAGTTCTTTGTTAAATAACAGTGGTTAGAGTGGACATCCCCGTCTTGTTCTTGACTGTATAGGAAAAGCTCTGTTTTACCCATTGATAATGATATTAGCTGTGGGTCTTTAGTATGTGAACTTTATGATGTTGAGTTATGTCTCCTCTATCCCTACTTTGTTGAGGGTTTTAAGTGTATTTTTGTGCAACCTCAGGGAAACTTTGGAAATGCATATATTTTAATGTTTTAAGACTTTTTCATAATTTAATGTGAAATTATGATCCTCTTTTTAGTTTTTTTTACACCTTATAATTCTGTGATAGCTTTCATCATATGTAAATAGATAAATAGATATAAATACAAACATACATATATACCATATGGCTCATGTGTACATAGTTCTTGAAATAAAATACATTTGAAATATTAAAATGTGGAATGTTAAACAACTCTAACACACCATCTCTCCAACATTACTCAGATAATTACTGTTTATTCACAGAAAAGTAGTACAAAACTTTATCTCTTTATGAGATGACCTTAATTTCTCTAGCAACATACATAAATGTATCCATATACAGAGACAAATGCCAGAATGTATAAGACATCTGTTAAATGTAATATGGGAGTGAAGTGTAGGAGGAAAAATCTGGTTGTTGGAAGAAACTGTTCTTCCAGGGGTGTGTAGTTATAACAGAGGTCTGGACACTGCTTCATAAGGAATAGGTTGAGAATGTTAGCAAGTTTCCCAAGGAAATGGGAAAATTTTGTGACAAAATAAAATGTATTTTCAAAGGCTTAGAACATGGATTTGAAAGCCCATGGGTTTCTGCTGTTAAGAGAATGTCATACAGTGATTGGAAGAATAAGAAAAAGGTATTTGTCATCACTATAATGATACTCTGGCAAAATGTTTGACACTTTGCATGTAAAAAAAATAATGGTGGTTCAAGGTAATTTACTTTTTGCTAATAGAACTTTTGAAAAATCAAATGAGTTTCTTCGTAAAGTCATGTGTTCTTTAATTTTGGAAAGGTCCTGAAGAATCCAACTATTTCTTGAATATGTTATTTAGGATATTCCAGCACTAGAAATTGTGGACTTTAAATAAAACTTTAAAAAGATTTCATCAGAAAATTCTTCCATACCTGGGTATCTGAGTAGATCAGGATTTGGAATGGGGAATATTGTTTCCAGTGAAATCTCCTAAAATTGTGCCTGCCAAGTGGCTTTTTTTTTAATTGAAGTATAATTAACTTACAGAGTTATATTAGTTTCAGGTGTATAATATAATGTTTCGAAAATTGTATACATTTCTCAGTGTTCATCAAGATAAGTGTACTTTAATTCTCTATATATTTCACCCATCCCCCTTTTCATCTCCCCTCTGGCAACGACCAATTTGTTCTCTGTATTTAAGCTTTCATTTTTTTTTGTTTATCTCTTTTTTGTTTATTCATTTGTTTTGTTTCTTAAATTGTATATATGATGAAATTATGTGGTATTTGTTTCTGAATGACTTATTTCACTTAGCATTGTACCCTCTAAATCCATCCACTTTGTTGCAGATGGCAAGATCTCATTCTTTTTTTTTGTTTTCATGGCTAAGTAATATTATTCTCTCTGTGTACACACACACACACACACACACACACCTCATATTTTTTTATCCATTCATTAAGGATGTTATATAGGCTGTTCCTATATCTGGCTATTGTAAATAATACTGTGATATCATAGCGGTGCATGTATGTATCTTTTCAAATCAGTATTTTTTATTTCCTTTGGGTAAATACCAAGTAGTGAATTTTTTAATTTAAATTTAGGCCAAATAGAGAGCTCCAATCACTGGTAGCCTAAAAATAATATTTATTTTGTATCGTGTTTTGGGGATTGACAAATGTATGTAAATGACCTTGCAACATGCCTTGTACATAGGTAGAAATTTTACCCATTGTTACTATATAATAGTATTTTGCGAGCTGGAATATAGCAGTTTATCATAAATAAGCAAAGTTTCTGAATAATAATTGAGAATTTTGCCTTGATAAAATCATTCTGATCATAACAGAGTAATATAGACATAGTGGTACAGGTTATAATAGATTAAGATAAGTTTCATTGCCCAGGTTGGTTCTGGTTGTTTGCATATTATCTCTTAAAAATAATTCCCAGGGTAAGAGTCTGCTTTATTTTATGTTAAATGAATTATTCCTAAAAGCAGAATGCAGAAGAAAAAACTTTCTCTTAACATAAGATCACAGTGTAGTTTAAGTGTATTGATTTCTTTTTCCCATTTTTTTTTCTTTATTTTTGGGAAGTTATTTAACATACAAAATAGGTTGGGGCTCCATATGTGGCATTTGTAGCAGTTGCTTTTGTTGCTTTTATCCCATTGCATCTGTGCTGGGAAGTTCCTAAACACATTTACTATATCTCACTTCAACCTCCACTGTTATACCTTATACTTTTTTTTTTTTTTGGAAGCTGAGGGATCTTAGTGAGCATACACACCCATTAGCCCCTCATAAATCAATCTAGACTATGAATATGTTAATACCATGGGGACAACCCTTGACTAATGGGCAGTACGAGTCAGTGGACAATTGCTCTGGTTCTCAATCATTCCAGAACACCTTCTATTGTGCCTTCTCCACAGATCTTCAGATGGTCCTCATTGAATGCATAGTTACATATTGCTATATAACAAATTGCCCCCCCCCACTAAGTCCAGTGGCTTAGAACAGCAAGCATTTATTATCTCACCATTTCTGTCATTCAGGAATTTAAGAGTGGCTTATCAGGGTGATTCTAGCTCAGGATCTTTCATTAGGTTGCAGTCAAGTCATTAGCTGGGTGAGTCATATGAAGGACCTGTATGGGGCTAAAGGTCCTCTTCCAAGTACACTCATGTGATTGTTGACCAGAGAATTTACTTCTTCTCCATATGGCCTTTTTCATAGATACTTGAGTATCTTCATGACACAGCAGTTGGCTTGCCTGAGAGAACCAAAGAGAGAAGAATGAGGAAGCCACACTTTGACCAGATGCTGGCTACACCTTAGCAATGAATTATGAAGTAGAGCCTACACTCGATGAGACAAGAATTAGGGTCTTTGCTTTGAAAAGGATGAAGAGTTTTAAAACCACTACAGTGGGACTGAGCACCATTACACACAGTGGCAAAGAACTAAATAGTACATTCCTAGATGACTCTCTTACGTCCCTGTTTCATTTTCCCTACTTCTTCATTGTTGCCTATTTGCATCACCTCCCAAATAAGCAGCCTGTGTTTAAGTCCTTGTCTCAGTTTCTGCAGGTAGAGCATCCTAAATCAAAACAACTTAGTAGTCTGAAACTTAAATAAACTCTCAAGAGTCAAATATGAAGCAATGTTTTACTGAAAACTTATATGAAATAAAATTCATTGTGAGTTTTGTGCATTCATAATCACTGAGAGTTGTAGTTATTATTGCTTCCTTTTATCTAAATTATTTTGCTCTCCATATATATAATTTCAGCAGCTATTTAGACAATATTCTGATTTGTAAAGAGGTCTCACAAAACTTAGATTTTTGTTGTAATAATTGCCTTCAGGGAATATTGTCTTAATTTGTATGCATAATTAATAGTAAATGACAATAGAATTAATCAGGATAAAAGTAAAAATGTTAAATTAAAAATGGCCTTCAGGATTCATAATTTAGGAAATACTAATAAAAGTACTTATTTTTCATATTAATTAGGATTATACTTTATGCAATTTACTTAAGGCTATAATAAAATTAAGTTACACATTTACAAATACATATAATAATTCAGATTTCAGTCTATCACCATTTCTGCAACAAATCAATCACAAGAGTTTAAAATTCCTATATTTTTAAATATTTAGAAGATACAGTATGCTCAAATGAATAGTACAGAAAATAAGTAACATAGCCTAATATCTTTTGAACAAATGATCAAGGCCATTGTGTTCAGGTCATTGGTTTTGCCTACTCACTAGGATATCCCCAACTTTTCAACGTGGTGTTCCTGTTGTGTTTCCCAGGAATTAGGTAGTTTACTATATCAAAATATTGATATAAGCAAAAGGAGCAAAAAAAGTCAATGTGTGAATCCATAGTCATTCACATGAATATATTAAGCAAAAATATTTGGATTCCTAAATCTAATTCAGTTATATAACCATTTCAGTTCCAGTCTAATTACCTAATATATCATCCAGGACTAAGAAGGCATCAGAACACAATGATAAGAGAGATGTAGAATAATTTTATTTTGTTTTATCTTGCCTATGGCTATTCTCCAGAAGTGTGGTTATTTATATGAAAATAAGCCAGCAATTCCAGAATGTGTGAATTTTTGACTAAGATATAAGTAAATACACAAAATTAAGCAGAGCATATGAATTCCTAATAACTAAGTGCAATCAGTTATGTAACCTGTAAAGGAAATATCTAACATTCAGAGGGATAGATGCTACATATTTTGGTATATTCTATATATTTCATATTTTTAATTTTTTTAATGTTTTTTTTTATAGAGACAGAGCACTAGTGAGGGAGGGGCAGAAAGAGAGGGAGACACAGAATATGAAATAGGTTCCAGGCTCTGAGCTGTCAGCATAGAGCCTGACGAAGGGCTTGAACTCATGAGCTGGGAGATCATGATCTGAGCTGAAGTCAGACACTTAACCAACTGAGCCACCCAGGCACTCCATAATTTGGTATATTCTAAAGCAAATGGATTTATGTAAGGCTGTCACTAATTATTAGAGGGGAAAAAAGGTAGATCACAGAAAAGAACTGTGAGGATTCTGAAATTGTATGAAGTGATTTATTTGCATATTTGATAGTTTTTAGCTATTCTAACTTGAGAATTATTGGCTTCAGCAAGGTTCCAGATATTGAATAAATGATCAGCTTCTGAGCATTTGTAGTTAATATTTTAATGTTGATGCTTTGCAAATGCAAAAAAAGATACTAAAATATGGTTGCTTCCTTAATACTTATTAAATAACATCCTACTAAATTATGGTATTCAGGGGCGCCTGGGTGGCTCAGTCGGTTAAGCGCCGACTTCAGCGCAGGTCACGATCTCACGGTCCGTGAGTTCGAGCCCCGCGTCGGGCTCTGGGCTGACGGCTCAGAGCCTGGAGCCTGCTTCCGATTCTGTGTCTCCCCCTCTCTCTGACCCTCCCCCGTTCATGCTCTGTCTCTCTCTGTCTCAAAAATAAATAAACGTTAAAAAAAAATTTTTTTTAAAAAATAAATAAAATAAATAAATAAATAAATAAATTATGGTATTCAAATCTGGCAAATGGAATATTAGAGATCGTGACTATACTACTTTCTAAATTGGAAAGTAAATATTTTGAAGTAAAGTAAGAGTTTAATAGTGTAAGTTGAATTAAGTCTTATTAAAACTCAATTGTAACACATCTCAACTAAAAAGAAAAAGGTTTGAATAGAACTGATTGTGTGGGAGGGAGGGAAATTCAGTTTTTAAATACTACTTATTATTTCTTACCCCATTGGATGATACCAGGCATTATTTTATTTGTTTTACATGTTTGCAGACTTTGTTATGTGCCTCAAAGTTTAACTTGATTAATTCCCCAAGTGGTTATTTTGGTGTGGTGGAATCCATAGAGATCCCCACAAACAAGAACAATAACAGACATGGATTATGTTTCACCCTGTTTAAGAGAGAAGAACAGGAACATAATGGGATAGAAATACCACAATGTTGATCTTAGTAAATGTGAAATAAGAATAGCCATATCAAAAGGACAGTATCTACAACTTCAGTGGGATCTGCAGGAAGAGCTTGTTCAAGAGGTAGTGACCAGCAGAGTGCTTATAGAAGAGTGGCCAGGAAAGGTTGTTAACAAAATAGCTACAAACCATACTTAATGATTCTATTTGCAACTTGTCTCCAACAGGTGATGAAGTAGTATTTCCCAACTTGAATCATCATTTGAGGGTAGCTCCTACCACTTGTTAATAGAAGTCCAAACTAACTTTTTTGCACCAAGTACTCAATGGAAGTATGATGTTGTGTCTCTATGAAAGTTTCTTTTGAGTTCTCATTAAAATAAATTTGCTTTCAGTGTTTTAAATTGCTATGCTTCATAATTAATTCATGTTTTATGGCCTTTCCCCTAGTTTTGTAGATCAAGTCTTGCGTTAAAAACTCGATGTGACAGTTTCATAATTTAGTAGTTTCTTACTAGTGTTTTAAAAGACTTTTTTTTTAGCAGTTTTAGGTTCACAACAAAATGCAGAGGAAGATACAGAGATTTCCCATATTTCCCATACACCTCCTGCCCCCACACATGCATGATCTCCCCCATTATTAGCATCACTCACCAGAATGGTAGATTTGTTATCAAGGATGAACCTACATTGACACATCATAATCACCCAAAACTATAGTTTACCGTAGGGCTCACACTCAGCATTGTATATTCAATGGTTTAAATATGTATGTGTGTGTCTGTGTGTGTGTGTATAATGGATATATGTATCCGTTATATGGATATACACTCAGCGTTGTATGTTCAATGGTTTGAATATATATATTACATATAAATATATTCAATACATATAGATAATATATATTCAATATATATGGATATATATCCATATATCCATTATAATATGCAGAATATTTTCACTGCCCTAAAAATCCTCTGTACTCTGCCTGTTCATCCCTTCTCTCCCTCCCCATCACTGGCAACCAACTGATCCTTTTATTCTACTCATAGTTTTGCCTTTTCCAGAATGTCATATAGTTGAAATCTTACAATACATAGCCTTTTTGGATTAGCAATATGCATCTAAATTTCCTGCATGTCTTTTTATAGCTTTATACTCTTTTTTGCAGTACTGAATAATATCCCATTGCTGTAAATAGGCCTTTAATAAGGTGATTAAGTGTGGGAAGAGGGGAAGCATTCCATAGTCCTATGATTAGGGTCAGTCTTTTGGTGAGTATGTCTCTGGACTGTGAACTTCACAAGTGTTTCTCAGATTACATAGGTGGGATGGAATGGCTAGAGTGGGATGGAGTTGGGTATTTCCCTTTCCCCACATGGAAGGCTAAAATTAATTGGAGTTTGGTATTTCCCTTCCCTAGGTGAGTTAGGTTCTGATAATACCCTAGCAAGGTAGACTCTTGTTAGCTAGCTTCTCCTGAGGGCAGCCCTTATTAAGAACAATGTTCTGGGGGTGCCTGGTGGCTTAGTCATTTATGTGTCTGACTCGTGATTTCTGCTCAAATCATGACCTCATGGTTTCTGGGATCGAGCTGCACATCAGGCTCTGTGCTGGGCGTGGAGCCTGCTTGGGATTCCCTGTTTCCCTCTATCTGTGCCCCTCCCTTGCTCCTACTCTCTCTTTCTCTCAAAGATAAATAAATGAACATTTTTAAAAAAGCAGAATGTTCTGGTGTATTTCAACATGGTAACTTCCCCCCCACCCCTTCCCTTGTCAGAAGCAGGAGGAGGTTTTTCTCTGATATTTACTGTTGGAACGTGGTCAGGCTTCTGGGAGTAAATCTCAAAATATTGTGGGACCTTCGTATGACTCAGTCCCTGCACAATTTTCTCTCTCAGACTTGTTCCACACCAAGCCTCTAGCAATGCATCAATTAAAGCTCAAGCTTTCTTCTCAGGCTCTGGTGCCCATCTCAATTTCCTTGTGTGAGTCTCTATGCCAGTAACCCAGGACTCCCTGTATTCCCCTGTCTCTTCAGTGTTTGGATCAGTGGTTTGCCCCATTCCCTCCCTCTCTTGTGGACCAGGAATAGTTTAATTTTTCAGTCTGTTCAGCTTGTTATTTTTTAGGACAGAGGTGTATTATTAGTTCTTTAATACATCTTTTTGTATAAACAAACCAGGTACATCATTTCAATATGTCAGAAATCCCATTAAGATGTTTCTGAGGTAAATAGATATATTTGAGATTAAATTGCCTATAACAGCAATAAAAATAGCTCAATTATTTGATATATTAAGGATTATTCTTAGTCATGGTATAAATATTTTTGTAGAGTATAGGGTTAAAAACTGTTATGCATTTCTATATTTTAAAGATGGGTGGGGAGCTTGGGTGCCTCAGTTGGTTGAGCATCCAACTCTTGATTTTGGCTCAAGTTATAGTCCCAGAGTCATGGGATCAGGTCCCACACTGAGCCTGGAGCTTGCTTGAGATTCTCTCTCTTTCTCCCTCTGCCCCTCTTCCCCTCCCCCCTCTCCCATTCTCTCTCTAAAACAAAAAACAAAACAGTAAGAGGATGTATAGAATCTTTTCATTATTCAAGCTAAGAATATAAAGATGACACAACCTTGCAAAAAGAGTAAAAGTTTAATGATAAAAGTTTAAATTAAAATTATAAGCCATTTGCAGATTACAAGAAGAGGACTGTATTCAAGCCTGAAATCAACAAGTGGGGATCATGCCAGGAGAGCAAGCCTGGTTTAACATTCATAAACCAATCTATGTAATTAATTAATCATATTCACAAATAATTTAAAAAACATATAATCATATCAGTCATATTAGCATATCATGTATCATTTGACCATATGATATTAACAGATGAATAAGAAAAACCACAAATTATGATATTAGATGCACAGAAATCATCTGAGAAAAGTCAAAGTTCATTCATGATAATGGCTGTCAAAAAACTAAGAATTAGTAGGAACTTCCTTAACCTAATAAAATATTTACAGATAGGACAAAAAGAAATTGATCTGTCTTTATTCACAGATGGTATAATTGTCTTTGTGGGATACTCCAAAGAATCTACTTTTTTTTTTTTTTCAAAAACCACCCCTGGAACTAATAAGATGCTTTAACAAGTTTGCAAGATATAAGATATACAAAAATCAATTGCTTTCTAGCAATGAACATTGGTATATTGGAAAGAAAGAAACAAAAAACAAATACCGCTTACAAAACAACCATCCCAAAATAAAAGACTTATATATAAATCTAACAAAATACCTATAACATCTGTATGTGGAAAACTGCAAAACACTCATGAAATAAATATGATCTAATAAATTGAGATATATTTCTTATTCACAATCTAAGTAAGTGGAGAAATGTTTATTCACTTATTCTGAGAGAGAGAGAGAGCATGAGCTGGGGAGGGGCAAAGAGGGAGAGAGAATCTCAAGCAGGATCCACACTATCAATACAGAGCACAATATAGGGCTTGAACCCATGAACCATGAGATCATGACCTGTGAAATCAGGAGTCGATGCTTCACTGACTGAGCCACCCAGGCACCCCAATGGAGAAATATTTCTTACTAATTAGAACACTCAATATTTTTAAGATGTCATTTCTTCCCAACTTGTTTTCTCCCCGACTTGATCTATAGATTAAAAACAATACCACTCAAATCTCAGCAAAGTTTATATACATAATAAGGCTTATTATATACACATATAGTTGTATATATTCTTCCTTAAGCTAGGAATGCATATACATATGATATATATATATATATTTTTACATATATATATACACACACATATATACATATACATATATATATACACACATATATATACATATACATATATATATATTGAACCAAGTTTTTTAATTTTTAATTAAAAACTTGGTTTTAATTTTTAAAACCAAGTTTTTAATTTTATTTGCAAAAGGCAGTAAAAACATATATACAGGACATGAAATTCCAATGCCATCAGTAGGACCCAACTCCTGCAGTTTACCTGTGTGGAATCTTTGCCAAAGGCTGGTCTGCAAACAGGCAGGCAAGCAGGATGAAAGCATTCCTTTGATTACTAGAATTTCTTGCAATAATAATAATAATTAAGGGAACCTTCCTTTAGCTGGATACTGCATAAATAGGCAACACAGCTAATCAAAATGTAAACATATGGTTTTCTGACACCGGTATAGCAATTCAAAACTAGTTGCAACCAGAATAATTTCTAAGTTATCCTACTATAGGGATTCTTGCACTTTGCTTCTCTGCTGCATGATCCCTATGAATCTTCTCCCAGTCATCATCTTCTCGACCTTAATCAAATCTCTCAGGGTGTAATTTGTCTTTGGGGCATTCTTCAAAGTAACTGTGAACATATTTTCCCACAAACCACCCTGTGTATTCTTCAGGCATGTTGCATCCCAGGCCATTATATTGTACGTTGTAGTGGTGCTTTAACCAGTAGTAGAGGTAGTGGATATTGTAGTCACATTTCCAAGGGTATCTCTGAGCCACAAGAGTTGCAAAAAATACAAGTCTTCTAATACACCACAGTCATAGTTTTGTAGACTTTTGTTTGATAATTCTAACTCTTCTAAATGTGTGAATCCTAAAAAAGCACCAGTATCTATGAATTCAATACCATTGCTGCTGAGGTTTAATTTTTTTAGCTCATGAATATCTTCAAACTCCTTGGGTCAAAGCTGGTTGATTTCATTGTATGACAAGTTTAACAATGTCTGGAGGGATATTGTTTGGAACTTTCTTCCACTCTTTCTGTTTGCAGTCCAGGGTTTGTATGGGAAACATGTAATTGTAGCAAAGAGAAGAGTCTACCTCGGGCTTGATGACTGGGGGTCTCCCTGACATTGGGGTTTCAGGTCTAATTGTTCCCTTTCTTCTTCATTTCATAACTGTTCAAGGTTTATCTGCAGCAGCTTTTGATTTTTAGATCTTGTGGGCTTTCACACTTGGTGTAGTTCCCCAAATCTGGGTTTCTTGGAATCCGCAACATTGAAATAAGCATTTCCATCTCATGAGTACATGCCACGGGTTGTCATATATATATGATAGATAGATAGATAGATAGATAGATAGATAGATAGATAGATAGATAGATGAGTGATAGCAAGTTCCCCTCTAAAATTTAAAAATACCAAATCCATGACACCAAAGTAATGTGTGATAATGGGCTGATTAGTCATTAGTCCTTCAAGATGTCCCATTTGAGATAATAGTAGGATTGGAGTAAAGAACTGAAATGGCCCCAAAATAGGAATCAAATGCCAGGTAAAGTTCCAGTATAGAAACCCCCATGTTGAGATGAGCCCGGGGCAAGAAGAGGTACATGTTCAAGCAAGGATTGCTGGTTTCTCCAGGCTAGGTGATAATATACATGTTCAAGCAACAATACACACACACACACACACACACACACACACACATACACACACATATATATGTCTCATCTGTATGTCATATATATGATATATATATGTCATATATATTTGTCTCATATGTATGTCATATATATGTCATATATATTTGTCTCATATGTATGTCATTTATATGACATATATATAACATATAGCATATATATTTCATGTATATATGTCATATATATATATATTTCACATTCCTACATTCCATTTTCAGAGATTAAACATTGAGAAATCTTGTTCACATGCATACCTATAGGGAAACAGAAGGAGGGTTTTTTTATTTTAAGTTTATTTATTGTGAGAATGGAGGGAGGGGCAGAGGGAAACTCCCAAGCAGGTTCAGCACCAGCTCAGACCCCACATGGTAATGGAACTCACAGTGAGATCACCACATGAGCTGAAATCAAGAGTCAGCCAGATAACCAACTAAGCCACCCAGGCACCCCTAGAAGGAGTTTTATTATACCAATATCACTCACTTCTTTAAACGCCTTCCAACAAATCTGCCAAAAATCACACCTTTATCAGTAATCAAAGAACCTGTTTTAATGATCTTTCACCTAACAGACTGTTAGCTACTCCTCCAGTTTTCTCTCAAGACAATATATATATGAATTATATATATTATATATATGTGAAATTTATCACATAGCCTTGAGAAACCAGCCATCCTTGCTTACCTCTTCTCACTCCCGACCATCTCAACATGGGGGTTTCTATACTGGAACCAAATATTTATATATATATATATATATATATATATATATATATATATATATGTATACACATATATATATGTGTATATGTGTATATATATACACATATATATATGTGTATACGTATATATATATATGTATATGTATATATATATACACACACACATACACACACACATATATATGTGTATAAAACTGTATGTGTATATTACTGTACATAAAACAGATTTGCATATACATATATAATAAAATAATGGTCTTACATTATTTTATTATATATATGTATGCAAATCTGTTTTATGTACAGTAATTGGCTGTATCAAATAATCATACCAAAGCCTTCTACTGGTAATCTTCCTCAGATAGGTTCAAGTGAAATTCGGCATTTGTGTACTTCATGGACTGCATACTTGAGACTTCGTTTCTGATTTTAGTTTTCAGGCCATGCACACAATTCAAAATATACACAAACTGGGTTAAGGCGATAGAAGTGGGCTGAAATAAAGCACGGGATTTGGAACAAGTAAACTGTGTATTTTGATTGCGTTAGAGCCACAATGTGACCAGCAAGTGCTGTGCATGTCTCAGGGCTCTTTTACTGTAGTGTCAGGAGCTTCTGAACATCTACGGTGATTGCGTGGTGGGTGGACAAACAGTGTATATGACCTGCTGGACGCTTAGCTGAGGGCTCATTTCTTCTCTACCTCTCTTTTCTTGGATTCTTGTTTCAGTCTGTCATCACCAAGGCACCCTGGATTGCATCTTCCGCCAGGATGGAACAGTGCAGCTTCAGGAGGGGAAGGCAGAGCTCCTTGGCAATGTCTGTGTTCTTGATGGTCAGGGCTTCCTCCACCGTCTTCCCTTGTACCCATTCTGTGGCTAATGACCTGGAGGCAGTTGCAGAACCACAGCCAAATGTTTTAAACTTGGTATCCACAGTCGTCCCTTTTTCATCTACTTGAATCTGTAATTCCATCCAGTCACCACATGCTGGAGCTCCCACCAATCCATATCCAACATTTTTTGATGTCTTGTCAAGGGAGCGCACATTCCTCAGATTTTCACAGTGATCAACAACTGTCTTGTGATAGAGCCGGGTGGGAGCCGACAGCTGCCAAGCAGACAGATGCGGGCTTCAGAGCAGCAGGGTGGACCCTGCCCGCCTCAGAAGGCCGGCTCCAACCGCCGCCACCTTGTGGGCTTGCGCCTGCACAGGCTAAGCAGAAGGCAGTTGTGTTTTTTGTTTGTTTCTTTGTTCACGATTTTTGGTTTAAGTAAACACTTTTCCTGGTTCACACTGTTTCGTAGGGACTGTTTGAAACTAGACACATTCTTAATTCCCCATGGACTATACATACCTTTATTACCCCAACTGCAAACAATTAAAAAACAAAATACTTTAAGCCTGTTGTCCTTGCCGGAAACAACATTTGTATGACATAGACTCCACACAAGAACTTCATAGTCATAGCTTCTCTGCCATTCAACAGAGTCCGTCTGTAGTCCCTCATGGTAATGTAGGGAAAATACCAACAAAGCACAACAGATGGGATGCAGAGAGGCGTACACACGGACCTGAGGACCTCGCACAGCAGACATGAGCATGTGCTGAGGACAGCCATTCCCACTGGCATGTTACTTTGCAGACCAAGGAAAGGACAGGCAGGCGATCAAATCAAACCCCTTGTTTTCAGGGAGCTATGTCTGTTGATGGTACTCACTAGTGCATTCATATTATTCAGTCCTACAGTAGCTCCCATCAGCCCTTGCAGGGTCCCAAGAGAGGTCAGAGAATTCATGGCTGCACCAGCACTGGAGTTGGGGGTTGAAGCAGCCACTGGACTTACGAGGGCTCCTGGGGTGCTGCTCGTGGTGGACAAAGGGTTTGCTTGGTGGTGGTGGCTGAGGTCTGGGCCTTAGCCGCTGCAGCTGCCATCGTTGCCAGGTTCTGTAACTGCAGGGCATTCATACCAGCCATCTGCTGAATGCCACTGAACGCACCCAGGTTGCTGGAGGAGGTGGCCTGCTGCAGAGGCGCCAGGTACTGTGGGGTGAGTCCACCCAGACTTGTCAGGTTCCCCCAGGCAGCAGTGTTGAACTGTTGCATCTGCCGTGCCAGCTGCTGTTGGAGGCGCCTTTGCTCTTTGTCCTTCTGAGTGTCTGCGAACTTGACTATGACGGGTGAGGAGCAGCCCTCCATGGTCTGAGACTGATGCATGGCTTTGATTGCATTCTGTGCCATTGCCCTTACAGAAAATGTGACAAACGCACAGCCTCGACTCAGCCCGTCGGGTCCCGGGACAATCTGGCATTCTTCTATCTGGACAAATGGAGAAAACATCACTGATATCATTCTCATTACATTTCTTCAAAACCATTCCTATGAACAATTTTCGGTCTTCCATGGCGTCTGACTTTTCGCTATCTGTAGGTTTCAACTGAATGGGATGATATATCCCAGGTAAAGTTTTAATATTCTGCAGTGCATTCTGGGCCTCAAGTGCAGTTTTTCTTGTATAAAATGTTACCAAGCAACAACCTTTACTCTGGGGAGGGTTCTGACTCCAGTCGGGGAGGACGCTGATCTGGTAGATGGCTCCGTAAGGCTCAAAAAGTTCTCCCAGCTTCCTTTCCAACCAGGACCCGGGATCTGTCCAACAAACTTCTTAATGGGATCTGGGTCTGGTTGGTCTGAGTGATCCAAAGCACTTTTCATCTGTTGGCTGTGCTGTTAATTCTGTCAGGAATTAGCAGGCAGCCCTCAACCATCTTGTCAGGGAGAAAATCCAGCTTGAAGGCAGAAGTTGTGTGCTCAGCACGTGCTCTGTGCTCTGGTGCAGGATGGGGGGGAAAGGGGGCTTTTTTTTGTAAATTATCCAAAATGATTTCTTTATTGAGTTTACATAACTACATAGACTTCACAGTTCTATGGCATATTTATATTTAGCTACAGTCACAAATACATTTTAACATTCACAATGATGAGCATCATCATCACCATTCCAATAAACAAAACTTATGTATGAATAAAGAAAAATTATGTTGTAGATACTTGCCCCTTAAGGAAATATAGTATAACTCTTCAACCCTAAGTGTGGGATGTATATGGCTACTTCCTTCTAAAGGGTATACTTGATATGACTTAATGAAAATGAGTTTTGCTATCTTTATCCCTAATACTCCTATCACCAGTAAAATCATGACAATACCATCAAACAAGCCCAAGTTGAAGGACAGCAACAAATACTTCTCAGAACTCTGGAGTTTATTAAAAAAAAAATTGAAAACTAGGTGGCACAGTTGGTTAAGCATCCAACTCTTGGTTTTAGCTGGTCATGATTTGGTGGTTGCATGAGTTCAAGCCACATTTCCAGCTCTGTGCTAGTGGTGGGGAGACTGGTTGGGATTCTCTCTCTCCCTCTCTCTGCCCCTGCCCTACTCACAATGTCTTGGTTTTTCTCAAATGAAATAAAACTTTAAAACAAAGACAATAAGTATAAGAAACTATCACAGTTTAGAGGAGCTAAGGAGATATGGCAACTAAATGTTCTTGTGTCCTGGATAAGGGGCTGTAACAGAAAAGAAAGAAAGAGAGAAAGAAAGAAAGAAAGAAAGAAAGAAAGAAAGAAAGAAAGAAAGAAAGAAAGAAAGAAAGAAAGAAAGAAAGAAAGAAAGAAAGAGAAAGAAAGAAAAGAGAAAGAAAGAGAAAGAAAGAGAGAAAGAGAGAAAATGGAAGGAAAGAAAGAGGGGCACCTGGGTGGCTCACTTGGCTGGGCGACTGACTTCAGCTCAGGTCATGATCTCACGGTTTATGGGTTTAAGCCCCGCGTCCGGTCTGTGCTGACAGCTTGGAGCCTGGAGCCTGCTTCAGATTCTGTGTCTTCCCCTCTCTCTCCCCCTCCCCTGCTCACGCTCTGTGTCTGTCTCTCAATAATAAATAAACATTAAAAAAAAATTTTTTTAAAGAAAAGCAAAGAGAAAAACATTAGGTAAAAACTAAGGAAATTCTCATAATATACAGACTTTAGATAATAATATTTTACCAACATTGGATAATTAACTATGGTTAATTAGTTAATTAATTAATTAACATAATTAATTAATATGATAATAAATGTATCATATTAATGTAAGATGTTAACAATAAAGGAAACTGGGTATGGAGTATATGGAAACTCTCTTAACTACCCCTGCAACTTTTCTATAAACTTCTATAAATTTTTTATAAGTCTAAAATTATTTTAAGAAAAAGAATCTATTAAATAATTGTTAAAGTTACTTCCTTTAAAAGAACTATGAGGCATATAGTTGTTTTTTCTTTGCAGTGTAACTTAAACATAATATTAATATTGATGATGGATTAGAATGTGGATAACTAGGCATTTCTTATAATGCTGGCAAGTATCTAAATTAATAAGAGTATTTTTGAAGAACAACTTATGATATTAAAGGAAAGGCAGTGAAAACTTCAGTCATGAACAAAACGAACCCTAATTTGTTTATTTTCCATAGGGGAACACCACCAGTAGAGAATTTCCTCTAAAAGGAATTGGGTTTCTAGAAGCTACAAAGAAGAAAGTTCATAGTCTCAGTAGTAATTTATTATCAAGGATTTTTACTTCTTAGTGAAAAATGAGTTCATACATCCATACATAGTTAAAACAGGTTTTGTTGTTAGGACAGAGTCTTCAATTTAGGCTCAGTGAGCGTGCAGCATACTAGGGTTGCTAGAACATGCTGGATTGTTTAATACATAATTATTTATTAGCTTTGGCTTGGTAGAGACAGGTGCTGGAAATAAAGAGCCAAATTTGGATAATGAGTATAGGCTGTGCACCACGCAATCACACTTTTTGGTTTTAAATCCCAACTATGTAATTTGCTAGTGCTGTGACCTTAGAAAAGTTACTTGTGCATAAGTTTTCAGTAAATATTAGCTATTGTATAAACTGAAATCTAAAATTATAGAATTCTCTTATCTCCATTTATTAATCTATCCTTTTTTTTCTATCAACACCCCAGACTTGCCTTCACATATTATGTGTCAGCCATTTAAAATTTCTGGGGCGCCTGGGTGGCGCAGTCGGTTGAGCGTCCGACTTCAGCCAGGTCATGATCTCGCGGTCAGTGAGTTCGAGCCCCGCGTCGGGCTCTGGGCGGATGGCTCGGAGCCTGGAGCCTGTTTCCGATTCTGTGTCTCCCTCTCTCTCTGCCCCTCCCCCATTCATGCTCTGTCTCTCTCTGTCCCAAAAATAAATAAAAAACGTTGAAAAAAATTTTAAAAAAAAATAAAAATAAAAAAATAAATAAAAAAAAATAAAATTTCTTGTAATTTCTGGATTAAGCTACACTGTTCTTATTCTCATCTTTGTATATATTCTTCCTAAAGCCGAATGCACCTGTCCATATGTTTTATTTTATAATTATTTTACTATAATCCTTAATATGTTATAAAATTTGCTACTTCTCTATTTTCTCAATTAGGCAGGTTATATTGAAGCCAGACACAAAATTTAATTTTTTTCATATGTTCTAGGATTCAGAAAAGATCTGTCATGTTGTAGGCACTCAGTACAGACACTCCAGAACATTGCACTTTAATTATTGTTTGTATATCCTCCATCATTTCTTAGACCATGGTTTGACAACTGACATTTTAGTGGTTTGTGTAAAATTAGCCTTGAAGGAATAATATGAAAAGGAAACAAAGCAGATGCACTCAATGCCATTCCTTGTATTTGTTTCCTAGGGATGACATAACAAATTACTACAAACTTGTGGCTTAAAACAATAGAAACTTATTTGGTCACAGTTGTAAAGAAGAGAAATCTAAAATCAAGATGTCAACAGATCACACTTTCTCAATAGGTGCTAGGAGAGAATCCTACCTTTTTTTAGTTTCTAGAAGTTCCACATAGTCTTTGACTTGAAGTTGCATGACACCAACCTCCACCTCCTTCTTTACATGCCCCTCTTCCCTATGTGTCTTCTCTTCTTATAAGGAGACTTGTATTTGAATTTAAGGCCCACCCACCCGGTTAATTTAGGGTGAGCTCTTCTCAAAGATCCTTAACTTGGTTACATCTGCAAAAACCTTTTTTCCAAATAAGGTCATGATCACAGGTACCAAGTATTAGGACTTGGACATACTGTTTAGGGACCACAGTTCAACCTTTTATATCACCTCAAGGCAAGGTACAGTTGTATATTCCTGAATCTCTGAAAACACATTTGAATGAGAGAATTTCCAGATGAAAGGTAATATCACTATCAAACCAAGAATAAGCAGAACCAATACTTTAAATGTTATAGTGCCTTCTATAATGGCTTTAGTTATATGCTAAATTTAAAATTATTTTATAAATTTAAATGTGTCCAGGTTTTAGGGTAATAGGGGTCACTAGGGAATCTCCCCACACAAGTATTTGTGTGGATAAAGAAAATGTGATATATACACATGCACATGCTCACACACAATGGGATATTACTCAGCCATAAAAAAAGAATGAAACTTTGTCATTTGCATCAATGTGGATGGAGCTAGAGTATAGTATGGTAGGCAAAATAAGTCAGTCAGAGAAAGACAAATATATGATTTCACTCATTTGTGGAATTTAAGAAACAAAACAGATGATCATGGGGGAAAAAAGAAGCAAACCAAGATGCAGACCTTATAACCATAGTGAACAAACTTATGGTTACCAGAGGGAAACTGTGTGGGGGATGGGTGAAATAGGTGATGGGGATTAAGGAGTGCTCTTGTGATGAGCACCAGGTATTGTATATAAGTGTTGAATTACTGTATTGTACACCTGAAGCTAATATTATACTGTATGCTAACTGGATTTTAAATAAAAACTTTAAAAAAATAAATATTTGTGAAACACTTTATACACTATCAAGGTTTTCACTATTTTAAAAGTTTATGATCTTATAATTAACTTTAGTCAATGATCTCTATAATACAGGCATAGATACTTTAATAAAACATGTATATCAAGCTACATATACTTGAAAGAGAATGAAAAGAATAATATCTAAAATGACTGAGCTCTGTGATACTTATGCACTTTTTCCACCTCTTTATCTGTGGTTGTGGTTGCTTTTAGTCAGTAGGCCATAATTTTATTGAAAATATTGAACTAAATTAGTTCTCATAAACCAACCATAATGAACTACTTCATGTGCTTAATTTTACTCAAATTTGAAAAATATGAACTCCATAATATAGACTCATGTATATATTATATATATGTATGTATGTGTGTGTGTATATATATATATATTTTTTTTTCTTTCTTAGATGTCTTCCTGGATTTTCTGGAAAATTTTGTAAAATTAATATAAATGAATGTTCTTCATCACCATGTCTAAATGGTGCAAACTGTGGAGATCACATCAATGGATATATTTGCAAATGTCAACAAGGTAATTATTGAAAAAATAATAATGTGTATTTAATACATTTATAAAATATGTTTATGTATGTGTGCATACGATTTTGACAATATCCTCAACCAATAATGTTAATTATCAACCAAGTTTTAAGCAATTAACACACTTAAAAAATATGAAATGGATGTTCTATGATGCTAGTAACCAATCACTTAGGCTATTAGCAGGAAATCCTAGTGTTTAGAGTATATCTTACTACAAGTGTTTTCTACATTTGTGTAAACTTCATAATCCTGATCTTTATGTCAGTTGTGCCTGGCACACAGCAGGTCCTTTATAAATGTTAGCTCTTATCAATATTGAAATCATTATTACCTCCAACAAGGGTCAGTATAGAGATGGACAAGCTTAGTTAGTTGATTTTATTTAAGGAATAATTTATAATTGGTGTTTTGGCCATTTCTGCCTTTGGTCATATTCTTTTTAAGTATACATTGATTAAAACAGCTTGTGTCCATGCATCTTTTTCCCTCTCTTTCTTCTAGTTTCTACCTTTGCAGATTTGTTGCTTTTTTCCTGTGTCTTCTGTCACTCATCTTATGTTCAACATTCAGGTGCATCCACTCAGAAGAGATGGTGAATGCCTAATTTCCTCAAGAAGTAATAAGCTCTCAGGAATATACATGGGGTATATTTTTGGTCACTAAAAAATAACAATCACCATTTACAGACTCCACAGTGGACTTGAGACAGTTTGTTGATACCCCCTGGGTTCTGGGATTCTGGTTATTTGGGTCCCCTGAGGACATAACAGTCAGGCAGCCATGTGGGTAGTAGGGCTCCTGTTGTTTATGTGAAATTATACAAACTAGGGTACACTTATCAATTGAGTATCATTGACATGTTGTTGAGAAGTTGAACATTTACTCAGCACACTACTCTGTTTTGGCATACTCTGTAGGTTTTATTTGATCAGATACAGCATCTGAAAGCATTTCTACCTGAATGTTGAAATCGCCACCTAGACATAAAATTATAACTCTTGCAGATAAAAGAAGTAGAATAAACATTTCAATTCTCTGATATTAAAACAATGAACACCATTTCAGAACCTTGTCTCTTTTAAGCAAAAATATCTTTATCAAGGTCTGAACACTTAAAATGCTATAATAGTTGCCACAAGCAATGAATGTAACCTTACAAAGGCAGTTATGAAACACAACACTTATATGAGTCATTTTTACCATTTCAATATATATCTTATAATTGCTAGGTTTCTTTTTTACGGTAATATGTGTATCTTGCCATTTCTAGATTAGTTTTGATGCTCTAGGTTAAGATTTATAGTACTGTAGATTCACTTGGAAGTATGGAGCCATTCTGAAGCAGGTGTAGCATTCAAATGAAGCCCCATTCTGAGTGCTTCTCACCAGTCCATAGTGGAAAGTGGAAGACCTCCTTCCTCAAAAATGATACCCATGTGTGTTGCTAGGTGTCAGTCAGAACTTGCGGGTACTTTTGACTTAGCCTGCGATTCTTTTCTTTTTTTAAAAAAAATTAATGTTATTATTTATTTTTGAGAGAGAGAGATACAGAGTGCGGGGCTTGAACCCACAAACTGCAAGATCATGACCTGAGCCAAAGTCAGATGCTTAACCAACTGAGCCACCCAGGTGCCCCAAGCCTGAGATTCTTCACAGTCTAGTCACAAAAGCAAAGACCAAGTAAGCAACAAACCAACCAAACAAATTCTTGGAAAATGCTGTAGACACCCTCCCAGACCCTTGTCCCTGCTCCCAAGGGCTCTTTCCAGGCAAGGCTCTGAATCATACTGATGTACCTTTCATCCAAAGTTATTTGAAGAATAATTGTTCTCTTGAAGATTACTTTTCATTCCTTCCTCATTTTATTTATTAGCATAGCTAGCTGAGGGTTCTTTTTTCAGGGGTTTTAAAATGTGTATAGTAGAATTTACTCTCTGACATATAGTTCTTTAGTTATGACAAATGCATAAAGTTGTGTAACTACCACTACAGCCAGTCATGTAACCACCATCTCCCAAAATGTGCTCATGCTACCTTTTTCCACCCTCAACATAAATTGGTTTTGATATAATTCTCATTCTTTTCTTTACCATTTTTGTCCTTGAAAATCTACCCATTGTTGAGTTCTTCTTTTTCTTGTGTTCTGAATTTTAGATTTTAAAAGCAGCCAAATGTGGGAGGACTTTGACATTTATGTGTTTGGAAATTACAATTACAATAACAATACTAGAAAATGGACACCTTTCTATTTTATGTGCATTGACTCATTTAGCTTTTATAACAACCTTATGTAGAAGGTACTATTATTATCTCCTTTTACCAGTGAGAAAATGTAGTCCAGATTCTTTGGGTAATCTCCCATAGCACATTAGTGGCAAAGCTGAGATTCAGAGCCAGGAAGTCTGACCTGGTGTTATACACTCATTTTTTATGTTCCCCAAAGAAGGGCCTTCAACTGAATAGCAACTTCCCATAATGTTTCAGTTATGCCAGGTGAATAAGTTCTAGGGATCTATGGTGCAACATTGTGCCTATGGTTAAAAGCACTTAACAGCTGGCTAAAGGATAGATATCACCTTAAATGTTCTAACTACAATAAAAAATAAATAAAATTGACAACCATTTTTTTTTAAAAAAGGAACTTCACCAGTAAGATCTACCAGTGTTTTATAGCTTAGTCTTAGATGTTAGCAATTCTAACCATTATGAGATTTCTTCAGGAATGTTGCTTGCCCACATCAGTCTGATTATCTCCTAAAAAGCTTGATAAGCAAAAACTGATACCTTACCATTTTTCTGAGTAGTTCATATAAACATGTATTTTTCCAAATGTCACAGAAGGACACACAGGCTAATTAATTTGATTTATACAGGTCCACTCTTCTCTTATCCATGGAGGAAACCGGCCTTAAATAATGTTGATAATTCTTTCTTAGGCTCTGGTCTACATCATGTCATCATCCTTACCTTACACAGTGTCTGATAGAAGCCTGCCTTCACTACATATTTACTTCTGTCTTTAAATTAGTTAAGTACTATAGGGACGCCTGGGTGGCTCACTTGGTTAAGCATCTGACTTCCACTTAGGTCATGATCTCATGGTTCGTGAGTTCGAGCCCAGCATCGGGCTCTGTGAGTCATGACAGCTCAGAACCTGGAGCCTGCTTTGGATTCTTTGTCTCCCTTTCTCTCTGCTCCTCCCCTGCTTGTGCTCTCTTTCTCGAAAATAAGTAAACATTTAAAAAATTTAAATTAGTTAAGTACTATAAATTACTGCCATATTTTATTTTCATCAGTTGAAAATCTTGAGTTCACATCATATTACCAATTATCAGATTTTTTTTGTCTTCATGTAACAACTCTTCCACCATTGTCATAATCTTGGGTGACTCTTTCACTGTAACTCAAGGTTTGTAATTTATCCTTTTGTCTCCATCTCCTCTACTTTATAGTCCAAATAAGGATATATGGGACTTGGAATATTCTGAACAGAACAGAGTTCAAACAATTAAATGCCAGTTTACTCACTAGATATATCTGTAAAACACAACTGAAATTTGGATTGATATAAGTAGGTTAAAGACATCCTAAATGTTATTTAGTTTTGGGCCACCAAATCCTGTCCAAGAAGTTGTATTCTAGTGGAACCTCACAGAGTGTTCAGAGCTTACTGAAAAGTACAATCCATTTATGATGCTGGCCAATGTTGTGTAATTGTAGATGGGACTATAGTTACCACAAGCCCCTCCCTCACTGTAAGGGGACAGATGATTATGCCCTTTCCTCCAAGATACCTAGGTACATTACTTGACAAGGAAGGACGGGTTTGATCTCAGTACTCACTCATCCTCTCCACATGAGATCATCGTGCAGGTTATAACCTGAACAGCATTCAGGACAATCCTAATCACAGAGCTCCTCCTCTGCCCGCTTAGTGAATTCAATGGCTAGTGAACTCATTTCCATGGAAGTATTAATACAAGTATTCAGATTATTTTATTAAGTAAAACATGCTTACTTTTGTTTTAGCCTCAATATTCACATTTATAGTGTTATATAAAAATGTTTAACACCCAGTAAGTGAAACCACAGTTATCCCATTAAAAGCAAATTGAAACTGAGAGAACAATCTCTGTATTGCAAATGTGAATGCCTCACCCAGAGTTGTTCTCAGCCCCTGGGGCAGTCACTTTGCCCAGACACTTTTTATGCTCAGGAGGGATGTAATAGTGTTTATATAGGTGATGATATAAACTGTGGATACACATTTTGCTCTTAAAATAGCATTATTCATTTTGAAACAGAAATGCTGCATTGTCCTTGGAGCAACGAAACGCAGAAACAAAAACAAATAGTTTCTTCCATGAATACTCCCAATTAATAACTCAGGGATATGGCTTTTGTATTCAGAACAGAAGAGATACATAATGATCCTTTTTTTAATCAAGACCCATGAAAAAGTGAAATATCATTAATATGAAATAAAGAAAGTATACTATTGTATTGTCATGAAGATTTAGATGTAAAAATCAATTCTACATATTCTAGAATTAGACTAAGAAAAAAATGATTTTAATTTGTCATTCAATTACTGAATAATACATTGACTAGTAAGACAGAATTATTTTAGGTTTAGGTTTTAATTTAATTTTATTTTATTTCCCCAGATTAGCACTTGGTGCTGAGAGGGAAAAGGAAATGAAAGTAAAAATATAAATCTTTCAAATAGTGACTTTTATTTTCATCAATAAACTCTAACTATTATAACTGCTATGTTACAGCAGAGAATGGTAGTATTAAAACAGGTCAGTGTTTCTAGTTGTATATGTACTTCAAAACTTGTAATCAACGTAAAATTAGTCTAATTTGTTCTTATTTTTATTACAATCTGACATCTAAATTCTCTTTTTGATTTTATATCCTCATTATGTGATATGATTTATTCTGGAAGCACTTACGTAATTTCTACTGAATATGAAAGTAATAGATTAGTGCTGAGTTTAACACCATAATGATTTGATTACTTTTCTGGATTGCTAATGAAAACTATTTTCTGAATATCTGGTTACTTTATTACATATGGACATCAAACTACAGAGGATTCAAGGAATGTTTTCCTCTTCTCTGCTTCTAAACCTTTTTTTTTTAATCTTACCCACCAAATTTTCATTTGTCTGTTTTATATTCCCTTAATTGGTTCTCATTTCTTATCATCACCTTGCCCACACCACTACAAGGACATCATCTTATTTATTTACTTTGTTATATTTTTACAAAACAAAACAAAACTAGTGAAAAAGCATTATTTACATACATAAGCTCCTCCCAAATGCCACAATCCCAAGTGTACTCAAGCAAGGTGCTGAGCAAAGAACTTCTGGAATCTGGGTAGAATAAAGTTCAAATCCCAGCTTTGTGACCTGGTAAAACCCTCTGATTCTCAATTTCATGATAAAATTGGGGAGGGGGGGGAGGAAATCACCTAAAACATTGTAAAGCACTAAACATAGAATTATAGTTAAGATATATTATTTTTGTATGAGACAGCCTGAGCCCATTAGCCCATGTAAATTTTACTTTTCAAAGTATCCGTTTCTTCATTCACAAAATTGGAAAATAAACTCATCCATAGAGTTTGTTCAGCATGGCACCAGAAGCAAATAATAGTAGCCAACATTTCTTTAAAAAAAAATTACTATGTACTGTGTTTAGAATTTGCACAGATCATTTCACTCAAATCTCACCATAAGTTTATGAAGTAGGTACATGGCTATTTCCTTTTGCAAGATCTTGTAACTTGCCTCAGCTTTCACAGCAAGTAGCCAGTTCTGGGGCCTGTGAATATACCACATCCACCAAAAATTTAAAAATACAAGCTAATTTTATTCACTATTTATTACATTGCTAGTTTCCATCTCTCTTCATTACCTTTTTTTTTTTCCTAATGCATATTATGAAGCTGAAAGAATTTTGACTTCAAAGACTGGCTCCCTGGAAGAAGATCTGAATCTAATCCAATTTTATATATATATATATACACACACACACACACATATATACATACACACACACACACACACACATATATATATATATACATACATATGTATGTATACATGTGTATATATACATATATATACATATGTGTATATATATGTATATATATAACTGCATATAACTATGTATGTTAAATATATATTCATTATATATACATATAAAAGAAACATCTTTTCTAGCAACAAGATAAAAGGCTATAAATTATTTTCCACTGACCTTTAGTAACCAAAGCACATATATTTGAGATAATAGACTCAAATTATGATTAATATTTGTGTTAAAACATTTTGTTATATACATTTGAGATATACAACTTTAAAATTCAACATCTGGAGCACTGGGTGTTGTATGGAAACCAATTTGGCAATAAATTTCATATATTGGAAAAAAATAAAAATAAATAAAAAATAAATAAAATAAAATAAAATTCAACATCTGTATACACTACAAAATGATCACCACCTCACCACCTCAAGTTTCATTACCATCCATCACCATACAGTTGACCCTCTTTATCCATTCTGCCCACCCCCAACTTCCTTCGTCTCTTTACCAGTAGTCTTTTCTCTATATCTATGAGTTTTTATTTTATTTTGCTTACTTGTTGTTTTGTTTTTAATTCCGTGTGAGTGGAAATCATACAGTATTTGTCTTTCTCCATTTGACTTATTTTACTTAGCTTATAGGTCTGTTACCAAACCCAAGTTTGGCTATCCCTCCCTTGAAAGGCCATTACTCAAGAGACAAGTTTTTGATTGGAAAGGAATTTGAGCTTTATTCAGGAGGCCAGCAACCTAGGGAGAAGGCAGACTCTTGTCTCCAGAGGTTTCCACCTGGCCCAAGGGTTTTTAAAGGAATTTAGGGAACTTAATTAGCAAAGGGAGTACAGTGGCCTACAATATTTCTTGATTTCATATGGACTCAATGATGCCAGCTACATTTTCTCAGTTCTCCAGAGTTGAGCAAGGGGGGTTTCTGTTTGTGTTTTGTGATGTGTAACAGTACTCTGTTCTTTCTGTGAAGGTCAGCAAGGTCTTCGGATACACAAAGGGAGTTAAGTAAAATCATCTATGTGACCTAGAAAGAAAAACAATTTGCTAAACAATAGGTAAGCTAATCAGACAGCCAAGGTTGCTTCAAACAGACTTGCTGGCTTCTGTGGCCTGGAAAATTTCTGGTTCTTCACTCCTTAAGTCCAGTGATCTGCAAATCAAAGAAAATAAATTAATTCTGTTATACATCAAGGGACTTAGGTCAGCAAGTAAGGAATATATTCACTTGCAGCAAGTTAACTCATAAGACTGTTTGAAGTGCTGTTACAGGTTCATCCATGTTGTCACAAATGGAAAGATTTTGTTGTTTTTTATGGCCAAGTTGTATTTATTCCATTGTATAAGTATGCCACATATTCTTTAACCATTCATCTATTTTAATGGTTATAATTGGCACTCAGCATCCGTTACTGTCTATTGTGGTTTCTGTACTGCAGAGACAAGAAAACGAAAAACTGTAGTATCTAGACTTCCACTGAAGCTGATGTGAATAGAAATTGCATTCCATCAATAATAAATATACGTGAAATGTAGATGATCTAGTGGAGATCATTTCTAGATGTCTTAGCAATTTCATATGGTGGATGAGATCATTGACACGTGAGATTTTCTGAGTCTCTGACTTTGTATTAAAATACAGAACCATCTGGAATGGCAGTGGGACTCTATAATGTAGTGTTCAATCACTAGCTTCAGGGTAGGAAGGGGCAGCCAGGGAGATAGTGCTGGCTGCTTCCTGGTAATCCAGCTTCCTTTATTTAGTACAATGAGTTCTTAAACTGAGTAATTCCAATGTTGGCTTTTATGTTTCTCAATTTCCTGATTATGGTTGAGGTAGTATCTCCCAGAGAGTCGTATCTGTGGTTCTTAGAGTTACTCCTACAGCTCTTCCTTCTAATAATTTTGGAAGCATCTTATTCTTGGTTATTAAGACTCTTTTTGCTTGAATACCTAGAGTGGTTTCTGTTTCCTGTGCTAAATCTTGACTAGCTTATATTGTATCCTAGTTTGTCGTTTTTGAGCAACACATCCATAATGTTCCCCACAGCTTAACTGCACTTTAGACAGGCCCCAAGACTCCATGCCCCTGACCTCCCTTTCTTCAGAGCATTTGCTTTAGAAAACTAGTAATTGTAACTTTTTTCTCTGCCCCTGAAACGTAAACTTTCTTTCAGCCTCTTGCCAATTTTACAACCCAGAAATGTCTTTCTCAAGTACCAGGGAGTCATCCTTTTGAAATGTAATTACAGAAAAGGATAGGGCCTCTCCCTCCCCAACTAGGATCTGCGGAAAGCTAGGAGCCCACTGTTAATAAGTGACAAGTACCAAACACAGATATACAAAGCACTTTGACCAACCACTCCCCCAGCCCAGTATCCTCCAGTATTTTCCCATTAGCTCACTACAGCATTTGAAAATCCTCCCACCTACCTTTGGTTCAGTGCAGTTAAATTCCATCTCTTTCCCCTGTTTCAATAATCTCTTTCTTTCTTATTGAAATACTCTTGAATAAAGTCTTCCTTGTCTTTTTAACTGGTATGATGATTTTCTTTTCTTTCACAGTTCTCATCTTATGGTTTAAAGTTTTGTAATGTCCTTCATAATATTAGAAGCAAGAGGAAAAATACATCATCATTTTTAATTGTTTAAACTATATTGTGAACTGTTTTATTCAATCAAAAGAATATATAATTAAGGAATATTTATTTTATAAAACAATATAATAAACATTTGTGTACCTTCCATTGGCTTCAAGGAATAGAATATTAGCAGTAATTCCAGCCTCATCTATATTACTCACTGAATACATTAATATCCCCCTACCCTAGAGTGACTTTTCTGAGCTTTATATTCAACGTTCCCTACTGTTCTTCTTTAGAGCTTTATTATATATATGTATATCGCTAAGCAATGTTATTAAGTTTGTATGTATTTGACTTTTACAAGAATAGTTAATCAATGTAAGTATTTTTATGGAATATGATTTTATGTTCAACAATATGTTGGATATTCAACCTTGTGAGAGACTGGTCATAGTGGCTTTTTATAAGCCCTGCAAAAATGTTTTTTTTTTTCTGTATCACCTTTTATAGCCTCCATAGTAGAGTTGCCTACAGAATCAACTCAAGCATATGAAAGAGCATTATGAAGTGAAGTGAAAAGAGTCTTGGATGTGGATTTGGTAAATTTAGTCTTTTGGCACCTCATTCTAAGTTTGATCTGGACTCTGCCAAATCTTTTAAACTCGTGTTGTATTTTTCTTCTTACAATGCTGTTTTGCATTAAATCACTTCTAAGCACCTCAGAATACTTATGTAATTGTTCTCTTATAATTTATCAAAGAGGAACAGTGAGACTATATTGCTAAGCAGGAACAAGAATAAGAATGCATTTCCCGATAGCCAGGGTCAGATTAAATGCTGTTGAATAATACATAGAAAAATAAGGCTTGAATATTGCAATTACAGTATGCATTATAGTATACATAGGCAGTATACAATTATAGTATAGATAGGCAGCTAGTAACAGCTGCCTCTAAAGACTTATTGTCCCTATGTAGAATGGTATTTTCAAGTTAAAATGTTCCTAACATATTAAGGATCATTGTAAATAGATCCCTTATAGGAAAGAATCAATGATTTTTAAAAGTGTTCTTAATGTATAACTAGTAAACTATAGTTTTAATATTATCTTGTGGATAGCTTAGCAATGTTGGTTGATAGGTTGGTGATAAAATAATGGCAAAAGCCAAAGAAAAAGGGCAAACACACAATGTTTTAATTTGGAATATTACAATGTTTAAGCATTCTTACAGCTGATAATGAGCTGAACATAGACATATTATTTAAATTCTGTAGAAGTACAGCATAAGAAATACTTACTGTAAAATGCTACAAGTATTACAAGAAAACATTTTATATCCAGGAATATGGAATAATTGCTTTCCTTTGAGTTTAAGATTCATATTAAATGGAAGTATGAAATCTGTTTATTCCATTACCTTCTATGTATTTATTCCAAGGTAAAATAAAGATATTTGGATAGGTGACGTAGAACGGCACCATAGGTACAAGCCAAAACTTTATTTTACATATGCTTTGCTTCCATTTTTATATAACTGTGTAATTTTAGGGGAAATTATTTATATTCTCTAAGTTTAATATTCTCATCTACTAAATAGAGATAATAATAATACTACCTGATAGAATGATTATGAAGATAAACTGTGATAATTTATATAAAACATCAAGTATAATTATAAAAAATAGTAAGAGTATTGTTAACTATACATAAGCTATTTATTATATTATTATTAAAAATTGAATATATGTTTTGTGATTGTGTTTAACAGGGTGGTCAGGACATCACTGTGATAATGGACTTGAGGAGTGCATTTCCAAATTATGTATGCATGGAATACGCATAGAAAATGAACCTGACTTTGGCTCAGAATGTTTATGCATATCTGGATTTGTGGTAAAGACTATTGGTGGTTTTGTTGTGATACTTTTTTCATTGCTTCTGAAATATGGTGAATAATAGAAAATTCTTTGGTGAGAAATTAGGTTGGAAAAGTTAACATTAGTGTTTCTTTCTCTGACTATACATGCTGCTTCTCAGCATTCCCTTTTCCTTTCTTGTCCATTCATCACAACCACCCTCAGCCTTTCCTTTCAGGAGAAAAGCATTCTGATAAATTGATTCACACTAAGGTGCAAGTCACTTAATGTATTGTCCTTTAATGTTTTAATGCATTTGGAAGGAGGATGCCAGTAAAGAAATTACTTAATATTGTCAGAGTCTTGGCAGAACCTCTATTTTGCCCAAGGACATAGCACTGCTTCCAGAGTTGGGCTTAGAGTATTGTATGTCCAAGGAGAATGAATCTGCTTTCTTTGCAAGTCTGGACTGGCCCGAACTCCATTACCACTGGAATAGACTTACCTTGGTAGCAATGTCTCTATTAAAAAATAGCTTCTGACCACAATCCTTTATTAAAACTGACCACAGCACATGAATATAGTAAGGGAACAGCAATTGGCAAGACTATGATGTCAGGAATTTTAAATATATATTTATGAATGTCATTAAAAGATAGACCAGTCTAAGATGAGATTAAGGCTCCATAATTAGAGAGGACACACAGTTAGATGACCCAGTGCAAGATTAAGGAATCAGAATTAAAAGGAAGATGAGACCTGCCCAGTGCCTAAGAAAGATGCACAAGTATGGGTAGAACCAGACTCCTTAGAGCTGGAAGATGAGAAAGGAAGAGTCAGAAGTAGGAGTCTCCAGAAGTAGTCAAGGAATTGAATAGAAAATGGTCAGTAACTGTCATCAAAACAAAATAATTTGAGAAAGCCTGTGCTTCAGTCAGATACTCTTCCCTTTTGAGGGTATTCCTAAGGTTCATCTGGCTGAGAGGGATATGTATAAGCTAAACCAGAACTGCCACCTTCCTGAATTTTTAGAGTCCTCCTACCCTGGTTCTGCTCTGGGCAAGGGTGTTTTTCTTAGTGATCACAGAAGGACGATCTTTGGGGAAGAATTTTAGGCACTCTGATACGTGAGTGTGGAAAGTATATGGTGACAAGAAGTTAATTTTATGATGCCTCAGATTATACCAATGTTGGCTTCCTCAAAGAGATAGTGGAAAGAAAAAAATCTGAAATAAATCCTTTATTTTTTAACTAAATTCTCCTGCCAATACAGACTGGTATATAGAAAATAAATCGTCATTTCATAAATGTTTTTATTGAACACAAAGAATTTACTACCAAGTACCCTGAAAATTTCTTTCAATAGTTAATACCCTGGGATATAACTTTTCACATTGGAATATGAATCAGTTAATACTTGTATATTAGTATACTTATATATTAGTATATATTGAAAATATAAAAATCTTGAAAAATATGTGGTTTTATAAAACCACAAGTCTACTAAGTAGAAGGAAGTGTCATCTATATTTTAGTAAGGCATTTAATAAGTTAATTTGAAATTAATATACTTACTCTCTCAAATACTTTAAAGCTAAAACAGACTAAAAAAAAACCTTACTATTATAAGAGAGAGTGGGTAAAAAGCTGTAAGGGAGATTCAACTTTGTTAATGCATTAGTCATGTTCTAAAATGAGTAGATAAAGACAGAGGAAATTTGATTTATTGAAAAATAATTTAATATTTAAATGTTATACATATCAATGGTCTAACAGTACAGACATTTAAAATTAGATATACTTAAAAGTATATACTTGAAAATAGAACATAAATTATCAATAGGAATAAAACACAAAATATTTTGAAGAACTATAAGAAAATCAAAGAAAATGTTTAAAGTCTTTGTTGAATGACAGAAATTTTACTGCCAAGTTAGAATCCTAAATATTGAAATAAGAGAATGACAAAACTATTTTGGAAACAGGTATGACAAATGTATAAGATCATTGAAAAATTGCCTTAAATTTATTTTCTCCCTTTTACAACTAATCCTGAGAGTAAATGGGATATGAAAAAAAAATAAGAATCATAATCCTGATGTCAAACTTCTTTAATTTCTTATATTCTTTAAAAGAATGTTGGGGCGCCTGGGTGGCGCAGTCGGTTAAGCGTCCGACTTCAGCCAGGTCACGATCTCGCGGTCCGTGAGTTCGAGCCCCGCGTCAGGCTCTGGGCTGATGGCTCGGAGCCTGGAGCCTGTTTCCGATTCTGTGTCTCCCTCTCTCTCTGCCCCTCCCCCGTTCATGCTCTGTCTCTCTCTGTCCCAAAAATAAATAAAAAAACGTTGAAAAAAAAAATTAAAAAAAAAAAATAAAAAAAAAAAAAAATAAAAGAATGTCATTCACAGAAAGGTATAAAATTTGAGAGAATCTTAAGAAACAAAGCAGTTCAATGGATTAGAAGACAAGTAAATTTATTTGTATTAGGATTAGGATTAAGTGTGCATGTAGAGTTTGGTGAACATGAAAACAGTGGACATAGGGAATAATTGACAATTCACAGAGGGGATAGGGCATGGCATTCTAGCAGCAGAATAGGCAGAAAGAGACTAAATATTACACCAGTTAACATGTTCTAGTAAAATATTTGCTTATTTCTCTGTCCACTCTGATAGGCTGTGAACTCAAGCTGGTATAATTTTAGTATCCTTAACAGCACAGAATATAACATATATTTTTTATTTTGGTTGTCATTGAAATTGAAATTGTTTTATCAAAGTCCTAGCATGTTAATCATAGTTGTTTTAAATTTCTAGTCTGATAATTGCAAAATCTCTCCCATACCTGAGTCTGATGTTGGTGCTTCTTCTGTCTCTTCAAATTGTACTTTTCATCTTGTAATATGCCTCATAATTTTATATTTATAGCCAGACATGGTGTCCTGGGTCTAAGTAAATGAGATAAATAGATCTTTAGTGTAAGACTTTATTTTCATTTGGCTAGGAGTCAGGCCATGTTTGCTGTTTGCTGTTTGCTGTAGCTATTAGGTGTCAGAGGCTAAAGTTTTCTGCTGATTATCACCTTGTTTTTATCTTCCCCGTAATCACTGGGTTTTCTTAGGACTTCTTAAATAGACATGAGATGTGTAGCTCTTTTAGTTCTACCCCTTGTTATTACAAGAGACCTCTATTGATGTAGTTAACATGTGGAGGGAGGAGAAGCTTTCAAGAGTTCTATGATTACGTCTGACTTCTAGTGAGACTGTGCCTCACCCCTGGGCTGTGACGTTCACATGTGCTTCTCAGTCCTCCTCTCCCTTAGACGCAACAAGAAAACTTCAGGAGGCTAGAACTGGGTATTTCCTTTCTCCCAGATTGATTAGGCTCTGGTAAAATAGTTTTCCTTCAGCTCAGGCCTTGCTAAGAAGAACATAATATTCTGGCAGAATTTCAAAATGGTTATTCTCTCCCTCTGTTGGAAGCACAAAGGGATTTTTCTCCTATCTTCACTGTGAGGACGTGGAGGTAAAACTTAGGAAAGTTATGGAGGATCCCCTAAGACTGGACACCTCTGGAGTTTTGAACTCTCAAGATTGTCCAGCATTTTGAGAATGACAGTGTGCTCTTGTGCTCTGCTACTCACTCCAGCAGTGGTTTCTGCTCCTGAGTGTCTGTTTTGGTGAGTTATGATTCTCTGTATCTACCTGACTGCCCCACTAATTTGGCAGAGAGCAGTTTTCATTTAAGTTTTTTTTTTTTTTTTTAATTTTTTTTTTCAACGTTTTTTTTTTTTTTTTGGGACAGAGAGAGACAGAGCATGAACGGGGGAGGGGCAGAGAGAGAGGGAGACACAGAATCGGAAACAGGCTCCAGGCTCCGAGCCATCAGCCCAGAGCCTGACGCGGGGCTCGAACTCACGGACCGCGAGACCGTGACCTGGCTGAAGTCGGACGCTTAACCGACTGCGCCACCCAGGCGCCCCTGGCAGAGAGCAGTTTTGCTGGTGACTTCAATTCTCTGATGGGTCTAAGGAGAGTTCTTGATTTTTAGTTTGTTCAGCTTTTTATGTTTATGAAGAAGGGAAGGATGACTTGCAAGCTTCTCGCAAGCTAGACCAGAAACCAAAAGTTTTATTGCTGTTTTAAGGGACATATTTAATAAGGAAATTAGGTGAATTTTCCTCCATTCATGAAATTCAGTGTGTCTTTTAAAAAACTGATTTCCAGGGGCGCCTGGGTGGCACAGTCGGTTAAGCGTCCGACTTCAGCCAGGTCACGATCTCGCGGTCTGTGAGTTCGAAGCCCCGCGTCAGGCTCTGGGCCGATGGCTCGGAGCCTGGAGCCTGTTTCCCATTCTGTGTCTCCCTCTCTCTCTGCCCCTCCCCCGTTCATGCTCTGTCTCTCTCTGTCCCAAAAATAAATAAAAAATGTTGAAAAAAATTTAAAAAAAATAAAAAACTGATTTCCTTTTTCTAATTATGTTTCCCAGGTATCTCACCTCAAATGATTGTTCCATTTTCCAGAGTTGCTAGACATTTTTATGGAAAAGATGCCAATTTATCTGGCATCCAATTCCCCACCAAATTGTAGAAACTAAAAAATTATAAATCATCTTGCACAAATAAGTATACCAGTTGATACCACATGTAATCTGCGTTAAAGTGCATTAAAATATATCAGATTAATGGGGATATCTGAGCACTGAATTTCTGAATATGACTTGATACAGCAGACCTTATTACAAACTACTAAGCCTTTTATTAAAATAATTTATAGCAATTCTCTTTACATTAAGTCTGTTTATGTTACCTTCTCTCTGATGTCCTTATTCAAATAGATCTTCAGAAAAATGCCACATTCTATATTCTTTCTATTTAGGCTATTCTATTTAAAAACTCTCACTAATTACATTGCCATATAAAAATGTTAACTCAACTGCATGTTTATGTGATTAGAGAAAATTAATATTACTGCAATTATTATTTGATAATGAAGAGTAATTTGAGAATTAAATAGCCCCTACTGGATAGGGGGACAGTAATCTCTTTTTTTCTGTATTTCTAAGAATTAAATTTTAGTAGATAATATGAAAGACCTGAACTCTCGGGTTTTTTATAATGTTTAGGGCTGTGACAGTCTCTGACAAACTGATAATTAGTGTGGATTATTCTTTTTAGCAGAACTGATTGTAAAAGTGAATCAAAACATAAAGTGCTGATATTATTCTAAAATTCAAATGCTCTGCAAAAGAATGTAAATGACAGAACACAACTTATTGAATATCCTAAGCTTGCTAAGAAAATTCAAGACAAGTGATCTTCCTCCTTTTATTTGATCAGCATTGCTCATTTTTTCCTCAGTAAGTGAATTTCACCAGGCAATATTGATCCATACCATACATTAACCAATGACTGTCAATGGGTCATACTTATTGCATTTTGCAAATGATGGTCAACAAAAGTGTTAATTGCATTCTTTAAATTAAAACGAATCTTTATGTAGTATAGAAGCTGTATTTCTTTTCAACAAAATGGAGGAGAGGGGAGGAAAATCTGTTTTCTGAATAAGGAAAAAATGCTCTGAGTTCTACAGCAGTCCAGTCTATTTGCAATTTCTTATTTTTAAATGTCATCTTATAAATAGACCTGAAAGCAAGACACAGGATAGCAAGATAGACTGTTTGATTTTACGTTTGTCTAGAGTTCTGTTGTTTATTTTTCATGATATAAAGTCATTGATGTTGTTAATGAATATTTACAAGTATTTATTGTGTTCAAGATCCCATTATTCGCCTATTAAATAATTAAAATATGTGTGTCTCCATATAGGAAGTAAGGAAGCAGAAGTATAGTTCTTAAACTCATAATTTTTTTTTAAAGAGATGTTTTATTGCTTTTGATATTTATTCATATTTGAGCTCAAGTTATTTATACATTTGATCAGTCAAAACACATCTAAAAAAACCAGCATATCCTTTGGACACTCACCATAGCAAAGTACTTGGAAAGCATATACCGTATATAGGAACACACACTGTTCTTAACATTCAAATTATGGAAAAGAAGACAGGTCCGTATGCAAACACTTGAATACACAAACAAAGAAACAAACAAGAACATTTGTTTTAAAAGAAATTTGATGCTTTGCCTTAACGTATTCTGCGCATATATTGTGTGCAGAGCACTACACTAGATCCTCAAAATAATGTAAAAATTCATTAGTTTCAACATCATACCAAAGAGAGTTTTCATCTGAGTGAAGGAGACAAATGTGTAGGGTATAATACAGCATTCAGCAATGGGTTCAAAATGCAGGAAACTGTATGCTGAAGGAAATGAAGACATTAACTAGGATACTGTTTATGTAGTACTAATATTAAAAATAATAAGGCAAGGGGTGTCTGGGTGCCTCAGTTGGTTAAGCGTCCAACTCGTGGTTTCAGCTCAAGTCATGATCTCACAGTTTGTGGGTTTGAACCCTGCATCAGGCTCTGTACTGACAGCATAGAGCCTACTTAGGATTCTCTGTCTCCTCCTCTCTGTCTGCCCCACTCCTTCTTGTGCATGTGCTCTTCAAATATATAAACAAACAAACAAACAAACTTTAAAAAAGTAATAAGGCAATTGGCAAACCCTGAGTAAAATAGTGATTAGAAGAGCTTTCTCGAGGGACGAAGATTATGGCTTCCTCTCAAGGGTTAGAAAGGTATCCCCAAAAGTATTAAGTCTTCATCAGTACCTCATACTGAAAAGCCTACCTTCAGGGATTGATCAGTACTGCTAATGAGAAGTCTAAATATATAATAGCCAGTTTAAAAAATCTGCTTCTCAAGACTAGTTTCACCATGAACAGAGATGTGTGTTCTCAGCATATTCAGCAATACAGTAACTTAGTGTTTTACAACCCAAAGTATATAAAAGTTTTGGAGAAGGGGGGAAGGTGCAAATTTGAATGAAAACATGTATTTTAATAATGCAAAGAGGACATTCTCTGTAGTAAATAAATATATTTATTATGGGAAATGCAGTTTAATATTTTTAGAAATAGAATATTAAAAATAACTTGTCTTACAATTTATATAACAGACATATAGCACAGCCATTATGCACAATCTAAATCTCTCAGACTAGTTATTATTATTGGTAAAAGAAGTATAGTCGAATTATGACTACACTTTAGAGCTATTTAGATAATATGGGTAATGGTTGTCCACCTCTTTATATGTCTGTGTCATATTTAAACATGGTAGTGGAGTAATGTTTGTATTTTGGTAGAAACAGAATACTCTTGGTATCATATATTGCCACAGAGAATAGGTTTAATGTTTTAGACCTAGGTTAGATGGAAAATTCTTTGAGACTCAGTTTCAAAATTTATAGCATGAGGCTGCAAAACCATACCTAAGATAACATTGTGAGTCCATTGGAGAGTTGGGAGTAGAATTTTAAATGCTCACACTTATATACTAGTGTTCTTTCCTCTACACCATACCTTTTATTCACTTATATTAAGATAGATATCTCTATGTAATATTGATGGAGGTATGGGCAGAAGATATTATTGAACTACTACTTTTCAAAATGCAAGCATAGGCTGAATTCCAAAATCCATTCCATACTCCCATTCTCCCAGTACCAATATCCCCCACCAGAATTATTAGAGTTGATGAACAACATTATTATCCAAAGTCTATAGCTTTTATTATTATTTCAATTTAAAGTTAGTTAGCATGTAGTGTAATAATGATTACAGGAGTAGAATTGAGTGATTCATCACTTACATATAACACCCAGTGTTTATCACAAGTGCCCTCCTTAATGCCCATCATCTATTTAGCCCATCCTCCCACCCAACCCTTGGATTGTTAAGAATCTTCTTGGGGCACCTGGGGGGCTCAGGCGGTTAAGCGTCCGACTTCAGCTCAGGTCACGATCTCGCAGTCCGTGAGTTCAGAGATCTCGCATCTCTGGGCTGATGGCTCAGAGCCTGGAGCCTGCTTCGGATTCTGTGTCTCCCTCTCTCTATGCCCCTCCCCTGTTCATGCTCTGTCTCTCTCTGTCTCAAAAATAAATAAACGTTAAAAAAAAAAAAAAAAGAATCTTCTTAACATCCCTCCCGCAACCCTTGGTTTGTTAAGAATCTTCTATGGTTTGCCTCCCTCTCTGTTTTTATCTTATTTTATTTTTGCTTCCCTTCCCCTATGTTCATGTTGTGTTTCTTAAATTCCACATAAGAGTGAAATCATACGATAATTGTCTTTCTCTGACTGACTTATTTTGCCTAGCATAATACACTCTAGTTCCATCCACGTCATTGCAACCAAAATCTGTATTTTACATTAGAGTTCACTCTTGGTGTTGTACATCTTATGGGTTTTGACAAATGAATAATGATATGTGTCCACCATTATAGTATCATACAGAGTATTTTCACAGCCTTAAAATCCTGTGATCTACTTACTCATCCCTTCTACTCCTCTAATTCCTAGCAGTCACTCATGATTTTACTGTCTCCTTGGCTTTTCTTTTTCCAGGATGTCATATAGTTTGAATAATACCATAGCCATTTTAACATAACTTCTTTCACTTCAAATATGCATTTATATTTTTCCATGCCTTTTTATCACTTAATAGGTCATTTCTTTTTAGTGCTGAATAATATTCCCTTGCCTGGATGTACCACAGTTTGTTTACCTGCTGAAGGACATCTTGGTTGCTTCCGAGTTTTAACAGTTATAAATACAGCTTCTATAAACATCTGTGTGCAGGCTTTAGTACATTCATAAGTTTTCAATTTATTTCAGTAAATTCCATTCAGAGAATGGAAATTGCTGGGTTGTATAAAAAAGTGTGGTTAGTTATGTCAGAGACTGCCAAACTATCTTCCAAAGTGCTGTACCATTTCCAATTTTCATAAACAATTAGGTAGCATTTTATAATTTATTTCCATAGCAACTGCTAAAACCATAACCCATCAATTGTTTGTGTATCTCTGTATTCAATATGTGACCGAAGTCTCCCCCCCCTCCCTTCCCTTCTGTTCCCTCCTCACCTCTCCACCCTGCTCTGCTTCTCTTCTCTCCAGTAATAAGCTCCATGAGAACAGTAACTATGCATATCTGTCGTTACCTCTTTTTCCACATTGATACCACATAATAGATTCATTCTAAATAAATATTTATTTATCAAATGAGTAAGAACATGGGTAAGACCATAAATATTTTGGTGTTAATCATATAATAAATTTGCAACACAGATTAGATGCAATAACATACACTATCAAAGATATAGTGAATTCCTTTCTATAATAATAAACTGATGTAAAACACCATTTGAGCCATAAGCTACCATTAAAGTTAGTTATCATTGGTGAAGCATTAACTATTTGCCAGGCTAAGTGTTTTGGATGCATTACTTCATTTAGTGCTTTAAAAAAGAAAAAACAAACTTGTGACATAAGAAGCATTGTTATCCCTATTTTACAGATATGGAAATAAAGAGATTAGAATACTTTATGTAGCTGGTAGATCAGAAAGGTTTTGTTCTGTATTCCACTCTAGTTCTGAATCTTTTTACACTGAGCTATGCTCGAATTTCTCTTGGCAAACACAGTCACACTAAAAAGGATTTAACTCATACAATTTTTACAAAATTTCTCTTACATTTTACACCAAAATTTCTTATTTCACATGGCTCTTACATTATAACAAATGGAAGTGTGCATTTTACATCTGCCAGTTTATTCTATAAATAATTAAATACAGGCGAGGCAGCAGGAAGAAATATGATAACCAACATCTACTGCATTCTTTTGATGATAAACACCAATCTCTCTGTTCCCCTGCTTTTTCTAGTATTGCCACTGAAAAACAGTAGGGTTTTAATGCTTCCCTTGTGGCCTAGGAGTCTTTTTTGCTATTCATAATCAGTGCATCTGGTGTAGCTTTTTTCCCCCTTAATTAAAAATAAATAAAACTAAGAAAAGAGTCAGTCTATAGGGAAGAATAAGACCTGTTGCTTGTCCCTCTCCATGCAGCTCAGGGGCACTAATTTTCAGCACAGAGTATTTTCCTTGCTGTATTTGATATATTTTAGGTGTTAGATGGTATCCTTGTATCATGGTACCTGATTTGGTTTTGTGTTACTTCATGTAACTGTTTTCATGTCACTTGCACTTGCATTTCCCAAGTAAAGGGAGGATTGTGTGCATATTTTCAGAATGTGAAGATCAGCTTCAAAGCATTCAAACTACAAGCCTAACCCACTTCAGTCTGAAGGGAGAGAGATAACATGTATTGTCACAGTGGGTTATAGGAAATAGATAGGCTACTACTAAATAGGAAATAGTAGGCTACTACTAAAGTAGTCAGAAGCCATCCTGGTTAATGCTTTAAAATGAAGATTGCAGGGGCGCCTGGGTGGCTCAGTCGGTTAAGCGCCCAACTTCGGCTCAGGTCATGATCTCTCTGTCAGTGAGTTCAGGCTCCACATTGGGCTCTGTGCTGACAGCTCAGAGGCTGGAGCCTGCTTCAGATTCTGTGTCTCCCTCTCTCTCTGCTCGTCCCCTGCTCACGCTCTGTCTCTCTCTCTCTCTCTCTCTGTCTGTCTCTCTCTCTCTCTCAAAAATGAATAAACGTTAAAATTAAAAAAAAAATAAAATGAGGATTGCACCTTTGTATTTTAAATGATCTACAAGATGAAGAAAAATATAAAATGATCAGTACTGTAATGAATCATTGTGTGTGTCATGCACACAACTGTGGCTATTTGGTTGGCATGTAATAACAGCCCGAAGAGAGATAGACAACAAATGATATTTATTAACCAATGTGTTTTGATAAAGGTATGTATACAAGACACTATAGATATCAAAATAAAGGTACAGAGCCCTACTCGATTTGATTGAATTGGTTCAGAAAAGAGTTCCAATAGGAGAGCAAGCCTGAATGACAATGACAAGTATAGCAAGTATGATTGGGTGTAGGTTGAAGTTGCCCTACAGAGAAGAGGTACAGAAAGTTGCACGTTATTAACTGATTCTGATAGGATGGCTAACACAGAGTAGATTCTCAATATTGTGTTGAACTCAAATCAAATCAAACACAAATTATTTTAATTTAAATTAAATACAATGGTATTACCAACATGAACCGTGCCATGGTTGAGCCTATAACTTTAAAATTCAAACTATTTCTTCATTCAGAGCCTAAAATCTATATTTATAGTTAACATATAGGAAAATAACTAGTACTTCTTTGATTAGAATCAAAATAATTGACATGCAATTTAATTTATTCATTGTAGAAAGTTGATTAAATATCATCCACTTAAAATTTGAAGGTAGTCTATTTGTGTATATTTTCTATCAAAATATAATATGCTTATTGCTACATGAATAATTTTATTTCAAAAAATTGATCTGTACTCATAGTTTTCTGAGTTTATTTTAATGTGAAACATTAGAAAAGTATTCAGAGAATATTTTTTGCAAAGGGAGTTTTAATTCAATACAATCCAAGTCCCAAAAATAAAAAAAAAATGTAATTTATGTTTTTTAATGTACAGGTTCATTTAACAGTACTGAAAAAGGGGGAAAAGTTTAAATATCTTTATTATAAATGTATTAGAAATATATGATTTGTGCACATTGGTCTGAGTAATTTGTATATATAATAATTCATATTCAAATATATAGCTTATTCATCAAATTGTACCTTTCATTTAGTAATTACAATTTAGTTATCAAATTACAGACCCATTGTATTCCACAGGCTTTTTATTTTATAAGTCACCTGTGAACTTCAATGGAAACCAAGTAATATAAAGATCTTGTCCCAAGACTCTAGTTCAACATTTGTGATCAATTTGAGTTGACCAAATCAAAGGCTTTTGGGTCTCCAACTCAGTAGAATTATCACTCCCTTCTTTTTACTTAGCATGAAGCAGACTGACATAGACTGATAACCACAAGCTCCCCCAAGAGTATTCTTTACTAGCCTATGATCTCTAACACTGAGCTAGACACTTGAGGACTGTTTTTGCTCTTAAAAACTTTGGTCTACTGGGAGTGAAAAATATGTCAAACAGCAATCACAGTATGACAGATAACAGCTGCAGTTAAGGTCTACACAATATTTCATGAAAGCACAGTAGTGATGTATTTAAAAACTTTTTAGGGAACATAGATGATTTCCCAGAGAATTTTGAGTTGAATCAAAAAAGTTGGGTATCTGGGTTACCTAGGTTCAGGGTGGGAATATGTGGCAATAGTGGGATTCAGGAAGGAAAAAAAATATATGTGAAGTAGTAATTATCATAATTTACGTAAAAAAGTGATAAGAAATAAGCATATGTTTTTAGAAATGGTCAGTGTCTGTGTGTGCTAGACTACATCATTTTTACTTTTCCTAGGAAAGTGGTAAACCACTGATGATTTTTTCAGCTAAGGAATTACCTAGTCGGACTTTTATTTTAAAAAATAACTCTGAGGTGTCTCAGTGGCTCAGTCAGTTAGGTGTCCAACTTTGGCTCAGGTCATGATCTCATGGTTTACGGGTTTGAGCCCCATGTCAGGCTCTGTGCTCACAGTATGATGACTGCTTGATACTCTCTCTCTGTCTGTCTCTGTCTCTGTCTCTCTCTCAAAAGAAATAAACTTTAAAAAAATAACTCTGGCACATATTCTATAGTTAGTAAATATACTTGTGAGGGCTTGCCTCTAAAACAGTGTCTCTCAACCTCTTGTCTCATCAGCTTTCTGCAGGAAATCTGTTGTCTGAACATTTTGTCTGTAGTGTTAACCCTGGCTTCTCCCCTGAGCTGTGCTTTCCACTTGCCTTTCTCAAATATCTTCCAATAGCCAGATCAAGTAAAATGTCTGATTCAGTACAGTCCTCAAGATATTTATCTTTTCATTCATTAGTTCTCCTAGAAGTTGTCCCAGAAGATTAGAATTGTATAGGAAAGCAATGAGCGTATATTTTCAAAGAGAACTCCACCTAAGCAAATCCCTTGAAGATCTGGTAGCCAAATTCAATGAAGGGAAATAAAGTTATCTTCTAAGAAAGTAGAAAACTCACTTCAAGAAAACATAGGCCTCGGGACACCTGGGTGACTCAGTCTGTAAAGCATCTGACTCGATTTGGGCTCAGGTCATGATCTTGCAGTTCCTGAGACTGAGCCTGTGTTGGGCTCTACGCTGATGGTGTGGAGCCTGCTTGAGATTCTGTCTCTCCCCTCTCTCTCTGCCTCTCCCTCTCCCTCTCTCTCTCTCTCTCTCGCTCTCACTCTCTCAAGATAAACATTTTAAAAAAATAAAAGAAAAAGAAAATAAATAAAGGGGCACCTGAGTGGCTCAGTCGGTTAAGCATCTGACTTCGGCTCAAGTCATGGTCTAGCAGTTGGTGGGTTCAGTCCCCGCATCAGGCTCTACACTGACAGCTCAGAGCCTGGAGCTTGTTTCGGATTCTGCGTCTCCCTCTCTCTCTGCCCTTCCCCCACTTGTGCTCTCTCTGTCTCTCTCAAACATAAATAAATCTTAAAAATAATAAAGAAAGAAAGAAGAAGAGAAATAAGTACAAAATGAGGGAATGAGAATTCCTGTTTTTTTCTGTCAAGTCATCATGCAGGAAGAAAAGAATTCTAGAACTATATGTTTCTTGAGAACTTGCCACCTTTTTTGTAGATTCTCTAGATAGTGAATAGATGCAAATATCCATGGCATTAGTGGCATTAGTGCCACACACAGCCTAGGCAGAGAGATAATTCGTGCCATCATATCACTATCTATGTGCTCCATTATGATGAGCTCTCTACAGAGGACATGTGTAGATCAGACTTACTTCTCTAGGTCTGACCACTGACAGCCTCCATACAAACAGTTTAGATGATCACCACTTCTCCTGGAAGGGCCCTATCATGTTTAGAATATTACATGAGGAGGCTTTATTCTTGAAAGATCAAGGCTTAGGCTACATCCTTTTTAGATCACAAGGTTCATATGAGACTGTATAAAGCTTTGGTCATGTGAACTTCCAATAATCTTCAGGGTTTGGAAGCCCAAGGGATATTTCACCAGACTACTATTCCAAAATCCTGATTTCTTATCTGATGGAGTTTTTCAAGAACGATGGCATTTTATGTTCATAGGAAAAAAGAAATGCAGAAGTACCTAGATAAAACGCATTTTCAAAGGAATGTTATCTTTTAGGGTTTTTTTTCCAAAAAATGTTTACTGACCACCAACTATGTAACTATGTTCTAGACATCATACTAGCCATGGCCATTCAGTAGAGAGTGGTCAGAGGCACTTTTGTTATGCTGGTAAAGACATGTAAATCCATTTGGTATACAAACAGTCATACAATAACAATTCTAATTATTGATATGGACTCTATAGATATTATAGAGGAAATTCTAGAAAAACTAGAAATATGTAGTCCAATTTTGAATCATAAAACTATCTCAATATTATATACTTTATGTCAAAGTATTCTTAATATTTGATCTCTGATCACTAACAGATTCTTTTATTATTATTATGGGTGAATGATATCATTCTTCAGAATATTATTCTCAGATTCAGACTGACACTAACTTTACCTTTCATCTCCCAGTCCAGTTAGCTAACCACATGCAGAAACCTGCAAGTATCCTTTATAAGACAGCAACACTGAATCAACAACTTGGAACGTTTTTTCCCCTTATCTAACCAACAAGTTCTCCCAACATAGGAGAAATATAGTAACTAGATGTAAATTATTGGTTATTGGTTTTGTGACTGGACATTGATTTGTTACTTGAGACCTGAGAATTTTATATAGTAAAATTTTTATAGAATTGGAAATTATGTAAATGATGCAAAAGCTTGCCAGAAAGCAGAAATTATTGAAAGAGAACTTGAGTTTAGTGAACCTTTCCTAATGAAACATGATAGTTCCAATTAGCATAAATCGAACGTTTCACTTTATATGAAACTGGGAAGAGTTTATTGCTTCTTAGAACTGTAATTGATGGAGTAACTAAGCCTATACTACTTAGAAACAGATTTGCTTGGTGGTTTTATATTGGATGTTCTTCCTGATGTTTCCTTTATAATTCTACAAGAACACCATGTCATGAATTTAGCGTAACAATCATCTGAACTGTTTCTTCCAATTATCAAAATTATCAAAAAGATATTTCAATTTAAGAAGGCATATATCACCCTGAGAAAATTTTCAAAGAGTGTTAAGCTACAGGTAGGTAAATCCACTATTATAAAATGGCAAAATTAGCATATATAAGTCATGGGTATGTGACTTGTGAGTTGCATTAAGACCCTGCCATTAGAAGATACCCACCCCTACACACACACACACACACACACACACACACACACACACACAATTGCTCTAATATTCTGCTGTTGCTGACTTAATAATTAACCATTTTTTAGCAAGGGGATCTATATTTTCATTTGCACTGGCCCCCACAAATTAGGTAGACAGTTTGCTATATAAACAATAAAATAGGGGGTCGTGGGTGGCCCAGTCCATTGAGTGTCCAACTCTTGATTTCTGTTCAGATCATGGTCTCATGGTTAAGTGAAATCAAGCCCCACTTGCAGCTAGGCCATGACAGCACAGAGCTTGCCTGTGCTCTATTTCTCTCCCTGTCTGTCTCTCTCTGCCCCTCCCCTGCCTGCACTGCATACATAAACAAACTTAACAAAATAAACAAAAAATTAATAATGTTTTTTGATAGTGTTGGAAATATTCAAGCTGTCAGTTATTTTAGTAAACTTTAAGGAGTAAACTACTAGTTCTAAGAGGAAAGTAGATCAAACCACAGAATTAGATTGATATGAAACTGTGACAACTGGGAATTTTGTTTTTTTTTTTGTTTTTGTTTTTTTTTTGCTATATTACACACTCATCACCTCAAGTAGAAAGTAAGGATGAAGTACATTATGTCTTCAAATGTTACTGTCAATAGCAACATTGTTTTGCTCAGATCTTAACATATCGATAGTGATTATTAAATTTAATTGATAGTGATATCCATTAGGCTATTAGAATAAAAGAATGTTTGTATTACCTAAAACAATCAACTGTAGGGTAGAACTGTTCATAACAAATGTTGAAGATGTAATAAGAGGTAAAACATATAGCACAATGATTATGTGTGTGGATTCTGGAGTCTTAGTGCCTACATATAAATCTAGGCTCTGCTGTTTTTTTAGGTCTGTGACTAGAGAATTAGAAGGACTATGGGATAACACTAGTTATCCCATAATCATAATTTCTTACTTAGTTGAGATGATTTAAGAGTAATTCTGTCTCAGGAGAGACTCATATTTCCAATTTCTTACTCTACATCCATATCTGGATAGCTAATGAGCCTATCAAGTTTAAAGTACTTTAGGGGGCTCTTGGGTGACTCAGTCAGTTGAGCATCTGACTCTTGATTTCAGCTCAGGTCATTATCTCCTTGTTGGTAGGCGTGGAGCCTGCTTGGGATTCTCTCTCTCTCCCTCTTTTTCTGCCCCTCCCCAACTTGTGCTTGTGGTAGCTCACACAATCTTTCTATCTCAAAACAAATAAATAAATAAACATTTAAGTATTAAAAAAAATACCAGTGTTCTTCACCAGTGTTCTTCAAATTAGTAAGTTACACCACTACACACATCACTGATAGGAACAAAAACTTAGGAATCATTGATTCCTAAGATCCATCTATCTCACAGCTTCCATTCTTTCCTGTACTCCAGACTCCCTTAAGAGTCTACTATCTACAAAACATTAACTTAATCCTTTCATAATATAAATCAAACTGTATCTTTTTTCCTAAATATTAAATACTCCAATGGCTTTCCATAACTCTCATAATTAATTCCAAATACAACAAGAAACACATTATCTTACCTATCTTGCCTATGTCTGTGACCTCACTTCCATCCACTGATGGCCTTCCGTTCATCTCTTTATTCATATCCCCTATCTTGCTGTCTTTCAAACATGCAATGCATGTTCCTGTCTCAGGGCCATTATACCCCTCTTCTGTTTGCTTTGAATGCTCTTTTCTTCAGAAATTCACATTCAGATCCCTAATCAGAAAAGACTTCCCTGGCCACTCCCTTTAAGAGTCCTCCCTATTTGTCCTTATTATTTATTTCGCAAAATTTTGTCTTTAAGCCACTTATTACTAATTGGTATTAATTAATTAATTCTGATTCCTTTACTAAAAGATAAGCTATGTAATGAAACAAACATTGCATATCTTGTTAGTTATTTTATTCCAAGCACTTGCAACAGTCACCGACACTTAGAAACTGATCATGAAATATTTGTTGAGTAAAGACATAGAAGGCTACACAGTGACCATGGAAAGTGGATGACCATATTCTCATAAAGGTTTGATTCAAAAGATCCTATTTGCATTTTTCTCCTCAAATATAGATTCAGAAAGAAAAATATTTTTTAAGTCATGAAGTTTTGTAGAAATGGCTATCTTTGTCATGGCACATATTACGTTTCAGTAACTATCAGCATTAAGTTATTATGCTATTCATGGTAGGTACTCAATACATATTTGATAGATGAATGATGAGTGAATGAGAGATATATTGGCAAAATAAGTAAATTAGGGTAACTGAAGTTAGGAAAGAAATATAACTTTAATATTTGCTGAATTAAAGCAAATTTAAATATTTGAAATATGTATATCCTTCAGTGTAATCCTGCAGTTATGGGAAAAGGAATGTTCAACCATTTATGGTTTAGTTTTCTTGTAACATTACCAAGTGAGGGAGAGATTGATACCAACCAATACTGGTTGATATAGCAATAACTTCTAAATTTTCCCTAGAATAATACAAATTTACTTTTCATTCATATGAAGTCCAAGTGAGTGTTTCTGATTTCAGATATTCTCCTTCAAATAAAGATCATGGATCTGGGCTACTTCCTTTTTGTGGCTCCTCTATCATTAATATGTGTTTTCTGAAGTCGCCACATGGAAGAAGAGTCTGGAGGTTCATGCATAGCAGACTCTTGTCAATCAATCTGAAAGTGACATACTTCATGATCATTCACATTTCATTGATTAGGAGTAAATGACCTGGTCTCACATAAACACAAGAGTGAGTAAAACATGTCCAAGAGGAAGAAGAAATAAGTTTGGTGAACATGTAGTAAGCTTTGCCATGCAGTTTTGAATTTAACTAAGGAAAATATAGAAGTTTCTCTAGGATAAATTATGTTAGTGTGTGTGTGTGTGTGTGTGTGTGTGTGTGTGTGTGTGTGTGGAGGAGGAGGAGAGAGAGAGTTCAAACAATTAAAATACTGAAATGAATTTGGAGAAACATTTAATTTTTAAAAAGGCTCTATGATTTTAATTGCTGGTACTTGGGAATATAATAAGACATTTCTTATCAAGCTCAAAATTAGGAAAATAAATTCACCTTTGAGACTTAAGTGCTGAGAACAGCACACGATGGATGTGAGCTTAGGCATACAACATAGGAAAGAGAAAGTATGGCTTCCCACCAGGAAGAATGGATGTATTTACATATCCAGTGATATAATAGTCAACAATATTAGAGAACATATCAGAACCATAGAGACAAATGTTAGTAGTTCCAATGTAAAGTTGTCTAAAGATAGATATTAGTCTATGAATATCAGGTATTCCAGATCATTCTTATGGCAGTATCTTAGCCTTACGTCATTAAGTATTTGAATCACCTTGTTTTACATGTTCTGATCTAGTGTACCTCAAGGATATTTGTGATTCTTATGTAGCAATGGTGACATGGGGAAAACTTGTTGATCATGGGGCTTTGAGGATCCCTTAACCCCATGGTAGTGATTTCTCAAGGAAGTTGATAATAACTTCTGATTCTGATTTAGTAGGAAAATGTTGGTCATGCAAATATTTTTGCGCTATGTAACAGCTATATTTTCACCATAATCTAATATATTTGCATTCTGATCTCTATCCTAGTTCCATGTGTATTTTCAACAATCTTTGAATTCTGTCCAAGCCTTGCTGCTTACCCTTGAGTAGAGAAAAAGACAAATCTCTTGGTCCTTAATATGTGGAATCATAAAACATATTTTTTTCTTGCTGTTTCCTCAATCACTTCTAGCTTCACTTTTTACCATTTTCTACATGTTAGATTTTTTTTTAAATTTTTTTAACGTTTATTTATTTTTGAGACAGAGAGAGACGGAGCATGAACAGGGGAGGATCAGAGAGAGGGAGACACGGAATCCGAAACAGGTTCCAGGCTCTGAGCTGTCAGCACAGAGCCCGACACAGGGCTCGAACTCACGGATAGCGAGATCATGACCTGAGCTGAAGTCGGCCGCTCAACCGACTGAGCCACCCAGGCGCCCCTACATGTTAGATTTTTTAAAGCAGTTATAAAACATCAAGAATTCTCTGACCTTATAAAAATTTTCAGGTGTTATTTGAAAGTGAATACAGAATTTATAACTCTGAAACAAATGAAAAAAGGGTATCTAAAGTAAAATTTACATTTTGTGCAAATTATATGAAATCTTGAACAAATACTAGCCCAGTTAAGTAAGGATACCTGTTGAATGTGTCCTTAGTGTTAGGAAATAGGCATGCATTACTATTTTTAAATAATATTTGAATTGTATTTTCATAAAGTTCAAAATCTACAAATAGTGTAACTAAGTGTTAATTCTATATTTAAAGGAGAATCCCCAGATATATTTGTACTTATTTATGTATGTATCACAATTCTCTTCCCATAAGCTAAAAACAATTTCTTTATGCAGAAATTATCTTGTAAGTTTATGGCAGAAATAGGCTATTCACATAAACCTAAATCTATAAGGATCATTGCTCCGTAAGCCAATACAAATTAAAATGATTCAAACATCACAAGAAAATGTTTTCAAATTATCTGTTGCATATACTGCATTTTACATTTGCTTCCAACTAAATATGACATTTAGAGTGAAAGAGTTTATAATTTGTAACGAAGCTTTTAGATCCATATTGACTACCATACAGCACAAATTCTTCCTTGGAAAAAAAATACCCTTAAAGGAAATGTGAAATAGTATTTTGGCTTAAAATTAAAGAAATTAAGAATACATTTAGGCATTTAATTGAGCATATCCAAAATTTGAAGGATTAATTTTGAAATACAGATAAAATTTACCCTAAAGACTTTATTTTCAAGCAAATTAAGGTGATGATTTGAGCTATCGAATATGACAAGAAAATGCCTCAAAACTAACTTAAAAACTTCTCTCTTGGTGACAAACTGTGAACTTAGTTATTATAATTATTGTTTGCAGGCCTGCTCCACTGGGCTTTTTTGTGGTGCTGAAATAAACAGAATTACCTGTTTACCTCTTGTCTCTCAAAGAACGGATGTCATTTCTACACAAACATATACAGTATCTGCTTCTGACACTTCAATCAGTAGCTTTCCATCAGCAAGGGCTACAAGACTGTGGACCATCATGAATACTAACCCAGATGATCCAGGTAAGTAGATGAAAATAAGATATATAAAAGATTGAATTTGATGTGTATTGAAACCTATTTTCTGACTTATTTCAAATCTTTATTTTTCTGAGATACATAATTTTTCAGGGGTATAAAATTATTCTAGAATTCTTGTTATGTTTCAGTTTTAAGTTTTGGTTTAAGAATATTGATGTTCTTTGCTAATAAATACTCTTTCTTAAACAGTGAAAAAATGTTTATTAATATCTTTATTATGATATGTAAATTTTGGTAGATAACTGGATTCCAGTCTGAGCTGATTTTAACTATCCATAAAACTTATTTAAAAAACTTGTAATACTTACTTTATTCTATCTTTATTTAACATTCTCTGAATCATTATATATAAATTTATATTCCTATCAATTTATTGGAATTTTTTTAAACTGCATTTTTTCCAATTTTGAAGTATTTTGACATCTTGAGTATGTTTCAGTATGTCTTATTTAATTTCCTAAATCAAATGATGCTATATTGTAAATAGTATATCATATGTTAAATTCCAAATTAATTCTTTTTATAGTCAGTGTCACTCAGGATAATAAGAATGAGAATTATACCCCTTAACAAGGTAGTCTTTGCTTAGGAAAAATATTTTTGAAGGCTACTGGATATTATAAGCAGGCAGGTAGTCTTCCCTATTTTTTGTCTTTGTAATTTCTGTTCTTTTAAAGACTTAAGTTGAAATATAATATTATCAAATATAAAGTATACTGTGCCTATTTAGAAATTAAAATAATATTTCTAATATTTTTTAACCAATATGTTATATATTCATTGAGTCTATCAGTGACAAAGTTGTAATTTTTCATGTTTCATTATTCAAAGGAGTCATTTGGTGTGGAATATGTCAATTCTTTCTTTTCCCTCTGTGCATACTCATTGCTTATATGTATAAGTATAAATATGTGAAATAAATAAAAATGTTTATGAAATAAATACAAAATTTAATGTAACATAAATTATATATATTGCTTTTCTTTATAATTGAAGTATAATTGATACAGAATATTCTATTATTTTCAGGTATACATCATAGTGATTTGATATTTCTATACATTATTAAATGATCCCCATGACAAATCTTGTTGCCACCTGACACCATACATAGTTGCTACAATATTATTTATATTCCCTGTGCTGTATATTACATTCCCATGTCTTACCCATTTTATAACTGAGAGTTTGTACTTCTTAATCCCCTTTATCTATTTTTTCCACCCTGCTTATCTCTCCCTCCTCTGCTAACCAAGTTTATTCTCTATTTATGAGTATGTTTCTCATGGAATTTTTGTTTTGTTTGTTCATTTATTTTTAGATTCCACATGTAAACAATATCATACAGTATTTGTCTTTCTCTGACTTATTTCACTGAGCATAATACTCTCTAGGTTCATCCATGTCATCACAAGTGAGGAGCTTCCATTCTTTTTTATGGCTGAGTAATATTCCATTGTGTATATATAACATCTTTATCCATTCATCTATCAATGGACATATAGATTGAATCCATATCTTGGCTATTGTATACAATGCTTCAGTGAACATAGAAGCATATGTATCTCTTTGAACTGGTGTTTTCATTTTTTCCAGATTGATGTCCAGAAGTGGTACTGCTGGATTGTATGGTATTTCTAATTTTTAATTTTTTTAAGGAAATTCCATATTGTTTTCTACAGTGGCTGCACCAATTTACATTTTCACCAACAGTGTACAAAGGTTCCTTTTCTACAAATCTTCACCGACACTTATTATTTATTGCCTTTTTTGATAATAGTCAATCTGACATACTTGTAGTGATATTGTGGTTTTGATTTGCATTTCTGTGATGATTAATGATGTTGAGTATTTTTTCATGTGCCAGTTGGCCATCCGTATGTCTTCTTTAGAAAAATGTCTATTTAAGTCCTCTGCACATTTTTTTTAAGTTTATTTATTTTGAGAGAGAGCAAGAACAAGCAATCAGGGGAGCTGCAGAGAAAGAGAGAGAGACAATCCCCAGCTCCCTGATGCAGGGCTTGAACTCACAGTGAGATCATGACCTGAGCCAAAACCAAAAGTTAACTGACTGAGCCACCCAGGTGCCCCTGCCCATTTTTAAATCAGATTACTTGTTCTCTTGATATTAAGTTGTGGATTTCTCTATATATTTTGGATGTTAACCCCTTATCAGATGTGTGATCTGCACATATCTTCTCCCATTCAGTAGGTTGCTTTTTTTGTTTTGTTTATGGTTTCCTTTGTTGTGTAAAGGCTTTTAAGTTTGATGTAGTCCCATTTGTTTATTTTAACTTTTGTTGCCCTTGCCTAAGGAGTCTGGTCCCAAATAGTATTGCTAACACTGATATTAAAGAGCTTACTACCTATTTTTTCTTCTAGTGTTATGGTTTTGAGTCTTATATTTAAATCTTTACACCATTATATGGTGTAAAGTAGCAGTCCAGTTAATTTTTTTCATGTAGCTGCCCAGTTTTCCCAGAACCATTTATTCATTTTAAAGACTATCTTTTCCCTATTGTATATTCTTGCCTCCTTCGTCAGAGATTAATTGACTACATGTGAGTAGGCCTATTTCTGAGCTCTCTACTCTAATCCACTGATCTATATGTCTGGTTTTATGCCAGTACCATGCTGTTTTGATTACTATAGCCCTGTAGTATAGTTTGAAATTAGGGCACAAGATACCTCCAGCTTTGTTCTTTCTCAAGATTATATAGCACAATTTGTTTGACTTTGACCCTCAAATGGAGTGTGAATAATGGGAGTCTTTGCATTTATCCAGTTTGTGAAGTTACTAAACTTACCCATACACTTCCATTAGAAATATAACCTACAGAGCCATTTGTCTGCACATAATTGATGTGAGGAGGGAGTGCAATTTGCAGAAGACTCAGCCCAGGGCCAAAGTTGTTCATTTTTAATTCACTTTTCTGATTCTCTTTTTGTTTCTTTTTCCTCTTTGAAGGTCCAAAACAGACAGGCATTATCAAGCATGATGTTCTCCCAACTACTATTTTAGCAACATTAAGCATTGGCATATCTTTTGAAAGCTATTTACTCAAAGAACTGATTTCCACTAGAGAGCTTTCAGCAAAACGCAGTATTCCTTCTTCCACAGATGTTTCCTCTTCTCAATTTCTGAATTTTAGTGTTCATGACTCAGCACAAATTGTCTGGGGCAAAACGTCTGTATCACATATGCCTATCCAAACTTGAGCAGCCACAGCAGGATACTTTTTCCCCAGTATGGAAGACAGGACCCCATTTATCATTTCTTCTTTCATGCCAGATTTTATTTTTCCTACAGAATCTTTATTATTTGTGAACAATGAGACTATTGCCTTAACTACTACCACAGTGAGTTCAGTAATTACTGGCATTCCAGGAGCAGATATTAAGTTAAAGAGGCACTCATTACTCTCCCATGGATTCCTGCTCACAACCACTTCTACAAGTGTACCTCCAGTTGTTTCTACGGGGGCTCAAGAGGATATTGAAGAATTTTCAGCTGTTTCCCTAATTTCAAGAAGAGAGTACTGGAGATTGCTGAGCTCCTCAATGTCTCCCCTTTCTCCTGCTAAGATAATTATATCTAAACAGGTAGCCATCTTAAACTCATCAACTCTGCACCAATTCACTACACAAGCCTCCATTCCCAGTGAATACCAGGTTATTACTGAAGCATCTAGCAACCAGAGACTCACAAACATCAAATCACAGGCTGCTGATTCTTTAAGTGAATTAAGCCAAACATGTGCAACATGTTCTATGACTGAAATAAAATCCTCTCATGAATTCTCAGATCAAGTTTTGCATAGAAAACAGTCCCACTTTTATGAGACATTCTAGATGAACTCAGCGATACCAGCCAGCTGGTATGCACTAATGGGAATTCAGACTATCACTTCTGGGCATCCATTGTCTTATGCTACTGAAATAACGCCATCAGTGGCATTCACAGAACTGTCATCTTTATTTCCTTCTAAAAAGAGTACAAAAAGAAGGATTTTATCCTCATCCTTGGAAGAATCCATTACCCTATCAAGTAATTTGGATGTTAATTTATGTTTATTTAAGAGTTATTTATCCATTGTTCCTTTACAAAGTGTCTCTTCAGCCTTGATGATTTCTGATTTGACTTCAGAACTGACTACTGATGATCCTTCTGTGTCAGAGCACATTTTAAAACTATTGACAATAGGACAACATGGTATAACCATGGGCCCCACTGAGATACTGAATCAAGACAATTTATTGGGTATGCGAGAGAGTAAAGGATCTCATAATCAGTTCAAACTTCATACACGACAGTTCTCTAGATTTTGAATTAAATTTACAAAATCATCCAAAAACTATATATTCAGGTGACTTCAAAAACAACCTGCCACCTTATATAGACTCTGTGTCTGACTTTTCAGAGGTAACCTCTAATATCGCATTTTATGCAGTTTCAGGAACTCAGTCATATCCAACACAGGCCTCTTTTCCCTTGTCTGTTCTTGCACCAGGTTGGACATATTATACAGATTATCTGACCTTAACATCTGATTTAAAAGAAGAGCTTACAACTTCTTCAGAGTGGCCCAAATGGGAACTTCAGCCTAGTGTGCGTGATTGGGAATCTTCTGCTGCAAGCCAGAGGCTTTCCATCACTAGATCGCTTACTTTGTCTTCACTGGAGTTCATTCCAACACCTCTTCAGCTGACGATTTCTGGTGAGTTTCTCAGTTTCAGTTCAGTAAACTTTTGGAAATGAGTTTCTTTTCTATAGTGAAGAAAGAGCCTGTCGTGGTCACCAGGTGCTCTAAACAGCCTCTTTGTAATCAGGGTAGCAGCAAGTTCAATGGGAATGGCACCTTGCTGTTGTACCTGACACAGATGTTTATTCTTTATGCACTGCCACAAAGGCTACCAGATCAATACAGGAGTATGTTGGAGACAGCTACACTGCTGGCAAGCAATCAGAAACTGAACTAGTTCAATTCATTACAATAGATCTTTCAAAGTTTAGGAATAACTTTTATTATTCTCATTTCTTGAAATAGAATCTTTGTCAGGTGGAACACAATATAACATGCACTTTCTAACATTTTTTTTTCAGTGCTGGTATTTTTTTTTTTAACGGGAAGATGAAGCAATCAAGGGAACTTTATTGAGTGTTGCCATTCTACATAGCGTGGTTTATCATTATTTAATGCAAAGCTGTGATGCTTTCATTATGTATAACTCAGAATGTAAATGAAACTCATGACCTTTACTTAACAAAAAAATATATAAAAATTGACACAACATAGTATCCCATGTGTAAATTTAAATTCAGTCTTGAAATAATTAATGAAAAGCAGCTTTTCTTAGATAGCTATTCTTACTTTAAAGCATTTTAGAAATTATTAGTCTCCTCTACCCTTGTAATTACTGTCAAATTGGGAAACATGCAGGAAAAAAAACCTTCAATAATTATATTTAGCAGAAAGAGAAGGTATTTTCATTATTTAAACAAGTTCTATCTTGTGGAATTTCAAGTGTAATTGTGGTTGTGAAGTTGATTTCCCCTCAATAAGAAATGTATAGGTTTCATGTGTTATATATGTATATTTGTAGATTTTGTGTGTATGATTCAGAAGAATCACATATCAGTGTTTAAAATGTTTAGGTGTGTAATTTGTGGCTGGCAACTCAATAATACAAAAGACCAAATCTTATATTTGGTATGTGTAGTGTGATATGTTTCTAAAAATAACATAAATTTTAATTACAAATTTAAATGTAGTATTTTCCGTGTGCTTTTACAAGACAATAGCTTGTTGTATAACTGTTAAGAATCATCAGTAATACCCAATACATCACTTCTCGCATATAAGGTTCTTAACAAATTCAGCAGAGTTACATCTTCTCCTCTCATACAGTTAGTCCCATAGCTATCCCTCGAAAATAATCAGGACACAAATTCTCCATTTCCAGGAAATAAAACCCTAAGTTTGCCTTTATGAGCAAAACTTTCTCACATTTCATTTTTCCCATTCCCTCATTCCAACTTCAAACACTCTTTGGTGATTTTAATCTTTTCCAATTTGCCTATTCTTCTTCTAGTTTCCCTTGCCTTCCTAAATATTTTAGACATGTTAATCAATAATTTACAAGGCACTTGCCAGCATTTTCCAGTATGTTCATCCACTGTGTTGACCAGGGTCATATCAGGGAATAGATAGCACATTCCAGTTGAGTACTTGGGAGAATTTACAAAAAAAAAAATTATTTACAAAGATATGGGTAGAGATAGTAGGATTCTGAAGGGACTAGTAACAGCAGAATGTCATCATTACCTTGAGTCCTGAAGGGACAAAGGAAAGAGCAGTCATCAAGACCCAGAAAGAGGAAAGCTACCAGTTCATAGAAGCTATGGCATGTTGGGAGAGAATATAGGCAATACAGTGCAAACCAATCAGGAGTAGACCAGGAGATATATACCCAGCTTCATTCTCCTCTTGTCTTTTAGTCACTTGCAGGTTCTCCCCATTGGCCAAACCAATCCAGTAGCTGAAAATGATCTTTAAAAACATAACTACACATCTGAAATAATCTCTTCATATAAAGAAAAGGTAGGGTAAGCCATAGTAGAATGGCCTGCCATGCTAAAATCTTGACTGCATTTCAAGCTCCATGACACTGCCAAAATGTAGAATAAGCATGTAACTGATAAGGGGAGAATTCATTTGTATGTTTCTAAAGTGAACCATTGAGTATTACTACTTCCTCTCTACATGCTACTTCCATACTAGGAAAGTATAAAAGGTGGAAAGCTTGTAACTCTGGGGTCCCTCACAGCTCCTAGATGGGTGAGAGAAAAATAACACTCCAAGAAAGCTTTATGATGAACAAAGTGAGGCATCATGGAGCTATGTCTATCAATATGCTTTTTAGGGTTTGGTGTAACTTTTAAAGTATATGATTGCTAGTTCTAAAATATGACATCTATCAATCTGAAGTTCTCTTTGTCAGTGGTCTGCTAAACCAAACCAGTCTTTATGGTTTGGTTTAGTTTATGAAGCAAATGAAGTTTAAGAGGAAAAAAAAATGGAGGCACTTGGCTGGCTCAGTCAGTAGAACACACAACTTTTGATCTTGGGGTGATGAGTATGAGCCCCGTGTTGGTCTTAGAGATTACTTATGGAAATATAAAAATTATTTTAAAAATAGAGAAAAAAAGAACATTCTCTAGCAGTTTGGTATTATGTTCCTATAGCAATATGACTCTCTATTGTTTCTACTAGTTCAGAAGGATTTAAGAGAGAATAGTCAGAGCCTCCTGATCCAAATATTCTCTAATAGCAATGAATAACAAAAATAGAACAAAAATGAAAATTTATATGGGTTCCATTTATTCCATCCAGAGTTGTAAAATTCTAAATTAAAAAAGTTCAATACAATATTAGTAAATTTCTAAAAAATGACAATGGGATATTTTCTCTGGGAATAAAAGGGTCAGTCAAAGAAAGACATTTAATAATATAATTTACCCCATGGGATCTTAGATGAAAAGATATTGACAATCAATTTATAATTTGCTAAAGTTACTTAGTTTTTCTTTCCATTTTTCCCTACCTAAAGGATTTACATTATCTTTAAATCTTTTCAATATCTATTATGATTTTCAAAGATAACAAAATATAAATAGCTTACAACAATATTCAATACCATTTTTAAAAAATGTTTTCTTATTTAGAGAGGATGGGGAGGAGCAGAGAGAGAGAGAGGTGGAGAGAGAATCTCTAGCAGGCTCCACGCTGTTAGTGCAGAGCCCAACATAGGGCTTAATCTCACCAACTGTGAGATCATGACCTGAGCCGAAATCAAGAGCCAGATGCTTAACTGACTCAGCCACCCAGGCACTCCTTCGATGCCATTCTTAAAGTTGAAACATAAGAGGTAATTCCATTAAACTCATAAGTCAAAATGCCTTATATGTGTATGTGCACATATTTCTTACATACCATTTAGAAAATCTAATAGAAAATACATTAAGTAACCAAAGTAAATGAGATATGACATCTTTGAGTTCTCAAAAATGTGAGCCCTTAATACTAAAGAAACACTACATTTGAAAAGTATAAAGCAATTTCAAAAAAATTCAAATGCAATAATATAATGGAACTTGATCAAGTCATTTAAAATTTTTTTAATGTTTATTTATTTTTGAGAGAGAGAGTGAGACAGAGCATGAGCGGGGGAGGGCCAGAGAGAGGGAGACACAATCTGAAGCAGGCTCCAGGCTCTGAGCTGTCAGTACAGAGCTTGACGTGGGGCTCAAACCACGAACCGTGAGAACATGACCTGAGCCAAAGTTGGACGCCTAACCGAGCCACCCCGGTGCCCCTGATCAAGTCATTTTAAAGTCGAAGAGCATAGCCAGCAAAATGTTGAATAGAAATGGTACTAAGAGCATTTTATGTTTAGGAAATATATTGAAATAAATTATAATAAAATATAGTATTATTAAATGGATGCAAATAAAAGGAAATAGAATAAAAAGTCCAGATACATATGTTAGATTACATAAGATTACATACAAAGAAGAGATTTGATAGATTTTCATATTCACTAACTTGTGTTGATGCATTCTGTTATTTTGAAAACTCTTCCTCTATACCCTTATAGCAGATAACCTCTATGAGAACTAACTAGATAATGTTACAAAATAAAACATTAAATAATCCAAATAAAATATAAGTTAATATTTATTTTGCCTCTAACAGGAAATTTTTAAGCCTAAAAGTAAAAATAGAAAATTATAAATAAAATGTTGATAGTACATTTTATGGTAGAATAAGTAAAATTAATACCTTTCTATGCTAAAAATGGTCATAAACATAGTTAAAGCAAATATATAGAAAAATGTGTTGCCTCATAACTATACATGGTTATAAATACCCTTTCAAATCAGAGGAAAAGCTGACCACTCAAATAGTAAAACAATTTGCTGTATACAGACAGTAAAATGATATTTAAAAATCATCAGAAGCAACTGAAGATATCACATTTAATAATTTTTTTAATGTTTGTATATTTTTGAGAGACAGAGAGACACAGAGCATGAGCAGGGGAGGGGCAGAGAGAGAGGGAGACACAGAATCACGCAGGCTCCAGACTCTGAGCTGTCAGCACAGAGCCCAACGCGGGGCTCAAACTCATGAGCTGTGAGATATGATCTGAGGTGAAGTTGTATGCTTAACCGACTAAGCCACCCAGGTACCCTGAAGATAACACATTTAAAATGAGACACGAATTTTATCCATTAGCCAGTGTTTTATTATTATTTTTTTCAATTGTAATACTATTTGTGAAGATATACCACTCTATTGGTGGGGAAGTAAGTTGGCACCATGCTTCTGGAGAATTACTTTCCACCAGAAATTTTAAAAGTTTTAAAATAACAATCTTTGGGTACCTGGGTGGCTCAGTCAGTTGAGCATCTGACTCTTGATTTCAGCTCAGATCATGATCACAGTTTGTGAGATCCAGCCCTGCATCTGGGTCTGCACTGGCAGCATGGAGCCTGCTTGAGATTCTCTCTCTCCTTCTCACTCTGCCCCTCCCCCATGCTCACTCTCTCTGTCTTTCTCTCTCGCTCTCAAAATAAATAAGCACTTTTTAAAAATAAAATAACATCTCAATTTTAGAAAATTATTATTGATATACCAAAGTTATGTTATTAAATGCTATTAAAATAATAAATATCTGGAAAGAAATGTGCACTATAATGGTGGGTTTTTTAAATAAATCTTGGCATGGAAAATTGTTCCTTTAATACTATTAAGCTGAAGTTATAAAATCATACATACAACATATTTGCAAATACATGTGTACATGGATACCACACATATGCATACAAGGGATCCTTCCAAAACATTAATATTGCTTCCAATATTTATTTTCATTTTCTAAAAGTTTCATACCTATTATATATTTTTATAATCAATAAAACATTTTTGAAAATATTTGTGCGTAGTGAGAAATAAAGAATATTTCAGAAAATATATTTAATTATTTATTATATCAAAAAAATCAGGTTTTTATGAGAATTTACAATTATCCACATAAGGATAGAAAAATCATTGATAATTAGCATTATTAGAGTGAAAAATCATTTAAAAATGATAAAGTATTTTTCTGAAATAACACAGCAATCTTATGTTCAAATATTCCATCCACATACTTTAAACTAAATTACTATGTACATGTTGAAATCATTAGGTATATTTCTTCAGCATTCTTTACTTTTTAGTAAAATGAGGAAAAAATGGAATGGAATTAATCACATCATTTTATTCGATATTCACATATATTTCAACTGACTACTTTGTGACAAACAGCAGGAACTGTTGTAACTTGTTTGATTGCTTACCTGTTGCTTTGGACCTGCCACTCAGATATGCCCTTTTATTTTTTTAAATGCTTATTTATTTTGAGAGAAAGAGAGTGGGAGGGAGGGACAAGAGAGAGGGAGGGAGAGAATCCCAAGCAGGCTCTGAGAGTGTGGACAGTGCGAAGCCTGACACGCGGGGCTCACACTCACAAACCATAAGCCCATGACCTGACCCAAATCAAGAGTCGGATGCTTAACCAACTGAGCCACCCAGGTGCCCCAATAAATTTTCCTTTTGGTGAAACTACTAAGAACCAAAAGAGATGTCCCCCTTTAGCTAAAACATGAGACCACCTACTTTACCTCCCCAAGTTACTGCAAGTTTATTGCAGAAGGAACCACTCTAGACCCTGTCCCTTGTGGTAAAGGAAGTATGTGCATAGTAAGCAAAAGCTTCTGTCACAACACCTAATAGTCATTTTTGTTCTATTTACTTGCAGTCTGTAAAACATCCCACTTAGAATTGACCCATTAATGCATATAACTGGTTCTGCAGGTCAAACTATATCTGCTGAAACTAGCACACAGATTTTAATCAGAAGTAAAATCCTGACATTTTGTTTCCTGTATATCTCTCAGTATCATTCACAAAGGAATGCCTGTGCTTTTTTTGCTAGTTTGCAGTATTCAAGACTGTTCATTATTGGGCGCCTGGATGGCTTAGTCGGTTGAGCGTCTGGCTCCTGATTTGGGCTCGGTCAAGATCTCACAGTTTGTGGGTTCGTGCCCTGGACTGGGCTCTGCACTGACAGTGTGGAGCCTGCTTGGGATTCTCTCTTTCTGCCTCTTTACCTCTCTCTCTCTCTCTCTCTCTCTCTCTCTCTCAAAATAAATTTTAAAAAAAGACTATTGATTATTTGTACTTAATTCCCACTTATCACTAAAATGAATACTAATATCAATGTCATATGCAAAACATAGTAGAGTAATATAGTTAATAATACAGATTTTTTTTTTTCCATGCGTGTTACAATTCTTTGGTTTCAAAACACTTTCACCTTTGTTGTTGAATCACAGCAGTATGTGACCTTGGGAAAATTCTTAGTGTAGACCAGAGATTGGCAAGGTATTACATACAGGTCAAATTTGGCCCATCATTTGTTTTTATAAAGAGTTTTACTGGAACACAGCGCTACCTATTGGTTGCATACTGTCTATGACTGATTTCATACTATGACAGCAATGTTGAGTAGTTGTGATGGAGGCAAAGGTAGAATACTTACTAACTTGTCCTTTACAGAAGTTTGATAATTCCTGGAGTAGCAATATGTGTGAGGTGTTTATAATTCTCAGGTTAGTATATTTTACTTTTTTGACCAACGAGTAAATATCAGCCTTAAATAGACGCAGAAAAGTTCATATTTCAGACCTGATTAACTCTTATTATGTTATCCCTGTCTTCTGTACTATGCTGACAGAGCCACAGACTATGGTCAATACCCACAATCTCTGCGAATCTCTCAGCTTTGTGTCCAGGGCTGCTTTCAGGGGTGTAAACTGTGCAGTCACAAATGCCCTATACTCAAAAGGACCCTACACTTGATAGAGCCATACTATACTTCATGGTATACTTCAAAGGAAGTACAAAGTAAGGATATTATGGAACACATCTGGTTCCAGATGGTATTAGAATATGCATATAGTATAATGATTAAGCATCCAGATTTTTATTTTAGATCAGGTGATGATCTCACAGTTTGTGGGATCGAGCCCCACATCGAAGCTCATGTAGGGCTCTACCCTGTGAGTGTAGAGCGTGCTTGAGATTCTCTCTCTCCTCCCTCTGCCCCTACCCCTGCTCTTACACACACACACACTCTCTCTCTCTCAAAGTAAATAAAACATTTTTTAAAAAGAATATGCATGTAACAAGAAGAGGAATAAAAGCAGCTGAGTTTATGTCAATGTTTGGTCAATTTTTGCTAAGAAAAAAATGCATGTACTAGCTATGATATATGAATTATGTGAATTTGATGATGTCATTATAGAGTTAAATTCTCCTATATTTGCATTTAAAGCAAGCATTGCATAATATAAAGATGAATGGTAAAATATATGCTAATAATTGAAAATCTTAAATTTTCTTAGAATGACCTTAAAGAGCAAGTAAAAAATACCATGAAAAGATGAAAAAGAGAACAAAAAAGAAAGAAAAAGCTTTTATTTTAGGACCTTTAATGGAACATTTGTCCTGCTTTTTTTCCCAAACAAAAGACCTGCATTTTCATTTTGCACTGGGTTCAACAAATTATGTACCTGGCACTGTCTGTGCTGAGGCTGTTCTGGAATTCCCTTCCCACCTCTGCCAACCAATTTAATGCACAGTTTCATGCTAACCATTTAACTTTAGAATCCCTTAGGGTCCATTCTTAGACTCCCTCCCTTCCTTTCTTTCCACACCCTTCACTCTTCTATTTTTTCAACTCTTATTTTTTTATTCCACAGTTTGTCATTGGAGATGTAGTACCTACACTCATGGCTTCAAATACATTCAGAGATATACTTTCTTCTATCTTTATACCAAAACATTTTGCATGTTAGCCCTTCAAAAACTTAAGACAAAATTTTTATCTCTCCAACACCACAACCTCCATCTCTCTCCCTACCTATGCTTTCTTCTCCATTGAATTATATCTCAGACATGAAATTTACATCTATGAAGATTTCCAAGCTTCAGTGTTAACTTTGCCAAAAGTACTATGAATTCTATCTACCAAGTTCTCTCACCCCGCCTCTTAGCTCATGATTATTACTCCAGTTTAAACTCTTACCATCTCTTTTGGACTAACGCAGCACTCTCTGAAATGGGTGACCTATTTCTAGTCTTTATTCTCTCTGGTCCCTCTTCCACATTACTTTCAAAGTTGTTTTTCTTATGTGATTTTCATTCCTCTTCTTATAAAGTTACAATGAATCTTCCTTTCCTATAGGAGGAGGTTTAAAACCCTAAGCATCCCAACTACAGTATTCAACCTCCATTCTCTGCCACCCATCCCTACACTGTTTTATGACTAACCACTTCTCAGTACTGTTGTACAGTTGCACAACTCTGCACTTTGGTGTTCATAGTGCTTCTCCCTAAATGCCCTCTGTTGGCCATTTTGTCAAATTCCTTTCCTGAGGCTCAAATCAAATGTCACCTCCTATTGGAAGACTTTTGTAAAAACAATTAAAAAATAATTTTTCCCATTATTTTTACTCCAATAGATCGTTACACATAACTCAGTGTCACCTTGATTTGGGTCATTTTTTGTTCTGTTAGCTTCCCTCAATGTATTTATGCTCTTGCAGTACAAAAGCATGTGTTAATAGATATAATGCCTTATCCAAAGCTTTGCCATAATTGTAGAGATTCCAGGAAACAGTGTAAAATACCTATCTTAAAAAATGTCACAAATATTGTCATCAGTTTATTATAAGTTAGGGAGGCTTAGCTATGAAGGCTGCTATGACTGAAGCAACATAAGCTGTGGGTGTGTGGAAGCTGGGGTGGGGTCAGAGAAAATATCCTATGATTAAGAAATAAATATGGCTGAAGGGTCAGGACCCTAAGAAAGAAGCTGGGTCACTCAATACATAGTAATCTCAAGGAATTACCAATTTAATCACAATCAAGATGGCTTTGTATATGCAAGTGACTTGATACTAGGAGATTCTAGGCAACTAGGGAAACATGTAAAGATGGGGAGGTCATGGTTTATTTCTGGGTTATCAGCCAGCATAGAGCTTGATTCCAGATGTCCACAAAGGAGAATCCATTTAGGGAACAACTATCAGTTCTCAAGAAAGGATCTGGCACAGCTAACATTCAAGGCAGAGTATCACTTCTTCAGTGAGAATGAATGAAAGATGGGCATTTGATGTTCCAAGCAGAGGATGTAAGCAGCCTAAATAATCTAATCCTGTAATCCAGCTAATGTTATAATAAGGTTTACAGAGGACAGTCACAGGAAGGAAACAATTTGGGCAAGAAACCACACATATATTCAGTGGACATTTCTGGATATTAGGGAAATGAAGACAAAGACAAAATCCCTTGTTTCTAGGATAATTATAATAATAGCAGCCACCATTTATTCAATACCACTTAGTAACTAATACTGCCCTAGGGTTGAAAATCTAGTCCCTGCACAACTTTGCAGGGAAGAGACTACCTTGTCTCAGATCCCTCAGCTAATAAGTGCTTGAGTTGGGATTGAAATGTCAGGTTGCAAGATCTAGATATGATGAATTTTAAGGACAACTTATTGTTCAATGAAGGGAGTGAGGCTCTGCTTATTCTTCATGTCCTTTTGTCTTCACTGGCTCCCATGTTCCGTGTTGGGACAGATCTCAGCTGAGCCTTCCAGTGAATGGCATCCCTCACTCCAGAGAGGTCAGGGAAGAATTGAGGAACACAAGGGAATGAGGGCTATGGTCTTTTGCCCATTGGTCAGACCTGTATCAAATTCTGCCAGTAAGGAGAATTACTTCCCTCTACACAGAGCTAGTTTTTCTCATTTCTGTTTACTATCACCAATCACTTATACATAGGAACTTAAAAAAAAAAAGATTATTTCTGTCACCTCCTAAATCTATTTATACTTGAAGCATATGGTGTAGTATGACAAGTTGTCACTTTTATGAACATCAATCAACAATATTTTGAGATGCTATTTTATGACAATAAAGATATTATTCAAACCCCTTGACAGTGTTATTATCTATCTATCAGTGATTAGCATAACATATGCCCTCCTTAATAACCATATTTCACTCAGCAACACATTTTATTGAGGAAGCCCCATGTCCTGGACTCTATTTATGGTTTGAGTAATGCCCTACTAAAAATAACAGATGTTTCCTGCCCTCCTAGGGCTTAAGTTCAAGTGGTGAAAGACAAGAAACCTAAGCATAATAAACCTATATTTCTGTATGATATGGTGTATATAATAAAGTGTACAACTGGATATTTCTAATATATAAAGAGAGTATGTATGTGCATATGTATAACCTGTATGCTTAAAGTAAAAAAAAATTGGAGCAGATTTGGAGGGGAGGGTATCACAAGTTCAGAGCTGGTGGGTAGAAGACAGCAGAATGGTCATGTTTGATCTTGCTGAGGAAGCCAAATTGAAGAAGATGAGAGCTGTGTAGATAGAAGAGGAAAAATATCCCACAAAGAGCAAATAGCCAATGCAGTGTTAAGGTAGGTGTGTGTTAGACATTGTCTGAGAACATCAGGAAAGCCAGTGTGATGGAGTCGGTAAGTAAGAGGGAGACAGATAGAGGATGAAGTCAGAGAACAAGGCAGAATGAATAAAATCAGATTCCAAGAATTTTAGGCCATTTTAAGGACCCGTCTTGTATTCTGAGAAACAAAATTATGCCAGAGGTTTAGGCAGAGAAGTGATATGATCTCAGTGATCACTCTGGCTGGACTGTGGAGAACTGATCGGTGGGTGAGGGTGAGAGTGAGGCAGGCATAGAGGCAGGGAGACCAGTTAGAAGGCTAATGCCCGAGTCCAGATGAGAAATGACCATGGCTCAGGGCAAGTATCAGCAGTGAAGGCTTGGGAAATGCTCGGAATCTGGACATATTTTGAAGGTCAGGCCAACAGGATTTGCTAAAACATTGGATTAATTTTATTTATTTTGCAATCAGTTTTATTAAGCAGAGAGAAGTATCTTAAGCACCCTCTGAAGACAAATAAGGGGAATTATGCAAACCAATTTTTCTAGACATGCTACAAATAGATTTATCTGAAATTTTATCAACTATAAAGCTGTGTCTAACAGCAGCTCTATTGCAATGCAGAAGTCTGATAAGTTTATAATGACTTTCCTGATGATAGCCCTGAGGCACAGAAAGACCATATGACTTCTGCATCTGCCATGAATTAACAAGTTATGTTCAGTATGAAATATATGTTTAGTGTTTTCTATTTAGACTTATTCTTGGAAATTTATTTGTGACTTCATGTTGAATGAAGGAACTCTCAATTAACCATAATATTTAATAATTCAGGTTCTCTGCACCCTGATCATATGATAGTATAACACATGTATGCTTTTGTGTTTATGTGTTTGTATGTGTGTGGACTTGGGTATGGATTTGTGTGTTTGTACGTCACAGGAATTCAAAATACAGCGGAAGGACCTAATGATACAGTATGAACCATTGAGAGAGTAGATGGTAGAATTAGAAAATACTGAAAGAGAAGAAGACACAAGCTAAGGACATAAGATTTGATAACATTGACTCTGAAATTTTGTAACTGTGGTACAAATGCTGGGATTATGAATGTATGTTGATGAACAGTGTATTAGTTTTCTAAGGCTGCAATAACACTGGAGCACAAACGGTGCTTAAGACAAAAAATGTGTCATGTCACAGTTCTAAAATCTAGAAGTCTAAAAAAAGTGTTGGCAGAGTCATGCTCTCTCTAAAACCAACAGAAGTAAATTTTTCCCTGCTTCTTCCTGGCTTCTAGTGGTGGCTCTCCATCCTTAGTGTTCCTTGGCTTAATTATGTCACTCCAGTTTCTGCCTTTGTTGTCACATGGCATTCTCTCTGTCTCGGCATTTTCCTGTAAGGATACCCTACCGCCCTAACGCAAACTGTTCAGAGTCTTTATTCATTTTCTAGACTGTTTACCTATATCTGTAAAAACCTTGAGTTATACTATTGTATTTTCTGGTAATACGGAAGAAGACTGGAAGATGGACAAATCCTAGAATACCCAGTCTGTGACTTACAAGCTCTTTGGCTTTAGAAAAGTTATCTGTGTTAGCTCTATTGAGCATCTGTAAAATGGGACTACCACTAATTTTGTGGAGTAATTTTTGAGGGAATATATGAATAAGTATATAATTCCTGTCAGAGAGTCACCTAAATGTTAGCCTCTCCCTAAACGTTTGTTTGTTTGTTTGTTTGTTTGTTTGTTTGTTTGTTTCACTCTTTAGTTTCTACACTACTCTCTCAACCACATTTAATACCTGTCTTGTCTTTAAACTTTGAATATTTGAAATCTAAATTTGGTATTTGCCCTGAATTTTATTCTTATATACTCTACTTTGACTTGTTCACTTACTGTTGACAAATTTACCTAATCTGACATTTGATTTCTGGACGTAGCCACACTCTTGTGTCTCTCTTGGTTCCAAATGCATAGCTGTAGTTCATTCAGGGATTTCTAACCCTTTCCTGGGTCTCTTTAATTCCTATTTATACTTTTTAATATGTACCAGTTACAGAAGATTCAATAGCTAAGGCTCTGAGGCAATCACTACCAGTTTCCCTGGAGTCCCTAAATTTCATATGGGAGTCTGTCTTCCTTTCTTTGTCCTGCATTCACAAACTTGATAGTACACAGTATCTAACCACTATACTCTCAGCTTTGAATTGCAAGATCTTTTAAGTATAGAAACCACATTATTTCCTATATTCCAATGGTATCTCTCTGCTCTTTCCCTTCCCTTTCCTCTGAATTTCCCATGACATTTTGCTTTCTAAGTACAATTTAAGACTGAAAAAAAAAAACAAAAACAAGATATGGTTCAATCCATATTTGCAATGGATAAAATTCTGTATATAATTTGGGAACTTCAGATGGTAAGGTACAACTGTTTTGATTTAAGATTGTAATGTGCTATATTTTTCTATTTGATTTTTCAGTCTATGTTCTTTTGAGTGAAGTTGCTCTAGGTACCATTTCCCTTAGACTTTGGATAAATTTTTATTTACTCTAGTGTTTTTTCATCTCTTCTCTTGATGCCAGTGCTTCTGTCACTCCTTGCAGCAATGATGAGCATTCTATAATGGAAGGAAATAAAATAAAGTTGTATTGTATCATTTTGACAGCTGAAATCAATAAGAGTGAAATTTTGTTCTTTTAGACTATTTAATATTTATACCTGAAGGTATATAACTATCATTGTTTATACTTAAAAGGGCTTCTAAAAAAAAAAAGCAATAGGGCCTACAAATAAAATTGTATATTTTTCACAAACTGGAGAAGATACTTATTTTATTAACCCCACAGGCATTACCCCCCAATTTTATACTCTTTTAATTTTTAAAAGCATAAGAGATAAGGGCATCTGAGTGGCTCAGTCAGTTAAGCATCAAAACTTCTTAGTTTTGGCTCAGGTCATGACCTCTGACAGCGTGGAGCCTGATTAGGATTCTCTCTCCCTCTCTCTCTGCCCATCCTCCACTCACACTCTCAAACAAAATAAATCAACATTAAAAACTTTTTTTAAAAGCACAAGAGATAAATAGTGTCAGTTTTGATTCCACAAAGTAAGAGTGTAAACTGAAACATGCATGTAAGGGATTTGCACTTTTTAATTAATGCCCCATAGAAATTAGAATATCATTTTCCATAGTGTCCTTACTACAGTGTGGGGGTTTTGAATTTAGGCTGCATAGTCAAACCATCTAATTCTAAATCTACTTAGTAATGGTATGATCTTGGGAATACTTAACTACTCCCTGCCTCACGTTATTCCCTTTAAAATGGGAATAATAATCATAACCACTACAGATAGCTCTTGTGAGGATTAAACTAGACCATGCATGTGCTGTGCTTAACAAAGGATCTGGAGGTAGTGAGCCTAGATAAATGTAGTGGTCATTATTTTAACAGTACAATCAATAAAAGTGCAAAACAAATTCTCTGGACAACATTTAATCAAATTAAGAGAAAAAAAATACATGGTGAAGAAAATCTGTCCACAGTTGGCATGGGAAACAAAGTATATATATCTCCTGGTGTCCCCTACAGTGGCTGTGCTTCTCAACCCTGCTGGTATCATAGGGTCATAGCAAGGAGGACTAGGTGTCTAATACAAACACAGAAGATTGGAATGTTTCTTTCTGAGTCAACTGTATTTCAAGCCAGAGACTGTGGTAGACATTACTAATGATTAAAACAAACAAAATTAAGGAAATAATAGTTTGGAAAAAATATGTGACTTTCCAAATGAAAAGAATCTAGGAAAAATAAATTTCTAGTATAAACTAGAAAAGGCATTATTAGAAGTACCAGCCATTAAATAAGGAAGCAGATATAACCTTTGTAGTTACAATTAATCAGCTCGTCTTATCCCCTCCCCTGTAAGAAAACAGAAACAAGAAAACAAATTATTTCTAAATCATCCCCACTTCTAATTCATCATCAAAATATCTTTTGCAGATTTTTATATAACTTTTACAGAATTTATATGTATATAAATTCAGTATTGTAAAAGATAGGGATTTTTGTTTTGTATAAATTTAATTTTTCTAAAAAACTTAAATGATTTTATTTGTATTTTATTACCTTGGTTCTTATTGTCTTTATTTTCTAGTGATAGAAATCAATATTAATCCATTTTTTTTTGTTTAGTTTATTTAAAAAGGACATTTATGGAGAGGTTTCATTTTTTTTTAAACGTTTATTTACTACTGAGAGAGACACACAGCGTGAGCAGGAGAGGGGTAGAGAGAGGAGGACACAGAAGCCGAAGCAGGCTCCAGGCTCTGAGCCGTCAGCACAGAGCCCGACACGGGGCTCGAATTCACAAACCGCGAGATCATGACTTGAGCTAAAGTCGGTCACCCAACCGACTGAGCCACCCAGGCGCCCCTGGAGAGGTTTCATTTTAATTCCAAGCCAAAAATTACTAAATCACAAGCAAAAAATTAAATTCATATTAATATTCTTTTATTTATTTTACCATATAGGCAATATCAGGACTCCAACTTTTATATAATAAATATTTGTGTGCCTAGATTTTTAACAGAACCATTAATAGTAAAGATAAAAGTAAAAACACAAGATTATACTTTAGTATGTGTAACTTCTCTAGGATAGAACTAATGGGGTTTTTTTGGTTTTTGTTGTTGTTGTTGGTATTTTTTTTATTTTTATTTTTTCAATATATGAAATTTATTGTCAAATTGGTTTCCATACAACACCCAGTGCTCATCCCAAAAGGTGCCCTCCTCAATACCCATCACCCACCCTCCCCTCCCTCCCACCCCCCATCAACCCTCAGTTTGTTCTCAGTTTTTAACAGTCTCTTAAGCTTTGGCTCTCTCCCACTCTAACCTCTTTTTTTTTTTTTTTTCTTCCCCTCCTCCATGGGTTTCTGTTAAGTTTCTCAGGATCCACATAAGAGTGAAAACATATGGTATCTGTCTTTCTCTGTATGGCTTATTTCACTTAGCATCACACTCTCCAGTTCCATCCACGTTGCTACAAAGGGCCATATTTCATTCTTTCTCATTGCCATGTAGTACTCCATTGTGTATATAAACCACAATTTCTTTATCCATTCATCAGTTGATGGACATTTAGGCTCTTTCCATAACTAGGCTATTGTTGAGAGTGCTGCTATAAACATTGGGGTACAAGTGCCCCTATGCATCAGTACTCCTGTATCCCTTGGGTAAATTCCTAGCAGTGCGATTGCTGGGTCATAGGGTAGGTCTATTTTTAATTTTCTGAGGAACCTCCACACTGCTTTCCAGAGTGGCTGCACCAATTTGCATTCCCACCAACAGTGCAAGAGGGTTCCCATTTTTCCACATCCTCTCCAGCATCTATAGTCTCCTGATTTGTTCATTTTGGCCACTCTGACTGGCGTGAGGTGATATCTGAGTGTGGTTTTGATTTGTATTTCCCTGATAAGGAGCGACGTTGAGCATCTTTTCATGTGCCTGTTGGCCATCCGGATGTCTTCTTTAGAGAAGTGTCTATTCATGTTTTCTGCCCATTTGTCACTGGGTTATTTGTTTTTCGGGTGTGGAGTTTGGTGAGCTCTTTATAGATTTTGGATACTAGCCCTTTGTCTAATATGTCATTTACAAATATCTTTTCCCATTCCGCTGGTTGCCTTTTAGTTTTGTTGGTTGTTTTCTTTGCTGTACAGAAGCTTTTTATCTTCATAAGGTCTCAGTAGTTCATTTTTGCTTTTAATTCCCTTGCCTTTGGGGATGTGCTGAGTAAGAGATTGCTACGGCTGAGGTCAGAGAGGTCTTTTCCTGCTTTCTCCTCTAGGGTTTTGATGGTTTCCTGTCTCACATTCAGGCCCTTTATCCCTTTTGAGTTTATTTTTGTGAATGGTGTGAGAAAGTGGTCTAGTTTCAACCTTCTGCATGTTGCTGTCCAGTTCTCCCAGCACCATTTGTTAAAGAGACTTTTTTCCATTGGATGTTCTTTCCTGCTTTGTCAAAGATGAGTTGGCCATACGTTTGTGGGTCTAGTTCTGGGGTTTCAATTCTATTCCATTGGTCTATGTGTCTGTTTTTGTGGCAATACCATGCTGTCCTGATGATTACAGCTTTGTAGTAGAGGCTAAAGTCTGGGATTGTGATGCCTCCTGCTTTGGTCTTATTCAAAATTACTTTGGCTATTCGGGGCCTTTTGTGGTTCCATATGAATTTTAGGATTGCTTGTTCTAGTTTCAAGAAGAATGCTGGTGCAATTTTGATTGGGATTGCATTGAATGTGTAGATAGCTTTGGGTAGTATTGACATTTTGACAATATTTATTCTTCCAATCCATGAGCAGGGAATGTCTTTCCATTTCTTTATATCTTCTTCACTTTCCTTCATAAGCTTTCTATAGTTTTCAGCATACAGATCTTTTACATCTTTGGTTAGATTTATTCCTAGGTATTTTATGCTTCTTGGTGCAATTGTGAATGGGATCCGTTTCTTTATTTGTCTTTCTGTTGCTTCATTGTTAGTGTATAAGAATGCAACTGATTTCTGCACATTGATTTTGTATCCTGCAACTTTGCTGAATTCATGTATCAGTTCTAGCAGACTTTTGGTGGAGTCTATCGGATTTTCCATGTATAATATCATGTCATCTGCAAAAAGCGAAAGCTTGACTTCATCTTTGCCAATTTGGATGCCTTTGATTTCCTTTTGTTGTCTGATTGCTGATGCTAGAACTTCCAGCACTATGTTAAACAACAGCGGTGAGAGTGGGCATCCCTGTCGTGTTCCTGATCTCAGGGAAAAAGCTCTCAGTTTTTCCCCGTTGAGGATGATGTTAGCTGTGGGCTTTTCATAAATGGCTTTTATGAAGTTTAAGTATGTTCCTTCTATCCCGACTTTCTCAAGGGTTTTCATTAAGAAAGGGTGCTGGATTTTGTCAAAGGCCTTTTCTGCATCGATTGACAGGATCATATGGTTCTTATCTTTTCTTTTATTAATGTGATGTATCACGTTGATTGATTTGCGAATGTTGAACCAGCCCTGCATCCCAGGAATGAATCCCACTTGATCATGGTGAATAATTCTTTTTCTATGCTGTTGAATTCGATTTGCTAGTATCTTATTGAGAATTTTTGCATCCATACTCATCAGGGATATTGGCCTGTAGTTCTCTTTTTTTACTGGGTCTCAGTCTGGTTTAGGAATCAAAGTAATACTGGCTTCATAGAATGAGTCTGGAAGTTTTCCTTCCCTTTCTATTTCTTGGAATAGCTTGAGAAGGATAGGTATTATCTGCTTTAAACGCCTGGTAGAACTCCCCTGGGAAGCCATCTGGTCCTGGACTCTTATTTGTTGGGAGATTTTTGATAACCGATTCAATTTCTTCGCTGGTTATGGGTCTGTTCAAGCTTTCTATTTCCTCCTGATTGAGTTTTGGAAGAGTGTGGGTGTTTAGGAATTTGTCCATTTCTTCTAAGTTGTCCGATTTGTTGGCATATAATTTTTCATAGTATTCCCTGATAATTGTTTGTATCTCTGAGGGATTGGTTGTAATAATTCCATTTTCTTTCATGATTTTATCTATTTGGGTCATCTCCCTTTTCTTTTTGAGAAGCCTGGCTAGAGGTTTATCAGTTTTGTTTATTTTTTCAAAAAACCAACTCTTGGTTTCGTTGATCTGCTCTACTGTTTTTTTAGATTCTATATTGTTTATTTCTGCTCTGATCTTTATTATTTCTCTTCTTCTGCTGGGTTTAGGCTGCCTTTGCTGTTCTGCTTCAATTTCCTTTAGGTGTGCTGTTAGATTTTGTATTTGGGATTTTTCTTGTTTCTTGAGATAGGCCTGGATTGCAATGTATTTTCCTCTCAGGACTGCCTTCGCTGCATCCCAAAGCATTTGGATTGTTGTATTTTCATTTTTGTTTGTTTCCATATATTTTTTAATTTCTTCTCTAATTGCCTGGTTGACCCACTCATTCTTTAGTAGGGTGTTCTTTTTTTTTTTTAATTTTTTAACATTTATTTATTTTTGAGACAGAGAGAGACAGAGCATGAACTGGGGAGGGGCAGAGAGACAGGGAGACACAGAATCTGCAACAGGTTCCAGGCTCTGAGCGGTCAGCACAGAGCCCGACGCAGGGCTCGAACTCACGGACCGTGAGATCATGACCTGAGCCGAAGTCGGCCGCTTAACCGACTGAGCCACCCAGGTGCCCCAATAGTAGGGTGTTCTTTAACCTCCATGCTTTTGGAGGTTTTCCAGACTTTTTCCTGTGGTTGATTTCAAGCTTCATAGCATTGTGGTCTGAAAGTATGCATGGTATGATTTCAATTCTTGTCTACTTATGAAGGGCTGTTTTGTGACCCAGTATATGATCTATCTTGGAGAATGTTCCATGTGCACTCGAGAAGCAAGTATATTCTGTTGCTTTGGGGTGCAGAGTTCTAAATATATCTGTCAAGTCCATCTGATCCAATGTATCATTCAGGGCCCTTGTTTCTTTATTGACCGTGTGTCTAGATGATCTATCCATTTCTGTATGTGGAGTGTTAAAGTCCCCTGCAATTACCACATTCTTATCAATAAGGTTGCTTATGTTTATGAGTAATTGCTTTATATATTTGGGGGCTCCGGTATTCGGCACATAGACATTTATAATTGTTAGCTCTTCCTGGTGGATAGACCCTGTAATTATTATATAATGCCCTTATTCATCTCTTGTTACAGCCTTTAATTTAAAGTCTAGTTTGTCTGATATAAGTATGGATACTCCAGCTTTCTTTTGGCTTCCAGTAGCATGATAAATAGTTCTCCATCCCCTCACTCTCAATCTAAAGGTGTCCTCAGATCTCAAATGAGTCTCTTGTAGACAGCAAATAGGTGGGTCTTGTTTTTTTATCCATTCTTATACCCTATGTCTTTTGGTTGGCACATTTAATCCATTTACATTCAGTGTTATTATAGAAAGATACGGGTTTAGAGTCATTGTGATGTCTGTATGATTTATGCTTGTAGTGATGTCTCTGGTACTTTGTCTCACATGATCCCCCTTGGGATCTCTTGTAAGGCTGGTTTCGTGGTGACAAATTCCTTCAGTTTTTGTTTGTTTGGGAAGACCTTTATCTCTCCTTCTATTCTAAATGACAGACTTGCTGGATAAAGGATTCTCGGCTGCATATTTTTCCTGTTCAGCACATTAAAGATCTCGTGCCAATCCTTTCTGGCCTGCCAAGTTTCAAAAGAGAGATCAGTCACAATTCTTATAGTCTCCCTTTATATGTGAGGGCATGTTTATCCCTAGCTGCTTTCAGAATTTTCTCTTTATCCTTGTATTTTGCCAGTTTGACTATGATATGTTGTGCAGAAGATCGATTCAAGTTATGTCTGAAGGGAGTTCTCTGTGCCTCTTGGATTTCAATGCCTTTTTCCTTCCCCAGGTCAGGGAAGTTCTCAGCTATAATTTCTTCAAGTACCCCTTCAGCACCTTTCCCTCTCTCTTCCTCCTCTGAGATACCAATTATGCGTATATTATTTCTTTTTAGTGTATCACTTAATTCTCTAATTTTCCCCTCATACTCCTGGATTTTTTTATCTCTCTTTTTCTCAGCTTCCTCTTTTTCCATAACTTTATCTTCTAGTTCACCTATTCTCTCCTCTGCCTCTTCAATCTGAGCCATTGTCGTTTCCATTTTGTTTTGCATTTCGTTTAAAGTGTTTTTCAGCTCCTCCTGACTGTTCCTTAGTCCCTTGATCTCTGTAGCCAGAGATTCTCTGCTGTCCTCTATACTGTTTTCAAGCCCAGTGATTAATTTTATGACTATTATTATAAATTCACTTTCTGTTATATTGTTTAAATCCTTTTTGATCAGTTCATTGGCTGTTGTTATTTCCTGGAGATACTTCTGAGGGGAATTCTTCCGTTTGGTCATTTTGGATAGTCCCTGGAGTGGTGCGGGCCTGCAGGGCACTTCCCCTGTGCTGTGGTGTATAACTGGAGTTGGTGGGCGGAGCCGCAGTCAGCCTTGATGTCTGCCCCCAGCCCACCGCTGGGGCCACAGTCAGACTGGTATGTGCCTTCTCTTCCCCTCTCCTAGGGGTGGGATTCACTGTGGGGTGGCGTGGCCCGTCTGGGCTACTTGCACACTGCCAGGCTTGTGGTGCTGGGGATCTGGCATATTAGCTGGGGTGGGTAGGCAAGGTGCACGGGGGCAGGAGGGGCAGGCTTAGCTCGCTTCTCCTTAGGTGATCCACTTTAGGAGGGGCCCTGTGGCAGCGGGAGGGAGTCAGACCCACTGCCGGAGGTTTGGCTCCGCAGAAGCACAGAGTTGGGTGTTTGCGCGGAGCGAGCAAGTTCCCTGGCAGGAACTGGTTCCCTTTGGGATTTTGGCTGGGGGGTGGGTGGGGGAGATGGCGCTGGCGAGCGCCTTTGTTCCCTGCCAAGCTGAGCTCTGCCATCCGTCGGGGGGCTCAGCAGCTCTCCCTCCCTTTGTCCTCCAGCCTGCCCGCTTTCTGAGCAGAGCTGTTAACTTATGACCTCCCAGATACTAAGTCACACTTGCTGTCGGAACACACTCCGTCTGGCCCCTCCGTTTTTGCCAGCCAGACTCGGGGGCTCTGCTTGGCCGGCAGGCTGCCCCTCTGCCTGGCTCCCTCCCGCCAGTCCGTGCAGCGCGCACCGCCTCTCCTCCCTTCCTACCCTCTTCCGTGGGCCTCTTGTCTGTGCTGGGCTCCGGATACTCCGTTCTGCTAATCCTCTGGCGGTTTTCTGGGTTATTTAGGTAGGTGTAGGTGGAATCTAAGTGATCAGCAGGACACGCGGTGAGCCCAGCGTCCTCCTACGCCGCCATCTTCCTCTCTCCAGAACTAATGTTTAAACATAGTACAAGTTTTGGAGGAATTTTTTTTAAGTTACGCATAACTAGAGATGTGGGTGAGAGTAAACTTCTCAATGTGCTCTATGTGTCCAAATTTTAATAAGAATTATTTGCTTTTAATAAATGTGTAAGTAAAACCACATTTATTGGTTCTTGAAATTGAGAAATTATTCTTCATGCCTTTTTATCAGTATCATTCTCATGAACAAAGAGCTATTTGACCCCTTTATCCCTTTATATATGATTCCTATTTGAAGCTTTCTACTTAGTACTATCAATTTTTTTCTTCAAAAACTGCTTAACTGCTAATAACATATCAACCAAGCTAATATCCATGATTTAATGACGCTTTGAAATATTTTGTTTGCACCAAAGCATCTATTACCTTTCAAAGCTAACTTTGAGTTATTTCTTGAGGGAATTTATATCTTAGCACTTACAGATTTTCTAGAAAGGCAGATCTAGATTGAAATGGTAGACCTAAGTCTCCAGTCTCCTCACTTTGAAACTTGCCCTCATCCTGCATAATTAATTTCAATTGAATTCAAAGCAAATTTTCTCAAATACATTTTGATGTTTTTCTAAAAATGTTGGCATTTGAAATGGATTTAAGCTCCTTAGCATTTCTAATTTCTACTTGCCTTGGTATGAAATGAATTTAGGTAAGGAGATTGAAGAAGCATGAGTGTCCTAGGGGGAAAAATAATTGATTCCCATAAGGGAAATAAGTATTCCAGTCTACCTCCACACTTTACCTTTGGAAATGGCATTTTAAGCCAAGTTTTTAGTTCTTATGTCATCTATTATATTTGCTAATTATTAAAATATTGTTATACTTTTAAGGAAGAACTTACATGCTTTTCAAATATTGTTACTTCACATACTTTTTGTTCAGAAAAAATGTAATTCTAAAAATAAGGAAAAAATAGGAAACATCTGAAAACATAGTGAGGTTCCACTAATCTTCACACAACTATCATACCCTCTTTAGACCTGGTCACAATTAATTTGAGTCAACTACAGGGAAATGCATAAATTATAAATTCAGTTCAAATTTGAGAATTAAAATAAACACATTAGTATTAATTTATAGATCATGATAATGTGATTTGAAGACCAAATGAAGTCCAGGACCAGACCATGTAAGCCTCTAAAAATATTGGAAATATCACTTCTCATTTTTTTAACTCTTACTCTTTTTTCATGAGTAGAGAATCCCATACCTATGTTTTCTTCATTAAAAAAAAAAATCAACCCTGCTGTATGTCAACTTTAAATTCTCAAGCCTATCTGGGTGGCTGGCTGAAGCATGACAAGTCAAAGGAATTGGCATAAATGAAAGAGATCTCAGCTGAAGGATTAGATTATGAGTTTTCAGATGCTAGGGAAAAGGGTTTTCACATAGCATGATGCCTTAGTGATTTTTGTTTTACTGCTGTGTAACAAGTTACCACAATCTTGGTGGCTTTTAATAACACAAATGTAATACCTTACAGATTCTATAGGCTAGAGCCCAGGTACAGTGTGAATAGATTATTTGCTATGGTGCTGATTCCCATCTGGACTTAGGGTCCTTTTTCAACTTACTACTGAAGAATGAAGAATTCATTTACTGGCTCTTGTAGGACTGAGGTGCCTGTCTTCTCACTAGCTATCAGCTGGGTATAGCTCTCAGCTTCTAGTGGTCATTCTCAGGGTCATGCCCCAGAACCCCCTATGTCAGTGAGAGAAAAACTCTCTGGCATCTAATCTGTCTCACCCTTTGAGTCTTTTTGACTTCCTCTTCTGCCACCAGTGGAAGAAACGTCTTTGATTTTAAGGGTTCATTTAATTACATTAGGCCCACATATATAATCTTCTCTTTCATAATAGCATAATCATAATCAGAGTGAGAGATTTTCATATTCACAGGACCTATCCACACTCAAAGGGAGAAGATTATTCAAGAATTAGGGTCATTCGAAGGGTCATCTTATTATTCTGCCTCCAACACAGGATAATCCAGAAAACTGTGATGTCACAGTACAAAGGGGTAGTTGGAAATCAAAAGACACAAGCAACAAGTAGATTTTCAGCTGATAAACCATTGTCAGTGTCCTACTTTCCTGGATCTAGTCTGAGAAAATAGATACAGACAGAAGTGGATTCTCAGTGTTGAGGCTGAGATCAGTATTTGAGTATTTATAAGTAAAAAAGGGGTAAGACATGAGAAGTGACCAGTGGCAGTGTTTGTGATTCTGACTCAGGGTAGCAGTTCCCAGAATAGGGCCAAGTGTGCCTCATGATTAAGTTATATGTTATTTAAAAACACTTTCAGTCATTTTCCTGAAAAACTAATGCATAAATATATTAAGGATTTTCCATGTGATAGGAGTAGGCTAAACACAGTGATTTTAACTTCTCAGTTTATCTTCCCAGAAATTCCTCAAGGTTCTGTGATAACCTAGAACAAGCAGATGTAATAGTTGCTCTGTGATGGTGAGAACTTTTCCACAGTATCTTTACAAGGACACTTCCTCTGTTCAGTTGTGTGCTTATAATTATGTGTGATTGTCCATATGCCTTCAGCACACACTAGAAAATGAGCTGTTTAAAAGCAAGACTTGGGGGCGCCTGGGTGGCGCAGTCGGTTAAGCGTCCGACTTCAGCCAGGTCACGATCTCGCGGTCCGTGAGTTCGAGCCCCGCGTCAGGCTCTGGGCTGATGGCTCGGAGCCTGGAGCCTGTTTCCAATTCTGTGTCTCCCTCTCTCTCTGCCCCTCCCCCGTTCATGCTCTGTCTCTCTCTGTCCCAAAAATAAATAAAAAACGTTGAAAAAAAATTAAAATAAAATAAAATAAAATAAAAAAATAAAAGCAAGACTTGGGGCACCTGGGTAGCTCAGTCAGTTAAGTGGCTGACTTCAGCTCATGATTTGTGAGTTCAAGCTCCACGTCGGGCCCTGTGCTGACAGCTCAGAGCCTGAAGCCTGCTTCAGAGTCTATGTCTCACTCTCTCTCTGTCCCTCCCCACTCATGCTCTCTTGCTGTCCCTCAAAAAATTAAAAAACAAAAAAAATATATAAAAATAAAAAGCAAGATGTGTCTCATTTTTGTGTCCTTAGTATTGAGCACAGAGGTATGTATTCAGTATAGATTTGATTCATTTTTTTATATCTAAAAACATATTTTTGTGGTAAACTTTGTATGGCATGAAACTGGATTTATGTTTGGGAAGTTGAATTCTATTCCAGTTCCCCTTAGATTATTCTGAGATTATGTGCAAGTTACTTCTTAGTGCCAGCCAGTAACCCCTACTTCTTCCTGTGACAAAGTGAAGACTTGAATAAGATTTTCTCTGATTTTAAACTTCTATGAGAACTGGGTGTTGTATGTGAGCAATAAATAGCTAAATTCCATACCTGAAGCTAATCTTACACTGTATGTTAACTAACTGGAATTTAAATAAACACTTGAAAAAATAAAATAAAATAAGCTTCTATGAGCTGTTTTCTACATTATAAAATTGTTTTATTTTGACCTGTCTCAAATTGGAGTTTTCAACCTGACTCAAGTTTTAGAAATGTGATGAATGAAAACCAAATGGTCATTTTTCCAGTGCATCCCCTGTGTGGTTTGCTATTCGTTGTTAGTACTTTTATTCAGATGAAATATGACATTAAAAAATAATTTCACCTATTTAAACAAATAACTTCTAGCATGAAACTGGTAGTATTTTTGCCTCAGTTCATTTATCTTAAAATGTAATTGAAAAGTACCTGTGTTAAAGAGAAGTACTACTATTTGTTTACTATTCATTTCTTTCAGACACACAGCCAGCAATAGAAACACCCATACTTCTTTCTTCTGTCTCCTTAGAAATGGTTTCTATAGCAACTGAGTATATTGAGCTGGATACCCAAGGAATGCCACATAAGATTCTATGCCTTTATATTGTAAAACAGTCTTTACATGATCTTTTATTTTTCAGCTTAAAAATAATTAATATCAAGTCAGTTTGAACTCTTTTGTTAACAAGTAATATACAAAATATACAATGAACAATGAAGCAAAATTTTGATTTATTTCTTTAATCTCAATTAAGTAGATTAACTCAAGCTAGTCACATCATTTTTAATCCATAAATGTTCCCACACTTTACATCTTTGATATCAATTTCAAGAATACTGCTAAATTATTTCATGAAAGTTATTACATTCAGTACAAATCTTCATTGTGGTTAACTATAAGACATGAAATATAAAGTCTGTCTTATTCATGTATATAATGTATTTTACACAAACAGTCTTTTAAATAATTAAAAATATTCATGGTATAAATTAATAAACACTGTGTGATATCAAATGATCTTTCTGGAGCTAATATGATGCATAGCACTTGGAAATCATTTTTTTCCTACAATGAAATATTCAAAACAAGGTGAGTTTTTATAGAAAGGGAATGTAATTTAAAACAGTATATAAGTAATTTATAAAATAAAAAGGCTCCATTTTATATATGATACAGTGTCTATTTGTGGTTTGTGCTGTGTTTCTTTTGTTTTCATTTAGGGGCTTATCAACATTGATCTCTTCATCTGTTCCTGTTCTGGATCTACTTCATGATTTCTCAAAAACTTTTACTTTCTCTTAAAATATATCAACAGTTGTCCGTATATGCCCAAAAGAAAGGCTTTTCCTCTCATGCCAGAGTTATTTTCCTTAATGTTATACTCAAGCTGTTTCCTGAATTTAAGACAGCTTTCATCTTCAAATCCTGGTGTAGTCTTATTTTGGTTTCAAGGCCTTGTCAAAACTTCATTTCTCCAAGGAGCCATCCTTAGTGTCTCTCACCCTTTGACCCCCAATGGAATGAATCCTCATATTTTTTAGAACTAACTATATCTCTGTGTAGTCTTCTGTAATATTCATTTCCACATGTGATTTAGGCCCCTGCAAACTTTCTGTCTCATGCCTTTATTCCTCCATAGCACCCCACAGAGTAAATTGAAACCAGTGTCCGACAAAGGATTTCCGAATTGAATGGACTATCCTGAGGAAACCATTTTGTTGTTTCTATGTCAATGGATAACTTTTGTACTGAGGTAGGGAGAGTTTCTTATTAGTTATTTATATTAAGTTCAAATGCTGTAGAAACTTGAAAGGACATTATAAGCTGTTTTTATAACTATTGGATTTGACTAGGCGGAGGTCTTGGCACTTCCTCACCAATTTCTGCCTCTCTTTGGATGCTACTTCTTGGTCTCTTTTGTAGGTTCATCCTCCTTCACTTGATCTATCTTTGCTAGTCCTTTTCAGTCAAAGGAGAACTAAGGTCTTAACTTTCCTCTGCACACATTTCTTGAGCAATGTGCTTTCTGACATTATCAGATCCTTGTTGGGATTTCCCAACCTCACATAGTTATAATGATTAGTATAATCTGAAGACTTGAAGACAGACCTATACAGATCTCTGGAGGTCTCTGTGAAGCTCTGTTTTCTTTGGTACTGTGCTCAGTTAATTCTAGACTTCCTGGCATCCCTGAATTTTCAACTCTGTCTCCTCAACTCATGGATAATGCTATGGCAGGTTCAAACTCGTGCACCTATCCTAAAGTCCAAAGATTCTCTCTGGGTAGTATGATGGGATAATTAAAGGGATCTTTGTCATGAGTCACCGGTTGTCCAGTGTCTGAATACCTTTGTTTTGTATGTGTTATCCAGTTTCTAGTTGTTTAGAAGGGACAGTTAAATTTTACCTTTATTACTGTATTCATGGATGGAAGAGGAAATGAGCCTTATTTCTTACTGCTATTTAGGATATCTTTTTCATAAATTATATTTTCTTTTTCATGCAAAGTTCTTAGCATATATTTCATTTTTCTATTTCTTTTTTTGTTTATTTACTTTTCTAAAGTTATTGGGTGTTCTGATTTTGTTGCTGTTGTTGTTGTTATTGAAGTTTATATTTGAAGTCCAGTTAGTTAAATACAGTGTAACATTAGTTTCAGGTATAGAATTTAGTGATTCAATATTTACATACAGAACCCAGTGTTCATCACAAGTGCCCTCCTTAATATCCATCACCTATTTAACCCATCCCCACACCCACCTCCCCTCAAGTAAGCCCATTTGTTCTGTATAGTTAACAGCCTGTTTCCTTGTTTGTCTCTCTTTTTTTCCCCACCTACGTTCATCTTCTTTGTTTCTTAAATTTCATGTATGAGTAAAATCATATGGTATTGTCTTTCTCCAAATTTGACTTATTACATGTAGCCTAATATTCTCTAGCTCCATCCACATCATTGCAAATGACAAGATTTCGTACTTTTTTATGGCTGAGTAATATTCCAGTGTGTGTGTGTGTGTGTGTGTGTGTGTGTATCAGAACTTCTTTATCCATTCATCTGTTGATGGACATTGAAGCTCTTTCCATTATTTGGCTATTGTTGATAATGCTACTGTAAACATTGGGGTGCATGTATCCCTTTGAATCAGTATTTTTGTATCCTTTGGGTAAATATCTAGTGGTGCAATTGCTGGATCATCTCTGCAATTCTTAACAATATTCTATTTTTTCAAAGAATTTATTGACTTGAGCTTTATTTCAGACAGCTGTTTCTTCTACCTCCAATGTATCTTAGGTGTCTTCTAATTATGCTAGCAAATTTTTTCCTCATTCTCTACAATATTACAGTCACTATATTGCACCATAGTCATTTTATCTGACTCTCCTTTCACTTGACAGTGAGTTCCTTGAAAAAGGGGTCAAGTCTTATGTTTATTTGTGTCTGCAGTATGTAGTACAATGTTTGATACCTGGAATGTCTTCAACAGCTATTTGTTTAATACACATTATATTATTAAATTGGTAAATTAATGGCAAGCAACCAATTATTCTCAATATATAGATTTAAACTTATGCCTAGAAAATGTCAAGTTAACAGAGAGATCTTTGTTATTAAATTATAATATGTTGACTGCTTATAAAATTCATTTTACTAATTTAGCTCTGAGGTATACTATAGCTATTGAGGGATATTGAGAAAAATCATTTTCTGAGACTTTCTGTTGGATTTATGCTAGGAATTTTTTGGGTAAAAGCTTTACAAATAAAGGATCTATTGAAACAAATAATTTTTCCTTTTGGTAACTGTAAAGATTAGAGTCAAATGTGTGCCCTCCTCTGGCAATACATAGGATCCAATGCTTTGTAATTTCCCTACATGTTTCCTTTTTTATACGTGATTTTAGCATTTGCTTTATATACCACTTCATTTACTTGATGTCAAGAGCAGACTGATGTAGATCACATATAATGCATAACTACACAATTTAAAAAGTAGATTTAATTGTTAAACGTTAGCTAAAATGTGTAGTGCCTGAGATATACCCACCAGTACTGATTTAGAAAAGAATGTGAGCTAAGTGCCCATTCTTATCAGCTCTACCTTTTGACATAGACCTTAGGGAAGAACATACTGCTTACTCCTAATATCGCCAATGATGATAATGGTGATGGTGATGATAATGATAGCCATCATTTGTTTTATGATTACTACCAGTGGAGGCACTGTTTGTGGACTTTCCAAGTCTCACACACCTAGTCACCATCAGAGTCAGGGTTTGAACCTAAGTCTGCTCCCATATAGTCTATTTCTCTTACTTACACAAAGGAAAGTATTTCCTTTCAATAGAAAAAATATTGTTTTTTCCATTGACCTGTGAATACTGTATTATTAGTAAGGTAGGGTAGACTAAAGCACTATCTCATCATAGATGAATTGGCATAAGTTCTATTCCTTCTAGTGCAGAACACTACAGTTTACTGAGAAAAAAAAGGTAAACATTTTTTTAAATAATATTTTGAAAACCAGTGTTTAAAGTTCCAGACGGATATGACATTTATTTTTTGAAAGCAGGAACAATGTTGAATCCATACTTAGATAGTAATTGTAAATTATAAATTTAAAAAATAAAAACTGGTAGGTTTCTTTTTTTTTCTTTCATTTTCTGAGACATAAATCAAGATTCTTGAGAGCACTGGGGGGCCTGGGTGGTTCAGTCAGTTAAGCGGCTGACTTCAGCTCAGATCATGATCTCAAGGTTTGTGGGTTCAAGCCCCATGTAGGGCTCTCTGCTGTCAGCACAGAGCCTGCCTTGGATCCTCTGTCTCGCCCTTGCTTTGTCCCTCCCCTGCTCTTGCTCTCTCGCTCTCTCTCAAAATTAAATAAACATTTTTAAAAATGTCTTGAGAGGGGCGCCTGGGTGGCGCAGTCGGTTAAGCGTCCGACTTCAGCCAGGTCACGATCTCGCGGTCCGTGAGTTCGAGCCCCGCGTCAGGCTCTGGGCTGATGGCTCGGAGCCTGGAGCCTGTTTCCGATTCTGTGTCTCCCTCTCTCTCTGCCCCTCCCCCGTTCATGCTCTGTCTCTCTCTGTCCCAAAAATAAATAAAAAACGTTGAAAAAAAAAAATGTCTTGAGAGCATTTTGTTCCTTTTAAATTTTTGTTCTGATAATGTGCCATGTACATTTGAATCATAACCTACCTCAGTTGTTATATTGTTTATGATTATTAGATTAGTCTGTGGAATTTTCACTAGATGTCAACTCCGTGAGAAAAGGGACTATGTCTCTTTCATTAAGTATGGTAGACTTGGTACTCAGCAAAGTGTGTAGTGTAGTACACAGTAGACATTGATTAGATTGGTTGAATAAAAGAGTTAATTATAATGATGATTTATATAACATGCAAATATGTGACAAGTTTTCTTAGACATCACTATCTGGTTTAGATTTAGTGGAAATAATGAATATCATCCCTGCACTAATTATAAGAGGACAGTGAGAGTCCCTTTTAATTCCAAAGTCAAATTTGGTCTCAGGATTTTAAATACATGAGATTTCTCTATATAGCTTAATTATTGATGATTATATTAGTGTTTGTTTGAAAAGGCTCTCTGATGTTCTTTAAAGACCAAGAATTCTTTTTCATCTGCTTCAAAAAAGAAAAAGTAAAAAGAACACTATAAACTAGTTTGCTAGATCAGAGAATAAATATTGAATGCCAGAACTTTAGACTATGCATCTTTAATGAGCTCTAAGTCCAGAAAAAATAAGTTCCAGTAATAACCCAGAAAATGTGAAAACTTAGATGGTCATTGACCTTTTCTAGCCAACCAAATTAGGCATTTTGAGTATATAAATTTTTAATTCCATATGTAAAACTCAAATCAGCCATTTTAATATTAAAATCCAATTTTATTATTGTTTTACCATTATTGACTATGAAGTTAAAATGTTGGCATTATGCACAACCTTTAAAAAGTGAAGTATCTGTAGTTTACATATTGCATAGATTTGTAGTCAGAACTAGTTTTACCTTTGACAGTTGTACAATGTATGGAGAATAATTCATTTGTAAAACTCCAGTTAATGGTTGAAATGGATGTAAAAATTCAGTTAATGGTTACTTAGAAAAGTATCTGGCACTAAAAAAGACATAGAAAATGTTTTAAATGAAAAAGTGTATATTATATGCTGAAAATCATGTTACAAGTGCTAGTTATTAATTTTAAGGCTAGGGGCCTAAACATCTACCCATCAGTTATTAAAGATATAAATAAATGTATTGATTATCTAGGACAACCTCTTCACGTTTTCACATTAAAAAGATCCTCTCAGTTATTTGTTTAAATCTCCCTCCAATAAATTAGAGGCAGAGAGAAAAACAGACTGAAAATTAGATACTTTTTTTATATATATAATTTATTGTCAAATTGGTTTCCATACAACACCCAGTGCTCATCCCAACAATGCCCTCCTCAATGCCTATCACCCACTTTCCCCTCTCCCCATCCCCCATCAACCCTCAGTTTGTTCTCAGTATTTAAGTCTCTTATGGTTTGCCTCCTTCCCTCTCTGTAACTCCCCCCCCAACTTCCTTTCCCCCATGGTCTTCTGTTAAGTTTCTCAGGATCCACATATGAGTGAAAACATATGGTATCTGTCTTTCTCTGCCTAACTTATTTCACTTAGCATAATACTCTCCAGTTCCATCCACGTTGCTATAAATGGCCAGATTTCATTCTTTCTCATTTTTAAGTAATATTCCATTGTATATGTAAACCACATCTTCTTTCTCTATTTGTCAGTTGATGGACATTTAGGCTCTTTCCATAATTTGGCTATTATTGAAAGTACTGCTGTAAACATCGGGGTACAAGTGCCTCTATGCATCAGCACTCCTGTATCCCTTGGGGAGATTCCTAGCAGTGCTATTGCTGGTTCATAGGGTAGGTCTATTTTTAATTTTTTGAGGAACCTCCACACTGTTTTCCAGAGTGGTTGCACCAGTTTGTATTCCCACCAACAGTGCAAGAGGGTTCCCATGTCTCCACATCCTCTCCAGCATCTATAGTCTCCTGATTTGTTCATTTTAGCCACTCTGACAGGCGTGAGATCGTATCTGAGTGTGGTTTTGATTTCTATTTCCCAGATGAGGAGTGATGTTGAACATCTTTTCATGTGCCTGTTGGCCATCTGGATGTCTTCTTGAGAAAAGTGTATATTCATGTCTTCTGCCCATTTCTTCCCTGGATTATTTGTTTTTCGGGTATGGAGTTTGGTGAGTTCTTTATTGATTTTGGATATTAGCCAATACGTCATTTGCAAATATCTTTTCCCATTCTGTTGCTTGCCTTTTAGTTTTGTTGACTGTTTCCTTTGCAGAGCAGAAGCGTTTTATCTTCATGAGGTCCCAATAGTTCATTTTTGGTTTTAATTCTCTTGCCTTTGGAGATGTGTCAAGTAAGAAATTGCTGTGGCTGCGGTCAGAAAGGTTTTTTTCTGTTTTCTCCTCTAGGGTTTTGATGGTTTCCTGTCTCACATTCAGGTCCTTCATCCATTTTGAGTTTATTTTTTGTGAATGGTGTAAGAAAGTGGTCTAGTTTCATTCTTCTGCATGTTGCTGTCCAGTTCTCCTAGCACCATTTGTTAAAAAGACTGTCTTTTTTCCATTGGATATTCTTTCCTGCTTTGTCAAAGATTAGTTGGCCATTTTTAGTGGGTCCAATTCTGGAGTCTCTATTCTATTCCATTGGTCTATGTGTCTGTTTTTGTGTCAATACCATGCTGTCTTGATGATTACAGCTTTGTAGTAGAGGCTAAAGTCTGGGATTGTGATGCCTCCTGCTTTTGTTTTCTTCTTCAATATTACTTTGGCTATTCAGGGTCTTTGTGGTTCCATACAAATTTTAGGATTGCTTGTTCTAGCTTCAAGAAGAATGCTGGTGCAATTTTGATTGGGATTGCATTGAATGTGTAGATTGCTTTGGGTAGTATTGACATTTTAACAATATTTATTATTCCAATCCATGAGCATGGAATCTTTTTCCATTTCTTTGTATCTTCTTCAGTTTCCTTCATAAGCTTTCTATAGTTTTTAGCATACAGATCTTTTACATCTTTGCTTAGCTTTATTCCTAGGTATTTTATGCTTTTTGGTGCAATTGTGAGTGGGATCAGTTTTTTTTTTATTTGTCTTTCTGTTGCTTCAATATTAGTGTATAAGAATGCAACTGATTTCTGTACATTAATTTTGCATCCTGCGACTTTACAGAATTCATGTATCAGTTCTAACAGACTTTTGGTGGAGCCTGTCAGGTTTTCTATGTATAGTATCATGTCATCTGAAAAAAGTGAAAGCTTGACTTCATCTTTGCCAATTTTAATGCCTTTGATTTCCTTTTGTTATCTGATTGCTGATGCTAGAACTTCCAACACTATGTTAAACAACAGCAGTGAGAGTGGACATCCCTGTCATGTTCCTGATCTCAGAGGGAAAGCTCTCAGTTTTTCCCCATTGAGAATGATATTAGCTGTGGGCTTTTCATAAATGGCTTTTATGATGTTTAAGTATGTTCCTTCTATCCCGACTTTCTCAAGGGTCTTTATTAAGAAACGATGTTGTATTTTGTCAAATGCTTTTTCTGCATCAATTGACAGGATCATATGGTTCTTATCTTTTCTTTTATTAATGTGATGTATCACATTGATTCATTTATGAATATTGAACCAGCCCTGCATCCCAGGAATGAATCCCACTTGATCATGGTGAATAATTCTTTTTATATGCTGTTGAATTTGATTTGCTAGTATCTTGTAGAGAATTTTTGCATCCATATTCATCAGGGATATTGGCCTGTAGTTCTCTCTCTCTCTCTCTCTCTCTCTCTCTCTCTCTCTCTCTTTTTTTCTGGGTCTCTATCTGGTTTGGTAACCAGATAGTGGTTCTACCAGATAGAACCAGTAATGCTGGCTTCATAGAATGAGTCTGGAAGTTTTCCTTCCCTTTCTATTTTTTGGAACAGCTTGAGAAGGATAGGTATTGTCTCTGCTTTAAATGTCTGGTAGAATTCCCCAGGGAAGCCATCTGGTCTTGGACTTTTATTTGTTGGGAGATTTTTGATAACTGATTCCATTTCTTCACTAGTAATGGTCTGTTCAAATTTTCTATTTCTTCCCATTTGAGTTTTTGAAGTGTGTGTTTAGGAATTTGTCCATTCTTCCAGGTTGTCCAGTTTGTTGGCATATAATTTTTCATAGTATTCCCTGATAATTGCTTGTATTTCTGAGGGATTGGTTGTAAACATTCCATTTTCATTCATGATTTTATTTATTTGGGTCATCTCCCTTTTCTTTTTGAGAAACCTGGCTAGAGGTTTATCAGTTTTGTTTATTTTTTCAAAAAACCAACTCTTGGTTTCATTGATCTGCTCTACAGTTTTTTTAAGATTCTATATTGTTTATTTCTGCTCTGATCTTTATTATTTTTCTTCTTCTGCTGGGTTTGGGGTGGTTTTGCTTTTATGCTTCCTTTAGGAAGACCTGTTCCTTTAGGTGACCTGTTAGATTTTTGTATTTGGGATTTTTCTTGTTTCTTGAGATAGACCTGGATTGCAATGTATTTTCCTCTCAAGACTGCCTTCGCTGCATCCCAAAGCGTTTGGATTGTTGTATTTTCATTTTCATTAATTTCCATATATTTTTTAATTTCTTCTCTAATTGCCTGGTTGACCCATTCATTCTTTGGTAGGGTGTTCTTAACCTCCATGCTTTTGGAGGTTTTCCAAACTTTTTCCTGTGGTTGATTTCAATTTTCATAGCATTGTGATCTGAAAGTGTGCATGGTATGATCTCAATTCTTTTATACTTATGAAGGGCTGTTTTGTGACCCAGTATGTGACCTATCTTGGAAAATGTCCCATGTGCACTCAAGAAAGTCTATTCCGTTGCTTTGGATGCAGAGTTCTAAATATATCTGTCAAGTCCATCTGATCCAATGTATCATTCAGGGCCCTTGTTTCTTTATTGAATCTCTGTCTAGGTCATCTATCCATTGCTTTAAGTGGAGTATTAAAGTCCCCTGAATTTACCACATTCTTATCAATAAGGTTGCTTATGTTTGTGGTTAATTGTTTTATATATTTGTGTGCTCCAAATTCGGAGCATAGACATTTATAATTGGTAGCTATTCCTGATGGATAGACCCTGTAATTATTATATAATGCCCTTATTCATCTCTTGTTACAGCCTTTAATTTAAAGTCTAGTTTGTCTGAAATAAGTATGGCTATTCCAGCTTTCTTTCAATTTCCAGTAGCATGATAGATAGTTCTCCATCCCCTCACTTTCAATCTGAAGGTGAAAAATTAGATACTTGATTTCTTCACTCTAAATACCAATACAGGATAGTTCCACTCATCTATCATTAAGTGGTTAAATACCTGGTTGTTCGAATTTTAGTATTATCATTATTGATAATTAAAGAATTATAGATGTCCACTTTTTTTACATACTTTTAAACAAGTTTCTATAATATGTGAACTCACTATGTTTCTAAATCTCTACTTGAGAACTCACTTTTCACTGAATTTTATAACCAGTATAACCAGTGAAAATCTATGAGCTGCCTTTTGGCTTAAAAAACTAGATTGAACAAAATATTGATTAAAAATATTTAGCAAAAGATCAAAATTCATTTATAATAGATTTCCAGAATGTCAGAATTATTAAAGAATGAGAAATTAATGATAAATGTGAAAAAGGAAAGAAAAACATAATACTAAAATAATAAATCCTATAATAACAGATGATGAATTCTGCTAATAAATGTACATTTTAATTACCTGGCACTTTGATTCCATTCAACTGATACTGTTTTGGATAAAACAGCAAATAATACTGTATTTTCCTATGTACTGAATAGTGGCATAACCTCAAAATTTTGTTTCAAGTTACAAAAATATAACACTAGTTTTCTAGGGTTATAATACCAAGAAACAAAAAATAAAACAGGGACTTCTCTATTTTATTTTGTAAAATAAAACATTTTGTAAAATTCAGTCAAACTTTGGGCACTTAGCACTTATGCTATAGGAGAAAAGTAATGATTGTGTCTCAAGAATATTGTATTAGACAACAAGAGACATAATAATTATGGACATCATAAAAAAAGTTCAAATAATTCCAGTTCTCAAAGTAATTGGTTTAGATTTAGAAATTTCAAATTTCAAATTAATAATAGGGGCACCTAGGTGTTACATGTTTATACAAGGAATTCAAACAAGATGAGAAAGCAAGACCATGTTAGAAAAAATACTTGAAAATGTGAAAGCCTTAACACTGTATGCTATAGATGGCAATATCAACATGCTAATAACCAATTTTGCTTGCAGGGAAATTGTCTCCTGAAACTTGGTGAAAAATTCCTAAACTTATATTCTTTGTGATTGCACATTGCTTATTACATGGTATCTGTTGTAAAGATTCTCCTGTCATTTTACTTCAGGGAAGATGCTGAAATTGACACATATGCAATGAAAGCTAAAATGGAGATAGAAATTCTAGGGTAATTTTATTACCTTGAAAGCTAATTACTTTGTTTATTGCCATATCTCTATAGGAGAGTTTCTCAGTCTCCTCACTATTGACATTTGGAGCAGAATAATTCTTTATTATAGAAAATGTCCTGTGAATTGTAATATGTTTAGCAGCATCCCTGTCCTCTACATGCCACTACATGCTGGCGGCATGTCCCCTTTCCCCCACTAGAATTATGCCAACCAAAAATGTCAATAGATATTGCCGTATTTCCCCTGGATGGACAGAATTGCCCTGGTTGACTACTCTAGAGCAAAGTTATAAGGACATACAATATTTTTTAAAAATGGTTTTGTAAAGCAAAAGTTTATGATTAAAACATTGGGAAAAATTTTCATTCAAATAACAATCTCAAACTGAAGTCTGAAAATATTCAGAAAGTGTTTTATTCAACCAATACACGGTTTTAGTTTTGCTTTCTGTAAAACTGCATCATCGCCGTCACCCAAATCTTTAAGTTCAGGAGTTGAAGAAAGAGCTTTACTTTAGTCAAATACTTTTAGTAAGTTTGACAAAAGACAGCTAAAATGGATTTGTGATGACATAAAAATGGGCAGTACACTATACTGGAAAATGGTAGTCAAAAAATTCTTGCTCCTGTTTTTAAGTAATTTAATATATTGGATGAGTAGAAAATATAATAGTAATATATGTCTCTTTTTATTTTTTAAAAAATTTGTTTTAGCATTTATTTATTTTTGAAGGGGGGAGAGAAGAACACATGGGGGAGGGGGAGAGAGATGGGGACAGAGGATCCGAAGTGGGCTTTGCGCTGAGAGCCCAATGTGGGACTTGAACCCACAAACCACGAGATCGTGACCTGAGCCAAAGTCGGATACTTAACCGACTGAGCCACCCAGGTGCCCCAATAGAAATATATTTCTGAGAAAAAAGTATTATTCCTCCCCCTAAATCTTAGTTGAAAGTGAATATATCTGTGGTATCACAGATATATATGTCAAGGCTATAGTAGCAATACAGAAACTGTTCTATAAAGAGTGACATAGTAAATATTTTTAAGTAAATATTTTAAGTAAATAGGCCTTGTAGGCTATTAAGTCTGTCACAACTACTCAAATCTGCCATTGTAGTCAGAAAGCAGCATTGTATTCCCAACAGCATTATGTGAGAATTCCAGCTTCTTTGCGTTCCTGCCATGGTCTGTTTTTGTTTTTTCTTTTAATTTTTGTTATTCCCATAATATAAAGTAGGATCTCAGGGGGATTTTCATTCTCATTGTTATAATGACTAATGACTGAGTATCTTTTCATATGTTTATCTGCTATCTATATCTTTTTTTTTGCATTTTATGTTTTTATTTTTCAAGTCCTTTATATATTGTGGAACTAAGATCTGTCAGATGTGTGTTTTGCAAATATTTTCTCCAAGACTGTGGTTTGCACTTTTATTTTTTTAACAATGACTTTTGAAGAGCAGAACTTCCATGTTTACTGATGATAACTAATTCATTGTAATTATTTTTTAATCTTATGATTCATTCTTTTATATCCTATAAATATTTATATATAGAAAATATTAGTATGTTAGTATATCATAAAATCACATCTGAGTCTTCGAGCTTTTTTTTCTTTTCTTTTTTCAAAATCATTTTGACTATTCTAGGTCCTTTTCCATATACATTTTGCAGTCAATTTGTCAATTTCTATTTGATGAGATTATCTCAAATCAATAGGTCATTTTTCTTTTTTTACAAATGATTCTAAATGCATATGTATATAAAATATTGTGTCTATCGCTATATTTTATGTACATATGTGTATATTTGACATATTTATCAAATATTCCTGTTTCTAGAATAGCAGACATAGAATTTTACCATGTGATTCCTTTACTTAAGCCTGACAGTATAATTTCCATTCTTAGAAAATTTATGAAAAATAACTTTTAATGAATATTCTATTATATGTGTCAATTTTGCCTTCCAAAACAACATTTTGTTTATATGATTACTAAATGCATAATTTTAATTACCTATATGTTTATAATCTTGGACTTCTCCCTCCCTTTCTATAGTTGCATACATTCCCTAGGTGATTTTGTGTTATGTAGATTTAAAAAGCACTTGTATACTCAAAACTCCTAATTCTACATCTGAAGCTCTTATTTTTTTCCACGAACTTCAGACTTAGACAAGCTTCAGACTTAGACTTCAGACTTCAGACTTAGAAAGCTCTATCCCTACTCACTTCTGCTTGAAAGTTTTATTGGTTTTCTCCTGAAGCCTATTCTTTTCCAAGTCTTCCCTATTTCAGTGAATACCAAATGTATTCATCCAGTTGCTCATGACAAAAGTCATTCTTAACCCTTTATTTTGCCGTTACAATATTTATTTTATTTTTTTAAAATATATGAAATTTATTGTCCAATTGGTTTCCATACAACACCCAGTGCTCATCCCAAAAGATGCCCTGTTCAATGCCCATCACCTACCCTCCCCTCCCTCCCACCCCCCATCAACCCTCAGTTTGTTCTCATTTTTTAAGAGTCTCTTATGCTTTGGCTCTCTCCCACTCTAACCTTGGGTTCCTGTTAAGTTTCTCAGGATCCACATAAGAGTGAAAACATATGGTGTCTGTCTTTCTCTGTATGGCTTATTTCACTTAGCATAACACTCTCCAGTTCCGTCCACGTTGCTACAAAGGGCCATAACCCCTTTATTGTTCTCATACCCACATCTATGTATGAGATAATTCTATTGGCTTTACTTTCAAAATATGTTCCAAATCTGAATATGTTTCACCACCTCCATTTATCCCACTGTCATGTAAGACACTATAATTTGTGGCTCAATTACCGCAATAACCAATTAGCTGGTCATCTGCTCCAGCTTATATTTCTTGTCATCATTATCCCTCCCAGAAGTCATTATTATTATTATTATTATTATTATTATTATTATTAAATATTGCATTCAGAATGTAATCCAAAATATTCACTGTGAGCCACACTTACAAGATTTAACCCTCAGGGGCTGCACTGTTCTTATTGACCCCATCTTTTCCCTTTCTCTCCAGCCACAATGGCCATGTAGATATACCTTTGAGATTTTCTTTTCTCATCTCAGGATCTTATTCATTCTTTTGTCTGTAAGCTCTTATGCAGGTAACTGTAGGACTCATTTCTTGATTGCCTTAATTTCTATCCTAATTTTAATTTCAGAGCAGTGTTTCCTAACCACCCAATCCCAGTTTAAAATAGCACTGTCAGCATCCTGATTAATTTTTTTCTTTGTGCTTACAGGCAACTGACTACTCACAAATTCACACATAAATACAAAAATGTGAACATATGTTTACTCTCCCAGTAGAAGGCAAATGCCATGAAAGCAGAGACCTTTTGATTATTGAAATATCCTCAGCAATAAGATTAATACCTGCATCATAGCAGGTGCTCAATTATCTATCGGTTTAATAGGAAGGAAGGAAGGAAGGAAGGAAGGAAGGAAGGAAGGAAGGAAGGAAGGAAGGAAAAAAAAGCTGGAACAAAAGAAGGATTAATTCTTGAGCTTTTTTGTATTACAAATTTATGCTAAGTTCCCAGGCATTAAATTCCACTGGCTTCCTATATAATTATGTTATTTTTAGTTTAATATTTATTGTGTGTTTTTACCTATACGCAAAATATAAGCAATCTATTCTTTTGGAAAAATGTCATTACCAATAAAAGGTGAATATTTTCCTTATATAAATAAGGTTAAATTTGTGTTCTCTTCATTTGTTGATCTGTAAACTAATCACCTAAAATTTGAATGGATTTCTCGGGCATATTGAAGATATGCTGGTTTGAAATGCCGGATATACTAATTTAAAATGTCATTGATGGCATAGACAGTGTCATCCTGCATAGCAGCTTACAATGAGATATATGAAGCTTATGTGAGATACCATCCATGGTGGGTGACATGGACAGAGAAGACATAATGAGTTTCTAATAAGACAAAATTGAAAGTCACAAGGGTAGACATTAAACTGCCTGCTTTATTGTGTTTGGCTACATCATGGTCATTTTTATATAGCATGTTCTAGGAGGAATAGAAACAGGGATTTATTTAAGGAAAGTTAACAAGCCTCTCAAGCCCTATTTAGGCAAGCCAGATAGTCTAGAATAATTTGGTTACCTAGTTCTTCATAGAATAAAATTCAATTGCTCAGTATATAGCCAAGATGCTAATTTTATTGTAAAATATTGTCTGGAATTAATGCCTTTAAATGATTTTTATGATCTTACTTGGTGCCAAAATGTAAGTACTCACAAAGCAGCTAAGCAAATAAAAATGTCTTAATCACATTTATTTTTAAGGGTGCTTCTATGTAGCTTAAAATGGGTCCTTCAATTTTTAAAAAGTATCATTTGTCTTGATGTTTTTAAATCTTGTAACTTATTCTAATAGACTTTAAAGAACACAACCCTGGAAGAGTTTTAATGTCTTTGAATTCCTTCACATTACCTATACAAGGTTTTTTGTTGTTTAGGGTTGGAATTACCTAACTATTAATAACTACCTACACAAAATCTAACTTAAATTTGATGTCACCATATTTAGTAGGGAATTTTCAAAAATTCACCACCGAATCTTTTCAGAATGAGCAAAATTGCATGTATAATTACTTGTAACCCACATTGGCCAATTAGTGTGTCAAAATAATTGGCTGGCTACACTGAAGTTAATCAATAGCAGGTGAAATTCGCATAAAATTATTTAGGTTTAGCCCAAAGTTTCTCAACCTTTAAAATGAATACAAACCACTGGGATCTTGTTAAAATACAGGTTTTTATTAGGGTATATGGTGGTCCCTGGGTATCTAAACTTCTAAGGATCTCTCAGGTGATGCTGGGCGCTGTGCATTGACTAGACATGGCCTAGTGGACAGAGTTTCATCTCTTCTGGGTTTCTGGATAAAAAGTTACAAATATCTAGATATTAAGTATAAAATCTACATAGTCAGATGTTTTCCAAAAAACCAATCGTTTAATATCACCTAAAAGATGGGTTAATTCATCATTGTCTATTGCCAACTTTTTTTTTTTTTGAGAGAGCAAGCACATGCATGCTTATGCACAAGAGCAAATGGGGGAGTGGCAGAGGGAGAGAGAGAGCCTTAAGGGAGAGAGTTGGGGAGGGACAGAGGGAAAGGGAGAACCTTACAGATCATGGGGCTTGAACTTACAAACCCTGAGATTGTGACCTGAACCAAAATCAAGAGTCTGTTGCTTAACTGACTGCGCCACCACCCAGGTCCCCTACAACTATTTTAAAGAAGCTAGATATATTTATGACTATTCTAGACCCCACTGCCTTATTTTTTCCACCCTAGAAGGAAACATACCCTTTTCTTCAAATTGAGAAAGAAATGACTGTGCACACTTTCAGCACTTTCCTTTTTATATTTTAGTATTTAGAGCTATTTCTATGGTATAGCAGAAAATGCAAACAGCGTTACAATGTAAATTCATAAGCAGGTTGGTGTTTTATTTGGCTGAGATGAAAATAAGGGACGTCCAGGGAATACAGCTATTGGAAAGTTGAATTTTTCATGGGGCCTGATGCATAAAAACACTAAGCACCTTTCAAAATATGCTAATTGAATTGAACCTACAAAATGTTTCAGGAATAAAAAAATGCCGCATATGATTCCCTTTGGATGCCATTTCACAATCTTACCACAGAAATACACTAAAAGATGTGAATTCATTTTCATAATAAGTCTGTATAAGATAATTATAGGGAAGCAATGAAAACAAGTGATACAAGCATTGCCTTAAGGTCTTATTTCTACAGACAATACATGTATAGAAAAAGTTATGAATATAGAAATGATACTGGTTTGCCAGTCATTCTTGGACAGATGGAAAATATATTTTTGATGTGTTTATGTTTTTCTGAAATTTCAAACCAATAATTACAAAGCTGTCATTATTTTATTACAAGAACCTTCCATTAATGAACCAGACCCACTAATGCTTTGTTGACATAGAGTTAACAGTGGATACTTAAAATGATATCCACAAAGGCACCTTTTGTTTTTAAATGCAATTACCTGGTTGTTGCTATAGTGATTTCTAGAAGAGATTGCACATTTGCCCTGTAACCGCCTATGGGTCAAATAAACATCACAGATGTTCTTGATTTTTATTTCTAAAATTGTTAAAGTAAGTCTCAGATATAAACAAGATGCTACAATGCTGTGGAGTGTGCAGGATGATCCCCTAGGTTGAAGTGGGTAATAATCACTGCATTATGCTTCTTACTTTAAGTAGAAAAATTTAAATAAGGGATATGATACGGTTTATGTAAAAATATATTTGATGTAAGGTATCAATAAGCAATTGATAAAATGAAAACTGAACAAATATATTATGTAAATAGTAAAATGTAGCTGGCCAACTTTGTATTAATGCTTTACATTTCCAGAATAATTTTATGGCTTCATTTGATACCCATATAGTTAGAAGAATAAACAAAGTAATCAGATATGAAGCAACAGCTTCTAAATCCCCTTGAATCAGACTCCTCCTACCCCTCACTTCTGCAATCATTGGTTTGATATTTATCTAATATTTCAGAAAAGTACATTTATTTTGTAGTCACCTAAAATCAGATAAAATCTAATAAACTTATGAAGAAGCTACTGCATATATATATGTATATATATATACATATATATACATATATATATATATATAATTTTTTCAAATAACATGCTGTTGTTCCACATTCAGAATAAGTTTTTAATTGCCTACAAATAGAAAAAGAAAAGGTGGCTACCATGGAAAGAGTTTTCTGCTAAGCATTTAAGGAATTTCCAAGTTTCTGGCCTGGCCAATCAATATAAGCAGTTATTAGTAGAAATAAGGGAGGTATTACAAGGAGGATTTAGCATGCCATAGGAAGGCATGAGGAGTTTATATTTTATGTTTGTAAATGTGAAATCACGTCAAAGAGCTACATTTTAAATTTTACTTTCCATTATTTTAATCATGAAACCAGAAGAAAAGGAAACACAAATTTATCAGTGGGCAGGGGCAATTCATCCAGGAATATAAAAATGTGTGTAAGTGATATAGAGGGAATCTGTCTCATTTGTCACAACGTGCATTAACATTGCCTTTCCTTAACCACATCACACTTAAGCTCCATTTCTTGGGGAGGATGATGAAGGGGCTGCTTGTTATTAAAATTGTGACAGAGAGGCGCCTGGGTGGCGCAGTCGGTTAAGCGTCCGACTTCAGCCAGGTCACGATCTCGCGGTCCGTGAGTTCGAGCCCCGCGTCGGGCTCTGGGCTGACGGCTCAGAGCCTGGAGCCTGTTTCCGATTCTGTGTCTCCCTCTCTCTCTGCCCCTTCCCCCATTCATGCTCTGTCTCTCTCTGTCCCAAAAATAAATAAACGTTGAAAAAAAAAATTGTGACAGAAAAGGAAACTTGACGCTTTTGAAAATCAAGTAATAAACTGAGAAACATGATAGATTTCTCTCTTCTGTAACATTTATAGCAGTACCATTGGCATCTTCCACTGGTATGTCAGTTATGCTTCTTCCATTGAGATTCTTCCGCTTTTGATATGAGAGGGCAGCGTGGAGGTCAGGTTCTACGGTTTGAGTACATGAATGCTGTGTGTGAGTCTGTGTTGGGGGAATGTGATCACGCATATGCTCAGTAAATAATAGCAAGCTGCTCTTTCTGCCTCCGGAGTGTAGTTGTAGCTGATGAGCTACATACTTTGTCAGAAGACGTAAGGCCTTGTTTTGACAAAATAAGTGGATAAGGTTTCTGACAGCCTCTGAAATCAAACATGTAACGGCTTGTGGTGTAACGGTCGTAAATTAAGAAGGCTAATCCCTCTAGGATATGTTCCCCAGGTCCTTTATTACCTGAACCCCGGTTGAGACTGTCTGGAGACTGGTAGCAGGAAGCTGCTTCCGCAGCGCAGGTATTTCTCCTGTCAGTCTGTCTTAGCAGCTCTTCTGGAAGGGGCCTATATCCCCTCCATGGCTCCAGATCCCATGGAAAACATCCTCCACGCCCCCAACTTCCATCCAGGGTCTGGGCTACTTCAGAGTACACTATTTCCCTTTACCTCTCCAGTGTAGGAGTGGTGGGTGGTTTCCTGCAGTTACTAATATCTTGGCTCCCTTACCCTCCTCCGGTTTGTCCTCAGCTCCTTTTTTATATTCTTAACCAAATCGCTGAAATGAGTTCCCTTTTTGCAACCCTTTGGTTTCCTGGCTGTGCCATGACTGCAATAGTGAAAGTTCAACTAAGTATTATAGTATACCTGTTTCTATCAATTTGTTTCAAATCGCATATTGTCTTAGTGTACAAATTAAAAAGAAAAACTCTCAGATTGAGTGGAAAACTGTAATTTTGCCTCAGAGTCTGAAATGGCCATACTCTGCAAATGTTACCTTAACAGGTGAATGATCCAACACAAGTCAACATATTACCTGATGGAAGTTATCAGTATTTCAAACACAGTTTTAGAGATAATAATCCCTAGGAGATATGCCTTGCACGTGTAATGTATTCTGCTCATGAATAAGAAATTAAGAAATCTAAAACTCTATAAGTGAATACATGCTTATTAAGGGCAGCATTATAGTGTTTAAGAACATGGATTATGAAGTTCGAGTCCTAAACCAGCAACTTTTTCTTTGTGATCCTTTGGGTCACTTAGCCTCTTTAGATTTTGATTTCCATGTAAATAAGGAGAGATAATCCTCACAAGCTCCTGTGATATAATTGCTGTTATTTCCATCTTACCGAATAGGAAACTGATTAATTATTTTCTTCTCTGAAACTCAAAGTCCAATAACTAGTATGGAGAAGAGCTGGATTTTAAATCTCCAAAGTACTTGTGTTTATAAATGTTTATTTGCAAATAGTGCCTTATAAAGTTGTTCAGATCATGTTCTGCTAGCTAGATTTTATTAGCGCTATTAATTTTACTAGCAAACATTTGTCACAGATCCATCGAGCCATTTTCAGAGGTAGCAAAAATTCAAATGAATAGAATCCAAATTTATGATGCCACAAATGTCACTTGAATTTTAATTTTGAAAAAAAAATGTAGATCCAAATAAATTTCCAATGAGATTCTTTCCTATAAAGTGAAGACATCATAAATCAAGGGAAAAGTCAGTTTCTTTAAGTGAGTGTAATTTAGACAAATCTTTCTAAAAGAAATAAGTAATGAGATGATTAGCCTGTATTTTAATATTGAGTCATTAAAAGCGTGGGTTTTTTTTCCAGAATTAATTATAGAAATTATTTCTTTGATTCTTCTCTAATCTGAATATATGTCAAGATTTAGATAATGCTTAATATTCAGAGAAGCTGAAACTTAAAAGTCTCTGGATATTGTAGTAACATAATTTGCCTTTGAATCTTAAAGCTATAAATTAATGGCAATTAGAAAACCAATAAATTATCTGTTCTTTGTAACGATATGGCAGGTGGACTTTAAAGAACAAGGGCTAACGAAAGCCCAATTCACTCAACCATGGAAAGTATATGGCCCAATGAAAGAGCTCTCACAGCATTTCCTTTTGAACCAAGACGTCAAATTCTTAGGACAGAAAGGTTCATGTACCTAAGCAGTTATTTGCTATGGTATATGATTGTAAATATATAGAATAATATATATATAATATATAATGTATAATGTATATAATGTATATATTAATATATATATTTATATATAAATATATACATTTATATATAATTAATATATAATATATATTATAATAATATATATTAATTATAATTATATAATTAATATATATTAATATAATTTTATATTATATTATATATTATATTTTATTATTATATATTATATTTATTTATATATTATATTATTTATATATTTATTTATATATTATATATTATATATATTATATTATATATATTATTATATATTATATATTATATTATATTATATATATAATATATAAATTATATATTATATATATTTATTTATATATTATATTATTTATATATTTATTTATTTATATATTATATTATATATTTATTATATATTATATATTATATTTTATAATATAATTAATAATTATTAATAATATAATAATTATAATAATATATTATTAATTAATTAAATAATAATATATATTAATAATTAATATATAATATATTAATTATATATAATATATATTATAATAAAATATATAGAAGAATGAAACAGAAATCTTGCTTTAAAACCTTTTCTAAAATATAATAGTGAAATCTTTCTTAAGGAAATTGCTTTGTGGCCACTATTATTCCGTATTTCCTTAGAAGTATAGTCACTGCCTCTCCTTTCCTTTCATGAAGGATATTCTTCCATCCTGTTCATTAAACATCTGAGCTTCTTGAAAAGTGCTCAATTATTTTTCTGCCTGCTTATACATACTCTCTTACAATTGTGCTTCTCATTCATCTTAAATGTGAACTTGGGCCCTTCTTTAATCTCAATTTTGGAATGGCAAAGGGAACAAAGCTTGGAAAGCTATTCTGACAAAATTTGTATCCAAATGCAAGGAATATTCAGCAGTAAATCTTAGGTGTCCAAAATCCTCATTAAAGTTATGTCTTCTCAATTCAAATGCTTTAAATTCAGGCCAATGCTACAACTTATGTTTTAGCTAATAATATAAGATGACTGAGAGTTTTTTCCCCCCTGAGGGAAGAAGTATCATATAAATATTGGTAATCCCAGGGCTTCTAAATTGGATAGAAAAATAAATTGTTAAGCATAAAACACAATTCTGGGATACACTTTGGTAGATAATGTTTACATAGATTATTTTAAGGCTGAGTCATAAAGACCACTGGGACAGCAATATTCATTTGATCATATAAATGACAAAAGGTATTAGAGTGAGACAGCTATTTTTCTTTCTTGATGGAAAACTGAACATGTTGATTTGTTCATCAAAATTCAGAGGTGGGCTGTTTCATTATTTTTGACAACTAATATTCAAAGCTTTCTGTTTTCTATTTATCTTTGCCTTTTAACAAACTATGAGTACTGGCTCAGAAAGAATATATTTCATAAGGTAAAAATGTGATGACACTCTTTAAAATGGTGTGTGACTGAGTAAATGCAAATGAAGGACCACCTTTCTAAATGCAATGACCTTTCTTTATGAGAGAAGTTCACCATTTAGTAATTTGTTTCTGACTGTGTAAAATTAAAGTAGGATAGTTCTCCAGGTAATATGCAAAACTCATGTAAAACTTTACAATTACAAATACCTCTATATAAATCATCTTCCACTCTCACAAATCTAAGTAGAAAACGCAGGCATTTTTAATCCCCATTTAAAAATGTAGGAATTATGATTCAGTAGGATGGAGTAAACCACATGGTAATAAATAGCAGACATAAGAAAAGAACCTGATTCTTCTGAATTATCAATGAGGTGAGAAAATGAATGACTGAGTTGGAAGTATAAAAAGCAAACATCGAAGAGAGAGAGAAATATACAGTAGTAAAATGAGAAGAAAGTATGGAAAATGCAGTATGTCTAAGGCTTCTGGAAGGATGAATTGGAGAGGGAGGAATACCTAATTCTCAAAGCAGACGTATGGACTGGTGGTAGGGTATAGTTTGGAGAGGCGGATGAACACTCTTTCCTCCAAGCAAATAGAGACAAAGATAAGTTTAGGAATTTTCAAGAATTACCCCTTGATTGGCTACACATACATTTTTTTAATGCTTCTGGGGACCTTTAATAGGAATCATAAAAATAAGTATTTGAAATTTCTTCTTGAGAATGAAATATTTCTAAATACAAAATATAGCTGCCCTTGAATACAGGTGCCATGAAAATTATAAAGGTGAATTAATAAGATAAAAGGCCTGATCTGACCTCCAATGGCCAGGTCCATCATCGATGGTGTAGAAACCATAGGCTTAGACCAGAATCTGCCAGAATTATTAAAGCTTGATCATCAGGTAAGAATAATCGTGCATTAAGAATTTTGGGGTTGCAAGAAATCAAGATTAATTCAGGATTATTCAAGTTAATAGGGATATATTGAAACAACACATAAGAAAGTAACAAAAAACAATGGGGCGCCTGGGTGCTCAGTTGGTTAAGCGTCCAACTTCGGCTCAGGTCATGATCTCACGGTTTGTGAGTTCGAGGTCCACATCGGGCTCTGTGCTGACAGCTCAGAGCCTGGAGCCTGCTTCAGATTCTGCATCTCCCTCTCTCTCTGCTCCTTCCCCGCTTATGCTCTCTCTCTCTCTCTCCTTCAAAAATAAATAAAAAACATTTTTAAAAATTCAAAAAAAAAAAAAGAAAGTAACAAAAAACAAGAAGCTCATGAATCAAGGAGTAACACTTCAGTTTCAGGGTCAGTACAGTCCTGGGAATCATTTTCTTAAGCAGCAAACATCTTTTTGATTCTCTGCTTCCTTGCTGCTTCCTTTTGTATCACATTCACACGTCCTGAGTCAGAGAATGTTATTGGCAGATCTCATCACCTCGTGGTCCAGAACAGTCCTGTCAGGCCACTTTAATGAGGTATTAGAAAAATTTGTAGATGGTCTCTTGTATTGATTTCTATTGTCTTTATATTATGAGGTTCTGTTCAAAAACAGAACAGGTTACAAGTAATAACTTTATACTGTTTCCCTGAACAAATGGCTCTTAGCATGTTTTCCTCCAGAGAAAATGTGGGGAGTATCAGTGAAGGTGAGCCTCACAGCTTCTCCTGCTCAGTTATGGTGAGCTACTTGAGCAGAGAGAAGCAATTGGACATAAGGCAGAGGCTGGAACTTGGGACTGAGAGTGCAGTAGGAATTCCCCCCGCAGAATTTAAAGCTGCTCCATCAGCTGCAGGCAGCTGACAGCAGCTTTTTATCCGGAAAAGATTTTGCCTGATGTGTTCTAAAACTCTGGAAAATCATTCAACTTGTCAGTGAAGCTGAAAAGACAGGCTCTTTGATATGTAGCAGCAGTTTGGAAACTCTTCTGCTCTTCTCAGCTGTCAGGGTGGGAGGGAACTTTTCAACGTGCATCATCATAGAAGATATTTCAGGACATGATTATCTTAGAAGTTTAAGAGTAAGATGCGTCCAAGGCCAAAGACATTGTTAGACTCTGAGATCTCTGGTGAATTGAAGGGCATCAAAAGTGATGGGCACTTATGCTCGCTCACCCCACTAGAGTGAATGAGGATATATACATCAGTTGGAAAGGCAGTGTAGTTGAGAGTAAGGACTTTCAATAGGTTTTGTTTCACATGTCAATTCAAATCAAATGGCAGTGACTTCTTAAAGGTATTCCTGGGGAAAAGTATCTATGCTCTCACTATTGCAAGGGTCATTTATGGACCAGCAGCATCAGCATCATCCGGGCTGCACCCACGACCTATCAAATGAGAATCTGTACTCTCAGTTGTGGCAAATATGCATAATAGTAAAATTTATCATCTTAACTATTTTTAAATGTTCTGTTCATAGTGGTGAGTATATTCACAGTGTTGTGCAACCAATCTCCAGAATTTTTTCATCTTGCAAAACTGAAACTCTATACCTGTTATACAACAACTACAATTTGGATGAATCTCGAGGACATTATGTATGCTAAGAGAAATAAGCCAGTCACAAAGAGACAAATACTGTATAATTCCATTTTTATGAGAATCTATGTTTTAACAAGATCCTCACATAGTTAATTTGAGCATTAGGGTACTAATTTAGATTGTATCTCTGAGCTCAGTAGGTATTAGCATCATAAAAGGTTAACAGCACAATTATTGGACTTTTGTCACTGGTAGAGTAGAAAGAACTTGGATTTTGAGTTCAAATAGATCAGTTTATAATCCTAGCTCTATTGCTTACCAGCCATTTGATAGTGGATAATTTAAATACTCTAAGCCTCATTTTTAATAATCTGTAATATGGTCGTGATAAAAACCCATTATGGATTTTCATGATGGTTCAAGGAGATGCATGCTGAATATTTATTGCAGCCCTTGGCACATATTAAGAGTACTTAATAAATAATTTACTATTATTGTTACCTGGGTCAAAAACACTCCAGCATTGCCCTTTTAAACATATTTGGTATTCTAGAGGTAATAAGTCCTTGAAATTTATAGAATCTTGACCTAAGAGAACAATTTCAAATAAACATATGGAAGATGATTTAAGGACATGGGAATTATGAAAGTCAAAAAGCTGTGTAATTTCTAATAACTTTGAAAGCTATCATTAGAAAAGACTACATATAAGGCACCCCAATAACTACAGAATTTGCTTCTTTCTGCCTCCAGAAGGATTTTCACAACCAATCCAGGAATCTATTACTATTATCCAAAGTTATCAACTTTAGGGGCACCTGGGTGGCTGGGTTGGTTGAGCACCTGACTTCAGCTCAGGTCATGATCTCACAGCTTGTGAGTTCCAGCCCTGCATGGCCCTGTCAGCACAGAGCCCGCTTCGGATCTTCTGTTCCCTTCTGTCTCTGCCCCTTCCCTACTTCTGTGCTCTCTCTCAAAAATAAATACATCTTTAAAAAACACACACACACAAAGCTATCAACTTTAATTATGAGAATATTTTAAGTAATGCTGTTTCTCCTAATGAAGTTTGAACTAATTCATTTCACCTTTTATGCCTGGAAAAAAAAAAAGTGTGGTAACTATTAGGTATGATACAGACACACTCAAGCTTAAATAATGATTTAATTCCCTTAGACCATTTTACCTAGTTTAATTCTCTCAGTCATTTTACCATGAACACCAACCAATCCTTTTATCTTTCATTATGGCCTCAAATGAGTGATGCTGGATAATAGTTTTCTCACTAAATTTCCTGAACCAATTTTTTTAATGTTTTTTTTTCATTTGTTTTTGATACGGAGAGAGAAACAGAGCATGAGCAGGGGAGGGGCAGAGAGAGAGAGGGAAACACAGAATCTGAAGCAGGCTCCAGGGTCTGAGCTGTCAGCACAGAGCCTGATGTGGGCTCGAACTCACAGACTTGCTCGAACTCAGAGACTGTGAGATCATGACCTGGGCTGAAGTCGGACGCTTAACTGACTGAGCCACCCAGGTGCCCCGTGAGCCAGTTTTTAATGCATCTCAGCTTTACACCTAATAGCTTGTTTAGTCATCACATCCCTAATTTATTATTTTTAATTTTTTAATGTCTTATTTATTTTTGAGAGAGAGAGAGAGAGAGAGAGAGAGAAACTAGACAATGAGTGGGGGAGAGGCAGAGAGCGAGGGAGACACAGAATCTGAAGCAGGCTCCAGGCTCTGAGCTGTCAGCACAAAGCTCAATGCGGGGTTCTAACTCATGAACCACAAGATCATGATCAGAGTAGAAGTCAGATGCTTAGCTGACTGAGCTACCCGGGCGCCCCATCACATCCCTCATTTAGATCTGAGACTTATTATGTCTCTGATCCAATGTGATATATTAGTAGACAGCCTGCATTTTCTTAATCAATGACAGAAGCTATTCTTAAAACACGGAATCAAAATATGTTATTGTTTGTGAGTAGTTCAATTTTTATTTTCTTTGTAAAGATTACTGTTTAAAAAAACTATCCTAAAGGTGGTAGCAATGAAAAATCAGGGAAAACATTAATGTTGGAATTAGCATGGATAAGGAATTTGATTCCAGAGGGTTAGGAACAAGAAGAAAAATAAAAGTTAAAAAATGAAATTACTAGAGAGACTTCTTAGGAAAGACTTCTCATAAAAAGCAAAATTAAATGTTATGGTGACAAGCTATGTGAAAAGCCAAGGGAATGAAAATAGATGCTTTATTGTCAAAGAAATAGATCCCACATAATGGAAGTAAAAACTGTCTTGTTTTGTTTTGTTTTAAGTCAATGTATATTGATTAAACTATGTGTTAAAGCAAAACAAATTTTATAAAAGGATACACACATTTAACTCTAATGTGTATCAATTCAAGAAGAAAGACTCTTGAACAAAATAATATATTAGATTAAAAATTATGCAGTCTAGGGTTCCTGGGTGGCTCAGTCGGTTAGGCATCTGACTTCAGCTCAGGTCATGATCTCATGGTGCACGGGTTAGAGCCCCACATGAGGCAAAGGGCTTTGTGCTGGCAGCTTTGAGTCTGGAGACTGCTTTATGGATTCTGTGTCTTCCTCTCTCTCTGCCCCTCCCCTGCTCATACTCTGACTCTCTCTCTCAAAAATAAATAAAATATTTTTTAAAAATTATGCAATCTGCTTAGGTAAAGAACTGTATTTACTTTACAAATTATATACACTTATATATGTACATATATACACAATATGTGTTTATGTGTAAAGAAATAATAGTAGCCTTTATAATTGTTTATATATAAGTAGAGCTTTTTAGCTATATCCCATGGATAAATGCCTAGTAGTGCAATTGCTGGGTCGTAGGGTAGTTCTATTTTTAGCTTTTTGAGGAACCTCCATGTTTTCCAGAGTGGCTGCATCAGCTTGCATTCCCACCAGCAACACAAAAGGGTTCCCCTTTCTCTGCACTCTTACCAACATCTACTGTTTCCTGAGTTGTTAATTTTAGCCATTCTGACAGGTGTGTGGTTTTGATTTGTATTTCCCTGATGATGACTGATGTTGAGCATCTTTTCATGTATCTGTTAGCCATCTGGGTGTCTTCTTTGGAAAAGTGCCTATTCATGTATTTTCCCCGTTTCTTTACTGGATTACTCGTTTGGGGGATATTGAGTTTGATAAGTTCTTTATAGATTTTGGATACTAAATCTTTATCTGATATGTCATTTGCAAATATCTTCTCCCATTCTGTTGGTTGCCTTTTAGTTTTGCTTATTATTTCCTTTTCTACACAGAAGGCTTTTATCTTGATGAGGTCCCAATAGTTCATTTCTGCTTTTGTTTTCCTTGACTCCAGAGACATGTCAAGTAAGAAGTTGCTGCAGCCAATGTCAAAGGGATTGTTGCATGTTTTCTCCGTTAGGATTCTGATGACTTCCTGTCTCACATTTAGGTCTTTCATCCATTTTGAGTTTATTTTTGTGTATGGCATAAGAAAGTGGGCCAGGTTCATTCTTCTGCATGTCACTGCCCAGTTTTCCCAACAAATTTGTATACTTTCTATTGAATATTTTCAAATTCACTGATATTTTCACTATTATTAACCTTTTAAGCCCTTCAGATACAGTTTTCAGTTCTAGTATAGTATTTTTTTATTTCTAGCAAATCAGAATTTATTTTATAGTTTTAATCACTGTTGACATACATTTTCTATTTATACATGTTGTCCACTTTCTTCCTTTAGATCTTTTAACATATTACTCATAGCTATTTAAAAGTCTCTATCAGAAAATTTCAGCAAATGAGCCCACCACAGGGTTACTTCAGCTTATGTTTTCTCTTTTGACCATGGGTCACATTTTATTGTATCTTCACATGACTCATTTTTTAAAATTATATTTTGCACATTGTGTGTAAAAGATACCAAATATATATTAATGTATTTTCTCCTCAGAAAACTGTATGTGTTTTTCTGTCAGATTCCTAGTTTGGCAAGGTGGGGGGAGGTTGAGTCAATCGTATGTACAAGTATGCGGGGTCTGAACTCTCTTGCAACATAGATTCAGTTCCCCACAGCCCTCAAATATTTTGAGGGTGAGATTAAGATTTTGTTTTAGCAGGGCTAAGGATGTGAACAAGATGAAACTTCTCAAGACCTCATTATGTTTTACAGATAGCTTCTAGCTTTCCAAACTCTGGAACATTATCTCTGCTCTGGAGCCCAGGTGATGACTTTTGGGATTACTGGAGAATTCTTACTGCTTTCTAGTCTATCTATTTGTACCTCATGAGATCTCTCACTGCCCTGCTGCTTTGCCTTGAGGCTTTAGAGAATTGCTGCAGTGAACTCCATGTAAACCTGGGTTTCCTGGTGGAAATTATGTTAGCTCTCCTGCTTGATCCCTGTCTTTTTACGACTGCAACAGTGGATTCCATGAAGCCCAGAGTGCCTTGAAAGATTTTTTCTCAACTCTGTCATGACTCCACCTTTTTCACACTCTCAGGCCCATGAAAAAGAGTTGTGAGTGGAGATGGACTCACTTCATGACCAGTATGCTTCAACATGCTAACCCACCGAAGTCCCTGCATGGACATCATACATATGTTAAAAGTTCTGTTAGTTTTGGGGCGCCTGGGTGGCGCAGTCGGTTAAGCATCCGACTTCAGCCAGGTCACGATCTCGCGGTCCGTGAGTTCGAGCCCGGCGTCGGGCTCTGGGCTGATGGCTCGGAGCCTGGAGCCTGTTTCCGATTCTGTGTCTCCCTCTCTCTCTGCCCCTCCCCCGTTCATGCTCTGTCTCTCTCTGTCCCAAAAATAAATAAAAAACGTTGAAAAAAAAATTAAAAAAAAAAAAAAAGTTCAGTTAGTTTGTCCTTATCCATGGCTCCCACAAATTCTTCCTTCTGCTTTCTGCCAGGAATGAAAGCAATCATTAGTTCATTTATTTCTATGAATTGGTAAATTTTTCAGTTTTTTCTTAAGCTTAGGATAGGAGTAATGGTCTCTTAAGACTTTCTACATACTAAGTTTTATTTTTTTCTTTGACTTCTAAGAGTGACAAATAAGTCAGCTTAGTTTTGAAATTGTCCTTAATTACAAAAGTGTTTGGAAATCTCTTCAATTTTACAAGTATATAAAATGCTAAAGATGGAGTGTCAGAAGAACCAGAAAGTGGCAGAGGTAGTTCTGAAAATGAATATGACTAGAAAGTTTCCTGTGACAAATTGTGGATTAATTAGATTTGAAGTAGATGCACTTTTAGTTTTCAGAGTCTCCATATATTGTGATTCTATTTGACTTTGAAGAAAATAACAAAAGCAGGACCCAAATGATGATATTTCTTTAATGAGTTGTTTTTAGACACCCTTATGTCTACCAAGGTCTTGTTTTGCAAGATGATAAGTTTAAAAGCTGTAGCATGTCTTATAGCTTCCAACTAACAAATTGAAAGAACAAACAATAAAATAAGGTCACTAGTTAACATTTTTATATTAAGTGATACTTTTTAACTTAAGAAAATAAGTTTTTTTCTTATAATAAAATCATTTTATAAATCTCCAAGTTATTAAATCAACGTTATAGTCATAAGAGATTGTGCAAATTACTGCATACATTTTCATTTCCTTTTTTCTTCTGAAAAATATTTATTACCAAAAAAAACGTCAATATATTTTATATATCTAGGATAAAGTGCCTACTGATATAATCATATAGGAATAACATTCTGGAAGGAGTTAATAGAGAAATAAATTTTCATAGATTTAAGCTATACAGACACATTTATCACTCTCTCCTGGGATCAGGGCTTTCAAGTCTTATGTTTATTAAATACAAATATTTTAGTACTTTTTTATTATAACTGTTATTTAGGTATCTGAAACCATTAATATATTTGTTTTAACTTTTTTAAATTAATGGTTTACTTATTTTATCTTTCAGTGTAATTATTATACAGAAGCAGTCACTGTACTAAGAAGTATTATAATAAGTACTGGCTCAAAGAAAATAAAGACTAGAATATTGTTGAACATGAAGCGTGGACTACATATGGAAATAAATGGATTTTTTTCATATGATGCTAGAAATGTATATTTCCTGTTTCTCTTCCTCAAGAGTAAAAATATCCATGCACAGATTTCAGTGACCAGACACTCTCAAACTGACTTTCCACTCACAGAATAATTTTTTTTTTTATTTTCTCTTTTCTTTTTTCTTTTCTTTCTTTCTCTCTGGCATTGGATTCTGAGATTCCATCTCAATTCTTTCTTCTGGAATTTATTTCATCTTCTGTATTTCATACATTTCAAAACTTTTTATACTACTCAGGTTCTGTCTAGCATAATCAGTAGCTCCACACAGTTACTTTCTGCTTTTGGTTTGTAAACTCCTTGACAGCTGAGTCCTAGTATTCATGTGTTTACTTTATTTTAACAAAAATAAATATAGCACTAATAATATGTCAAGTGATGTTCTAAATGCTTTATGTTCATTCATTTAATTACTATAACAATCTCATTAACTAGATACTATAATTATCTGTATAATAAAAGTATCATTCGTCTTCTAATCCTTCTAGTACCTAGCACATGAGAAATGTCCATTAAATATTGAGTTAAACTTCAGCTGTTAGTTTAGTGGTACGCATTTATTTAATGTCAGTGTTCTTGGAACTCCATTACATTGTGTGGGTTACAAATATGACTAATCCAGTTCTTTACTCCACAATCAAATCTGGGAAAATGACATAAAGAGGATAATGACTTATTTTACTGGAGAGTACAGACACATCAGGGTATGATCAGGAAATTGTGCATCAGTTGGTCATTTAATAATATGTAGGCATACAGAAAGCTGGTAGGAGGAATTCAAGAATTCTATGCAAAGGGAAAATAGAGAAGTTTGACATACTTGGAGAACTACAAAGTTTAGTGTGGTCACACCACATAATGAAATATATAAGCAGAGTAAAAAGAATTAGGTGTGAATTATTTTGTTTATCCCCTTTAATGCCATACAAAGAAGTTCAGATTTCATCCTGACCTGATTTTTCCAAAATGCATTATTAGGGAGCATTGGTTCTGTGTGGTCTTCCATGGAACAACAAATAAATTTGAACAAAACAGGTAGATTTTTAGGATAAAATAATTTTGAGAAATTGTGTGCTATAATATATCTTGCACTTTGAAAGACAGAATATATAAGTATATTAAAAATTCTTAGAAGCATTGCAGTATAAAAATCTGTTTATTGTTATTTAGTACAGAAATCTCTTTATATATTTGATGACAGAACTCTTTTTTAGTGTAACTTCAATTAATACCTACAGAACAGATTTGAGAAAACAATGTTATATTTTCACCAATGTTACAGACTTTGTATAGAAGCTTCTATCCGGTGGCAGTATATAAATGGATTGAAAGAGACAAAGTGAAGGTCTCTGGTAGGAGTTTTTTGTTTTTTGTTTTTGTTTTTGTTTTTGCTTTGCTTTGTTTTGTTTTGTTTTGTTTTACTAAGCCACACAGGAATAATTACCAAGAGAGAGAGATACTGAGATGCTGAGAACTTTAAGGTAGCTGAGATGGATGGGTATAGATACTTTTAAAATAGAGTTCAGAGTAAAAATTACCAGACAGGTAAAAGGAAAATCAATAACTTTCAGATTTTTTTTAGAGAGTGTGCACATGTGAGTGGGTGAGTGGGGAACAGAGAGAGAGAGAGAGAGAGAGAGAGAGAGAGCATCTTAAACAGGCTCCACACTTAGCTTATAGCCCAACAAGGGCCTCCATCCCAATACACTGGGATCATGACTTGAGCTGAAATCAAGAATTAGACACTTAGGGAAGCCTGGGTGGCTTGGTTGGTTAAGCATTTGACTTAGGCTCAGGTCATGATCTCGCTTTTCGTGGGTTCAGTCCCCGCATTGAGTTCTGTGCTGGCAGCTCAGAGACTGGAGCCTACTTCCGATTCTGTGTGTGTGTCTCTCTCTCCCCCTCCCCTGCTCATGCACTTTCTCTCTCTCTCTCCCTCTCTCTCAAAAATAAGTAAACATTGAAAAAATTAAAAAAGAAAGGGCTAGACACTTAACTGATTGAAGCCACCAAGCACCCTATCTTTCAGATTTTTGATACGAATGACTGAGTAGATCTTTGCCATAAACAAAAATAGGAAATTCAAGCAAAACACAGTCTAGGAGAAAGGTAATGATTAAATATTCATATATGAATTTGAGTCCTTGTGGAACATCTGGGTAGAACAATCTAGGAGACAACTGGCTTTTAAGGAATAGGTGAGTTCTTGAGAGAGATAATAGAAGAACCCTGGGATTAAGAGCCATAAAAGAGACTATTCAATAGTCTCTTGTAACACAAAAGGAGGTACAAGAGCATATAGAGATGGGGAAGCCAGGAGGGAGATAGTTACTGAAAAGAGCAAATCAAAAAGTCCCTAGTAGTTGGCTGATCATGGGGAGGAGGTTTTGGAAGGAACAAGACAGGAACACTTGCCAATGAATGACCACAAGTGATGAAAATGAAAACACAGAAAAGCATGAAAGATATAGCAACTAGTTTTCACACTTGAGAAAATATTTTCAAGATTTTCTTCTTAGAGTCATTTAAATTTTTGATGCATTGTTGATTGATATTTTAAAATATGAGCTAATTTTTACAGGCTCTAGAACTGTGGTTCCATGAGTCTATACATGCTTCTATATACATTTACTGGGATCTGTGTGGAACTTCATGTTGCTCAAAGACGCCTTAAATGAAAGAATTCTCAATTTGAGGCAAAACAGTGTTTTGAGAAATACTGAAAAATTATTACTTTTCAGTATCTTTGTACGCTTCTTGTTATCTTCCTATTTTTACCCTTTCTTTAGGTGTAAAATTTCAAGACTTTGTATCTCTTCTACTGGAGATATAGGTAGTGTTGCACAATTAACACATATCTTTGTATCCTCTTAAGTTTTTATTTGTTTGTCCTTAGTGTCTTATTATCATATGTAAAATAAGAAGTACCTTATGTTATTTTTTATGAATAGGAAATCTTAGACTAATCAACACATTACCTCTTTAATTACCCTAAGCATTCATTTCATAGTCACATTCCATTGAATTTTACCCATAGTTTTAAAAATAAAATAAAATAATTAAAGCTTGTCACTCTATTGTATCAAGGTGTCAAAAATAGTTATATAAATGATAAACTGTTTCAAATATATATAGTCAGGAAATAAAAATGCCTCAGAACTTCTACTGCATTTTTTATTTGCAGAAATTGGCTTGCAGGCGTCATCTTATTTTATTAAAATTATTGCATAAAAAAGGAGCAGAAGAAGACCCCTGGGCCTGGCATATCAACTACATTTTGTCTTACTCATTTCTATTTTCTATTCCCCTTTTGGTTGTTATTTAAACCAGACAATAGAGCCCCGCCATATGTTGAACTCAGCAGCTCTCACCGAAATGTGTTTCTGTTTCAAATATAAGATCATTTGTTGACTGTTGAAAGATTCAGTAAATCTCTATATTTTGTGTGGCTCCTGGGCTTGTTGTACTTATTTCTCTTTAATCTACGTGTTTCCACTTATCTCTAGCAAAAGCATTCAAAATTTAGGAAAGAGTTTTAAACAGTTTTTGTTTGTTTATCTCATTTTTGTTTGTTTGTTTGTTGCTTCACTTAAAGGATAATCAAGTATTCCCAAACTGTGATCCCCAGCATGGTATCTGCTTCCTCGAGATCTTATGAATGGAGTGTGGTATATAAATATCGTCTGGCCACTTAGAACTTAAGAGTCAGTAAGTCAGTATGATTATGTAGCTCAGTATTGGGACAAAAATCTGGATGTTGGGAAACTTGGGTTCAAGTTCCAGGTAGGCCACTAAATACTTGATAATGTAAGTTAGTTAATTCTTTCCATTTATTTAGAAACCTATACTGAAGAATAATTGTACATGCCTTCACTTTTTACCTCCCAGATCTTCCTCTTTATCCCTTCTTCCCAAGATGGTCAGTAGGCAGGATGTAATTTCAGATGTGATGATACTCTAAAAAACAGAACTTCAAAAATTTATTAAAATGTGGGATCCTATGTACATTTTGTACATAGAAAATAATGTAATACCTATGGTACAGCACGTATTATATTGTCAACATATAATTTGGCCATCATATAATTTTAAGTATCTGGAAAAATAATTCTTTTAATAGCTTAGGTCTATTTAAGTTTTATCCTAGTATTTTTAACTTTGAACAAATTTAGAGTTGACATAATTGAATAAATATATGTGGAGCCACCTTACAAATCCTCTATATATACGCTTTAAAAATTAAGATCACTGTGGCAAAAATATTGATCAGAGAATGCGTACCGCTATGTATACTTTTTTTGGACAAAAGTATGTATTTCCTATTTATAAATTGGAAGAAGCTATTTTATTAGCCTTTGTTATGGTGACATCCCAGAAAAGTTAAGCTTTTATAAGTGATCTTCAGCTCCGTATCTCTCTCATCATATTTCCTGGATTATAAGGAAGGAGTATAAAGATACAAAATTAAATAACACAGATTAGAAAACAACAGAGAAATAAATACTAGAAGGAGAATTAAGCAAAAACACTATGCAATCATGGAAATCTTTTGTGTTTAATTTGATAAATAGTTAATCTCATAATTTTGGCTTAATTCTGTAAATGGATGGCTTGCTAAAAATTTCAGAAAGAAGGGTGGGCTTTCCTTGAACTATCACAAACATCAAATAGAAAAATCTTACCACATTAACCTGAATTTTGTCCTAATCATTCAGGGAGTTTCACCTGACCTATTCACACCATCTCTTCATTTCTCTGGATCCTTTCTCTCCTTTATTGCCTTTGGTCATAGCCCATCCTTTGTGAAGAACCAAACAGAATTTTTTTTCCTCCTTACTTTTTTTTTTTTTTTTTTGAAATTTATTGTCCAATTGGTTTCCATACAACACCCAGTGCTCATCCCAAAAGGTGCCCTCCTCAATACCCATCACCCACCGTCCCCTCCCTCCCACCCCCCATCAACCCTCAGCTTGTTCTCATTTTTTAAGAGTCTCTTATGCTTTGGCTCTCTCCCACTCTAACCTCTTTTTTTTTTTTTTCTTTCCCCTCCCCCATGGGTTTCTGTTAAGTTTCTCAGGATCCACATAAGAGTGAAAACATATGGTATCTGTCTTTCTCTGTATGGCTTATTTCACTTAGCATCACACTCTCCAGTTCCATCCACGTTACTACAAAGGGCCATATTTCATTTTTTCTCATTGCCACGTAGTATTCCATTGTGTATATAAACCACAATTTCTTTATCCATTCATCAGTTGATGGACATTTAGGCTCTTCCCATAATTTGGCTATTGTTGAGAGTGCTGCTATAAACATTGGGGTACAAGTGCCCCTATGCATCAGTACTCCTGTATCCCTTGGGTAAATTCCTAGCAGTGCGATTGCTGGGTCATAGGGTAGGTCTATTTTTAATTTTTTGAGGAACCTCCACACTGTTTTCCAGAGTGGCTGCACCAATTTACATTCCCACCAACAGTGCAAGAGGGTTCCTGTTTCTCCACATCCTCTCCAGCATCTATAGTCTCCTGGTTTGTTCATTTTGGCCACTCTGACTGGCGTGAGGTGATATCTGAGTGTGGTTTTGATTTGTATTTCCCTGATGAGGAGCGAAGTTGAGCATCTTTTCATGTGCCTGTTGGCCATCTGGATGTCTTCTTTAGAGAAGTGTCTATTCATGTTTTCTGCCCATTTCTTCACTGGATTATTTGTTTTTCAGGTGTGGAGTTTGGTGAGCTCTTTATAGATTTTGGATACTAGCCCTTTGTCCGATGTGTCATTTGCAAATATCTTTTCCCATTCCGCTGGTTGCCTTTTAGTTTTGTTGGTTGTTTCCTTTGCTGTGCAGAAGCTTTTTATCTTCATAAGGTCCCAGTAGTTCATTTTTGCTTTTAATTTCTTTTTCCTCCTTACTAAAGCCTTGGAACCAAAAATATAACTTTGGGGTTGTGCCTTCCATCCTAATTATTTTTTAAGGAAGTGTTCTCCATACACTGTATCTGGCCAAAAGAAGATATAGATGTTTCCTGATTTGTGGTAATTGAGAGAAGGAGTAGTAATAAGTGAATGAAAATCCTACAATCACATGGCTTGGGAGATACTTATATGAATCTAAATATACATTCATAATTCAATTTTTTAAAAAAGACAAAATGAGGAATTCTTGGGTTGGATAAGCGACAGACTTCAACTCAGGTCATGATCTCAGGATATGTGAATTCCAGCCCCACATAGGACTCTGTGCTCACAGCTCAGAGCCTGGAGCCTACTTTGGATTCTGTGTCTCCCTCTCTCTCTCTCTCTCTGCCCCTCCCCCACTCACGCTCTGCCTCTATCTCTCTCAAATATAAGTAAATATTTTTTAAAAAGTTAGGGGTGCCTGGGTGGCTCCGTCAGTTGAGCATCTGACTTTGGCTCAGGTCATGATCTCACGGTATGTGAGTTTTTTACGTCCCTGAGTTTATGTCTGAGCTGCTGACTGCTCAGAGTCTGGAGCCTGCTTCAGATTCTGTCTCCCTCTCTCTGCCCCTCCCCACTCATGCTCTGTCTCTCTCTGTCTCTCAATAATGAATAAATGTTAAAAAAATTTTTAATAAGACAAAAGAAAAACAGGACAATCAGGTGACAAGTGTTGACTAGAAAGGGGCAGAATGGAACAAACTTACTGACATAGTCTGCTTATTGCCAAAAATTAGAGAGTCTTACAAATAGTCTTTCTTATTTTTAGAGGTTCTTTTTTAATATTTCTTTATTTTTGAGAGAGACAGAGTGTGAGTGGGGAAGGGGCAGAGAGAGAGAGGGAGACCCAGAATCCAAAGCAGGCTCCAGGCTCTGAGCTGTCAGCATAGATCCCGATGAAGCGCTCGAACTCAGGAGCCATGAGATCATGAGCTGAAGTTAGATACTTTACCAACTGAGCCACCCAGCTGCCCTAGTCTTTCTTATTTTCAATTCTCTGAACATATCTGTTTTAATTAATCAGTTTCTAGACAGATGAAAACTATCACTAGTGAAACAAGGACTTCATGTCTAGAGGATTTAGTTGGAAGCTCAAATAGCCTTGTTTAAATGCTAAAACTGTTAACCATTTCACCTATAGAAAAAAAAAAAAAACAGCTTTATAAACCTTAACTAAAATTATATGTCCTGCCCTGACATTTTGTTCCTTTGAAAAGATATTGCAAAATAAATGCCTCCTACTATCCAATATGTAATTGATCATCCATATATTCTTTTGACCACCCAAACAACTGAGTTATTTTCTTTTCATCTTTAAATGTGTACTTCACATAGCTATCACCTGGAGAACTTAGCATTCAGATACACTTAATGATATTTTATGCTTTCCTTTGACATTCTTTTATTTATAAATTGTACTTTCCATTTTTAACCTTCAGAGATCAAGTATATTTGAAATTGAAAAAACTTGAACAAGTGAGGAGAACAGTAATTCAGGTCAGAGTCCATTAGAGCACATTTGGATGAGAGGTATTAGTGAGAGTCAGATACTTCCTGCTCAGCCTCTGACCCCTAAGTTCCCACCTTCTACCTACTTACCCAGTTGAGAGATTAAAGAGACCTTAGGCTTATCGGGACATTGTTTCTTTTATCAGGTTTGTTTTTTAAAAGACCATGAGATATCTTCAATTTGTCTTTAAACACCACCTAGGCTGCCCCTTTTGAGCACATTTCCTTGTTCTGGCTCCATGTTGGACACTTAAGATTTCTTCCTACCTACCTCTCTGCCTCTCAAATCTAAGTTGATACTCTTTTTTAAATGATCACAATAGTTGAAGTAGTGGGTTATTTATCACATGTGGTGTATAGCATAGTGGCATTTTCCCTATAAGTAGACATAAAATGAAATTATTTTTCTTAACCCCATATAACTAGGAATCATCAGTTGAAGTGAACACCCACTTGTATGTCATACAAAGTCACCCCATATGTGAATTTATGTTCCCAATTTTTCAGTTTGCATATATTGCACACCAAAGTCAGAACCTCACCCCAAATATCTTCCAGAAGTCTTCCTTTAGCTATAATGTTCTTCTGTCCCAAAAGTAAATAACTTTACTTCTTCCCACATATGAAAATGCATGTTTATGTATTTCTAATGTATTATTCATTCATAGGCTCACTCGTTCAATGAATATTTGAGCATTTCTTATGTGCCTATAAATGTGGAGGATAAGAAAAATATTCTTTTAAGGCAAAACTATTTCTTCCCATTCCATGTGCTCAATGACTAACAGAGATTAAAGGACAGCCAAAGCTTCCATTATATGCTAAATGAATGAACAAGTGATTGAATCAGTATAGTTTCTGTTTTCCTGAAAAACACACTTACAAATGGAAAATAAGAGATTGATGGGAGTAAAATGGTAAGATGTGTCACTACAAAAAATATCACAAGGAAAAAGTTACACTATTAACGTAATAGTTAAGTCCCATATTAGTCGTGCCACATTGCCAGTTGGGAACTTGGAACATCTGCCACCCTTTTCAAGAACTGCATGTCTTAGCTGCTCCTGCCCTTAGTCATTCTGTGTTAGAGTCTGTCAGTGAGAAACACTGTGGCTGGGTCTGAAGGTGGAATGGAAGAAGCAGCCATAATTTTTGCAGCTGCAGGCTGAGGTATGGGCAAGATCCCTGAATCATTCATTTCAGGTTGTACTCGGCTGAGAGAGCAAGACCGTGCTCCTTAAGAATTACCTCTTTCGGGGGTGCCTTGGTGGCTCAATCAGTTATAAGCATCTGGACTCTTGGTTTCAGCATACATCATGATCTCACAATTCGTGAGTTTGAGCCCCGCATTGGCTCTGTGCAGATAGTGTGGAGCCTGCTTCAGATTCTCTCTCTCCCTCTTTCTCTGTCCCTCCCCTGCTTGTGCACTCTCAAAAAAATAAAAATAATAAAAGAATTACTTCTCTTTGTGTTGCAGACTGAAATCATCTGTGGTAGCCCTCCATGGGTCCTAGCTTGTAGGCAAGTTCTTGAAACCTATCTGATCAGCTGAGATCCTGACCTTCACTGTTCTGTCACGCCCTTAGTGGTGTAAGCCTCAAATTCCCTGAACTGAAATCTTTCATACCTGGAACACAGAGAGTGACTTCTATTTTCTCAACCAAATCCTAATTAATATATCAGTCTTCCAGAAAAAGAGAGTTTTAAATACCAAAGCAAAAGATGATATCAAACTAAATAATTTTGTATGTGCTATGAAGAAGGTCACAGTGCGTGAAGCAAAGTTAATAGGTTCATTGAACAAATGGAAATCTCAGGATAAAGTTTTGAAAATGTAATACCTGTACATCCATCCCCCCACAACCCACCCACTTGTATGAAATAGACTTTTCTTGTCACTCTCAAGTAATAAAAATATCCTGCAGTAAGTTTATTCCCCATGGTGTCTTAATCATTAATATTTATATAAAACTCACTATTATAATAAAAATTCAAATTCCATTCAAAATCAAGTTCTCTTGCATAGCTCAGGCACCCTGCAGGGAAGAAGTCTATAAGTGGGAAAGAGGTCCTTGGTTGGATTCTTTTACTGTTATTTAGCTGATATCAAACCCTTCTAGGGTTGGAAGAGGTGGAAGAAAAAAATCTGATATACGACAGATATATGATATTATAGGAAAAAAAAATCTTACCTAAAAAGTATCAATCAGGGATATGTTTCTTATGAATGTGGCTGGACAAGCCTGACTCATATGGATAGTTTTGTGACTTATTCCAGAACATCCCTTTTCCACTACTGGGTCTCTCCAGCAGTTCTCAAGATGGGTTCATATCCTCTTAGCCAGCTTTGGACCTCTATGGAGAGGCTTGCTGAGTCTCTCTCTGTTGGGTCCCATCAATCCTCCAAGTATACCTCTTGACCAGAAGCTCTTACAGTCCAAAGCTGTTTTTCCTCCTTCCTCTCCTTTGATAAAGGTCTATATTAAGTCCAGAAAAAACCATATAACATTGAACCACTCTTTCGTGGGGGTATGGTTTCTTTCCAAGCTCAATTCTCTTTTCATTTTGCTGTATGGTGATAGCTTTAGCCACTGTCTCTTACCCTTCAAATTCCTTGGTGTGAGTTAAGACACCAGTCCATCCTTTTATAAAAATTCCAAGAGACACATACAAAACTCTGTGAATGCTTCCCTTCCTCCCCTGCCTCCCAAATTTGATTTGAGGTGGAGATAAAGCACCATTCTTTCCTTATGGTTTGAAGGACTCACATCACATGGACAATATGTTCCAAAGATATTGTCTAACTTTTAACCTCTTGTCACCTTTTTTATTTTAACCCCTTCACTTCTTCAGATTGGTGAGGAGACAAGAGGCACAGAACTTGTTTATAGCCATTTCTACCACAAAGTTAACAAAAATGACCAAACAGCTTCCTCTAGTTTGTTAGGGTAATAATTATTTGGGGGAGGGGGTTCTCTGCTAAATGTGAAACAAAACCACAGTTTAATATCAAGTCACACATAAATACATGTAAAAGACCACTAGGATTCTTAAACTCTTCATCAAGGAGTGTTTTCTACTTTTCACTTAGCACTTCATGCTTCTGAGTAGTTTGCATAAACTTCAAATTAGGAGCAGGCCAATCTCCATATCATAGACCTTCACAAAAAAGTGTAGAATTGATTGTTCCATTTGTTTTGTTTTATTTTGTTTTGTTTTTTTTTTTATCAAGAAACTTTCAAGGAGCCTGGGTAGCTCAGTCAGTTGGGCATCTGACTTCAGCTCAGGTCATGACCTCAGGGCTTGTGAGGTCAAGCCCCACGTAGAGCTCTGTGCTGACAACTCAGAGCCTGGAGCCTGCTTTGGATTCTGTGTCTCCTTCTCCCTCTGCCCCTCCCCCACTCACGCTGTCTCTCTCTCAAAAATCAATGACCTTTAAAAAAATTATAAAAACAAAAAAGAAACCACTCATGTCAAGGCTTCCCTTGGATGGATCTTGGCCACTCATAGTCACTCAGCTGGGCCTTCCTACTGCTCTGAGAGCTGAGCCACTCCTCCTTCCACTGCTGGAGGGTGAGAGCTTTCTCCTCAGCCCTGTCTGGCCACTGCTGCCCCCCACTAATGCACCTGTTCAACTTCGCAGCCTCTTATAAAAGTGTACCCTCCTTGAAGGCTCTGCCTTAAATACTCATTAAACAAGGTGCAGGTGTTTCACGTCTCTAGCAGCTCCTTATTTTCTCCTCCCCAATGAAGTATTTCCCCCAGACTTTACGGTAAAAAGTGATTTTAGGTTACACTTAAATGTGATTATCAACTAAAGGCTAATTTTAAAGATAAGATATACTTTTTATGTATAATCATATCATAGAGAGAAAATTTAACTTGAAGGGCAGTTTTTCCATACATGGATCATATATTTCAATCCACATAATTAAATCAAACCTGGACAGATACTGCAGAATATATATGAGAAAGCAGAAACTGCCATGAGCAGAATCCAATGAGATCCAACCAGGGCTGGATTACATGATGGAGATCAGCCATAGGGTAAAAGGGTAGGACAGGGCTCTGTACTAGTCTTAGACTTTTGTTACCAGGTAAATGTTCTTTTTTTATATACACAAAGTTGGTTGGCTTTATTTCTTGGAAATATACATGGAAAGAAAGTAAGTTTTGATAATTCCTTTAGGGGGTCACTTTGTTAAACTGACAGTGTCAGAAATTTGGATGATGGGTTTTTTTTGGTTATTAGACATCAGCTTTCTAGCACAGATGAAATGATTGTTAATAACATATACAAATTTGAAATGAGGCCAGGTTTATAGGGCACTTTTGCTTTGTTAATGAAATGAGTGGATTGGACAGAAAAGGTAATCGCCTATTGAGGACACATGAATGAAACACAGGCAACACTGTTTGGAAGATAACAAAGTGCTTAGTGTGTGTTGCCAAGTAAGATCTTTCATGGTTGGAGCATAAAAAAGAAATGAAATTTTAATTAATGATACAAATTGGTTTACTGGGACTTTTACATGGACTCTTCTTGGAAAGTGTTGAGGTTCTCCAAGAATGTGTACATTTCTGTAATTGGAAAAACATCCACCAGAATATACTAGTGAATGTAAACGCTTGCTTGATTTTCTATTCTGAGAATGAGGTATAACGTTCAAAATGAGCATTAATTAACCAGAGGGATTCACATGCCCCACCCCAGCATGTAGACCCATTCTCTTTGCAAGATAAATGTGAGAACCATTTCCAGCAGAGAGGTCTCTGACCTTGTGTCAGCCACCTAGAATCCTGTACTATTCACTATCAATTGTTCATGCATTTCATCTTTTCTGGTAACTGAGGAATTGAGTTGTCCTATATGTCTCCATTCAGTTCTTGAAATTTCAATTTACACCAAACTGTTATTAATTTCTACTCCACCCATTTATTGCCTTACACTTCTTGTTTCCATGATTACCACTCCTACTGCCTGGTTACTAAAACCTTCTACAAATACTTTACTGTCCTATCATTCCATCCTACAACATACAGTTAGATGTTCTTTAAGCTCTCTGCTTCTATTCCCAGGCATAAATCTTGATTGTTAAATCCTACTGGTGACATGGCTGCTTGCCTTTATGTACCATTTCATTTTGTGGGATCTGTTTGTCTTTTTGCATCTTTGCATTTTGTGAGGTTCCATTCATAGTGACTCAGCTGTATTTCCTCCTTACTGATTCCAGAAATAATCACTGCTGTACTACAATAATGAGAAAGATGAGTCAAAATTTATATTTTTCAAGAGTTGATAGTATATAATCTTGTAAATGAAGACAAAGATTATTTAATTAGCTTTCTCCAATAAATTTGTAACAGTTTATTTTTTTCCACAGAGATAGCATAGCATAGTACAAAGAGGTACTTTTTAATTAAAGGGCAGATTTACTATTAAAATAATTGATGTTTGTAATCACATGTATTTATATAAAGTAACTTTGTAAAAATTTTCAAATAGTTTTAAAATTATATTTAGCCCTATATTTCTTCTAATTGAATTAAGTTAAAAATTTGTTCTTCTATGTAATTTTGGAGCTAGGTATCATACCAAAGTGAAATGTATAACTATTAAAGGTTAAATATTTGACAGAAAAATAAATAAATTTGAATAGACTAAACATCTATTAAGCTATTATAATTTTCTATTCCACTAATTATATATGTGAATATTTTTCTCAGTGTTCTGCCATAGTAGAATACATCTAGGGCTATACTTGGGTAGAGGAAAGGGTTTAGGATTCGGGAAATCTGATATTCTAGGTCTGACTCAACTCCTGGTTAAGTATGCAACTTTAAGATAACCCATGATTTATATATCTGTTACACAGTTCTGTTTGTAAATAGAAGTAATTTAACACTGTGATTTTTTAATAAACTTTAAAAATATTTTAAGTGTTTTTGATCTCCAATATTTGATTTAATGTTTAGAGTTTCATTTAACAGCATGGAGATTATAAATTCAAAATGTGTGATGCAATTATTATAAATTAATTACAGCTTAGGTGACTTTTAAAAGCTGGAATTTAATGCACATATATAAAAGGGGAAACCTAGTTAATATACAATAAAATTATATGAGAATTACTTAAACTTAAGCTATAAATGTAAATTACATTCTTATTAGCATATAAAACTTTCAGTATTACTGTTCTCAAGATATTTAGGCATAGCAATAAAGCATAGTTGCAGCTAGACTTAATTTAAAAAAAAATAGAAACAGGATTCTCTTTATTATGTTTTCTGGTGGTACTAAAAAATGTATTTAATTAACTTCTTAAAAAAATTATATGAAGTGGAAATTAAGAAATGGACATTATCAGCACTGCCTAAAGATCTTATCACACACAAACGTATGCCAATATATGTCTGAACATAAATACAGATATACATATATGTCACTCATATAACATCTACACATAAAAATTGATTAATATATTAATATAAATGTGAAATAAACTCTGACACTTAACAATTATGTAAATTAGTACCTACTTCCAAAAGAAATACCCACGTGGCTAAAACAGGACATTTGAGACCATAAGGTTCTAATGGTACTGAAATTTAACAGCAAAATCCCATAAATAGATATTTAGCAATAATTGAGGAATTGAACATGAGAAACTTACTTAAAATAAAATAGGCATTTTATATGAAATATATAATCATTAACACACTTAAAGCATTTATATTTGTTTTTATAAATCAATCTATATATAGATAGGTATTTTCTTACTCATATCAAAACTGAGACTGTATTTTGCCAATTAATTAAAGAGTAGAAAAATTATTCTAAATATGTATACAATTTGAAGAAGAAATATTGCATTTATCCTTATTACAGAATATATAGTCAAAATGTATTATTCTAATTACTAATTTATATTTCAATTTTGCTTTTAAGTTTTATCTTCATAGCTATAACTAACTCAACTGAAAGCAATGGAAAATAATGTAGCAGTAGGCTCTTGAGCTATAGATTCTGTAGACCTTTCAGGAAAATAAAATGTAACAAATCTATTAGAGAAAAACTGTGCAAATATAATTCAAGGTAGAGATGTCTTACCCTTATTTGTAATGTGCAAAGCAAAAGTTGCAAAGCTCAGATATTTAAGATACCTTTGCTTTTGTGAATAAAACTTTCCTCATTTCTGCCTTTCTTACCTAATCAGTGTTCCCTTTTCTATTTTTCTCATCCTCCTACCTCTTTGATGTCAATATATTCCAGGTTTGAGTTCCATATTCCCCTCTCTCTATAGCTCTTTCTTTGTCATCATATCCACTCTAAAAATTACATCATTAATGTTGTGAAGAGGTTTTGCTTAACTAGTCAGGATTAAACTGAAGCTGACTCTGTAAACAGTTATGCATAGAACCTGCAGAATTTCTGGAGAACCAACCCTTTGCAAGAGAGGACAAATAAAAAGAAAAATCTTGACACAGCATTTACTTGAGATGTCACTACGCACCCTGCCACAGCTGCGCACTGGTGAACGATGCAATCACTATGAATAATATTTTAAGCCTTCTGCCTTTGTAGCATTCTCTCAAGATTTAAATTCTTGTGCAGGAGAACTCTGTAGGTCATTCTTGGGTCCGTGGCCATTCTTCAACTGTCTAGGATTGATAAAAGAAAAGTCTTTGTTCTCTCAGAAAAGGGGGTTCCATGTAGTCTCCTAATTTTCAAACTGCCTATTTGTTTCCTCCTGGACCTCCTAACTAGCATTGAAATTTTTCATCTTATACAGATAAGATATCCCCTATGGCTTTTTTCTTTTGAAATCTTCATTTTTCACTCACACTCGAGTTCACATATTCAAATAACATTTACATGAGGTAGGTATGGGGGACGTAATCATAAATAAGGAACTGTCCTGGCCAGAGAGGAGATTACAATCAACAAGAGGTCTCAAACAATGAACTGTGCTCTTATGTGATAAACACTATTCTAATCATAGAAATAGTTCTATGCAAATTCATGAGAAAATGATCCAATGAAAGATATTTTAAAAGGCATCATAATTCTTTCCACTCTGTTACCTCCCTCCATGATCTCATCGCTTCCAGTCCAGTCATCTGACACTTGCTTCTAAGAATGTTCTTTCTAAAGCACAGCAACAATCACACTATTTTCTTTATTAAGAACTTAATTGTTTCTCTTTTACAATTATAGACTAAAATCTATAGTCTTTCTCATTGGAAGTAAAGGCCCATAGCATGTAAATCTCACTGACCATTATAATTTTACTTGGTGCTAATCAAAATTCTTAATCTTCAGGCATACCAAAAACTTATATTGATTATAATATTCACTGAATCAATACCTTTCCTCACAATCTGCCATCGACCTATAACACATTTTTCAATTATTTGTAAAATTCCTATAATATTGATACTTCAAATATCCATGAAGATTTCAAGCTTTCCTTGCTTGCCTTGGCCTGAGGAATTCTCTTTAGTAGTATTCATGAGTGATCAATTTGTTATCCATTATCCATTATGTGCTTAACATCTATCCATTTATTATATAACATATTTTCTTCTTATTTTCTGCTCAGTGTCTCATACACAGAGTAAATGCTACAAGTTTATGTGTCTCAAAATTCAAAACTAAACTAATACTTTTCTCCCTGTATAACATACTAGTTTATCATTTTAGTTATTTTCATAGAATAATATAAATTTAAAATATAAAAGTAAGTTATTTAATGAATAGCAATAGAATATTTTGATAAAGAAAATAACAGTACGTTAATGACAGTTTTATCAATTTGTACATTTTTGTGGGTAGAGAACAGAACATCTCATACATAGATAATCTATTTTTAATTTAGTTATGTACTCGTTCATGAATTTTATATTACCTATCATAAAAGCGTCTACCTGACTATTTTATAATTAAAATTAAATTGAATTTTCTAATAGGTTTTAGACTAATAAGCACCTTATTGTAAAACTATATCAAAGTATTTCTGTAAAAGTATAAGTAAAAAAATATATAGTATGTAGGGATATCTGGATCATTCCTACTTAGATTTCCATTTTTTTCCCTTTAAGTAGAATCAGAGTAACACAGTACTAAGAGTTATATTTCTATTGCACGTTAAAGCTTTATTTCTTTATTTTTTAAAAAAAAACTACAAAAAGTTAACAAATGATACGTAAGTATACCATTTAAGAATGCATGAAAGAGAGTGTGTTATTATTTTTCTTAGAATTATTCACACATCATTTTGGATAACTTTGGACACTAAAAACCTTTGTGTTCTAATAATTTACACACCTGTAAATCTAGGCTGTTTGCACTTTCTCACTTCTGTGTTTATTCTTTTCCTAGGCAAATCTCTACACCTGTTCTTGTTCACTGCTCTTTTAATCTTTTTACACTCTTTTAACCTCTTCTATATACTTGCTGTATCTTTTATGAGCTATCATATCTTCAAATCCTTCCTTTGCCTTTTTTTCTTTTCATTTACTAGAAATATATCAGATCGATTACATGCTAATCTTCAGCCCTGCCTCTTCCCCAAGCTGCTGATTTTCTCATTTCCTTTCCTTAACTTTCTCTTCCTCCTTTCGTACCTCAGTACAGGGCAGTCTAGGTGACCACCTCTCCACAAAGCATCAACTTACACAGTTTTCTCTGACAAGGATCATTATCTTCATTCTTGATATCAGTGGTCTTTCCTCATCCACTTTCAAACAACCTCACCACAGTTACCTATTGCCCTTATACTCAACTGCTTTTTAAACCTGTTGCCTACTTTGGCTGGGACTATCCTTTCCAAATCCTCCGCCTATCTTTTTGAACATGATTTGTTGGTGATGTTTTGCATTGACTCCACTCCTACAGAGTAAAATATATTCTAACTCATTAGAATTTCATTATAAATACAAGTCGTGGTTATAACCAATAGAACTCAACTCCAGGTAATTTAGAAAATGCATGCATATATTTCATGTGTACACATATACACATATGCACATATATGTGTGCACACATATGTAAATAACCACACACATATACACAGAAGGAAAGGGGGCTTTTATAAGAAAAATATTGAGAGAAAAAACTGAAGAGGTTTCAGAAGGGACAAGTTTCAGAAAAGTTGGGAAAAATCAACATGAACTAACAAAGATCTCTTTAGGTACTGCCATGGCTGTGAGCGTGTCCCAAACATTTCTCGGTTTATATGTCCTTTAGCTAAAGATGCAAATGGAGGAAGCTACCATCTGATCTGCATAGTTGGGGTCAGAAGAGGTGATATACCTGAACACCCTCCGAAACTTAGTATCTGACTGCTCAGTTATAAAAAAAATCAAGATAGTATCATGAGAATAAAGAACAATTAATGCTAGGCAGACAGAAACAGCAGTCATCCACTGTGTGTGCCTTTCTTGTCCTCTCAGAAAACTGCTTTGCTCTGATGGAATGTGTAGGAGAGAAGTCAGAGAAACTGAATGATACAGTGGTTATGTCCTACCATGTCTACAATCCAGAATCATGTATCCTTCCGTCGCTAATCAGAAGCACAGCATAAACGTGGCTAAAAAAGTATAAACTACACAGTATTAGTCTCATATTGGATACCTAGTTATATACCACACTAAATGTACTGAGGTAGTATATTCTCCAGGCCCTTTTAGATGTGCACTACTCTTATTCTTAAATCATCCTGAGGTTTACTCATGAGACACATAGCCACAGACCAGTAAGAAGGAAGCAAACAATACTTTTTGTAAATATTGTTTGTATTATGAAGGACCCCTCCATTTGGAGCATATGCTCAGCCTTTTTATACATATACAAATACATATACATGTATATAAATATACATGTATACGTGTATATATATGTATGTATGTGCGTGTATATATATATATATATATATATATATATATATACATATATATATATATACACACAGTTGCCATTATAGAACAGAATAGCCACCTTTTATTATTATTTTGTATGATAGAGCATTGCTCCTGAGAAAGACTGAGACCATTCTGATTTATACAATTGAAAAATATTCTTTCACAACAGGAAAATTATATCACATCATATTATAGTCATTATTATGCACCCTGTAGAACTGGAATTGATTATTATTTTAATGTAGCCATGGTGGTAGTTTTTATATTTTCCTAATCACATCAAATCCTTTAGACACAATTGAAATTTTTTTCCCGTAACGAACATGAGCAGAAGGAAAAACAACAGTACAGCTGTATGCCACCTTCTAAGGAACATGGAATTTGAAAGAGAGGGTAGTAGTAAGAGAATTCTAGAATAGAGAATTCTGATTTAGTAATCTCAGAGAGAGGTCTATGAATCTGCAACCACGGACTCCACATTAAGAAACAATCTACTACATTGTCAGGCAGGCAGGTCATAAAGAATCAATTACTTCCAGAATAAAATTTTAATGTTTCAGGAAATACAGTGCCTTCACCCTTCATACCAGTTTAGAAAACATTTTAAAATCTAAAATTTGAGGATGAAAGAATACTGTCACTTTTAAAAGGGTCTTGCCACAGCTCTCTAACTGTAAAATGGTAAATGTTGTACATTAAAATTTCTGCAATTTAAAAACAAAACTGATTTAAAACCAACATTTTTTTTCTTTTCAAGTTTCCTGAACAAAAGATTTCCAGCCTCTTCTAGCAGGAGAGGGTAGATAAGGGTTATGTAGGAGAGTCAGGGGAAATGGTATTTTATTGATCTGTTTTGAGAAGGTTGCAAAGATCTGCCTGGAGAATAACCCAGGAAAAGGTTCTAAGCTCTGGATAAAAGCATGAGAATAGCTACTGAGGTCACAGTGTTTAATCTGAAGGATTAAAGATAAGGAAATGAAGCCGAATCTGAAGATCAAGCTCAATCTTACTGAAACTGATGAGACCTGAGACTTGGAGGAGAGCCAAGGTAGCAATCGGAGAGTGATACTTACATTACTGATCACTTAAACTTTAATGCAGTGTAATGTAATCCACATAAACAAAAGCTCTTTGGGGTCTTCAATAATTTTTAAGAGCATAAGAGAATCCTGAAACCAACAAGATTGAAAACCACAGGTCTAAAATCTTAAATTTTATGAAACTGCCACAACCACTTAAGCCCAAGCCTAAAGAAAAAGCATACATGGAGAAACAGGTCACGCCAGTCAGGTGGTCACCATTCTTTCCAGTCATATCATCTTAGGGCTTGAATAATATTTAGAACTCATTCTTCTTTTTTTTTTTTTTTAATTTTTTTTTCAACGTTTATTTATTTTTGGGACAGAGAGAGACAGAGCATGAACGGGGGAGGGACAGAGAGAGAGGGAGACACAGAATCTGAAACAGGCTCCAGGCTCTGAGCCATCAGCCCAGAGCCTGACGCGGGGCTCGAACTCACGGACCGTGAGATCGTGACCTGGCTGAAGTCGGACGCTTAACCGACTGCGCCACCCAGGCGCCCCTAGAACTCATTCTTCTATAAACAACTTATTTTAAGGATAGGAAATTGAGACTCAGAATACAAACAACTACCTAGAATTTAACAATGAAAAAAGAACCCCGAGTTTTTGACCCTAGGGAATACTCTTTGTTATTCTACATTGCTTTATGAGAAATTTAGCAAAATATTTTATGAATATTATTTTGAAGTGTTAGAATCTTATTTGTCACACCATAGAGCTATGAAGACTTCAACTTCTTCTCTCGATATTTTTTAATCAAACATTCCCTTTAAACAACATAGTCTTATATTATTCCTATCATAAAAAATATGACTTATTTTCAAGCATTTTTGTAAGAAGATAAATGATCACTTTGGTTAACAGTACCATTTGATTCTTTCTTTAAAAGTTTAATTTAATTGAAATTTTTGGAATACTGTTTGCAATACAGGATTTTTACAAAATTCTAAAGATCTTTCATATTCAGGTGAAAGAAGTTAGTCTTAATGGGACTTACTTTATAACTGATGGACTACCTATACATTCAGCCTTGAACTTGCTATGTAAAGTGAGGTAGGGGTCATAGGAAAAGAGGAAAGTGCTTTTGTTGAAGCTGAATATAATTTCCATGCTATGTCCAGGTTTCATCAGTTTATAGGAAAGAAGACATTTTAAAAATACACAAAAAGGGTGCCTGGGTGGCTCAGCCAGGTAAGCGCATCCAATGTCGGCTCAGGTCATGATCTCGTGGTTTTGTGGGTTCGCACCCTGCATCAGGCTCTGTGCTTACAGCTTGGAGCCTGGAGCCTGCTTCATATTCTGTGTCTCCCTCTCTCTCTGCCCCTCCCCTGATTGCGCTCTCTCTCTCTTTCTCTCTCTCTCTCTCAAAAAGAAATAAACATTTAAAAAATATGAGAATAAAATTATAAGTGAGGTAGAACCTGTGGAATAAACAACAAATTTAAATACTGTGCTCCTAACTCTATTTACAGAAATTAAGGTAATAGTGTCTCATTCTGTATGTCCAAATATTCTTGTATTATTAGTATGCTCACTGCAGTAGAGACAGGAAGCAAACAGGAGTAGGAAAAGAATTTTGCTTCTAACTCCTACTCCAATTTCAGCCCATTGGTCCAGGATATTTCTCCTCTCCTTATTAGTTAGTGGGGAGCATAAGGAATACTATTCCACAACCCCCACTCCAACCCCCACTATTATTTTTCTCTCCACATGGATAGGTAAAATTGATAAGAATCTAGCATCCATTGGTCTACGTTCCTCTATAATACAGGTTATTGCTTATATAAACCATGCACTTGGACTCTACAGTCCTTAAATATAATAGCCCTTGTGCTCTCAGTCTCCAGGCCAAAAGACTTTCTGAGCATGCCATCTTCTCAGGCAGGCTATACAGTAGGAATTAGATGGATGATGGGGTCAGGCACCATTTTTCTAGCTTCTTTACCTTCAACTTGAAGGCAAATAGAATTCAGTGAACCTGGTTATCATGAATTAAAGTGGGAAGTCAGAGATGTGACTGTGACCTCCAATAATGCTACCTGGACTTAGGAGGAAATCTAGTACTGTAACAGAGACAATTCTTAGATGTCTTTTTATCTTTTGAGTTTCTACTAAAAAAGACAGAGGGTAAAAGGAATATGTGACTGGACCCCTAATATCTGGCAGCAAGTAGACAATCAAATTAGAGAGGAGAACAAAACCAAGTGGTGTTTTTAAAGTTTATTTATAATATTATTTGAAAATAAGTTAAAATTTCAATTCAAATGAAGTAATATAGAAGTCTAATTTGTTCCTGGGTGCCTGGGTGGCTCAGTCAGTTGGCATCTGACTTTGACTCAGATCATGATCTCATGGTATGTGAATTTGAGCCCCTCATCAGACTCTGTGCTGACAGCTCAGAGCTTAGAGCCTGCTTTGGATTCTGTGTCTCCTTCTCTCATTGCCCCTCCCCTGGTTACACTATGTATCTCCCCCCCCTCCCCGCCTCTCTCTCTCTCTCTCTCTCTCTCTCTCTCTCTCTCTCTCTCTCTCTCAATAATAAACATTTAAAAATTTTTTTGAAAGAAGTCTAAATTGTTCCAATTAACATTTGACCATTATATTATAAAACATGTCATAGTTAAGAGTTAATACTTTTTTATCCTTGCCTATAATAATGTGAAAATAAGAAACAGAACAAATATTTCCAATTCACATCAAGATTTTTTTCTAGTGAACATTATGGTGTATAAAATAACTTTGTACATGCATTGATTCTTAGGCTATCTTGACATTTTAGAAAGAAAATAGGAATTTCTCTTCCCAATATGCAGTTGTTACTAAGGCTTTCTCAGTTAACTTATCTAATGTGGTAGAAAGCCCAATTATTGTGAGATTTGACAGAAAACAGTCAATATGCTGTTCTCCTATGTGGTTTAGAGCAGCATTAAATAGGTTTCTAGTAAATTATTATTCATCAAACACTGACATGGTAGGTTTAGTGTTTCAGAGCTCCCACATCACCAATCTGGAAAATCAACACGAACTTCTTCATACAATGCTAGAGAGATAAACAGGGAAGAGCAGGGACAAATATGATTTCAAAAAGCAGGGGCCCAATCTTTCCAAGGGTACCCATTCAAAATATTTGTGAGGTGATATACAGCTGTATTCAAGGCTATATTGCTAAATCATGTGGCTTTAGGCACAAATGTGTGGTCATGTGAATTTAAATATGTTCAAGATTCTGTCATCAAAAACATATTTTTACCTGTTAGATTTTAACTTCATAAATACTTTGGGACTGAGGAGAAATACCACATAAATAATTTGGGAATGAACATCATAAATACTTTGAGAATGAGGGCAAATCCCCATGTAAATTGTCCTCAATGGGGCCAATTCAATAATGTAATAAAATTACTAAAATAATCATGAAATGTCCACTTTATTTTGAAACATCTTAAAAAGTTACATTAAGAAAATAGAATTATTTGGAAATTTAACACCAGAAATTATGATTACCCCTGAAAATTATAACCTATAAATTATATAACTTATTCCTTTTTACACTCAATAAAACTAGAGAAATTCTCCAGTATTTATTAGGTAAAGCAGCTTTAAATCAGGAAAACTAAGGAAACTAACTCACTTTGAACTGATGCTTTGACAAGACATTAACTCTTCAGCAGACTGCTCTGAAATGTTTATAAATTATTAAATTTTATCGTGCTAATGATGACAAGAGTTTTCAAATGTGAATAACAAAATCTGTCCCATCAAAAGCATAGTCATGCATGCTTCTCACTTTGACATAAGATCAGTAATAGCTCAGTTTTATCATTAAACTATCACATTTAGGAAATAGTTGATTTTCAAACCCAGTATCAAATGAGAAATATTTTTAACTTCTGTCAGCCTGAGTTCAATTCAGGAGAGATGGATAATCGGCATACAGTGGTAAAATGTATTGTTTCTCATAATGAAAATAAATATTAATTTTACAATAAAGTTACTGGCAGTGTGTTAAATGCAATGTCCCATAACTACAATTTCTGTATTTTACTTATGTAAATGTTAATACATGATTCAATTGAGTATACTTTATTGAATTACTTTATGTATTGTTTCAATTTTCATAATAATTCTGTGAGGTCATTACTTCTATCTTAAATATGAGGCAGTAGGGTGTGAGGGAATTGTGTGGCTTTGCCCAGTGAGTGAGTTGCTAGGGTGATGTTGGAAGGGCCACATTTCCTGCTTTCAAACCTAGTGCTTATTTCATAGTCCTCCCGCATAGTGATGACTCTAAGGCAAACTTGAACACTGAGGTGTCTTCTACAAAGCCAAATAGTGGCTTAGGTTACTTTTTATGAGTTGTTTTATTGTATTAACAAGAAAGTTCAAGTAGCAAGTGCTGATAATTGAAGTTTTATGTGGTTATAGTTCAAGGAATAGTTCATGGAAATCCAATATTCATAGATTGCCTTTAAAACTTCCTAAATTATTAAAACAAAGTTAGCAGGGAATCCCAGAAGGCCAAAGAGTTTAAATGATACATACATCCTTTTTTTCTGAACTAGGTTTAGAAATTATACTCACGCAAGAAAACTTAATGCTTATGCATTTATGAAAACATGAGAATTAAAAAAAGATACCATAAGGAAGATGTAGATAATTGTAGTCTTCCTGAAGTAAGAATGACATGGAGACTTGTTGGAACTAGCTGCAGTTCTCCAGAGGGTGCATCAAAGGAGCATGGGCCTATGGCTGTGTGGCTATGAGGATCCTTCCCTGTCATCTGGGGGTAAATAGTCCTGAAATACATGAGCAGTGTTTACCTAGTAAATTTTTTAATAAATTTGGATTAATGTACACCCAACATATTCTCAAAACCTATTTTGAGGTGGCTTATAAATCATGAAAGAGTTAAGGAAATTGAAACAGAAAATAAAATCCTAAAAAGGAAGGAGCATACATGTCAGCTATGAGGACCACATGTAATTATCATATAGCCTTCAATTTCCTAGCTTTCAGATAAGGAGGAAAATGTATGGGAATGTCAATAACCAGAAGAGGACTCAATAGTAAAATATATCTCAAATCCAACATTGCTTTTCATCTTTACCTTACCTTCATCTGGCAGCAGCCTCATAACTGAGCATTCAACTCAGCAGATCATAATTAAAAACATGCTATTTGTCTCATCACTTGTGCTAAGTGCTGGAAATACAGGAATCTTCAAAGCACCAAAATAGCCTACTCTATCAAGAAATTCATCAACAGGCTATCTCATAAATTTGATCATGTCCTTCCCCTGCTTAAAGTCCATTATGGAGTGTCCAAGAGTGAAATTAAACTCCTTAACTTAGCATCCACGTCCTTTATGACCTACCCTGAGAGTGCCTGTTCAGTCTCAAGTCCTGCTAGCCTTTCATCCTAGATGCATAGAATTTCTTCCTGTATCTACATATACTTACTCTGTTTACCTCTCACACCTGTACCTTTGCAAAAGTTATAATCTCTGCTCCTAAAACCTTCTCCTGTTCTACCTACAGATTTTATTTATAGTTAAGCACCATGTCAAATGTCACTTCTTCCTATGTAGACCTCTTCTTGAGTCTCCCAAGAAATAGATCTATGTTCCTCCTCCAGTGTTTCTCACAGCTGTTCACAGCATCGCTTTCTAGTCAGGCTTCCTGGCTTGACAGTAAGCTTGCTTGCTTGCTTGCTTGCTTGCTTGCTTTTAAATTTTATTTATTTATTTTAAAAGAGAGCACAAGCAAGGGAGAAGGAGAGAGAGAGAAAGAGAGAGAGAGAGAGAGAGAGAGAGAGAGAGAGTGAGAGAGAATCCCAAGCAGGCTCTGCACTGTCAGCACAGAACCCGAGGCAGGGATCATACTCACAAGCCGTGAGATCATGACTTGAACCAAAACCAAGAGGCTGATGCTCAACCAACTGAGCCACCCAGGCGCCCCTGACAGTAAGCCTTCTGAGAATCTTACTTAATATCTAGCATTCAGCACAGACTCTGACCTCTAATATAGTCAGTCAATATTTCTTTAATAAATAAATGAACACAAAATGTACAGCAATTTTTGAAGAAAAATCTGTTTTCTTCATGCTAAGTTCTGCAAAAAAATGTCATTTGGGACCTTACATTGGGGCCATTCAGTATAATAAAGTATCAATATGAGTTTTCCTGAAATGTAAGAGTAATTTCCAAATATCTTAATTTTAGAAAAGTCTTCTAAAATTTGAGAGAATAATTATAAAATCAAGAATGATAATCATGCTGAGGACTGAGATAATTAATTTCAAGTGTGTAGCTTTTCAGAGATATAAGCATATAAGGACAGAATTTAGCATATGTGCAGGAGGAGATAGTATAAAGGACCTTGACTTTTTCTCTTAAATATGACTGGAGTTTTGATGATTCAGAGCCAAAGTCATTCTCGAGGTTGAAGGACAATACATTTTTAGTGCCCCTTGTTGCTGTTTCAGGATGAATGGTGGCCAAACAGTTTGGATACTGCATTTTAAGAATTAGAAAGCCTGGGAGTGCCTGGGTGACTCATTCAGTTAAGCATCCGACTTCAGCTCAGGTTGTGATCCCGCCATGGGCTTGAGCCCCGCCTCAGGCTCAGTGCTGAAAGCTCGGAGCCTGCTTCTGATTTTATGTCTCCCTCTCTCTCTGCCCCTGCCCTGCTTGCACTCTTTCTCTCAAAACTAAATAAACATTATTTTTTTTTTAAGATTTAGAAAAACTGATCTGTGTCCTTGAACCCAAATACTTGGCTTTTGGAGTTACCTGTAAATCCATTGAACCCTTTCTGAAATTTTTGTATTAACATTAACTGGAACATTTTTGGTCACTGGGGTGGCTCAGTCAAGTTAAGCCTCTGACTTGATTTTGGCTCCGGTCATGATTTCCTGGTTCATGAGTTTGAGCTCCACATGCAAGCATTCTCTCTCTCTCTCTCTCTCTCTCTCTCTCTCTCTCTCTCTCTCTCTCAAAATAAATAAATAAAAATTTTAAAATAAATAAACATTTTTAATTAAAAAAACCAGTAACTGGAACATTTAGATTCCTCAGAAACAATTTTATGAACACTTAAAACCAAGATTTTTCTTAGGAAGCATTATCAGATTCACCCAAGAATGAATAATCCTTGATTCAGACCCCCTAGAGTTTTATAGCATAAAACTTTTAAAGGATGATTTGACCTGGAGGTTTTTTTCTTCAAATCAAGCCAGTTTTCTCAGCCTTAGAAAACACATCCCAAGGACTGTCTGTCTTTGAACTACCTAGTGTGCATGCCAAGAGAATTTAACTGCCAAATGTTTCCACAGGTACCTGAAGAAATTGGCTCACTTTATAAAATTATTTCATACTGACTAATGAATTAAGTCAAATATCTAACAAAGGAAAAATACAAGTTTTGACAGAATATATGTGTTTTATCTTGACAGACTGAAATATCTAAATTTTAAGCTTATGATAATAAAATATCAGCCATCTAAAGCAGATATTTATGTTCTGACCTATTATGGCAAGAAATAAGTTCATCTAAAAAACAGTGGATCATTAAGACTTACATTGCAGATAAGGGGCTAAAACAGCTCAGATTTATGCCATAGGAAATTATGCTTTAGTCTGCTCTAAGAATATTCTTCCCTATATTTGTTCTTGCAATAATTTTCATTCCTGTGATATAGAAATACCATCTATTTAAAGCTTATTTAAGCTTTAGATCTATTTAAAGCTTATTTAGTTTTAATTGTACATTTTTTTGTTGTTTCAAAGACTGTTGATAGATCAATTAATGTTGGTTTTCCTGCTAGAGTTCTGCACAGGATGAAAGAAAACTGCCAATAGGGAAAATTTTGCCTGAAATTGATTTACTCCTAACGTATGACTTAAACCTGCATTTTCTTCTTAGAAAAGGAGATATATAAATAGAAAAGGAGTAATTTGAAAATTAATGAATTGTTAACATGGAAGGAATTAAAGGTCAATATTTTAAGAAGACCAGGCTATGCCTGGTTCTCTCACTTTTAAACTTCTGGTCCTACCACTCATATACCCACCTCTGCTGCACAGGGCCATTAACACAAATAGAAAATAATCATAGATGTAGGAAGTTTCGCAAGTGCTTACATAGTACTGTTGTATACCCTTAACACATATGAACTCATCTGATACTTGTGACAACCTTATAAGGTTGGTGCTATATTATCACCTCTTTGCAGATGAGGAAACTGAGGCACAAAGGGTACATAGTTTGCCCAAGTCCCAGAGCTAGTGTGTGCAAAAGTCACTTTGGCATTCTGATTTTCTGACATCAGGGTCTTCAGGGTCACATGAACAAGGCAGGTGAGGGTCAAGTTGAAGTTTTGCCTTCTTATCCTTTTATGCCAGGGATGCTCACCAGCCAAGTGATGATAATGTTAAGTCACTCCACACACATACTCTGGAAACCTGGGTCTCTACGTATACCCTCAGAATCTTCTCAACAGTGACCAATGATGTTTATTTAGATTTCACTCATTAAAACTTGTCAAAACTTCTTTCTTTCCAAAGGTTGGATATCTAAGAGTAATACCCAGAAATCAGGACAGGGACCAAGACCTACTCCCTCTTTCCCAGATGGCATATTCAGTTAACAGGAATCCACCTTTCTCTGGTCATTATTTTCATCTTTTTCTAATGAGGAAGTTCTTGGAAACTTTTTCCCTCCACTGAATCATAATCACACATCACATAGAATATGGGACTGAGACTGCATTGCAGAAAGAAACCATGGACTTGGTTTTTAGGTATGATCCACCTGAATAATTCATTGCTGTTTTTTTAATATTTTCAATTGTCATAACTTATTTCAGTATTTAACAGCCCAAGATACTACAAGGTAAATGGGATAGACATTTTTCCTCCTGGTTCATTAATGTTGAGCATTGTTTAGAAACAAACAGAGTGGCTCAGTTAGTTGAGTGTCTACCTCTTGATTTTGGCTCAGGTCATGATCCCAGGGTCATGGGATCAAGCCCTATGTTGGGCCCCACTCTGAGCATGGAACCTGCTTGAGATCCTGTCTCTCCCTCTGCCCACTCTCCCCAGCTTGCACGCTCTCTCTCTCTCGTTCTCTAAAAACAAACATGCCACTATGCTACTCATTATTTTCTTAGAATAGGATATTCTATCATCATTTAGCCCCTTATCTTAATATAAGTTCTTAATGATCCACTACTGTTTTTAGAATAGATAGATATTCGGGACACCTGGGTGGCTCAGTAGGTTAAGCGTCTGATGTCAACTCAGGTCATGATTTCACAGTCCCTGAATTGAGCCCCGTATTGGGATTTGTGCTGACATCTCAGAGCCTGAGCCTGCTTTGGATTCTGTGTGTGTGTCTCTCTCTCTGCCCCTACCCTGCTCACACTTTGTCTCTCTCTTTCAAAAATAAATAAAGTTAAAAAAAGAATATATAGATATTCTATCAGTGTTGGAATATTAATGACTGGGTTTTTCTAAATTTCCAAGCAATTAAATGAAGAAATAAAAAGTTAAAACTAGAGTTTAAGGTTGGCGGTGGGGGGGAGGAATTACATTTTGTTTTCAAGATTGTCCCCAAATAATGAGAAATAAGTTCTTCTTGAGCAACTCAAATTTAAAAAAATTCTGCCAATGTCAATCTGTTATTTTAGCAAACTTAATAAGCAAATTGGAGCTCTGCACAGTTAACGTAATCAATGTTATGCAATCAATAATGAAAACAGCCAAAAACACTGACAAAACCTTGCCATGGCCAATTTAGTCCCATCAGCTTGACACAATCACATTGGTTTTCTAAAACAGTTTTCTTTCTGATGGATGCTCTGAGAATGTAAAATAATCCATTTAAGGCTCTGCAATAACAATTCACCTCACTTTGCCTTTGACTTAAAAATATTTATGCATCATTCACTAGCTCATTCCTAGGGAAAAACGTACTACTTGAAACATAACAAACTGGGGCTAATCGATATAATAAACTTAACATCACAGGCCCTTTTTATATGCATGGTGAAGATATTTTAACAACCATTGGTATTTAACTGACACAGTTCAATTTTGCCATATTTATACAATACCTTCTCTGAGAAATGCACATGATTTGAATGTGTGATTAAGCTTTTTAAAATCAGGATATTGGGGCACTGGGTGGCTCAGGAGGTTAAGCATCTGACTTCAGCTCAGGTCATGACCTCATGGTTGTGAGTTCAAGCCCCGTTGTGCTGACAGCAGAGAGCCCACTTTGAATCCTCTGTCCCCTTCTCTCTATACCCACCACCCCACATGTGCTCTCTCTGTCTCTCACAAAATCAATAAACTTAAAAAAAAATAAAATTGAGACATTGATTAGCAAGGAAAGATAAAATCATTTCCATACAAATTCTAAGCTTGTCTTTAAATTTAACAAGTGCATGAATGCTAGCTTAAATGCAGTTTCATATTTATATTATGGATATTTTCTTGAATTTAGGGTTAATGTAAATTTGTTGTTGCTAGGGTCTTATCAAAGAGTAAATAGGTAAGTATTATGAAGCAGGAAAACTGTGGTGTCTCAAAATTAATAACATTTTGCAAATGTCCTATTAAACAGAAGAGACCTAGAGTATTTATTTTAATTATTTTACATGGGGTACCTGGGTGGCTCAGTCAGTTAAGCATTCAACTTTCGCTTGGATCATGATCTTGTCGCTTGTGGGTTGGGGCCCTGTGTCGGGCTCTGGGTTAACAGCTCAGAGCCTGGAGCCTGCTTCGGATTCTGTGTCTCCCTCTTTCTCTGCCCCTTCCCTGCTCACACTCTTGTCTCTCTCTCAAAAAAAAAAAAATAATAATAATAATTTTACATGAATATAAGCCATTTGGGATATTTAATTCAAAATTATTAAACTAGTAGAACTATATAATATGGGTAACAAGTATACTACTTAAAATTACAAATAGAGTGAACATTGAAATATATGTAGGGACACCTGGGTGGCTCAGTCAGCTGATCATCAAACTCTTGATTTTGGCTCAGGTCATGATCTCACCATCATGAGACAGAGGCCCAGGTCAGGCTCCACGCTGAGTGTGGAACATGCTTAAGACACTCCCTCTCTCTCCACCCCACCCCCCACCCCATTCTCCGCCCTCAAAAAAAAGAGGAATGTATGTACCTTTTGGATTGATTTTTATTACTTGAAGTTTTAATAATTGACTTTCATAATTTTGAAACAATCGGTATAGTGGTTATTGTATGCTTCCCAGATTCCTCTTCAGGAATGCAAATCAGACTCCTGCATTTGCTGTGGGCATGGGGCAAAAAGCTCTCAGCTCTCAGCTCCTTCTAGAGATCACAGGGCTGCTTCAGCTAAGGTCAAGCTTCAGTCCTGAGGCAACCCTCATTCACTGAAGGGTTAATGCTTCTTTTCCAAGGTGTATGCACCTTGCCCAACTGGGTGCAAATCTAAAGAGTGATTCCGACTTCAAAACTCTCCATATTTTTTGTGGGGGCTTCTACTGAGAACACATAACAGCCCCCATTTTTTTCCTTTGTTTAGTCCTGCTTCCCTTTCACAGATGTTGACACCACTATCACTCCCCAATAAACCTCCTGCATAGTCATCTCCATCTTAGAATCCATTTCCCAGGCAATCCAACCTGTGAGAGGTAGATATTAAGGTCATCACAAAATCATAAAGTACTTTTCCAATTGCATACTATATAATATGTATGTATACATAACAGTCTGGGGCTTGAAATATTAATATTATCAGTTATAGCAATATGTAAAATAATATAAAAATAGTCCAAATAATAAAATCAACAGGTTCAGAATAGTAATATGGTAAAAACACTAGATAATTTTTCCACATTTTTATGTCTACACGTCTTCCACATTCAAGATCTGCATATGTCACATGTGGTCAGTCCATATTCTACAACAATTCTAACTAGGCATAAGTTTATTTTTCATCTGTAGGTAGTAATCGATAGAATTCTTATACTTGTAAATGGAAAGTTATCTATCAACATGGATTCTTATTGACAGCTCATTGATTTTAAGGGCCATGAATTGATGTGTGTGTGCGTGTGTGTGTGTGTGTGTGTGTGTGTGTTCTGTATGTTATTTAAAACATTTCTTGATAAACATTAAAAATAAAAATCTCCTTAATGGTCCATACCTATGAGTCAATTAATAAAGTAAATGTAGATAGCATATATCTATAAATTGCAATAAACAAATAGAATTATGCAATATTTTACAAAATTAATTTTTATAAAATGTTCCTTAATGACTATAGCTGTGTGGCTGATATATAGATCAATCTACTCTAGTGTAAACCCTCTTCCTAAGGAAACTAAGGCTACTGTATGAACTGATTGCTGAACTTAAAGCCAAGAAAGCCATTTTCTTGCTGCTGACCCACAAGAGTTAAGAAAAATAGTTTAATTGGTGAACTGATGGTAGATATTTGAAATAAAACGTATGCTGGGTTGAAACTAGAGTTGACCTCTATCTAACAAGACGAGGTAGATAAAAACCAGAGAGCAGAGGGTGACAGGAGAATATATTAAGTCAGTAGCCCAGGGTCTTTTCTTGTTAGAGTCTCTAGGACCACCCATATTTTCTCCACTTTATGCCTGACTATTCATCTTTTCCTGGGTTTTTGCGGATCTTTACCAAATTCTATTTTACTTGAGCTAATCTGAGTAGGGTTTTCTTCTTGGTAACCAACCATCATCTGAAAAAGACAAATTACAAAATGAAGTTTACTGATAATGATGCAAGGCCAAATATGAATGATAATTTAAATTATTATGCCAAAATATATGTGTAATTGAATTTTTATTTTCAAGTGACATACAACTTAATTCAAAATTGTGTAAATTATAGTTTCAAAAGCTTTGATAACTTTCAACTTTCTGTCCTCATTTGTTCTCCAGAGACTCAACTTTGAATATAATTTTGTATTATGGCTAATATGTCTTCTCATGCACAACCTCAAAGGAAATTGTTGGATGTGGTTATTCACATTTATCTACACCCACTGTAAACTTTTTTAAAAATTACAAATATTACATTTTGTGTCAACTTATCCTAATTTGTAATCACATACAAATTAAGAGGGGCACCTGGGTGGCTCAGTCAGTTGAGCATCCGACTTCAACTCAGGTCATGCTCGAGCTCTGTGCTGACAGCTAAGAGCCTGGAGCCTGCTTTGAATTCTGTGTCTCCCTCTTTCTCTGCCCCTCCCCTGCTCATGCTCTGTCTGTCTCTCTTTCTCAAAAATAAACATGAAAAAAAATTAAGAGGGGTGCCTGGGTGGCTCAGTCAGTTGAACGTTCAACTTCGGCTCAGGTCATGGTAGGTTCGGCTCACCATTAGTAGGTTCAAGCCCCGCGTCAGGTTCTGTGCTGTCAGTTCAGAGCCTGGAGCCTGCTTCAGATTCTGTGTCTCCCTGCCCTTCCCCCCACTTGCACTCTGTCTTTGTTTCTCAAGAATAAATAAATGTTAAAAATATGTTTTTTAAAAAATTAAGAAAACTCATACACAGTATCTGTATACAGGATGTTCTGGGGTAAAAAAGAGAAATATTATGATTGAATGTAGCTAAAAAGTAAATCTATTTTCATCCTCTTATTCAATTTCTTTTCATCACAGCACATTATTTCACTCAATGTGAACTTTCTTTGTCATCTGATTTTTAACCTTACTTTTTCTAAAAGCAGTGTATTACCTGTTGACTTCCTGTTATTAAATCACAGTAAATGTTACCCTGTGCAACTTTGCTGCAATAGAGAAAAATGACTGTGTTTACTGATAGTATCATAATTCCTCAAAGGCATCTTCAAATAGTTCTGCATTTTAGATGAGTTAATCAGATATTCAAATTGTAAGAAATAGCAGATTTTCTAATATACTCAGTAGCTAGGATTTGTTCATCTAATTAACATGTCACTAATTATGGTTCCATATCAAAAGTAGAGCTCTAAAGATTGGAGACTTGGACAATTTAATTGGAGAGAAGAGCCTAGAGACCTATAAAATTCTGAAGCCAAAGGGATTTTGCAGGTGGTACCAGGACCTCATGCAAAAGTCATACATGTAAGTACAAAGACAGGAGCCACAAAGAAGACAAACATGAGTTGGGGAATGTGAGCAGATTATTCTGGCTTGGCTCAAAAAAAAAAAAAAAAAAAAGCCAGGAGAGACTAAAGTTGTGTGAAAGTCTCACTCCTAAATTGATGTAGTGCGTTCTATTGCACAGGCATGGCCTGACAATAGAGAATCCAAGTGAGTGTTAAACATACAAACAAAATCAGTCCCAGACAATTGTTGGCTCAAACACAGCATATTTTACAAGCATGAAAGTTGATCAGGGGTTTTCTAGTTAGCCATGGAAATAATCTGCTCAGTTGAATTAGTATATGCAAAAGCCAAGAGGTATAAAAATCATGCACAGCCTCAGAGTGGCGCTGAGTCTCTGCTTGGAAAGCAGACTTGTTGAGGGAAGTTTTGGGAAATTAAGTTAAATAGATGATAGATAGATAGATAGATAGATAGATAGACAGACTATGATCTTACCTTCCATGCTTATTTTCACTTCATATTTCACTTCGAAGTTCATTGGATTGAAATAAAGTTTATTGGATTGAAAGTTTTTCAATGTGAGAGTAGAGCATGATCAGTTTTCCAATATAGAGGATTCATTGAACTATGAACAATTCAAAGGAGTGGAGATCAGTTGTTGAGTCTGGTGTAACAGTATGAGTAAGAAATGAAGAGGAAATGAATGATGGAATCGTAATACTTAAGAAACAAAAGGATGTAGAGCTAAAAGAGGTAGAGTAAATGCAACTTAGTTATACTAACCTGGATATTTGGGGTGAGAGAAGCTGTATATAACAGTAGATAAGAGCAGAATCCACTTGAGTTTGAAAATTGTCCCCAGAACTTATTAGCTTTGTGACATTGGTCAAGGCATTTTATTCTCTGTATTTTAGTTTCCTTATCTGTAAAATTTTATAATAATAATTTAGTAACTATCTTATAGAGTATTATGAGGATAAATCGAGTCAAAATATATTAATCACTTAGAACAATATATAAATTAATAAATGTCAGTAATTTTTATGAAAGATAATGATGTGCTGCTTGGAAGGCAGAAAGGTAGAAAAACTGCCACAGATAAAAATAAAGAATGCAAGTATCTTAAAACATTTTTTTAAAAAGTAAATGTGTATTTGATTTCACCTTCAACTATACCCAGACTCTAAATAAATGCATTTCTCAATGCCCTTGTCTCTAGGTATATCGTTACCACTCTTGTTTAAGCTGGCTTAAAATCTGACAATTGTTTTGATTCATCTTCCTTCTGCTTACCTTTGACAAGAAAGGTACTAAGATTACTTTTATTTTATTTTATTTTATTTTATTTTATTTTATTTTATTTTATTTTATTTATTTTATTTTAGAAAGAGAGAGAGAGAAATTGAGCAAGAATATTAAGCAGGCTCCACGCTCAGCAAGGAGCCCAAGGTGGGGCTTGAACCCATGAGTTGGGACCATGACCTGAGCTGAAATCAAGAATCAGATGCTCAACCAATTTAGCCACCCAGGTGCCCCTAAGATTTGTTATTTATGAAAACAAACAAACGAAAAACCCTCATCAGTCACTCCTTCACACTAGCACTTCCAAACCTCAGTCCTCGTTGCCATCATAACATGCCTAGGTTGATGTTACAGGTGCAAGCTGGATTGCCCATCTGTTTATCACACCTGCTCATTTTGAGATTTAACATCCACGTCCTTTTCACTATGTTACCCTCTGCCTAAACTTTTCAGCATAATCTATTCCTACTTTCCATGCTATATTTTTCTTCTATTTTGACCTATGAATCCTTTCCCCAACCTTTTTGTTCACCCTACTCTTGCCAGTGGGTTCTTTTTTGCCTTGCAATCACACTTCTGTGTGATGCAATCACCATCCTGCTTCTGGGTTCATGTTTTTTTCATTTGCCTGAAATGCATTCTGTAACTCCTCAGCCATGCAAAATATCCAAATTCTATCTATTCTTCTAAAGTAAGATCATCAACTCAATTTAGAAGTGTGTAAAAATAGTTATGTATTTTGAATGAAGAATGCTGCTATTTAAATAGGCTCAAACAAGATTAGAGTCAGAATCCCTTTTGACTAGATAAGGCCTTCATGAAATTTTCAAAGCAATCATAGGACCCTGTGACAAAATTTTGTGTTCAGTATACACCATGTGCGAGTGGAATAACTATTATTGTGCTGCCCTCTAAATAAATAATAAAGCTTGAGGGTAGAGATTCTCATTGGGTTTGTTACTATCCCTGTTGCAGTGTTTGGCAAATACTAGTAGTACTTTACTATATATTTTATTGAACTAGAATTTAAGGCACCTCTGAGAATTTAGTGGAAATGGATGATGAATTATAAAGTGATAATTATTAAGCATAATAAAATAACCCATTTCAATATTCATTGTCTAACATGTTATAAATCCTTTAGAATATGCAAACAAACAGATTTCTAAGTTATGTGGGCAACTTTAAATTTATAAAATAGAGAATCCAATCAAAAACAAAAGTATAGACTTGTTGGGAACTAAGAGTTTAAAACTAATAACCATGTGGCATAATTTTAAAAGGAAATTAGTAGCAGCCACAAATATCTAAAAATGTGTTTGGCTTCATGAAAGCTTATAATTATAGCATTGAACATTATAATTCCTCTGAAAATGGCAAAAAAAGGAACAATAGGTATCCAAAATGATTTTTAAATGATTGCTCAAGTAATGACAAAAGCAAATATACAATAGGTGGCAAAAGAGGAGGGAGAAACAAGACGGAACTCACTTAAAGAGACAGATCTATTTAGAATTAGCATCAACTTACATAATAGTATGTGAGGCAGCTACCATAGAAGATATAAAATCACTTTTACAAAGAGACATTCTTTATGTCATCAGTGAAATGAGGGAAAGGAAATTAAATTGGAGCCGTTGTGCCTTAAAAATTAACTACTCGGCCTGCAGTAGAACCAGCAAGCAGCAGCAAGCAGATAACTGAATAAACAGCAAGGGAAGGATGGTAGCTTTTTGAAATTTCATAAAAAAAGGGTGATTTTTAATTCAAAACAGAGAATTCCCTTGTGACCACTTTCTCAGTATCAAAAAACTAAAAATCTTTTACTGAATTTTCAGCATTTATAAATACCTCATGATGGCCATTCTACAAAGCAAATAAAGGAATGCTGATGCCACCGTAGCACATCTAGTTTGTCTAATTTCCCACTGGCTTTTCTTTTCTAAAGGTAGGATTCATTTAAGAGTTTTTCTGACCTGGAATGCCCTTTAGCTTCCATTTTACTCTATCCAAATCATTTGTATCATTAAAGCCTAATTCAAGACCTGACTTTCCTGCCACAGATGCACATGTGATTCTAAGTTACTGTCATCTTCCAAGCCTACATGGAGATCCTCTCTTAGGATGTCACGTTAAGATGTATGATTACAAAGCATGTGCAGAAAAGCTAGCATAGAGCTGGAACTTGACAAAGATGCTGAGATGCCTGGCTTAGTACTCCTGGCTTCATGGAAATTATACTCCGACCTGTGTATGTGTGGCCCACAGCAGAGTGGAAAGGATTCCTAAGCAATCTGCTGTTCACTATCTCAGCATTAAAATGATATAAGAATCTGTTCAGCTATTGAGAGAAGCTAGCTACTTCTGCTGTCTTACATGTGACAATGATTTATAGCACATCACATAAATCACATCATGATTAACCAGTTTTAGAGAAGTAACAGAATAATCAACACCGGTGTCTTAGAAATTGACATATTTACCTAAGTTATCAAGAGTTCCTGCCTACATTAACCATATTTGATGCTTAGAACTCTTCCGTAAGGAAACCATTCATTTGGTAGATTAGAAAGTAGGCCCAGAGAAGACAAAGAATACAACACTCATGAGACATACAATGAAATTGGGATTTGAGGCCACACATCCTGATTTTAATAGGGCTCATTCTAATCCAGTTACACTAAGAGTAACTGGAGATGTAAAAGGACTAAAGGTTTCGTGCAAAACCAAGCCATAGTTAGAGACAGGTTTGTTTCATTCACTCATTCATTTATTCACTCAACTAATAGCAATTTATTTGGATTCCATTAAGTGCTAAATGTAAGAGAAAGGAGTGAATAAAAGGAAATTGTAGCAGAATGGCAAAAACAAAGAACAAGAGGGAAATAAGAATGACATAACTCTGTGGTACACAGTATAAGAATGAAGAATACAGTCCTGTAAGGAGTGCCTAGGATATCAGTAAAGACGTCCCAGGGGGACCAGGTAGTAAAAGTCAGAGAATATATCTAAGTATTTGGACTTTGTTCCACAAGAAGTAATGAATTAACTCATGGAACTCTTAATCAACTGAGTGCCATGATCAGATTTCATTAAAGAAAAAGATGACTTTAGCTGCTCTGGGGAGAATGACTGGAGGAGAGATAGGCAAGGAAATCAGTCCCCAAGAGAACAAGAGAACTTCCTTTCTTAGTAATGGGGTGAGGATGGAATGCACAGAAATATATTCAATTCACCAATTGAATTTTATACATAGAGTGCAGGAAATCATCTTTGTTACATGTGAGTATAGAAAAATATTTAGCTTCACCAGATTCTGTTGAAGAGTCTCCCGGCCATGTATCTCACAAAATGAGCTGAAACAGCACCTTCCTTCAGTGGCAGCTCACCCCTCTGGCAACAGTGGACTTCCCTAGTATCCGGGTTCTGATTATGGGCCCTTTGTGTTATGGAGAAGATTGTTCTGGAAAGAAGTAAAAAGACCTATTTTGTTTTCAGTGTCTCTTGACAGACGTTAATTGGGAAGAAATGTGAAAGTTAAGTGTAGGATGAAAGGGAATTTTTCTGGTCATCTCTGCTACAATATTGACTATAGTCAGATTGTTGTGATCCAATTCAGTGAAGATAGAATGCAATAGGATAAAGTACCTGGTCTCATAAATAATGTGGGGTTGTTAAAAGGGACTTATCAATATTGAAATATTTGTTTCTTTTTTTTTATTATTAAGTAAACTCTACCCCCAATGTAGGGCTTTAACTCACAACCCTGATACCAAGAGTTGGATGCTTTACTGACTGAGCTAGCCAGGTACCCCTAATAGCTTTTTTTTTAATGGCGTATTGTTCATTAATATTGTCTACATTTCTATCATAAAGTAGTTTATTTTTTTAATTTTGTCTTTTATTATCTTGCAATTTAATCTACAGTTTGGTCTTTGCTTATACTGATTTATAACCTTGCCTCCCTTTTCTGGCTGTGAGATTTTTCTCTTTTTATGGGCTCCTGGAAAGTCCCTCTGGACTATTCCATACACTTAATTATTATGATTTGTAGCTCTGCTGATTGGTTTTTATATTACTTCTTATTTAGATTCATACCTGCTGCAGCTTGCTACTTTATTAGCTGTTTATTAAGTGGTAAAGCCTTCTGATTCAAAAATAAAAAGTTTAAACAAAAAGAAACGTCTTTCTTCCTTTTTGTCTTCCAATGTTCAAAGTAGTCCTCTAGTCATAGATAGATTAGTGTGGCAAAATATTTTCTTAACACCAATTACAACAGAATTCTCTAGGTTCTCTATTCTAGTCTACTAATATTTTCTAAGTCTCCTTCCAATGCTTCTTTTTGTTGTTGTTGCCTTCATTTTTTTTCTTTTCAAATTTTTATTTAAATTCTAGTTAGTTAACATATAGTGTAATATTGGTTTCAGGAGTAGAATTTAGTGATTCATCACTTATATTTAACACCCATTGCTCATCATAACAGGTGCCCTCCTTAATACCCAATGCTTCTTTAATTTGCTTGCATTATGACATTACCAGACAGGAAAGTTCCCTCCATTTTATCATTATATGCTCAGTTTCTAGAACTATGCTGAAAGCAGAGCATGCATTTACTAAAAACTTCAGCATGAGCCATATCAGTTCTTCCGTTTTGTTCTACGTCTGCAATATATCAACCATACTGATTTATTTGCCTTTCTCTACATCACTTCTCCATGTCTATTGTCACTCTACTTACCTGATGAAGTCCCATTCAGCCTGTAAGCCTGCACCCCAGCTGTAGGCCTTTCCAGTAATTCCCTGGATAGAATTAAGTGCTCTTCCACACATACGTGGTACTTTGCACATTCTTCCAGATAATATTTAAGAAATTTAAAAGTAAGTCCTTGTCTCATAATGATTAAATTCTTGGCTTTTCAAACAGGGTAGCAATAGAGTTTATCATTCTGACCAGGACACTCTTGTTCAAGACAAATACTGAATAGAAAGGAACACAAGGACAGGCATGCACCTGGACTTCAGATTCCCCTGTCTAAGCAAAGGGGTACATCTTTATCTTTGTGTTCCAAGGGCCTAGCACAGTCTCAGAGACTCGATAGGCTTTTAGAAATGGCTACAAGAAGAAATTTAAACCATTTATGGGTATTTAAAGCTTTCCTGGAAGAGATATTTAGGATTTAGAGAATGAACACAGGGTTTTAGCCACCAGCCCTACTACTTATTGTATTTATGACATTTCATCAATTCATCTTTCACATCCTCCATTTTCTCATTTCTGATACTGGGGATATCACAGTCTGTGTGCAACTAATTGATGTGTCAATTAAAAAAAAGTGAGTTTGGGGGCGCCTGGGTGGCTCAGTTGGTTGAGCGTCCGGCTTCGGCTCAGGTCATGATCTCACGCTTGGTGAGTTCGAGCCCCAAGTTGGGCTCTGTGCTGACAGCTCAGAGCCTGAAGCCTGTTTCAGATTCTGTGTCTCCCTCTCTCTCTGCTCCTCCCCTGCTCGTGCTCTGTCTCTCTCTCTCTCAAAAATAAATAAACATGAAAATTTTTTTTAAAGTGAGTTTTATTTACCATAAAATAAGTAATGCAATAATGTTAGTATTCCTCAAATATCAAAGTTCGCATCTTGCTTCTCTTCCCGTGGCTGAAGTATTCCTACCTGTAAAATAAAGGTGGTGTACATTTCAGGACCAAAGCTCTGTGCTTTTCACCTCTTGGCATTAAATGGGTTAATAAATGCAAAGTTCTTAGAATAGAAATTAGCATGTGTCATATAAGTGTATATTTAATAACTAAGTATTAATATTTAACTTTTGGATTAGTTTTATAAGAAATCTGTAGAACAGTCACCTTCATGTTATACCTTATTAAAATTTAAGAATACATGCTCTTGTTATAAATTATGCCTTTGGAACACAAGATATGTTAACTGAGGGAAAATACATAAGCTCTCTCTTTCTTGTTTTTATTGTTGTGGTGGTTTTTTATTGTTGTTGTTGTTGTTTTGTTTTGTTTTATCTGTAAGGAGAGGATAATGGTACCTATCTGATGGAGTAGATTACCAATATTAAATTAAACATTAAATGTGAAGTTTGTCAAAAAAGTATTTAGAGCATACCTGGCAAATAAAAGTCTCAGTAAGTATTTGCTATTAGCTATTATTTGCATAGAAGTTTCAATAAAAAGGAAAATCATTTTCATATTATCATATGGGATAATTAATAATATTTCTGAAAATTTTTAAATATCTAAAAGGATTGAAGTTTGTTTTATACTCAAGGAAATGATAATTGCAATAAATTGAATTCTATCAGGTAATTAAATATTTAGATAATTGTATTTTATTTTGTTACTTTTCATTTTAAGAAAACAAAACTATATGTGCAAACATACTCCTCTTTCTGAAACTAAATTGCATTGTGAATCTGTGGATATAATTATTTCTAAACAATAGTATAAATCCCATAAAAAGTATCCTCACATTGGATGATATTCTGAATAGCATTATTATCCATTTCACTCCGTCATTCAAAACACCAGTTAATTTTAATCATTTCAACCTAATAAATGATTAGTTCAATGTAGAAAAAATTATCGGGTTTCTGTAGATCAGATAAAAAAATGTTTAATTTAAAATGTTTTATTACTTTTGGTATTTTTTGATATAATTTAAAGGTGTCCTTTGTTAAAATAACTCCACCATATATTATGCATAATCAAAACAAAAAAGTGTAGATTTGTGTATAATAAAAAATGATGTTATTGATAAAATTTTTGCAGAACATTTGCACTCTTCCAAGCATTGTCCGTTTCACTGTGGTACAAACATTAATGCTAATCTCAGTTCCCAATGTTTTAGTCATTAATATTCCAAAAAGAAAAATCTAAGGAGTACTGTTGCTTTTTCAATATTTATAAATCTGTCATCTGTCTAGTGATTTCATATCTAGTAATACTACATACTTTATTGCACTGTCTTGAATTTTAAAAAGGCCTTGTATTAATATTCCTTGTAATCTTATGACTTGAAGCATTCACATCTTGTTTTGAATGCTAGAAAGATATACATACCAAACAGCAAAGGTTCCTGTAATCATCAATCACAAAGCAGTTAAAAGTGTAAATATTTGGAGTCAGAGTTATAGGAATTTGCCTTTGTTATCTAAGAGAAAAGTCACTTTCCGGATGTAATATAAAATATTGATATGTGTAGTAAAATTAGGCAGTTAAAGATTACCTTCTATTGCCAAATCACCATGATATTTTTTTACAGATATTTACTCTGAAAGAAAGAAATACTTGGCATGTATTTTTCTTGGGGAAAAACTTTTAAAGCACATGATATTGTGCTTGGCACATAGTAGGCACTCAATATGTATTAGCTTTGGACTCTTCCTCTTCAATTTTAGCATATGTGCAGCCAAAGCAAACCCAGGACTATTTCTCTTCAGTTTTAGTGTATCATATTGTTATGTGTGGCATTAGTCTCTTTTTGCCCCCCTTCCAGCTTCCTCCTTCTCTTTTTCTTGCTCCTCTACTTCTCCTTCTCTTTCTAAATAATTCCTCAGAAGTATGAAAGAATTAAATGCAATCCCCATATGCACTTAATGATTAAACTGTTTTGCCCCTGCCAGCGTTGATAGGCAAATACACTAATTAAAAGCATCTACTTGGCTGTCCTCTATGTTCTAGCATCAAATGTCTTCAAATTCCTCTTCCAATGCCTCATGTCTGGATTCTCTGCATTGCTCTTGAGCTTGTTATGTATGACTTTTTAATTGCAGTACCATCACTTCCTTGATTTCTGTGGTACTGGGTACTTCAGCCCACTTATCTTGGCCAGGCTCCCTGAACTGTAATTTAGCTTGTACCCCAGATTCCCACTTTTGTGGGAAGGAAGGGTAATTATTGTTCACTTCTTAATTCATAATTTCAGTTCATGCTAGAGAGGAACAGGGATTTTTTTAAATGAATAAACATTCTAATAATTAACAGAATTCTGAGAACCAAATTAGTTCTGACATTAATAGCTTTGCTGGAAGACTGCCTTCCCTGACTGTGCCAAAGTGTGCTAGAGTTGCTGTCATTATGTTATTCATTAGTGAAGCTTCTTCATGAAGCATGTGTAGTCCAAAGATTAATCATGAATCCATAAAGGAAACAACCTTTCTAAGGAGATATACAATATGTAACCAGTGGTATATAAAAACATCTAATGTTAGGAGCCAAATCCTGAAAATTCTGATGAGGAAATAAATGGTGCATTGTATGCCTTATTACTTAATAAGTTTTGACACTTGATCTTAGCCAAAAGGCCGAGAAGTGATTAATGTTTTCAAAAAATAACAAAAGAATATTAATTGATTAAGTGATAGTAGTCTATTAATCTAAGATGATAGAAGAAACATTGCATTAACAAATAACTAAAATGAAAGTAAGAAGTTAGTAGGTTCTAAATTAGAATTTTTATACTAAATTTTTATATTTTCAATATGTTGGCAAACATTTTTCTATCATGGGTAAATTATAAATGGATTTATTTACATCTTGGAAAACTATACAGATTTATGTGCATAGTGTATATACCCATGTTTGTGGGAAAAACGCTCAGTTATCTAACTACCAGATACCATTGTTTTCTAAATTTGAGTTTGAAAACTTTTAACCATAGTTGAAATCCATTTAACTTATAGTGTTATAAAGTCAGACTTTGTATTTCCATGGTCTATAGACAATAATATAAATTTAAGTAAAAACTGTGAATATACTTTCCTATACTGCATTTCCTATAATCTTTTTCTATGGAAATCTTTTTACAAGCAAGCAATATGTGAACACTGAAAATTAAAGAACAGAAATCTGGGTTCTTCACAGTTCTTTTTTTCTATAAAATAGAAGTTTTTCTATCATTATCCCTTTCCAATCAAAACGTTCAAAGCATTACCATAATATAATTCAAATGTGCTCTACTATCCCAGGAAACAAATTAAAGATAATATAGGAATAAATCTAATAATAGCAAATAATTCCTGAGAATTTACTTTGTGCCAGGACCATACAAATCACAATAACTATTATCACTTCTTCCAACCGCATTTGGGTTTTATCCTCCAGTTACAAAGAAGTGCGGAGAAGGTAAATACCTGAAACGATACCAAAATCTGTATGGGCACAGTGGTAAAGGATTGTAGTTTTAGTGTGCTCTGTGTTTCTTCTACAATGTTTACTTTCTGCCAGTGAGTGTTTAAGAAGGTGGTTTGGTTTACCTTAAATATTATTTTTGTTTTTTAAAAAGAAAGATTAAAATAAATAAGACTAAAGGATTCTCATATAATTGTGCATAATAAAACAAGGGATATATTAAGTGATTTCAGTTCAATTCTAACCAATAAACATGTGCATTCTATGGCTATAGTCATAGCAAATGCAAAGAGGATCAAGAGGCCACCACTTTCTGGCAATGCAATAGTTATAGTTTTTAGAATAGAAGTTTAGAATATAGTTTAGAATAGAATAGAATAGAATAGTCTTTAGAATCCATTCTCATGCACTCTAAAATTTACTTTTATTATTAACATTATCAATCTGCCCTGTATTATTTATGTATGGGAGTTTTCTCAAATTTGGTTTTGGGATCATTTCTTGTTCAATTATCTATTTTCCAATTGCATATCTCATAGTACCTTACAAATAATAGATAGTAAATACATGTTTGTTTAATTTATTTTTTTTTAATTTTTTTTAACGTTTATTTATTTTTGAGACAGAGAGAGACAGAGCATGAACGAGGGAGGGGCAGAGAGAGAGGGAGACACAGAATCCGAAGCAGGCTCCAGGCTCTGAGCCATCAGCCCAGAGCCCGACGCGGGGCTCGAACTCACGGATCGCGAGATCGTGACCTGAGCTGAAGTCGGACGCTTGACGCTTAACCGACTGAGCCACCCAGGCGCCCCTTGTTTGTTTAATTTAATTATAATGAGAGTCTGTTACAACAAAGTAACCTGGGCATCTAATGCTGCAAATCACAGTAGAACTGTACCTGTAAACATTTACTCCTCTTTTTGACTTTATAGGCACTCTTCAGGTAAAAGGAGAGAACCTACCTTTAGCATAGAGTTATGATGGCAATATCTGTCTGGATCTGGAAGATAAGCCTTGCTAAGTTAAGCAATGACACTTGATACTTGCTTGACTTTATGCCTTAGACTTGAGACTTTACCAAATCATGGTAATTGAAAATTCCTCTGGAGAACAAACTGATAATTTTGGATTATCATGAAATTATTTTTTCAAATGTGGTATCTAAAAATGTCACATTCTTAATAGTATTTTATTTTTTAGAAAAAGGTCAAAATAATTTTACAGCTTTTTAACATATTTATAACCAAAATGAATCAACTATGACCGAGTTAATTTCATTTTTTCCCATACCATCATAAAACAATTATGTTTTGTACAAATAATTGGTTGAACATACAAATATCATGGGCAATAAATGTTGAAAATCATATAAAGCCTTCTGATAATTTGAAGTATTCCACTCAATTGGAAACGGAGTACATAGGTAACTATAGATTTAGATTTTGCATAATTTATTCCAGGAAAACTGAGACATGACTAAATTTCATGAGGCCTAGAACTACTTTGCAGTTTCTCTTGGTTTTGACTCCTTGCATTTACACATGGTAGGTATTAAAATTATTTACTGACACATATAAATATGATTATTATAAAGATATAATTTTACAGTCTAGTACAGAGATATATAAAATAATTATATATATATATATATATATATATATATATATATATATATATATATATATGTTTTCTGGAAAGTGCAAACAAAAATTATAGAACTGTAAGATTATTTATGGTAGTTCCCCTTTAAATATGTTTTAAAAATAAGAAATGAATAAGATAAGGATTAATAGCTGTGTGTTCTCTTCCTTTATTTCTGATACATTTATATTGGGATACACTGATTATTTTGTTAGGAAATACAAGTGGTATTTTAATATCCATTTTAAAATTGATATTAATTAAAATATCCTATAATTCAACTGCTGTGGTACTAAGGAAATTATTCAATTAGATTAGAAGTGGTTATAGTTTTCTATGGCATAATATTTCCCAAAGATTCACATGCCTTTACTATTTCAGGAAATAGTAAAGTTTCTTTTTTTTTCCCTTTTTGTTTTAGCCATTTCTAAATAATTTCAGATAAAACATGAACAGTTTATAGTAACGCAAATAATGGAAGTAATAAACTGTTATATAACATGGCACCTCTAATAGTCTTTCTCAATTTTTCTTCAAAAATTTTATGTCTGCTTAACATTAAAAAGGATTTGCAACTATACATTTCTTAATTATTAGTGAATCTCTGTAGACCAACTTATATACAAATGTTAAATGATTCTTTAATGATACAGAATGTAGAAAATCACATCTTTGCATTACTTTTTATTTGTCTTATATGGAATATGAGGTCAGACTAAGGGTGAAGAAGAAACCTTGAACCAAATGTTCTGAAATTTCTAACTAGAGTGATTATCCCAGCTATGTAATTTGTTATAGTGACCTGTATTCTCTAGTGTATTAACTGGAGAAAGATAAGTCAGTGTAAATTGTAATAGAATACTTGTAGACTTGATGTAAGAGAAAATTCCACCTCCTGGGAATTTGGTCATCTCCTTGCCTAGATATCTTTCTTGCAATATTCCCAACATTCATTAAGCCTGGCTGATTTATGTGAAGGCAGCTGAGAATTGAATTAGCCAACCCTTTAGGGTTCCTTGGAGACCTATGATTCTATATTATTCTAAGTTGACCTTTGGTTCATTCCAGAATTGATCATTTGGGGCACAGTTTTCCTTAGGAACAGAATCAGGGGCAGCTTCTGGTTGGAGTTCATATTTTTAGCATACAAACCATGTGCCTGCTGCTCTGGTAATTTGTAAGCAATTAATTAAGTGTAATAATTGTGCTCTGATACCTCTGTTTACTTAGCAGTAAATATGTTCCACTAATAATTTTAAAACTAACAAATGTTATCAATTTAAAAATAATATATTCAAAATACCTTGAAAATTGGGGGAAATTAATATGTCATAACTGTTTATCTCTGTTATTGACAAATAGTGTCAAGCAACTTGTCAGACAACCCAAGATACTATATTTTATTTCTCTAATAATAGTTACCTTTTAAAACTAAAAGATTATAGAATTGTGATATGACCTTTCATAAAGCCACAGAAAGAACCTCATTCTGCCTTTACCTTGACCCAGTTGAAACATGACTTTTCATATCACAAAGCAGTCTAAGTTTCACGTTTCAATCTTTTTATTTCTAAAATTCCAAAACACTGTAACCATAAAATTTTGAGAATCTTTGCAACTATGCTTAACCATGTTTGATTACAACAAGAGGTTACAGCAAAAACCTCTTTATGTTTTTAAAAAAAGCAACTATTTAAACAGCTGTCACTTTTTTAAAAACCAGCATATAATTTCCTTTGGTCTACTTTCTCTCAAGTTCTCCCAAACTTTTCTATCATCTTCAAATATTAACCCACAGTATTTATACAATTGGAATGCATGAATATAAATATGTGTTGACTGATGAATTAATGAATTGTAAGCATTGGCTAGCTATGGTCTGGTTCAGTAACACTTAGACCCAACAAATTAATATATGTGTGCTTTTGGATTCACTGTAAAAAGTTCAGTCTGTTTGGGGTTCTTTATTCTGCAGAAATGTACTATTTCCTTCCTCTCCTTGATCTAATATATAATGTGTTACATTTGGCAGTTAGCAATCTTGGGTCTCACAACTAAACTTCCATAATCAATGAGAGTATTTTCTAAGTGAAATAATTATAGAAAACTATGAAATGGTCCTAGTTTTCTTCTACAGCCTTGTAGGGCATTGGCTAAGTTTTAAGTTTGGAAAGAGGAGCAACTCAACAAAAAATGCTTTTTTACACTACCTCTCTTGCGATCAATGAATAGTTATACAATTGCTTCTGGTTGTCTATTGAGTATAAATTAAAATAAATTAGTACATAAGTAAGTAAATAACCAGTCCAATGCCATAGTGACTGGGGCCAATGATTCTGGTGTGGAAATGCTTCCTATGGAAATTTTCCCAACATCCCTACTTGTCTTTCAGCTGGGAGAATTATCCTGAAAATAGTCATGAACTAAGTAAGCTGCTATTGTCTCTTTTAAAGCTTGTGTCCCCTACTGGCTGAGTGAAAACCAATTCTCAAGTCATGCGCTGTTCAAAGGATTCTATCTTCACCATTTCCCTCTGTTCTTCCCTTCCTCCTTAGCGGACTACTCAGCTGAGTAGGTAGTATATAACTTGCTTCTTAAGCTGCTCACTTATCATTCCTAACACAGTAGAGGCAGCATTTTCTTTCCAGGATCTCAACACTTTTTTTCCTTTTACTTTGTGGCCCTAACATTTGTTTTTCTTGCATATCTTAAAATGGTAAGCTCTGAGCCTGCCAAAAGCATTCACATTTTTGTTTGAAAACACCCTATGGGTTTTTCCCCATCAGAATAACAATTAACTCAGCCCCCGCCTTGATCTATGTATACTCCTCCTACCTGGCTCCCTTCTCTTTCCTCAGAAACTTAATTCCATAAATATCCTTGAAGATGCACTGTATTTCTACCTTTAATATCTTTGTAACTTACTTACTAGTTTGAGAGTTTTACAGCTCTTAATCCTGAGGCTAGGGCTCATGAATTCTCCCATGAACCTATGTGCAGGATGGAATTTAGGGCACTTGATCCAATACCGTCTACCTGGACCAAGCACTAACAATTTAAAACTAAACCCTAACTAGAGTGTCCATTGTCATAATTCACCTTGTAGTCTGAAGTAGCAAATATTATGCTGCTCACCAATACCTAAAGCCCTGTCTGTAAACTTTTTTGTATAATCATATCTTGGCTCTAACCATAAATATATAAGGAAAACCTAAGTAGTTTAAGGTGAAGCCACAGCAGTCTGCACGTAAGACCAACTAACCCAGCTAAAGCTTTGGTGTGGGCCCTTTGTTGAAACTCACAAGGCCATGATTCCCCTTCCTGATACTCATGAACAGCAACAATGGCCATTTTTTGACTCTTGTACCCTTTGTTAAAGTGCAGTCCTTATAGAATCCCATACCCCTGCTGAATCAACATGGTCTGACTTTGCTTTCTAGGCCTGGGATCAGTCCCATTTGGTCGAGGCATTCATAGTCTGTATGTATCTAGAGGTGGCCACTTCTGCTTAATGAGGATAATGTTATCATGTGTTTCCTTTAAGGTCTAGGAAGGTGGCCCACCTGTGAACCTGGGCATGATAAGCCAATGTTACTCAATGTCTTAGTCTGTTTGAGCTGCTGTAACAAAGTGCCATAGACTCGGTGGCTTATAAACAACTAAAATTTACTTATCATTTGTGGAGACTGAGAAGTACAAGAGCAAGGCAGTTGCAGATTCAGGGTCTGGTGAGGATCTGCTTGCTTTGTGTCTGCCTTTTCCATGTAACTTCAGTGTCAGAGGGGCTAGCTTGCTCGCTGGGGGATCTCTTTTATAAAGGTATGAATCTCAATCATGAGGGTTCCATCTTCATGACATAATCACCTCCCAATGGTGTCACCTTTGAATACCATCACATTGGGCATTGGGTTTCTACATTAGAATCTTGAAGGCATTCTATTTATAGCACCCAATATGATGGAAATACTATGCAGTCATCATCCAAAGTCTAAAGACACCTGCCCAAATCACAATAAAAAAGTCAATTTATTTTTTTAATGTTTATTTATATTTGAGAGAGAGAGCACGCGTGCGCACAAGTGGGGGAGGGGAAGAGAGAGGGAGACACAGAATTAGAGCAGTCTTCAGCCTTCAAGATGTCCGCAGAGAGCCGGGCACAGGGCTCGAACTCATGGACCTCAAGGTCATGACCTAAGCTGAAGTCAGATGCTTAACCGACTGAACCACCCAGCCACCGCCTACAAAAGTCAATTTAAAAATGCCTCATGGCTCCGGGCACCTCGGTGGCTCAGTCGGTAGGGCAGAGAATTTCAGCTCAGATCATGATCTCATGTTTCATGGATTTGAGCCCCGCCTCTCGCTCTGCTGACAACTGGGAGCCTGGAGCCTGCTTCAGATTCTGTGGCTCCTTCTTTCTCTCTCAAAAATAAAAGAAAACATTGAAAATAACATTAATAAAAATAAGTAAAATAAAAACACCACATGGCTCAAATAGCCACCACAATCACAATGATTTTCTCTACATTTTAAAATTTAACGCCCAGAGGCCCCAAGATCGTGGGTGGGGCGGGAGGTGACAAACTGAAGAGCTCCAGGAGAAGGGCGGGCTTCTCTGCAGGGACGCGGGGTGTGGGGCTCCGTGACTCCTCTCACGTGGGCCCACACCTGGGCCAGATCACGTCTGCACCGTAGCCGCTTCCCCGCAGGCCCCACCCACAAGTTACGATGGCGGCCTCCGTGGTGGTGGTGGATGCGCCTCGGCTCAGGTAAATGCAGCTTGCTCTGACCTTCACCCCGCCCTGACCCCCGCCTGGAGAGAGGGGAGAGTGTACAGTCAGAGGGACCCCCCCCCCCCCCCCCCCGCCCCGCACGCCTCCCCCTGCACAAAGGCTTGGAGGTAAGACTTAGCCGGGAGGATTCGGAAACCTGCGGTTGCCTTGTGTTGCCAGGGAAGAGGGAATGTTAGGAGTGTTGAAATAAATTTCTAGGACCAAGATGAAGCCATACCTGCCCCGGGTGCCTTGTCTGCCGACTGCGTTTTTGTGCTCCTATAAAGGCCCCACTTGACCCAAACAGTATATTCAGTGAAAAATTTCCCAAAGGCCAAGAGAATTCTGCGCTGTATAGTTTGTTACTGTTCCTTGATCTTGCCAAATACGGTTAGGTAACCAACCCCAGCCAGGTCTGCGGTTTCTAGGTTCCTGTCTCTAAAGCTGCATAAAACTCACTCTTGTCCAGAATCCCTTGTGAAGAGTGGTAGTACTCCATTGCTTGTGAGGCACCGACACCCTCAATCCATGGGTTGTTTTCCCTTGAATAAAGGGACACCAAACTCATTAAAAATAAATTAATGCCCAAAGACATGGGCACTAGCACTCCAAAAGCATACACAAAATTTTAATCCGTGTGTGCCTTGAACAGTGCAATAGATGGTAGAGTTTGAGAAAACATTCAAGAACAGCACCTCCCTTCCTCATGTAAGTTTGAATTGAAATAAGCAATAGACAAGGAATAAAAACAGTTTTTGAGAGGCTGGGGTGTACTAACTGTTGAAAGTGTCTTAGCTTATAAAAATTAAATCAGTCTATAAGGCCTTGAGTGTAGAGACCAGCTATTAAGCTCTTTGACTAACTTATATTTAATATTTCCCACAATGTAAATGTGCTATAATGACTTAAAGAGTTGAACTGATGTGCTTAAGGTATAGTGGAATGAACACTGGGCATGAATAGATACGGGGTCTTATTTTGGCTTTGTACCTACCCTCAAGAAATTCTTTGAGCAAATTAATTTAGGTCTCTCACTTTGTTTCCTTTTTGAAGATGAGTGATTTAAGTATGGTTTCTTTCAGTCTCGACATTGTGACATGAGATTGAGCTGAATTTATATATATATATATATATATATATATATATATATATATATATTTGTTCATCATAAAAACGTGTAAAATTTGCACTGACACTTGAGGCTTTTGGTGGCTTGCATTCTGAGTGAAAAAAAAGTTGTAATGCCTTATCAGTGGCTTATTATAATAATTACAGAAGCAAGCATAACACTAAATATATTCACAACCAAAAAGTCATATTTAAGGAAAAGTATTCATCTGAAATATTTGGCTGTCTCAAGAATTATATAAAGGACAATAGACGTCAAGATTATTAGTGGAAATGTGGTATAGTCTGACTTTAATTTGATTTTTTAAAATTTTTTATTAAATTTTTTTTTAATGTTTATATGAGAGAGAGAGAGAGAGAGAGAGAGAGAGAGAGAGAGACAGAGTGTGAGCTGGGAAGTGGCAGACAGAGGGGGAGACACAGAATGTGAAGCAATGTCCAGGCTTTGAGCTGTCAGCACGGAGCCTGACAAGGGGCTCGAACTCACAAACTGTGAGATCATGACCTGAGCTGTAGTCAGACACTTAACCGACTGAGCCACCCAGGCACCCCTAGTCTGACTTTGATTTAAATAAAAACTTTAAAATAAAACAGTCTTATGGAAAGTGTAAAGGCAATAATCAGTGTAACTACAACACAACTTGAATGAATAGATGTCTTTTGTTTAATCTGATGGCCAGCAAATTAAAATGTATGTTGTAGCTTATAGTTGAGGATTTATGCAACAGCAGTAGAATAAGTGCCAACTGAATTAACAAGTTGATTGTGTAAGCAACAAACCTCATTTCAGCTAAACTGAACTTGACAAATTGCATGACATTCTGCCTGCTAAATTTGAGATTTATAATGTTTACTGCTATCAACAATAATGAAACAGCAGAGAACTTCAATATCTGACATTTTAATCTGTATATTTCACTTTTGTTCTTACTAATCAATTCTTAATTCTGGAATATATTTTATGTTTTGTTATCCTTTTGGCTACAAACTTTGATGTAGTCTTATCAACATTCATTGAACTGAAATATTGCATAAAGATTAACTGTTAACTTTGCTCTTTTCATTATTAAGGATTAGAATGACTGGAGGAAAAAAAATGTTTTTTGAGTACTGAAATTCTACAATTAAATTGTTCCAAGTTGAAATAAAATTTGACAGTGCATCTTTTGAATCACAAAGCTATCCATTGACATATGGAGATTTGTTTAATGACAGATTTAAAGATAAAGAATTGATATTTACCATAGTACCTGGTGGTGCAGTTATGAATGTTTAAAATCCATAGGAAATAATGTTCATAGATTTCATGTATGAAGTAGCTGATATTTCTTTAAACTCAAATGAGTACTTTATGTTTTATTAGTGGTATTTACTAAACATTAGAGAGGGTGAATGAAATAGCATTTTTATTTGGAGCTAGCATAATTACTGCTTGTTTGGAGAAGTTTGCCAGTGATTTTTTTGCAATGTGCATTTGTGAACCATGACAATGGATTCACGAGACTGATTTTCACCGCATTCTGAATGCTCACTTAGAAAGCTGCATTTCAGATTACCACTTTGTTGGTAGTACAATTGCTCTGTTTTAACTGATGTTAAGAATATTTTCAGAACTCTCCACGGCACTCATTAGTCAATTTATTCCCTTTGTGCAAAAGTATAAAAATGCAAAAGGTAAAGCTTTGTTGTATTATGCCCCTGAGATTCAGGAGTTGCTGGTTACTGAAGCGTAATCTAGCCTATCCTGATAGATTCAACATCTAAGGCAGAATTAGATATCTAATACAGTGTCAATATGATTGTTTAAAAAGTTAGAAACTAGTTTAATTTACCTGGCTTAAAATACCTTAAATTTCCTCTAAACATGGGTTTGGTACTATAGACAGAGGAAAGGTCAGACTTCTAAGAGCAAAGCAAGCAGCCTCAAATTTGAAGAAAGCCAACGTTTAAAGACAGGGAGCCAAGCATTTGTTTAGGGAATGATGCTTTGCCTAGTGTGACAGGACAGTGAACTGTCCGGTGCAGCCAGCATTTACTGGTAGAAATTGGTGGGAGTAGGCACTGATAGGCAATAATGTAAAGTAAATGCTAAAATAAGAAAATGACATTCTTCAAAAGATCTTGAATGTCATGCTGTATAGTTTGGATTTTATTGGGTACATGATATCATGGCCTATGAAAATGATGTGATCGAAACTATTTCAAGAAGGTAATTCTGCAATAATGAGAAGAATGCTGGAATAGACTTGGGTCTTGAGGTCAGGTTAGGAGGTTATCACAGAAGTCTAAACAAGAGCTAGTGCAGGCCATAATATTATTATTAGAATACAAAGAACTATGATGGTAATCTCTTAATTATTAATTCAAAGTACTTTCTACTATACATTTCCTGAAGAGTAACTTTTCACTGTGTTGATTTATTATTTTTATTATTTTGGTAGTATGAGAAAAATACTAAGCATTATGATTTTTTTTTTAACTTTTGAGAGAGAGAGCATGTGTGAGATGGGTAGACAGAGAGATAATCTTAAGCAGGCTTTATGCTTAGTGGGGAGCCCGAAGCACGGATAGATCCCATGACCCTGGAATCGTGACCTGAGCCAAAATCAAGAATCGGATACTCAGCCCACTGAGTCACCCGGGTGCCTGTAAGGATTATGTTTTAATAATAGATGACATTGAATAAACTTCTACCGTTACCTTATCTAGTACAATCACATACTCTCTACCCATGTTGCCTTCAACTACTTTACATATAAAAAGAACAAAACACTACTCTTCTATTGTTATAAAACCCTGAAGAATAAATAGAATATTTTTATATTACCTTGATTACCTTTGTGTCCTTATAAATTCATAAAAAAATAACTTGTTTTAAAGTTTATGTATTTTGAGAGAGAGTGTGTGTGCACATGAGCGGGACATGGGCAGAAAGAGAGAGAGAGAGAGAGAGAGAGATTGAGAGAGAGAGAATCCCAAGAAGTATCTGCACTGCCATTGTGGAGCCCTACATGGGGCTAAAATTCATGAACCATACAATCATGACCTGAGCCAAAACTAAGAGTTGGACGCTTAACCAACTGAGCCACCCAGATGCCCTGAGAAATTAAAAATTTCTTAAATCATTTTGTTTCCATTCATTCAACTCCTTTTATTAAGCATCTATTATGTACATTACTTGAGGTCTTGAGCTAAAAAAGAAACAAACTCACTTCTAGCCATAAAATTTTGCATTCAAATGGAGAGGGAGCTATTTTAAAAAGTAAATATTATTCAAAAATATTATGTTATAATAATAAGTATAAAATATGTATAAAATAAATGTATAAAAGCCTACAGAAGGGATAATAAGAATATAATAAGACCACTTAAATGCCCTTTTGAATCCATGGTATGATTTTATACGGAAATTCAGTCTTTGTGTTGAAATGGCAAAAAAATCAGTTGGCTAAGAATACAGTTTTTAGAAAGCATTCTGCAGAAGAAGAGAGGATGAAAACAGGCACAAAGAAGCATGCATATACCAACTACATGTAGTGCTTTTGCTGAAGTGTAACTGAGAACAGTGGTAATTAACGAGGATAGAAATTAGAGGCCTATTTTACAGATAAGATAGGTAAGATTGAACACTGACTTTGATCCATTCAGCCAGTAAATAAGAGAGCACTGATTTGAAATACAAGTAGCTTCTGAAACCTTTCTCATCTTTTACATTGCTCTAATTTCCAAAGGCTTTTTCCAAGCCATATATTATCAGACATGGAACACATGTTTCCTTTTGAAACAATATTTTGGTATAGTAGTAAGTTTCTCAGCTGACCCATTGGCTCTGTTGTAATGTTTCTGAAGTACTTAATAATACTATGATTTACCACTGTTTATAGTGAAAAACATGAACGGAAAGCAGAACCTTCCAAGGTACGTCTCTAACACAACAGTGAATAAAAGGGGTAAGGGAATTAGCAATGGAGCATGTGGGAAGGAATGGAAAGCTCTGATCTTATGTTTGCAGATCAGTCATCAGACAGCCTGAGTCAAGGACCAAACTGTGTACAGACAACAGGCACAAAACATGCATTTGAAATGATTATATCAAAACATTACTTCCAATTATAAAATTCTGTGATTTTAAGACTTTAAAAATAAATGACAGTGTGAGGTATGGGGGGAGTGTATTTGAAATAAAATATGATTTATGTCCCATCCTCAAGTAGCTTTTTATTCTTCAGTAGGTTAGATAGTACATATATACTGGCATAGGAAACTAAGGATGCAAATGCAGCATTAAATAATACTTAGGTAAGAGAAGAAAAGCACTTTTAATTGGAGAACCAAAACCAAATCCACATGGAGGGTGTGGTAAGTAGACCCCTTGAAGAGGGAAGTACTGTTTTCATTTGAAAACCATGAGAGCTGGTCTGAAGGATTTGATAAACCATTGATTGAGGACTCTTGAAAAAAGGGCAGGGCATGATGGTCAGAGGAGAGAGCCTTCTTTTTGTTATATTGGAAAATAGTATTTCCATATTCTACTGAATGGTTTTCTGTTACCTTTATGGTAACAATCCTTGCTGCTTGATAGATGTAACATGCATTTCATAGATTTATACCTTCCCTAAACCATTTCGGTCAGTGACAAATTGAATGGTCTCATTTGTTTAGTCCTATGTTAAGACATTTGTGCTAAATAGTAATTTTTAGCAAGCAACGTGCTTTTTAATGACAAATTTAAAAGTCTGCATAAGAGTTGGAAAGTGTGTGTGTGTGTGTATGTGTGTGTGTGTGTGTGTGTGTGTGTGTGTGTTTCCTTAGGACCCCTTTACATGCCTTTGAGGCAAAGAAATTATTTTAAACTGATACTGGCTTGTATCTCTTTGATAATAATAATGAATAGTAAGCCAAATGACTACCGTAATTGGCTCTTCTGAGATGCTACAATCAGTGGGGAACCAAAGAAATTCCAAATGAACACATTTCTTCAATTAATAGAGGCTTTTTAAAAAAAGAAGAAATATATTTCTTAGAGTTTTTCACGCTAGGCAAGTGAGTTAACTACCTCACCTTGGATACACCCAGTGATCTCCTGGGGGGGATTTGTACCATTGCATCACTCTGAAAATGCTCTCCAAATCTGGAAGCAGAAAAATGGCATCTTACTTTAACTAATAACATTAATTTATCATATCTCCTTCTTGCTTTTCATTTCCATATTGTAGCCACTCTTCACAGAGCATCTGAAATGTGACACATAATTAAGGTGGCTTACAGTCTAGTGTTAAAGACAGACATGCAAGTAGTTAACTACAAAGAAGGCGGTAGAGTAGGACAGCATTTCTAGAGGACAGTGAGGAGGCATTAACTATTGGTGTTCTGGGGAGCTAACTGAAGGCTTCCCAGGCTAAATGGCATAGTGAGCTTCATTTAAAAAAATCCAGAACAATAACGTATTTGATACAAGAGACTTGATTAAGTGAGGGTTGTTATTACTATTTTCATCTTAAAGAAGAGGAATTAAGACCTGGAGGCTCAAGTGACTTGCTTAATATAACAGGACTAATAAGTGGCAGAACTGGGGCTATGACCCAGTCATGATATTAATCGTTGCCTGGTATTGAGTATTTACCATGTGCCAGAGATTGTGTTACATACTCAGGATTTTTCTTCTGACTTAATATTCATAGCAACCTATGAAGTTAACCGTATTTGTGGATATATTGTGGAGCAGAAAAACAATGCATTGGGGGATTCTCATATATTAGCTTTAGATAATAAACATAGCATGAGATTTAAAAATTAAAAGAAGAGGGGCGCCTGGGTGGCGCAGTCGGTTAAGCGTCCGACTTCAGCCAGGTCACGATCTCGCGGTCCGTGAGTTCGAGCCCCGCATCAGGCTCTGGGCTGACGGCTCGGAGCCTGGAGCCTGTTTCCGATTCTGTGTCTCCCTCGCTCTCTGCCCCTCCCCCGTTCATGCTCTGTCTCTCTCTGTCCCAAAAATAAATAAAAAAAAAAAAAAAAAAAAAAAAAAAACGTTGAAAAATTAAAAGAAGATGTTGGGAAAGAGTTGTAAGAATTTGTGAACACAAGAATGTCTTTGGTAATTCAAACTTGCTGGTATATTACTAACTTGATCATAGTATAAAAAAGAAAAAGGGAAGATTTTTGTAAATCCACATTTTCTCACCTGTTTTTCTGTTGGTCAATGCCTCGTGGCAGGAGACCCCAGGAGAAGCAGCTCAATTTGAAAACTACTGTGGCCATCTCTTGTCCTGAATGCTTTCCCTGCCCTTTACCGTGACCAAAGAGAGCTGGGTCTACAAATGAGTTTAGGAGAGTAACAATTGGGACAGCACAAATGCTGTATTATTTCATAGTTGAGTAAAATTGAAGTTTCAGTAAATTACCCAAAGACTATTAAATTGAACCTAGGTTTTCTGGCTACAAAACTCAAATTGTTTAATCCGTATACTGTGTTGCTCCTCTTGAATATGTAACATGCTACATCTTAACAAAGACTTTCTGTTTCTTTTTTTTTTCAACATTTTTTATTTATTTTTGGGACAGAGAGAGACAGAGCATGAACGGGGGAGGGGCAGAGAGAGAGGGAGACACAGAATCGGAAACAGGCTCCAGGCTCCGAGCCATCAGCCCAGAGCCTGACGCGGGGCTCGAACTCACGGACCGCGAGATCGTGACCTGGCTGAAGTCGGACGCTTAACCGACTGCGCCACCCAGGCGCCCCAAAGACTTTCTGTTTCTAATGCAGGTTTTTGAAACAGTCTGTACATGAAAATTTACCACATCAAATTAATTCTGATGAAACTGGTAATTAACCATGACCATCAATATTAATAGCAGGAAGTGAAAATAGTTATGATCTGAGGTCCCTGTTATCGTGGAGTGTGCAAATCTATAATTAACTTGATAAGCTTCTAGAATACCAATAGGATTTAAGAATCATTTTTAGAGTATTCTCCTGTATTCTAGGATTCTAAGCAATAATCTTAATGAACAATAAATAAATAAGTAAATGGAGGATGAAAGACTGATAGTGGGAAATACATGTGCTGTTTCGTAATTAACTTTTTTTCTAAAATAGGAAAACAATCTCCCATGGTATCACATAAGTATATTTCCATTATTCTTAATACCAGGAAAACCTTACTTAGTATTTATTCTACCCTTGGTCAAATCATGAATTCATATGTAGATGTCACCAAAATATCAGCAGATAGTCTGTTAATAAACAAGAATATGTTTATTATGAATCCCTGCTGTAGAGGAAAACACACTAATAGAATCTTAGCAGTATCTCAGAAGGGAAGTTAGAAGTAGGATAGTTATAGAACTATGGGAGGAGGGGTGAGTTTAAAATGATTGAAGGAGAAGGTCTTTCAAGTTGGGGAATTGAAAGTGAACAAAATGGAAATATAAAAACTTAGAATTTGTGGACACAGGTAAGCTAAGGTTTTGAAGCAATCCTTGATAACTGAGCTATTTATTGATAAGTAAGCTACTTTTTTCAGATGACCAGATAATTGGCTCTGACAAATTGACTTTGTAGGAATATCCTGAATTTAAAAAAAAAAAAAAAAAAGTTTATTTATTGGTTAACAGTCTTATCTTCCCAGCACAAAGTTTTCCTGGTATCAACAACTAAGTCATGTTACGAAAGGTGGTCTGACTATAGGCTTCTCTAAGTTGTGTTGACACAGTGGCCCCATCCTATGTGGGACCCATTCTGGCTGTTGATTCACAAATCTCAGAGTGAGAGTCCCAGAGATCCCTTTTTATCAAATAGTGCCCATTTGTAGCATTGGTTATGTAATTAATAGCTTACTATAATTCTGACATCTATCAAAAGGAATTTAAATACTTACTAATGTGAAAAATAGGCACAAGGTCTTTTATTTACTGTTTACCTGTTAAAATGTAATCATTCAATTATATTTGATTTCCTAGTGTTTACTTATAAGTGGCATTAGTATTTCTGTGTTGGCTTTGTAATCATAAATTCTAAAAAGGTCATATTAGCAAATTTTTCATTCATTAGTGCTTAAGTGTGTCAGTTAAGAAACATTCACTAACAACAGATTGACTTATATGTAGCAATTATTATTAGATTTTTATTCATATTAAAGTATCCCTGATAATATTTTATGTGTCATAACATTGGGTGAATATTTCTCCATTTACATGCTATAAAATAAGTAGGCCACCAAATTCAGTGTTATTGATAACAGACTTTCACATTTCAACTCTAAATTTCTCAAACTACATAAAATACTGTAATACAAATATAGAATCTTATTATAGTTGCATCTTCCTCTTTCATTTTAGAAACTTTAAATTTTCTTCTAAATCTTCTTTTACCTAAAAGTATGAGTTGACTAATAAAATAAATGCTAGTTACTACCACCATGATTTTGCTTCATCAAAATAAATACAGATAGTCTGCAACTTAGGATGGTTCAACTTACAGTTTTTTGACTTCATAGTAGTGCAAAAACAATACATATTCAGTAGAAACTGTGCTTCGAATTTTGATCTTTTTGTGCACTAGCAATATGTAGTATGGTATACTCTTGTGATGCTGGAGAGTGACAGTGAGCCACAGCTCCCAGTCAGCCACACAGTTCCAAACATAAAACTACCCACCATTCTGTTCTTCATTTTCAGTACAGTTTTCAGTAAATTACTTGAGATATTCAAAACTTGGTTTTGCCCAACTGTAGGTTAGCATAAACGTTCTGAGTATGCTTAAGGTATGCAAGCCTAAGCTATGATGTTCTGTAGATTAAGTGTGTTAAATGCATTTTCAACTTAGAATATTTTCAATTTGTGATGGGTTTCTTGGGGCGTAATGCCATCATGCATCAGGGAAGATCTGTAATAAGAAAAATCAAGGCTCAAAATTAATCATTCCTTGTCGCAAAATTATGGGCTAATAAATATTATAATTTTAATTCAGATTAATGTATAAAAACACACAAAAAAACATCTTTTGTAAGATATCAAGGTGTTTTTAGTTGAATTCCTTCACAATGACATGAGTGTTAAACCAGGCTTTACAACTAAGGGATTGTATGCATGTGATTTTTCCAGGATGTCATTATGACATATTAAGCTTGGATGGACCAATGATGACAAAATTGCTGCATTGAAATGACAGTGATTTTTAGCTCTTTTTTCCATTAACTTTTGTTTTATGTCTCATTTAAACTCCCTGAAGTACTATCTTTTTAAATAGGTGCCAGTGTGTAGATTAATATTTGAGAAGTATGTTGTTTCTGTTTCTGATATATCTATTTAAGTAGACATATTTAAATGTCTCCTAATGCAGCTAATGCACCTTTTTTTCTTAATTTTTGTAGCTGAAACATCTACATGCTTTACCAAATTCTCCATTAAATTGACCAGTAAACAGAATTACATTTATACTTATAATTTCTTAGAAATAAAATCTGAATTTGATGAGTTCTGAAAATGGTTAAACATGTTCCTTCAAGTCAAGATGAAGGGGAAAACGGTTTTACAAACATGTTAAAGTTATTGAACCAAATATGAATCTGTGTGTTTTTCTGATGACTATCCTTCTCATCACTACACATCTCCCATGCTGACTTGTGAAATTAATTAATTGGTAATGGGCTAAGTCAAGACTAGTCTTATATAACTGGGAGAACTGACTCTTTTAGGTTTCTCACTTCTTTCAAAGAGAATTATAATAATGCAGTGACAGCACCAGGATCATTTTTACTTAGCCGCCATAAGCATGGTTACCAGAAGGGAAGGCTTGTAGACACCTAGAACCCTTGCAGTTGTATCTGACTCGTATTTTTATTCAGTTTTTCCCCATTTTCTTCTATAGTGAATTCTGGTATCTTAATCTAACATAATTCCAGAATATACTATAAAGGGCACACGAAGTCTGAGACAACAGAAGCCACCAAAGATTTCATCAAGGATGAGAAACAATTTCCATTCAAATGAGAATAATTTGTTCCTGAATAGAAAAAATGATAAATAGGTGAACAACTCTTGATTCAGTAGACACTTGGCCTGTTACAGATGAATAATTGAATGAAAGAATGAATGTAGTGAATTCATTTACTCTGACAAAATGAGTGAAGAATCTGCTTTTCTAGAAACATTGGGGAATACTTTTCTAATTCTCTTTCTGAACATTACTTCTTTTAGAGACTAAGTTGAGAAGTAAAAGCTATCACCCAGTTCGTTAATTTCTCAAAACAAGAAGGGAAGAACTCTCACCTTAATAAAAGCAGAGAGGTAGAACCCTTGCATGTGGGGAAGCTGTGTTACAGTAGAGCTAGAAGGAATGCTGGATTCTCTTCCAGGATTCCCAAGATTCCCTGGTGTCACAGAGCTTTAAAAAGTGCTAGGAGGATGACTGTGGAACCAATTATACATGAATATTTACGTCTTTGTTTAAGAAAAGGAGCAATGTATTAATTGTGAACATGAAACTAATGAGTTTTGAAATTGAGTTATTAAAATTCTTAGAGTTGATAAGCACACTTGAACATTAAGAGTTGTATTTCAAACTTTTTTCTTATGGTCCTGTATTTTTAGGAAAACCTGAAAAATGTTACAAAAGTAAAATATGGCACTAGTGAATGGGAAGATCTGTTATGGAAAAAATAACTAGGAAAACTAAATAACTGCGTGATTTCATGTAAGAAGTCAAAGATGTGAGCAAAAAGTTAGCTGGTACAGACCAAAGGAACTAGGAGAGTATTTCCATCTGCCTCAAATTGTTCATTTTAAGGCCATAGCTCTGCTTCCCAGATAGATACTGAACTATCCAGGACTTAAATCAGTGCAATATCTGACATAGGTAAAGGAGAATCCTCAATCAGTTATGTCATCTAAAATCGAGACATTTTCTTGGCATAAAATTGCATAGAGAATTCAGAGTCACTCAGGCAACGAACTGGAAACCAGCCTAGCCACCATCCCATTTACAATTCTTAAGCTTTACTTTTCTTTTTAAATTGTTTATATTACATAGTAAATAAATGCAACAAAGACTTACAACCTACATGAATAAACAATAACAAAGAAAAGAAAGAACTTTGCCTACTATCCATCCACACAACTTAAGAAGTAGAACATTATCAGCAACTTTCAAATACCCATACCCCATGGCTTTCATTTTGGTTATTAATCTTTAGTCTTTCTTTATAATTGTATATCACTAAGTAATATAATAATATATGTTATATGTAGCATTATACATAATTATATGTTATATGTATAACTAAACAGTATATTGTTTTTGGATGTTTTAAAATTACACAAATTTTAAAATATTGTATGCATTTTTTTCTGCTTACTTTTAAAGTTTACTTATTTTGAGAGAGAGAGAGAGAGAGAGCGAGCGAGCACATGTGCTGGGGAGGGGCAGAGAGAGATGGGGAGAGAGAGAGAAACCTAAGCAGACTCTGCACTGTCAGCACAGAGCCCAATGTGGGGCTCAAATCCACAAACCTTGAGATCATGACCCAAGCCAAAATCAAGAGTTGGACGCTTAACCAATTGAGTCATCCAGGTGCCCCACTGCTTTTTGATCAATATTTATTAGAATTTTCCGTGTTGGCGGGGCACCTGGGTGGCTCGGTCGGTTAAGCGTCCGACTTCAGCTCAGGTCACGATCTCACGGTCCGTGAGTTCGAGCCCTGCGTCCGGCTCTGTGCTGACAGCTCAGAGCCTGGAGCCTGTTTCAGATTCTGTGTCTCCCTCTCTCTCTGCCCCTCCCCTGTTCATGCTCTGTCTCTCTCTGTCTCAAAAATAAATAAATGTTAAAAAAAAAAAAAAAAACTAAAAAAAAAAAAAAAGAATTTTCCATGTTGATGCATATTGCATTTTTCCTAGTACATTATACACAAAAGCTTCTTTAGAGCATAAGCATAGAAGTAGAATTGCTGCATCATAGAAGGTGAAAACATTCAACTTTTCTGGATTATGTCAAAACATTTTCCAGAATGACTTCATCTGTACCTTATCCCAATCAAATTCTATAACAGCACTGGTTATTTTATAACTTTGGGAACACCTGGTATTTTCAGGTTGTAAAGTTTTTGCCATTTAGGTAATTATAAAAAATACCTCATTGGAATAATTTGCAATCCCTGAATACTAATAAAGATTAGCATTTTTCCTGTGTTGCTAGTAATTCATATTTTCCCTTTCAGAAGAATTTTTCGAAGACTCCTATGCCTTTTTTGACTGGATTAATTGCTTTTATTATGGTTTTAACTTGTCCATGTATAATTTTGGATTTCGTGTTTAATGTTGGATACTGATCTTTTGTCAGTTATATGTTTTGAAAATGTCTCCTTGATGTTTATGGCTTGTCTTTTATTTAGTGTTTTCAGATTAACAGAAATGGTTAATTTAATACCCTCAAACATATCCATCCTTTCTTCCACTTATGATTTATTGTTTTAATGTCCTTTTAAAGGAATACTTCCTTTTTCTAAAATCACAGAAGTATTCTGTGTGTTCTGCCAAAAGCATTAAAAAGTTTTCTCATTTACTTCTTAAACCACATAGAATTGATATATTTACATGTATGTTTAATTATGAATAATTTCATTCTTGTCAATAAGGACAAAAAAATAGTCTCAGTTTCATTTTGAAATACTTGTTCTTTTCTCTCTTGCTTGCAAGGACATCTATTTTGTTCCTTGCTCTTTTTAGACAAAAAAAAAAGTCAGTATTCCTGATTTCTCTAGTTTTTAAATTAATTTAAGGTAAATCTTCTCCTTTATGTTAACTTTCCTTAGGAAACATCTGACAATTCTTAACTCTTTGTACTTCCGTTACTATTCTGTATCTTCCTCATGTCTTAGAACTCATTCAAAATCCTTCAACTGTTTGGTTTTGGGTGAATATATCCCCATAGCATATTTTCCACTAACATCTGTCTTTTCCCCCAACATTTCTGTTGCTTTACTAAAACATAAGGAAATTACTCTTGCTGCAGAGTTAAGAAGTTTGGAAAACAGCCTTTTCATGTGCTTACTTGTCACTGTAAATGGCAAAGATGAGTCAACTGCATTACTTTTATACTTATTTTGATTTCATATATATTTATAAGTTTTACAGCATCTTATTTATGTTCTGCATTTTTCTCCTTTTGTCTTTTCTTTCTTGCCTAGTTTCTGATTGCAGGTGCTGTCTTTTTATTGAGTCTTTCCTCAAAAATTGTGAGTTATCTGCTGTTCTTATGTTTTTAATGTTTATCTGTAAAGTTCCATCATGCATATGTATAATACGTAAATTGTATTCGTATTTATTCTATATTCTTACCAAATACAAGGATCTTTGAGCACTGTTTTTCATCTCTGCCTTTCTCTTTATCTAATATTGTTTTCCATTTTTAACTCCATGTTATTTATGCCACAAATCAATAATTATGTGTTTAGACTTATGTATAAATCTTATATTCCATTGTTCAGATTGCTTTATTTTGCAGAATTTTCAAACATTAACTCTTCAGTATTGCTTTTCTATATATTATTATTTTCTCTCCTTTTGAACTCTAGCTGGGTCTGTATTAAATTTTTTTCTCTATCCAGCATGTTTCTAAACCTTGTTTTCATACTTTTTGTCTGTTCCCTTTCTGTTCTCTCTTGCAGAGAGATCTGAATATTCATTCAGATCTACCTTTCAGTAGATTAATGATCTTTTAAATTGTGTCTTCCACTGAGTTTTTATTTCAGACATTTTATTTTTCATTTGTACAAGTTTTATTTGATTCTTTTCAAATCTTCTTTGTCATATATAATTTTTCATTCTTTACATTTTCAATTCTATCCCTTATTTTTTAAACATATTGAGTAAAACTGTTTTGTATTCTACATCAGATTATTTCACTGACTGAAGTCTATGTGTTTCCCATATTCTTGCTGATAGTTTTTGTTCATGGTGCTTTGTAAGTTTTTTTGGAATTTTTTATAATTTAAAGCACCTTGCCTTGGCGTTTATTTGTAGGAATTCTTAGTGCTCTGGTTTTAAAATATGTTATTCTAATTAGGTTTTGTGATTTTTTTTTTCTTCCCAGTACTTAGGTACTACAAACTATGCATCACTTCAAAATAAATTCTAGATTTGAGTTTTCCTCCTGAGCAAATATGAATACACACACACACCCCACCCACACACACACACACACACACACACACACACATTAAATTATCTAGTTTATCTAGTTTAATTTAATGTTTGTGTGTGTGTGTGTGTGTGGGTGGGGTGTGTGTGTACATACACACATACATACACATCTATAGCAAATTCATTCTGCCAACATAGGAGGGCTGGATTTTGGTTATAAATTCTCAGGATATATTTTTTCCTTTTTTTCCCAGTCATTTCTTTCCCAGCTTCTTCTATCGGGCAGTTTCATTTATATCTCCCTTTTGGAGTTCAGTTTATGCAGGGATTTCTTATTTCATTCCTAATCTTGAATGGGACCTAAACTTGTCTTGTTATCTTGTGCCCCATCAAAACTGAAGTTTAATATTTCCAGAGTTCCAGAGGTCAGCTTTCAGGAATATAACTGTCTTCATTACACTTCCATTTGTATAGTTTTCAGTTTCCATATCAAGGTTGGCCTGTGAAGATTCTTTTTCAACTCAACAATGCATTTAAAGTGGTTATTAAAATATTTAGCTAATATGTTTATTTTGTTAGACACATGTAGCCGTACATTCTCCCAGGATGGAAGGAAATGAAATCTGGTTATTCAATTATGATACTTTCTTGTTAGAATTAGCAAATATCCATCAACTCTGGGAAATATCTGGTCTCACTATGCTACATCTATAGTGAGACTACTTTTATAATAAACCAAAATAGTTTTGATTAGGTTTTTATATTATAAACCAAACTATATATATAATTGCATAATTCCCACCTTTTTATAATGTCTAAAAATTTAAAACTCAAATTATCAGGTGCATCTAAGGTCTCACATTGGGTTTACAGTATTAGATGAAGACTTGGATTAAAATAATATTATTCCAAGGCAGTAGAGTCTTGCATGTAAGGATCAACCTGTGGGCAGCAATAGCTTACTTAAGTAACACATTTGTAGATGTAGATGGGAAGTAATAAAATGTGCTATAATATAGAATACTTCTCTGTAAGGAGAGATGTTTCTATAGGCCTAGGAGCTCTTGATAAACTTATAATTTCAACAAAGATCAGAAATGTAATATAATCCTGATAGGGTAAGGCAGAGTTCCCATATATTTTGGATGTTCCTTTAAAACTAAAGCTGATTAGTAACTAAGAAGTAATTCTGTAGGAACATAAAGAATTCTGTAGCCTTTCTAAATGTATGATGTAGATTAACAAAAACTAGCATTCCAGTTAAAGATGATGAATTAATGTTATAAACTTGCCTGCACTTCCTCCTGAAATACCACAAATAATGAGCAAAATATTTTTTAAGGTAGAAATCCACTAGGACAAAGATAATGGTAGAGGAGAAAACAGACATAAAAATTTGGAAGCTGTAAAACTATTGGACAAGTAGTAACAGACTAAACAGACCTGAGAATTTGGAAACTAAAATTGGCAATGGGAAAAGTAGAGAAGCATGGTGATTTATTGCACAGAATCTACAAAAGCCTCAGGAAATGGCAACACTAGATAATAGGAAGTATGAGTAAAAGTGGAGTAAAAATCCCACTACTAGTTAAATGTTTTAGAGTTGATACATTTTTCACCAAACCATCTATGTGCTGACATATCCAGCAGTCCTTGAATGAAATCAGACTAATTTTTAACCTTAATATGTCAGGTTATCCTGCATAGCCAGCTGAGCTCACTGAGATGTACAAGGACATCCAGATGACAAGAAGCTTCAAATCTTTACAAGATATTTTCCCAAGAAAATTCATATCTTTTATTTCTCACTTTTTATTGCAGTTCTGTAAACTTTATATCATTCAAATTAACACATCTTTATCTTTAACAACTTTGGAATTAAAGAATGCATTTTGAATTATAGTATAAAATGTGTCCTCAAAATTGTGAAGTAGAAGGTTTTTTTAATACTAGAAAAAATAAGAATATCAAATGATTATTACAGTTTGGAGACATTCTAATAATGGATAGATTTTAAAGGCTTATTAGAAGCCAATGGTCACTTTTAAAATGTTTGATTATTCATCCATTCATTTAGAGGCATAATTTAAGTAAAGGTAAAGACTAATAAGCTCTTATATTCAGTAGTGTGAATTTCAAGTAATTTCTCCAAAATCAAAATAGACTCAGCTTTCAAAATATGTGTCCCAAGAAAACTAAAGATGCTAAAGATGTCATATTTTGCCCCAAATTTGCACAACTATGAAGTAATTAATTCCCATTCCAGTCCTCAGACCAGATCTTTCAGTAATATAATGTGTTTCTGCTAGACCACTGGAATTTCCATGATATGTAATAGCTTCACAATGGGTCTAAGGAAAACAAACTCTATTTCATGTGCTTATCCCTCCACTTTCCATTAATGCTACCCCTAGGATGGTTACCAGCAACACAGGAAAAATGCTAATCTTTATTAGCATTCAGGGATTGCAAATTACACCAATAAGATATTTTTTATAATTACCTAATGGCAAAAACTTTACAGCCTGAAAATACCAGGTGTTCCCAAAGTTATGAAATAACCAGTGCTGTTATACAATTCCCCCCTCCTTGACAATGTACACACACACGCACACACAGAGCAGTCTTTAATTTGCACTGATGGGAGTGGTTCCTGCAGATAACATTCTCCCTCAGGTGTGACAGGTTAGAGGGTTTATTTTGAAAATAGCTACTTTTAGGATGCTAAGAAGGCCTCTGGGCCACTGACACTTTAGTATGACTTTTTTTGAGAGAGAGAGAGGGAGAGAGAGAATCCCAAGAAAACTCCATACTCAGCACCAAGCCCAATGTGGGCCTTGATCTCATGACTATGAGATCATGACCTGGGCCAATATCAAGGTTGGATGCTTAACTGACTGAACCACACAGGCACCCCATAGTATGACTTTTGCTGATGTGAAAGTTCATCATTAAAATAAGTCAAGGTATAAACTATACACATATGAAATGTTTCCTCATTTATTTGTACCGTGTGGCATTTTTAAGCCACTGCTAGTCCTTTCGGAATTAGGTATGGAGAACAGTAAGAAGTATCTTTTTCATTGTGAGAGTACAAACTAAAAAGGTGGAGGTGAAGAATCAGAAAAATCAGGATAAGGAAAAAAGAGTGGTGGGAGTTTCCTACAAGTAGCTACTTCCAAAATAAATCCTCTAACCTGTCACACTTGAGGAAGAATGTTTAAATGCAGGAACCATTCTCATCAGGGCAAATTAAAGACTGCTCTGTATGTGTACACTGCAAGGAGGGGGAAATTTTTCCCTACTCTTCTTGGTTCTTTTGTCTGGCCTAATATTTAAATTAATACAAGAGAAAAAAATTTAATTTCATACATACGTCTTCTAGATATGGGATCCCCAAAGTGACAAAGCCTTTATATATGTACCCTTTATATACCTTTTAGACACAGAAACAATATTTGAAGAACTGACAAGACGAAGAAACTTAGGCTTGGGTACTAATTAGTGAGTAAACTGAACGGAATTTATTTACATAGGCTCCTTGACCCTGAATTTTCTATCTTTGATATTGAAGATATCTTTATCTCCTTGTGCAGGGATGTTACCTTTAACATGGGAGATTTATTTCCTACTTTCAATGGGATAGAAGGAAAGTCAGAATGTCCTTCTTGCAACAGCTGTTTCTCAAATAACTTTAATTCAAAATTATCAATATACCACTTTGGCATAGTTTTGATAAGCCTGCCGACCTCCGTGTGTGTGTGTGTTGTGCGTGTGTATATATATGTATATGTGTGTGTATATATATATTCATTCATATATGTGCATATATGTGTAAAATCATATCTCTATATTTTTTTACTTGCATAGTCTCCCTTTATGTATCTATGTCTTACAATTTTGAGGACCATGTGTCTTTATTTTTTGTATTCTACCCTGTGACCAATGGCTGGTTAATAGCAGAAATCAGTCTTGTGACTCTAACAGTGTTGAAAAATCAGGTGAAGAGTTGAAAATTAAATTTAATTAACTGCTTGCTAGGAACAAGGTGAGATATGGATAATCACTATTAACACCTCTATTTATCTTCTTATCTATCAGTTAAATCTGAGCATTAAAAAGAATTAAAGCTGATAATTGCCAAGACAGCTTGAGGAGGACAATTAGACTATAGGCATTATTGAAGTAGTAAGATAGATTATTAAATAAAGTACAAAAAAAATTATATGAGTAAATATAAAGTATGATTTTGTTTAATTAGATATGAGTGAAGAATTAACTTAATTTCTTAAGCATAGGGCAAATATTTTACTTTTGAAATGTTGCCCCAAATAAGCAGCAGTATATCTAGAAAATTAGAAAGGGGTTTTTCAAGTTTTATTAATTATAAGTTATTGAGATAGATCCTTTGGTTATGTTGCATAAGGGATAGTACTGGTAATAACATTTGTATTTTATTTTACTGGAAATTACAAAATAAACAAAATATATACACCAGCAATTAGTTTTTAGAATGTGTTAAATTGATACTTTATTCTCAGTTGTATTATGGGCAACCATTATAGTCTAAATCTGATGGCTTCTGATGAATATAAAGTGTGTGACTAGACTACTTCATTTTTATATATACTTTGTCTATTATGATGATATGTATTGGCAGATAAAGTTACTCATTCAACATAAATATATGATTGTTATTACTAATCATATATATAGAAAATGTAATTTGTCAGAATCCTAGGAAAAAGTAAATACAAGGACATCTCAGTAATGACCCCAGTGGGTCCACCCTAAATTTGCATATGAGAGCTTTCTGGAGACTGCTTGAGCCCTGGAGCAACAGAAAAACCTTGAGTCACTCCTTTTGTTTCCTCTGTAAACTGGTTGGTCCAAAGGATGGTAACAGAGGTTTCCCAGTCTGTCACGTTCTCATCTCTCTGTGGAAAGATATTTTCATATCAGATTATGTTTTCAGTTGTGGGTAGATTTCCTATAAAAAAGGAATACCTGTAAAACCCCATATAGCCTCTGATATTCCTTATGCATTAAACAGAAAGAGAAGGCAAAGTTACACAAGTCACCTCAAAGGTTAAATATAACTCAATTTCAGAGTAGTTTTATTAATTAAATATTTATTATAAACTAAGAGTTCAGTAATGATTTCTAAGAGATTTTTAAAAAGCAGTACTCAAAAACTAGATCATAACACTTTGGAGCTCAGTGGGGCACTGTACATTTAGTGATGCTAATCATTGTACTACACTACATTACACTATTCTCTCACATTACAGAGAATGTAAGAATGCAATATAAGGATTCATACTGGACCTCTTACAAATGAGTACTTTTTAAAAATAATTCAAAGAATATATGTTTAAGATAATTCATAAGCAGCTTTGTTCGCAGAGAATAAAATTAGTGTCAAAGAACATGTGCTTTGATGACAGAAGCCAATTTCTTTTTTTTTTAATTTACTATTATTGTTTTTTAATGTTTATTTCTGAAGCAGAGAGAGACAGAGCATGAGTGGGGGAGGGGCAGAGAGAGAGAGGGAGACACATTATCCGAAGCAGGCCCCGAGCTGTCAGCACAGAGCCTGACCCGGGGCTGGAACTCACAAACCGTGAGATCATGGAGCCGAAGTCAGTCGCTCAACCGACTAAGCCACCCGGGCTCCCCAACCAATTTCTGAGATCTACAACTTTGATCAAATTACCTTCCCTTAGCCTCAGTTTTTTAGGTAAAAATATAGGGCTCATAAGAACTTTGGCCTTTCATGTTTCCCAGATTGAGGTGAGAATAAAATTAGATGATGCGTGTAAAGGTTCTATGTGGGGGCACATGCCTAGCTAGCTCAGTTGGAAGAGCATGCAACTCTTGATCTCAGGGTTGTGAGTTTGAGCCCCATGCTGTGTGTAGAGATTATTCAAAAAAATAAATAAACTTTTAAAAAGGTGCTATGAGGGGCGCCTGGGTGGCGCAGTCGGTTAAGCGTCCGACTTCAGCCAGGTCACGATCTCGCGGTCCGTGAGTTCGAGCCCCGCATCAGGCTCTGGGCTGATGGCTCGGAGCCTGGAGCCTGTTTCCGATTCTGTGTCTCCCTCTCTCTCTGCCCCTCCCCCGTTCATGCTCTGTCTCTCTCTGTCCCAAAAATAAATAAAAAAACGTTGAAAAAAAAAATTTTAAAAAGGTGCTATGTGAAGAATAGAGAATAATATGCATTATCATTATTGGTTAAAATTACATCTTTAGTTTTATTCCGATGTTTTACTCTTGTAAAATGTGAACTGCTCCTGTTATTATGTGAATAACAGGGCACTTCTGGATCTCACAGCAGCCCTGTTACATACACCTTGGAATCCTTAGGGTTCTACCCAGATCTGCTTAATGTGGCAATACCAAGTACTTCAGACCTTTCTAAATATATGTCTGAGAATAATGTAGAGCACATACATGTAACAGCTATTTTAAAAATAAGTTTTAGTTGCAAAGCTTTTGTGTTTCATTGTAAGAGATTTCTTTCCCAAATACAGTAGTCTCCCATTATTTGCAGTCTGGCTATCTGCAGTTTTAGTTACCCGTGGTCAACTGTGGTCTGGAAGCAGATGATCCTCCTACTAACATATGTCAGAAAGCCAGTAATAGCCTACCCCTGTATCACAGTGCCTCTGTCATTCACCTCACTTTATCCCATCATGTAGGCATTTTATCATCTCACATCGTCATGGGAAGGGTGAGTAGAGTACAGTAAGATATTTTGAGAGATAGAGACCTCATTCATACAACTTTTATTATAGTATTTTGTTATAATTGTTTTATTTTATTAGTATTATTACTGATCTCTTACTGTGCCTAATTGATAAACTTTATCATTTGTATGTATATGTAGGGGAAAAATACTGCATATGGGGTTCATTACTGTCTTGGGTTTCAGGCATCCACTGGGTGTCTTGGAACATATCCCTCATAGATGAGGGAGGACTACTATACAGACTGGAGCAAATTCTTTATCCAGCAATTCCACATATATTATAGTGGAACAACTTTGTTATTCCCATTGTATTGATGAAGAAGCCAAGAGCCTCAAGATGGTTAAAATATTAATCTAAGATCCTATGATTTTAAGTGATAAAGTGCATAATTGAACTCAAAAGTTCAGATCTGTTGTAATAACAATTTCAGAATAGGTGCTACCCGAATATAATGGGTAAAGATGGGGAAGTAGAAAGGTGAAATTCCTTCTCTAGGGTAACACAAAGTGACCAAATTAAAAAGAAAATCTCCTTGCAGACCACTATTTTGTTTACTATAACATTCTGATTCCTAATCAGTACATTAAATGAGATCTTTTAGAATGTTTTGCAATTCATAATTTTATAGTTTGATTCAGATTTTGGGTGGTAAGTAAACAAAACACTTCCAAAGATTAGAAATTGAAATTCATGTTGCCCAATTTATTTAATGGAGCTAAGTAAAACTTTAGTATGAAAATCAGAAAGGGTACCATGAAAAATGAAAATTCAAAATCCATCTCAATCATCATCCTAGATGCAAATGTCCTAAACATGAATTCTTTCCAAGGAAATTCATATATGTACATACATCATAAGCAAATTGGATTTATTTCAAAGATAAAATAAATATTAATATTTATTAATATTAGACTATCAAAGTTACTCACAATATAAGCATATTGGTAAGTGAAAAGCTGATAAAATTTAATTTTAGGTCCTGCTAAAAATTTCAGAAAACTACAAATAGAAGGAAAATTCCTTAATGGGTTAAAAGATATCACTTACAGTAGAAGAGCAAAGTATTATACTCAAAGGTGAAACCTTAAAAATCTCTGCAAAATAGGAAAAAGAATATCATTATCATTATGTCAGTTGAATTTTTTTTCTGATACTCCTAGGTACTGTAATAAGCTAATAAGATAGTTTAAGAATTATGAACAAAAGAATGAAAATTTCATTACAAATGATACAGTATTACTAAAAATAGGGGAGTTCAACAAGGTTTCTCAACATACAAGTCAATTGCATTTTAGTATACCAACGTAAGTCGTTAAATATATGATGTTACAACTATTTAAAATAGCAACACATTGCTAACGTTTCTAGAAGTTAACCTAAGAAAATACACATCTGACCTTTATGAAGAAAAGTTACAAAATTATATAAAAATATTTTAGAATCCCCTGTAAAGTGAAGACATACCATGCCCATGTGTAGGAAGAAAAAATATCACAAATACATCAATTAGTTATACGTTTTTCTTATGAAATCATAGAATTTAAATGAATTATTAATAGGAGTTTTTATGTAATTTAGTAAGATTTTTCACATGTAATTGGTTCCAATATTTATACCAAAAGGCACAAGGTAAACAGTATGTAGCACAATCCTAAGGAAGGAGGATATGCAAGACTTGCCCTATTCAAAATCAAGATGTCATAAAACTAGACTGATTAAGTCAGTATTTGTCCAATGGAATAGGATAATGATCCTGGAAACAGAACCCATGTACACGGAGGATGATGTATGATGGAACTGGTAATGCAGGTGAGTATAGGAAGGATGACTGCTCTGTAAGTTGTCCTAGCATAATTGGTAGTCCACATTAAAAGGCAAAAGGAGGAAAAAAAGTTTGGAAAGATTCCAAGTAAGTACTGAGCAATTCTGTCATAAGCAAAAAAAAAAAAAAAAAAAAATGTTTTTAAGCAGGAGATGGCATGATTTGATTTGTGTTTTAAGAGTTACTTCCTGGGGCGCCTGGGTGGCTCAGTCGGTTAAGCGGCCGACTTCGGCTCAGGTCATGATCTCGCGGTCCGTGAGTTCGAGCCCCGCGTCAGGCTCTGTGCTGACAGCTCAGAGCCTGGAGCCTGTTTCAGATTCTGAGTCGCCTTCTCTCTGACCCTCCCCCGTTCATGCTTTGTCTCTCTCTGTCTCAAAAAATAAATAAACGTTAAAAAAAAATTAAAAAAAAAAAAGTTACTTCCTTTCCTTAGGAGTGGCTATTAAAAGAATTTTCTCGGGGCGCCTGGGTGGCGCAGTCGGTTAAGCCTCCGACTTCAGCCAGGTCACGATCTCGCGGTCCGTGAGTTCGAGCCCCGCGTCAGGCTCTGGGCTGATGCTCGGAGCCTGGAGCCTGTTTCCGATTCTGTGTCTCCCTCTCTCTCTGCCCCTCCCCCGTTCATGCTTTGTCTCTCTCTGTCCCAAAAATAAATAAAAAACGTTGAAAAAAAAAAATTAAAAAAAAAAAAAAAAAAGAATTTTCTCTGCTGATAATCTATTTCTAATTGCTGGTAAAAGGAAAATATAGTGATTATGGGTGTTGTGCTTCCGTTCCAAAGGATTGTTAATTGCTTTCAAAAAAAAATATTATTCAACTATTTGACTAGTTCTCTCTTAGCTTCCTTTGCAGTCATCTATTTTCTTGAAATCTGTTCCTCGGCTTGTATTTATCATACATTTCCTTTGATAATGACACAGTGAGAGGTGTCTGCCAGTCTTAAACTGAATACTATGGATTTTTTTTCAGTATTTTATAAACTTTTTTTTCTTGCATTTTACGATGAATACTTGCTATATAAATTATGTCATTGACTAACAGTCCATGGACTAATCAGCCTGAAAAATCTGTGAAAGAAACAAATATTTCTTAATTTATTTTGAAATATGCTTAGTTCCTACAAAAGCATTTTCTAATGGCATGAATCTTTAAATTGCCAGGAAGAAAAACTTTAGCATTTTAAGAAGCATGAGTATTTAACAAAACCTGGCACATAGTAAAGAGTGTAAATGTTAATTTTCTTCTTTCCTCTTGCTTTATTAGTAGATATTAAGCTAATTGAGATGAATTTAAATGGATTGTATAAAGTTGGATTTTAAGGTGAATTAAACACAATTTGTAGAACATGGAAGTATAAAGTATTAAAAATATTAAGTATTTTGTAGTGATAAAATCCAAGCTATTTCTACAAATAATAAAAATGAAGAGAAGTAAGTCACAGAGTTTCTGTAGCTACACATAGTGTCTGATTTGATTACTGGTAGAAGAATCAAGACTCAGTATTTCATTTCCTCTTAATTTTTTTTGTTTATTCATTTTTTGAGAGAGACACAGAGCGTGAGTGGGGAGGGGTAGAGAGAGAAGGAGATACAGAATCCAAAGCAGGCTCCAGGCTCTGAGCTATCTGGACAGAGCCCCATGTGGGGCTCAAAGTCACTAACCACGGGGTCATGACCTGAGCCAAAGTGGGATGCTTAACTGACTGAGCCACCCAGGCACCCCAAGACTCAGTGTTTCTTAATAAACAGTCTAGTGTATCTTCCTATATGAATTATATTTAAGTGTTATACATATAGTCTTTTCTCACATTAATAGTTAATTTAATAGAAAACTTTGCATATATACACATCACAAATATCCACTATTATTTTCTTCCATTATTACTTCAAAGATATATGAAATAAATAAAATGCCTTTTTGCATTTTAATTGTGAATTATTTAACACTTAGTTAGCAATACATACTCCAGAAAGCAATATATTATCACTTTTTCTTTGAATGATTATTCATGGTTTATACTGATATTAATAATAATTTATTGGAAGTAGAATTAAATAGTACATGTCTTTATACTATTCAATCATAGAGTCATTATCAAACCATCTGGTAGATAAGCTTGGTATTCAGTTGTCTACTTAAGATTCCAACTTTGACATTTAATTTTGTATATAGAACTCTAATTATGAAAATGAGTCTGTTATTTAAAATCTATTTTGTATTTTGTGATCTACTAACCAAGAAACCAAAAAATGTCTCAAATTGAGAATCTTATACTTTTTAAAATTGTTTTTCATTAAAAGGAAAACATGCTGTTGGAGTATTTGTTTACAACTTATCAAAGAATTGATTATTATACACATGAGTTTTGTTTGTTCTAACTTAAATATTTATGTATGCCTCACAGTCTGTATTATTATATTCTTCTAAAATATGTTAGTTCTGTTCTAATATATTTAAAATTCTTTGTGCAGTAGAGGAGGGCAGGGTTATTGGCTTATGATTTTTCACTAAAACTACTTTAAAATTTCCTTTATCTTCATTCAGTGGGAATGGCTATGGGTCACTATGCAAATTTTTAGATGTGAAACAAGTTTTGGCAACTGTCTACCTAGCAACATTAAATATATGTGTATATATATACATATATGTGTATATATATGTATATACATATATATGTATGTATATATGTATATACATATACATGTATGTATGTATATGTATGTATATACATACATACACATGTATGTATGTATATGTATGTATATACATACATACACATGTATGTATGTATATGTATGTATATACATACATACACATGTATGTATGTATATGTATGTATATACATACATACACATGTATGTATGTATATGTATGTATATACATACATACACATGTATGTATGTATATGTATGTATATACATACATACACATGTATGTATGTATATGTATGTATATACATATACATACATATACATGTATGTATGTATATGTATGTATATACATACATACACATGTATGTATGTATATGTATGTATATACATACATACACATGTATGTATGTATATGTATGTATATACATACATACACATGTATGTATGTATATGTATGTATATACATACATACACATGTATGTATGTATATGTATGTATATACATACATACACATGTATGTATGTATATGTATGTATATACATACATATACATATATATACACATATATATATATATATATATATATATATATATATATATAGTGTGTGTGTGTGTGTGTGTGGCTAGACTCATCCTTACACCGAACATGTGCTGTTAGAAATGAAGTCAGGAGGGGCACCTGAGTGGCTCAGTCGGTTAAGCGGCCGACTTCAGCTCAGGTCACGATCTCGCGGTCCGTGAGTTCGAGCCCCACATCGGGCTCTGGGCTGATGGCTCAGAGCCTGGAGCCTGCTTCCGATTCTGTGTCTCCCTCTCTCTCTGCCCCTCCCCCGTTCATGCTCTGTCTCTCTCTGTCTCAAAAATAAATAAAACGTTAAAAAAAAAAAAAAAGAAATGAAGTCAGGAACTACCTTATCCAAGGAAGAAGCAAAGGAAGTTGGAGATGAAAGGGTTCTAGCTTGGACATGTAATAGAGCACTTTGAGTCTTTGAATCTGGCAATCAACTACCATTAGCCAGGAAATAAGGCATGAATCTCAGGAAACACTTGTATTCTTTCCAGCAGAATACCAATGTTGTTCACTGTTAACACCCCCGCCTCCTGCAGGTCTCAGGAGAAACTCACCCTATTCTTCCAGTGGAAAGCTTCATCTGTGACCAGTTCTAGCCAGTTAACTGCTAGGAAAGGTTTATTCTACACTTGGAAAATTCTTCCTCTCTTGAAAATCAAGAAACTGAGTGCTTCATCTCTTGAAAATATAAGAAACTGAGTGATTGGACACAAATGTGGAAGTATGTCATTTAAACCACCACTGGCCACCATGTTAGAAGAGAAACAAATCTCAGATTAAAGTTTACCATGTGAATAGTAGAATGGAGAGGCAAAGGAAATGTAGGTCTCCTATGAGGAACCAGCTGAGCTTTTTAGAGTCCATGTGAAAGTCATCCAACTGAAAGCCCACCCTATTCTTGAACTTCCTTTTACTTAAGCCATTGAATTTCTTTATTGCTGAAGTTACTTTGAATTGGGTTTTCTGGTTATATATACCAAAAGCATACAAACTCATTCAAAGTTGTAATTATAATATGAGGACATAGAATTCAGATAAAGATTCTTCCTATTTGGAAAAATGAAAACTGAAAGGCAGGAACTTATGATTTAATTCTAGATAATGTAAAATGTATGACATTACTATTTTATTCTAGCTCATCATTACTGGTAATAGTCTCTACACTTATCTTTCTTAATAAAGCTCTTCTGTGCTTACTATCACCACTTTTTTATTGGATTAATATTTTTGCTAATGTAAAAAAAATCCATATCCATGCCTGTTAATAAAAACACTAGAAATATGGTCACTTACTCTATATAAAATATTTCCTGATTTTTAAAATAACAAAATTTTCCAACCACATTTAAACAAAAACAGTTATAATTTCTATAAGAGATAGTAAGGTTTCACATGATTAAGAAATCAGGGATAGACTAAAAACTTGGGATAAAATGATGAAACAAATGCATGTGGCTCTTGACCTCATGTGGCTTACAAATAGATGCGTGTGTGGCTTTTTGTATAAAGCACTTGTCACATGATGACAAAGCCACTTAAGTGTTAAAAATTACTCCATAAAAAAACAAAAAATAATAAATTGAAAGAATTTTTGAGTTTGCTATTCTCAGTTGAACTATATCTTTCCAAAGTGCTCAAAAATAAATAGTAGTTTCTTCATTTCACCAATTTTGGGTCTGTTCATGTTGTAATATTAGTTTTTGTCTGAAAATAGTTTATGCTCTTTCACATTTTTTACTTTAAATCAAATGGATGTTTCTCTCCATTCCTAATTCATTCAAGTAAATGGCTGAAACCTTTTTCAAATTATTTAATATGTGAAATTTTATCGTACTGTGCATTCAACATAATCATTAAAATCTACAGGGAATAAATATCTATTTCACATAACAACTAAAGCAATTAGGATGTAAAAATTGGAAGAACATTGTTAATATTTTCAGTCTTTGAGCCACTTTCACTAATGAATTTATTTAAAAAAACTCATATGCTTTTATGTCTAAAAAGTACACATGTTTTCTGGAAGATATTCTTTGAGGTTTAGCTAATTATTTCCTCAGAGTGTTTTACAAGTTTGAAGATATAACACAATGAATATTTCTAAAGCTCTATTGAAAATTTAAAAAAAATACTCCGCATAGAATATAAACTATAAAAGATTTAAAGTACAGATTTTAAAAAATATTATCCTATGGTGGACAGCAAAATAAAACTTACAGTTTCATGAATAATGTTTTGTATTAATTATAAAAGAATAACCAATTTAGAAGGTTTTTTTAACTTTATTTTTTATTTTTTAAAATTTACATCCAAATTAGTTAGCATATAGTGAAGCAATGATTTCAGGAGTAGATCCCTTAATGGCCCTTACCCATTTAGCCCATCCCCCCTCCTACAACCCCTCCAGGAACCCTCTGTTTTCCATATTTATGAGTCTCTTCTGTTTTGTCCCCCTCCCTGTTTTTATATTATTTTTATTTCCCTTACTTTATGTTCATCTGTTTTGTCTCTTAAAGTCCTCATATGAGTGAAGTCATATGATTTTTGTCTTTCTCTGACTAATTTCACTTAGCATAATACCCTCCAGTTCCATCCACGTAGTTGCAAATGGCAAGATTTCATTCTTTTTGATTGCCGAGTAATACACCATTGTATACATATACCACATCTTCTTTATCCATTTATCCATCGATGGACATTTGGGCTCTTTCCATACTTTGGCTATTGTTGATAGTGCTGGTATAAACGTGGGGGTGCATGTGTCCCTTCGAAACAGCACACCTGTATCCCGTGGATAAATGCCTAGTAGTGCAATTGCTGGGTTATGGGGTAGTTCTATTTTTAGTTTTTTGAGGAACCTCCATACTGTTTTCCAGAGCGGCTGCACCAGTTTGCATTCCCACCAGCAGTGCAAAAGAGATCCTCTTTCTCCACATCCTCACAAACATCTGTTGTTGCCGGAGTTATTAATGTTAGCCATTCTGACAGGTGTGAGGTGGTATCTCATTGTGGTTTTGATTTGTATTTCCCTGATGATGAGTGATGTTGAACATTTTTTCATGTGTTGGTTGGCCATCTGGATGCCTTCTTTGGAGAAGTGTCTATCATGTCTTTCACCCATTTCTTTACTGGATTATTTGTTTTTTGGGTGTTGAGTTTGATAAGTTCTTTGTAGATTTTGGATACTAACCCTTTATCTGATATGTGATTTGCACATATCTTCTCCCATTCTGTCGGCTGCCTTTTAGTTTTGCTGATTGTTTCCTTTGCTGTGCAGAAGCTTTTTATTTTGATGAGATCCCAGTAGTTCATTTTTGCTTTTGTTTCACCTGCCTCTGGAGACGTGTTGAGTAAGAAGTTGCTGAGGCCAAGATCAAAGAGGGTTTGCCTGCTTTCTCCTCGAGGATTTTGATGGCTTCCTGTCTTACACTGAGGTCTTTCATCCATTTTGAGTTTATTTTTGTGTATGGTGTGAGAAACTGGTCCAGGTTTATTCTTCTGCATATCAGTGTCCAGTTTTCCCAGCACCACTTGCTGAAGAGACTGTCTTTATTCTATTGGATATTCTTTCCCTTTGTCAAAGATTAGTTGGCCATACGTTTGTGGGTCCATTTCTGTGTTCTCTATTCTATTCCATTGATCTGAGTGTCTGTTCTTGTGCCAATACCATACTATCTTGATGATTACAGCTTTGTAGTATAGTTTGAAGTCTGGGATTGTGATGCCTCCTGCTTTGGTCTTCTTTTTCAAGATTTCTTTGGCTATTCGGGGTATTTTCTGGTTCCATACCAATTTTAGTATTATTTGTTCTAGTTCTGTGAAGAATGCTGGTGTTACTTTGATAAGGATTGCATTCAATATGTAGATTGCTTTGGGTAGTATCGACATTTTAACAATATTTGTTCTTCCTATCCAAGAGCATGGAATCTTTTTCCATTTCTTTGTGTCTTCTTCAATTTCTTTCATAAGCTTTCTATAGTTTTCAGTGTATAGATTTTTCACCTCTTTGGTTAGATTTATTCGTAGGTATTTTGTGGTTTTTGGTGGAACTGTAAATGGGATCGATTCCTTGATTTCTCTTTCTGTCGTTTCATTGTTGGTGTATAGGAATGCAACTGATTTCTGTGCATTGATTTTATATCCTGCAACTTTGCTGAATTCATGAATCAGTTCTAGCAGTTGTTTGGTGGAATCTTTTGGGTTTTCCATATAGAGTATCATGTCATCTGCGAAGAGTGGAAGTTTGACCTCCGCCTGGCCGATTTGGATGCCTTTTATTTCTTTGTGTTGTCTGATTGCAGAGGCTAAGACTTCTAATCCTATCTTGAATAACAGTGGTGAGAGTGGACATCCCTGTCTTTTCCTGACCTTAAGGGGAAAGCTCTCAGTTTTTCAACATTGAGGATGATATTAGCATTGGGTCATTCATATATGGCTTTTATGATCTCGAGGTATGATCCTTCTATCCCTACATTCTTGAGGGTTTTTTATCAAGAAAGGATGTTGTATTTTGTCAAATGTTTTCTCTGCATCTATTGAGAGGATCATATGGTTCTTATCCTTTCTTTTATTGATGTGATGAAACACGTTAATTGTTTTGCGGATATTGAACCAGCCCTTCATCCCAGGTGTAAATCCCACTTGGTCTGGTGAATAATTTTTGTAATGTATTGTTGGACCCGGTTGGCTAATATCTTGTTGAGGATTTTTGCATCCATGTTCATCAGGGAAATTGGTCTATAGTTCTCCTTTTTAGTGGGGTCTCTGTCTTGTTTTGGAATCAGAGTAATGCTGGCTTCATAAAAAGAGTTTGGAAGTTTTCTTTCTTTTCTATTTTTTGGACACCTTCAAGAGAATAGGTGTTAACTCTTCCTTAAATGTGTGGTAGAATTCCCTGGAAAGCCATCTGGTCCTGGACTCTTGTTTTTTGGCAGATTTTTGATTACTAATTCGATTTCCTTACTGGTTATGGGTCTGTTCAAATTTTCTATTTCTTCCTGTTTCAGTTTTGGTAGCATATATGTTTCTAGGAATTTGTCCATTTCTTCCAGATTGCCCATTGGCATATAATTGCTCGTAATATTCTCTAATTATTGTTTTTTTTTTCTGTTGTGTTGGTTGTAATCTCTCTTCTTTCATTCTTCTTCTTGATCAAACTGGCTAGTGATTTATCAATTTTGTTAATTCTTTCAAAGAACCAGCTTCTGGTTTCATTGATCTGTTCTGTTTTTTTGGTTTTGATAGCATTAATTTCTGCTCTGATCTTTATTATTTCCTGTCTTCTGCTGGTTTTGGGTTTTATTTGCTGTTCTTTTTCCAGCTCCTTAAGGCATAAGGTTAGGTTGTGTATCTGAGATCTTTCTTCCTTCTTTAGGAAGGCCTGGATTGCTATATACTTTCCTCTTATGACTGCCTTTGCTGCTTCCCAGAGGTTTTGGGTTGTGGTGCTATCATTTTCATTGACTTCCATATACTTTTTAATTTCCTCTTTAACTTCTTGGTTAGCCCATTCATTCTTTGGTAGGATGTTCTTCAGTCTCCAAGTATTTGTTACCTTTCCAAATTTTTTCTTGTGGTTGATTTCGAGTTTCATAGCATTGTGGTCTGAAAATATGCACGGTATGATCTCAGTCTTTTTGAACTTACTTAGGGCTGATTTGTGTCCCAGTATATGGTCTATTCTGGAGAACGTTCCATGTGCACTGGAGAAGAATGTATATTCTGCTGCTTTAGAATGAAATGTCTGAATATAAGTCCATCTGGTCCAATGTGTCATTCAAAGCCATTGTTTTCTTGTTGATTTTTGATTAGATGATCTGTCCATTGCTGTGAGAGGGGTGTTGAAGTCTACTATTATGGTATTACTGTCGATGAGTTTCTTTATGTTTGTGATTAATTGATTTATATATTTGTGTTCTCCCACGTTTGGCACATAAATGCTTACAATTGTTAGGTCTTCTTGTTCTATAGACCCCTTGATTATGATATAATGCCCTTCTGCATCTCTTGAGACAGTCTTTATTTTAAAGCCTAGATTGTCTGATATAAGTATGGCTACTCCGGCTTTCTTTTGTTGACCATTAACATGATAGATGGTTCTCCATTCCCTTATTTTCAATCTGTATGTCTCTTTAGGTCTAAACTGGTCTCTTATAAACAGCATATAGATGGATCTTATTTTCTTATCCATTCTGTTACCCTATGTCTTTTGATTGGAACATTGATGTTTAGAGTGAGTACTGAAAGATATGAGTTTATTGCCATTATGATCCTTGTAGAGTTGGAGTTTCTGGTGGTGTTCTCTGGTCCTTTCTAATCTTTTGTTGCTTTTGGTATTTATTTATATATTATTATATATAAATATATAATAATTATAAATATCTAAATAATTATATATCTAAATAATTATATATATATATCTAAATATCTATCTATCTATCTATATATAGATAGATATAGATATATAGATATAGATAGATATATATATCTAAATAATTATATATATCTAAATTATATAAATAATTATATATATACATATATAGATATATATACATACATAGATATACATACATATATACATACATATATGTACATATACATGTACATATATACATATATGTATATACATATGTATATGTACATATATGTATATACATATGTATGTACTCTCCCCTCAGAGAGTTCCCCCTTAAAATTTCTTGCAGGGCTGGTTTAGTGGTAATAAACTCCTTTAATTTTTGTTTGTCTGGGAAACTTTTTATCTCTCCTTCTGTTTTGAATGACAGCCTTGCTGGATAAAGAATTCTTGGCTGCATATTTTTCTGATTCAGCACACTGAATATATCCTGCCACTCCTTCCTGGCCTGCCAAGTGTTTGTGGTAGGTCTGCTGCAAACCTGATCTGTCTTCCCTTGTAGGTTAGGGACTTTTTTTCCCTTGCTGCTTTCATGATTCTCTCCTTGGCTGAGTATTTTGTGAATTTGACTATGATATGCCTTGTTGATGGTCGGTTTTTGTTGACTCTAATGGGAGTCCTCTGTGCTTCCTGGATTTTGATGTCTGTGTCTTTCTCCAGGTTAGGAAAGTTTCCCACTATGATTTGCTCACATAACCCTTCTACCCCTATTTCTCTCTCTTCCTCCTCTGGGACCCCTATGATTCTGATGTTGTTCCTTTTTAATGAGTCACTGATTTCTCTAATTCTTAAATTGTGCTCTTTTGCCTTAATCTCTCTTTTTTCCTCTTCGTTATTCTCTATAAGTTTGTCCTCTATATCGCTGATTCTCTGTTCTGCTTTGTCCATCCTTGCCGCCGCTGCATCCATCCATGATTGCAGCTCAGTTATAGCATTTTTAATTTCATTCTGGGTGTTTTTTTACATCTTTAATCTTTGCAGAAAGGGAGTCTAGTCTATATTTGACTCCAGCTAGTATTCATATTATCGTGATTCTAAATTCTGGTTCAGGTATCTTGCTTGTATCTGTGTTGGTTAAATCCCTGTCTGTCGTTTCTTTGTGCTCTTTCTTTTGGGGTGAATTCCTTTTGCGGCTTCTGGTTTCCCAAGTTCAGCTCTTTGTGTCGCGTACCTGCTGAATTCTGTGGTTCAGGTTGTGCAGATTGTTGTGTTAGTCTTCCAATCAGTTTTCTAGGTGTGTAGGATGGTTTAATGTTGGTCTGGCTGTATTTCATGGATGTGAGACACACACAAAACTTCCATGCTATTCTGCCATCTTGGCTCCTTCTCCCCAATTTAGAAGTTTCAAAGGGAGTTTGTATGTGTGTGTATCACAGAAGGAGGAGCAGAAGGAAAGAAGTGAAAGCAGATAACTCATATCCATTATTACAAGAATATCATCAATCAGTCAAGTTTTTATCAAACAAAAGTAACTTTTAATAATATAAAGTATCTTATCCAGAGAAAAAAGCTGTTTCATTAATCATATATTTACAAATTTAAGAAATGCGAATTGTCAAAGTATTTTGCTCAAAATGTCTGTTTCATTTAAAAGATTGAGGCTAATTGGGGCGCCTGGGTGCCTCAGTCGGTTAAGTGTCCAACTTCAGCTCAGGTCATGATCTTGCAGTTTGTGAGTTCGAGCCTTGTGTCAGGCTCTGTGCTGGCAACTCAGAGCCTGGAGCCTGCTTCGTATTCTGTGTCTCCTCTCTCTGCCCCTCCCATGCTCATGATTTGTCTCTTTCTCTGTCTCTCAATAATAAATAAACGTTAAAAATTTTTTAATAAAAAAATAAAAAGATTGAGGCTAATTAAAATATTCAGAAGATGAGAAAAAGAAAGATAACACTCAAGTGATGATTTTTAAAGAAGTTCAGGTAAAAGTGTTGCTACAGAAGGATGACAGTTCCTTTACTTCTAAATAGTCTGTTGGCCCTCAAAAGCCACACGATCAAATTAACAGTAATGACTGACATAAATCAAAATTTGATACTGTCATGTATATACAATGAATAAGGACATCATTAGAAAATGTTCCTATTTCTGTTGACCTGTAACGTAAAATGCAAGTGAATGCCCTGTTGAAGATTAATCATCTAGACATCCAGTGAGATTTGATCGTGAAGCCCCCAATTCATAGAAATTATGACAAACCACTGTGACTATGGCAAAAGGAAACAGGTACCCGGGCTTGTAACAGGCAGAAAATAGTCATGTATGAGCCACTTTAGAAGACATGCTAATGTTAATATGAAACCCAACTATTGAACATTCAATTCCAATCTAAATTGTATTTTCTTTCAGACTCCACAGATTTCAGATGTATTTGTTATTATGGAGATTCCTATCTAGAATTTCGGAATGTGTTGTTAAGTCCACAAAGTAACGTATCACTAGAATTTCATACCTTCAACTCCTATGGACTCCTGCTCTATATCAAGCAAGACTCAAATTCAGTTGATGAGTTTTTTATTCAATTATTTATTGAAAATGGTACTTTAAAGGTAAGTCATTATATTTATTTCATTTAAAGGAATTTTAGAAAGTCTGATTCTTTAGTGGTTATTGTCAAAACAAAATTTTATCTTAAATATATCTTTTATAATCACCACTAGGCTGTGTGTTCTGTTTTTGTAATTTTTTCATATCCAGTATTTATATTTCAAAATAGTATATACTTTGAATAGCTATCATTCTCTTCTTTTCTCTTTATTTTTAACCTTTTTCTGTTATGTTTCCCAATATCCCAGTGATAGTAACTGCTACCATTTTTTGTAGCTTTAGTGGAATATGTGATCTGGGGAGCTCAAATATTTTTTCAGAGGATCCTTAAGGAAAAGCTATCTTAATGATACTGTTATTTGCCTTTTTTTACTCTCATTCTCATAAATATATAGTGGAGTTTTCCAGAGGCTGCATGGCATGTGATGATGTCATCTTTCTGATCACTAATGTAATGTGTACTTCCACATTTTTGTATTTTAAAAATGTTTGTTTTAATTTTAATATTATAAATATTGATAAATATAACCCAGTAAACAAAAACTCTTTGGGGTCCTCAATAATTTTTAAGAGCACAAAGAGATTTTGAGATCAAAAAGTTTGAGATCATGGATTTAACACTTGGTAGTCTTTATAACAACTTCTTTTAAAAGTCCAAGATCAGGGGCACATGGGTGGCTCAGTCAGTTAAGCATCTGACTTCAGCCCTGATCTCACTATTCCCAAGTTCAAGTCCAGCATTGGGCTCTTTGCTGACAGCTTGGAGCCTGGAGCTTGTTTTAAATTCTGTGTCTCCTTCTCTCTCTCTCTGCCCCTTCCCTGCTTGCATCTCTCTCTCTCAAATATAAACATTAAAAAAAAATTAAAATTCCGAGATCACACAGCTAACAAACACTAAATTATAAGGCTGACTTTGAGTTGAAAGTGTATGCTCTTTTTTCAGTACTGTTCTATCATAACCCATCAATTCCTATTCCTGTGATAAATACCCAGATTAAGGAGGCCACCCAAGTCATCACTGCAATAAAGTAATTAACTCAACATAGCCTAAAATATTCAATATAACACTGTATTTTTATGTATCATTTCTTTTATGATGATTCAATATGTGAATTTCCATGAAATAGTTATAATTTAAATAAGTCACATTATACCAGTTTGACTTTCTTTAAATGTTCATCTTTCTTAAGTAATACAACACATAATACGTAATTTAGTACAAAGTCTGGTATTAATAAATATCAGCCAGATGTAGGCATTAGTAGTGGTAATATTTTTACTCATTCATGTATTTAAATGTTCACTCATTTGTTAAACATTTATCTATCATCAATCACTTTGTCATTGGTTCTGAGGATTCAGTGGTAAACAAAACACACTTTATTTTCCTCATATTGCTTCCAATTGATTACAGATAATAATAGGAACAAGTGAAACAGGAGTAAGAAAATAGAATTCTGTAACAAATAGAACACAGTAATGAATCATCAGACATCAGTCTTCAAGTTTGCTGATCCCTGCTCTACAGCATTTTCCTCAACTAAGACCAACATTTTCCATTATTCTTATAATAAGCATAAAAATATGGAGACCAAATATAAAAAATAATAAAACACACATAATATTGATCATTGGTCGTGTTCAAAATGTTTCCCCTCAGCACAGTTTTCTGCTGCAAACTCGCATTAACTGAGTGTCTATCTCAGCTAGTTCGTTCCTCTCACCACTGTGGACATCTCCATAGACATTATGAGGAACTAACAGAGACTTGCAGGATTGTGGGTGAAATATTTTATGAAATGATGAATGATGGAGACTCCTTTCACTTTCAGATGGATAAAAATAAATTCACAATAGGTTGAATCAAGACATTGAGGAATTATAAAATCATAATGAGAGAAAAGACTTGTAGAATTTCTTTACTTCAGGTTTTATGACAAAGGATATTTACTCATGTCTGTAATAATAATTACTATCATTTACTGAATTGAAATTATGTATAAGTCTCCATCTTAAGAAACGTATTAAGATCGTCATCTCTGGAGTCAGAGTTTGGAGCCCAGCTCTGCTACTTAGGAGCTTTGAGAACTTTCAAGTCACTTAAGCACTTTGTGCTTAAATTTACTCACTTGTAAAATGAAGGTAATAAAGATTGTTGTGAAGCTCAAGTTAATAAATGAATAAATGTTGGGGAGTAAATGTAATACAATGAGTAAATAAGTAAATGCATATAAACATGTAGAAGGATGTCTGGGACATGAATCAAATGTGAAGGTTAGATATTTTCTCTCTGCATTTTGCAAAAATCATGCAGACAAGCGAGGCTTCTCACAGAGTTCAGTATTACACATGCTCTTAGGACTCCTTTAAGAATGGTAGATAAGGAAGTTTTACTTTGTTGTGTAAATCCAAAATTCATGTTCGTTCTGCTCACATCACTGCTTCCTTGCAATGATTTAAAGGAAATTTCAGTGTTACTCTGTCTTCATGATTTTAAGATTTTCCTTGTTCCACTATGATTTGTGAGACTATGCTCCAATTTCTTCATCTATTTTAAAAGTATAATCATATGGGGAATGCATTTACATTACAATTTTCACAAAAAGACATATTTATGGCTGAACTTTTACAGTGATCATAATTTAAGACCTATTCTAGAAATGCAGAATTGTTAGTCAATCTTTTTAGGAAATCACAAGTTTTAGGAAAGTTTAATAATATGAAACTTAATTTTTATTTTTATTTTTTGAAATAGTTTTTAAAAACACTTTACTGGCTCTTTCTAATAACAAGGAAGTTAAGTACCTACATAATATTCATTGTTGGGACTCAAATACCAGACACCACACTTACTGTCTGTGTTGCAAATCACTGTGCCTCCCTGGCTAGCAGCAAATCACTTCACTTTAGTTTACATCTCTGAATAATGGAGCTAATAAAAGAATAGTTCCTACTTCATAGAGTTTTGTTTTTTATTTTGTATTGTAAGGAAGGAATCAGTTGATACTTATAAAATGTTTTAAAACTCTGTGACACCCAAGTAATCACTCAATAAATAGTAGCTATTATATGTATGTAATTTAATATATAATATATGTCTATATATGTCATATAGATATATGTGTCTATATATGTCACATATATATGACATATATGTGGCATATATATCTGTATATGTCATAAAGGAGCTATTTATAATAAAAAGATTCAAGTAAAAATAATAGAATGATCCATTAAATATTTTATATTCGTTTGACAGCTTTGGAGATAAAAGGGAATTATTAACATTTTATCATTTTATCATTAACATTTAAATATACTATTTAACATATTTCTTAAAGCCAACTTGTAGTAGATAATTTTTTAAGGAATCTTTTGCAATCTTTTGTAATCTATCATAAAATTAAAATATATAGCATAATATTTATCTTTGGACCCAACGTGGGTTTTAGGTATATCAACTTAAATATAGCTAGATGCACAGGAATTATGCAACACCATGCATCTGTGTTTCTTTAACATATATGTAGGTTATTCATTTCTTGTTGATATGATAAGCCCCTTTCTGGGAAGAATAGCTATACTATAACTAATATACATGCAGAAATATGGTGTGAAGAGGGTGAATAGGTCACTGAAGCCTACCTGTGGAATTCTCAGGGAGTCCTGATCAAATGTACCTGTTAGAGACATGATCTGCCCCCTTTTAAAATATAACTTGGCTCAATTAGTAGTAACCCTACAAAGACCCCCCCCCCCCACCTCTAGCCTCAGGAAGCTTAGAATAAATGGTTAACCTCCATAATCTTCAATGTTTCCTTCCTTGTACTTTTAACATCACCCTCTACACTGTATTCACTGATCTTCACGTTGCTCAATTGGTAGTATGTAAGGAAGCTTGCTAATAATACTCACTTTCTGCTAGCAGAAAAAGCTGCCTTTCTCAACCATGTTCCCCAGAATATTGGAACAGAAACTAGAAGTGTCTGTGTGTATGTGTGCATGTACACATAGATGATGCATGTATATGTATATAATACTTATACATTTATTTATTTTAATTCTACAGTTTATTAGTTGTATACCTTGAATTGTCACCACTTAAGTTTCAGATACTTTGTCTCCAAAGCAATATAAAAATCATTGGTAAATTCTAAGTCCAATGCAAATATGTGTCAGTTTTGTTGTGAAAAACTGAAGGAAACTTTTTTTTTCTTATAGTACCACTTTTTCTGTGCTGGTGAAGCAAAATTGAGAAGCATTAACACTACTGTTAAAGTGGATGATGGACAAAAGTATACACTGTTTATCAGGTAATATATATCTATTTTCTTGTAGACTTACCATTATTATAAGTAACAGAGACTGTTCCTCTGGATGTTGTTTTTGCCCTTTAAAGTCGAGGTTATATAGTATCCTGATATCGGAGTTATTCACATGCACTTGAATGTGAATTAATGTTTATCAAGCCATTTTGCCTTTTCTCTATGTCCTTAAAATAGTGCTGAGGAAAGAATGTTAAAGGGGTTATATTATCTATGAAATTATATAAGCAGCTTTACAAAGAAGTCATTAAACCTTTATATGATTTTCAAATTAGAGAAATCATAAAAAGCAAATAAAGTGGCATTTCTTTTGATAAGCAAAGTTAAACATATTCACCGGAAAATTTCGAACATCCAGAAAAACATAAAGAAGAAATTTAAAATGATTCATTATACCATAGTCAAGATAGAATAATGAAAATGTATTGCTCTATTCCCAAAAGCTGTGTTTGAAGGTGACTCTATCCCAAAACTCTCACCAACATTAGGTATAATTTTGCCTATCTGGATAAGTGAAAATGACGTTTTCCCTTAATTATCCTTCCTTGACTTACGGCAAAGCTTTATTTTAAATATAGAATTAATACCTTTGTGTTATGTGTTTTGCGGCCCTCTACTATTGTTTTTTACTTAAATGGTACTTTAAAACACATACCACAGTCCTAATTCAGTATGGAGACTAAAATATGTTATTTGGTTACAACAATAGCTGATTATTAAATAATAATTATCTATTTAAATCCAATAAAAAGGAAAGCAAAAAGGCTAAAACAGGGATGAGGCAAGAAGTTATTTGGAAAGTTTTAAGGGTGTTGTACCCTCTTTCAGCCAGAACTTTCCAAATTCTGTCCTCCAAGAATTTCATATCTTTTAGAAAACTGACCAAAAACCAATCTATTGTCAACTAAATTGAGGAAAGGCTACATGACATATACCACCTTTGACTGCTCAAAATACACAGGAGCTTTTTAAGACCTCTATGATGCATTTAGTAAGGTCTTACTTTCTTTGCTTAACTCAAAATATAAGCACAGAATCCTTTAATATTTTTTTTAGCATTTTAACCTCTTGAATAGTTAACACTGGGGGCAATGCACTTTGGTAAATTCCGTCTTAGCCGAGATAACAATTTTCCTGGGCAGAGACTACCATCATCTGGAAGGAAAGCAGGTATATGAGAATTAGGGCACAGTGAAAATAAGTTATAAAAGACATATTTTAGCCCCTGGACGAAACAAAGACAGACAAGAAGTGATGTGAGAACCATTTCTGGCCTGGGGTATGTTGCAAAAAAGTTAAAAAAATCATTGAGGATACAGTAATCATACTTAAAGTTTATTAGGCACCAATAATGTGTCAGGTGGTATGAATTTATTTATTGTTAAGAACAATTCTAATTATTATGTACATTTTCTGGATGCAAAATGGAGAGATAGATTAAATACAGGAAAAGACATAGTTTTGAAAAAATGGCACAACTCCAAGGCTGCTCTTATTCCAATCCTATGAATAAAATTTAAGGTATAGACCCTATGATCCATGCTGTAGAAACATAAATAATTTGTTCTCTTAACCCTAAAAGAACTGCTGTATATTCAAGATAAGATGAAGATAAGAATTTTAAATAACCTGCCCAATGAAGGATTAATGTAAGAACAAAATTCACACACATGAAACAGCATATAACTGTATGTAATCATAGTGAGCTTGATAAAGCCCATTATATTGGTTTGGTCAGGCTGCCATAACAAGTACCACAGATTGGCTGCTTAAGCAACAGAAATTGATTTTCTCACAGTTTTGGAGGCTGGAAGGCTGAGATCAAGGTGTCAGCAGGTTTGGTTCTTTGGAGGGCTCTCTCCTTGTCTTGTAGATGGCTGTCTTCTCTCTGTCTTCACATCATTTTCCTTGGTGTATATCTGTATCCTAAATTCCTCTTCGTATAAAGACATCAATCATCTCATTTTAATTTCCTACCTCTTTAAAAACCCCATCTTCAAATATAGTCACATTCTGAAGCACTGGGGGTTAGGACTTCAACATATGAATTTTGCAGGGGACATAATTCAGTCCATAACATTCATTTTGCATATTTGAAAACTGAGGCTCAGAGAAGGTAGACATCTTCCTCCAGATCACATTGTTAGACAGTAGGAAGTATTAAAAAAATATTCAGCTGAGTAAATTTGAAGATCTGTTTGGCCTTATTAAATGATTCTTGAGTTGAGCAGCATCCCCTCTAGCAAGTAGAGAGGATTTCTGCTGAGGTAAACAAAATAATTATTTTTTCTTTTAGAGAGATCGAGTGCACCTGTGAGCTGGTGAGAGCGATAGAGAGGGAGAGAGAGAGAATCTTAAGCAGGCTTCACACTCAGCACAGAGCCTGACACGGGTCCCAATCCCATGATCCTGGGATCATGACCCGTGCTGAAATCAAGAGTCGAATACTCAACCTGCTAGTCACCCAGGAGCTCCAAACAAAAGAAAGATTTTTAAAGGCAGAGAGAGGGCATTAAAAAGAGGAATTTATTAACAAGGAATACATTGTTTAGGCAAGGTTACCCTCCAAAGAGGAATAGAAAGGGTCTATCAGTAAATTTCCTAGTATTGATCAAGAATTACATGTTGACTGGTTAAAGGTTATATTCCAGGGGGTTAAAACTGCAGTTAGTTTAGGTAGTAACTCTTTGCTCACTTGGCCTAAGTGACACCATTTTTAGCCTGTGGTTTTCTTTTTAACAGAGGGCAAGATTAGAACCATGACCTTCTGCCTTCTAACCTGATCATTATTTTCTACTATAATATGTCCAGTCAGTGTTTTAAAAGTGACAACATACTGTTTAAAATCTTCTTTAAAAGAAGCATTAAAGGGCACCTGGGTGACTCAGTAGGTTAAGCGCCTGACTTCAGCTCAGGTCGTGATTTCACAGTTCATGAGTTCGAGCCCCACTTGGGCTCTGTGCTGACAGCTCAGAGCCTGGAGCCTGCTTTGGGTTCTGTGTCTCCCTCGCTTTCTGTGCCTGACTCACTCTCTCTCTCTCAAAAATAAAAAAAAAATATTTTAAAAAACTTTAAATAAAAGAAACATTAAATGTAAAACATTTAAAAATCCCAAGAACACATACTTTTCACTCTCCTTGTCACAAGTAACTTTTAAAGGTATTTAACAACTAAAAAATCACTTTCTATGTTCTATGACTTTTTTGCAACTTACCTACAATTTGTTGCTTTTAATTTTTATCAAGAAGTAGTAATCTGTCTGTATTATGGTCTAAGTTCTCTAAATTCAGAAATATCTCTTCACAAGTTTTTGATTTATTTGAAGTAATGGGAAATTTATACAAATATGCTTTTGTCTGCAATTATCACCTATAAAGAACAAGAGTGGGGTTCCATTAATTTTATTTTCCTATACCTTTAAAATATACTTCTAGAGGTAAAAGGGGAAAATTTATCTTTAATTTTAAGTTTAACTCAGTTCAAGAATGCTGTCGCCAATAATTTTTTTTGACCATTAATATACTCTTTAAAGTAAAGATAAATGGTAGTTGCACATTTCACTCCCAGCTCTACACTCTTTTATGTTGTTTCTCTTGAATGACATTACCCTTGAATATGAATATAGGAGAAGCATCTTTCCTCAAATGCTCTTATGGAAATATAAGAAAAAGAATAGCAAGGTTTCACTCAGACCATGATGAAGTACTCTTACAAAGAGTGAAACAAATATCCTCCAAGAAAAAGTAACTGAGCTCATTATTTTTTAGAACAAGGAAAGACAAGATGTTCTGCAGAGCAGCATGGCCCTTTTAAAAAAAGAAGTGTGGATTGCTTAACTTAACAAAAGCAGGAAGGAAAATATGGAATGTTTAAATCAGGTGAAATATACACTGGCATAATAAAGATACTAAGGAGCACATATACTAAAAACTATTTTAGTTTTTAGTGGGAAATTAGCTATAGCTGTTGCTAATCTTTTAATGAAAGAAGGGAAAGTGAAAATGGGACCATGCAGTGATGTTAGGCTAGTGAACAACAGCATATAGTATATCAAGAAGAAAAAGAAATACAAATAGGCGTACATTTGTTACTCCACTCCTGAATACTGTAGATGTATTGAAACATAAGGAGCTGAGATAATCTAAGATAGTGGTGCATATATTTTCAGGCAAACCCAAATCTGAGAGTGTGATGTAGCACTTTATCCATGTCTATTCGTATATTTACCATAATTATATATGTTTTATATTATATTATATTATATAAATATATTTATTTATTACTCACATTACTTGTGTTATAAACATCATTGCATATATTTATTTGCATAAATATTATATATGCATTATTTATTACCTCACATTACTTGTGTTATAAACATCATTGCATATATCACATGATTGCATCTATTATATCATGATATAATTGTATATTAATACATTATAGTATTATAGGATTTGTATTTAATATATATATGTATATATGTATATATTTTATGGGACTTTTCCTTTAAAGCCCTACTTAATATTTACCTTCGTTCTTGGAGAGAGATAGGATTTGGAATTCAAAGATAGAAATAGCCTCTTCTGACCTCCTCAGTTATGGGCCTTAAAAGTTTTTTTTTTTTTTTTTTTAAGTTTATTTATTATTCTTGAGAGATAGAGACAGAGCATGAGCAGGGGAGGGGCAGAGAGAAAGGAGGAGACAGAATCTGAAGTAGGCTCCAGGCTCTGAGCTGTCAGCACAGAGCCAGACGCGGGGCTTGAACTCACGAACTGCGAGATCACGACCTGAGCTGAAGCCGGACGCTTAATCGACTGAGCCACCCAGGCGCCCCAAAAGATTTTTTTTTTACATGCCTATCAATTAAAAATACATCCCTGCCTTAAAAAAAAATCATTCATTTCCTGTCTCAGTCTTACACTCTTAGTCTACATCCTGATTTGTAACTAAATTATATCAACTCTACCAGTTGTGCTGTAGCTACCTCATGGAGAATTTGTTGGTTTGGAACTTTGATTTGCCGTAAGCACCTCCTACACCGAGAGCTGTACAGATCAAATAAAACAACAAATGAGAACATCTTCGGTTACACTTAAGAGAATCATTTACCAGTTACTGTTAGTGGTTAGTCATGTGGATATACAATAAATTATAGTGAGTTTTGAGAAACACCAGAGTGGATATAAGAATAGTAAATGGGACTTAAGAAGATGGACACGTGCCAATGAAACTCACACATTAACAAATATTTTTTCAAATGATATAACAAATATGTTTTTCAACTGGATACAAAGCCTGCACCATACTGACATTGTTTCTATTAGATGATGATAGGAGGATGTTCCTTAGGGAATAGTATCAAAAGAGAAAAGGAATAATGTATAGTTGAGACCAGTTAGGTGGGAAAGAGTGAGGATAAGGTCTGCAGATGCAATGGTAGTCAGATGGTGTAGGTCATCAAATGCTGCAGTAAGAACTGTGAACTACATCATATGCAATAGAGACTGACTGGAGAATTTTTAAGTAAGGGAACAGGTAATGTGATCAAAGAAGTATTCACTTTTCTTAATAGGCTATGCTAAGCTACAGTATACAATAGACTCTAAATTTCTACACCTCTCTAGATCTACTCTACAGTCTCTTCTCTGAAGGTCTTTCAAAATTGACCTGTGTAAATTACATTATGGGCTCTGTAACAAGTTGAATTGTGTTCCTATAGAATTTAGGTGTCCTAACTTCCAGTATCTCAGAATGTGGACCTATTTGGGGATAGAGTCTTTAAAGAGGTAATGAAGTTGAACTAAGGTCATTAGATTGAGCCCTGATCCGATATGACCAGTATCCTTATGAAAAAAGGAAATTAGGACACAGAGAGACACACACAGTTGGAAGACAATGTAAAGTCACAAGGAGAAGGTTGCTATCTACAAGTGAGGGAGAGAGAGCTGGAACAGTCTTCTCTCACAGCCCTCAGAAGGAACCAAGCCTGCTGGCACCTTGATCTTGGACTTCAAGACCGCAAATTTGTGAAACAATACATTCCATTTATTTAAGCCACCTGGTTTGTGCATCTTTGTTGAGGCAGGTCTAGCAAACTAATATAAGCTCCCTTGTCCTCTGGCTTCCTATTAGATAGTCAATGGGGAACACTGACAGGAAATTCGAAAAGCAAGCAATTAATGTCAAGCTATATGTTCCCTTGGCCTTGTGTGGTGTCCCAGGGACCGGCTCATTCTCTCTAGTGAAGGTCTCAGCTCCTGGCCGCTGTCCTTCTCCTCTAGGTTCTGCTCTTTTCTTCTTGGTAGGTACCCTTTAGATACAGAAGTGGTATCAGACTAACTATGTTGTGGTCCTGGAAAACAAAACTATTCCTACATCCTGATCACATCTTTGTAGAGTTCATTTATCCAACTTTATTCAAGTTTTTTAGTTTCAATGTGGCATATGTTTTTGGCTGAAAACATGACTCTCCAGTTAACATGGCAGAAAATGGTTGGATGGTTTAATGGAGAAAGTCCTAGAAGTAGCATGTCTCACTTCTGTTGGCCTTCTGTTGGCTAGAACTTAGTCATGTGAACACACCTAATGGCAAAGGGAACTGCATAAGATTTTCTAGCTTTGCATCTGGGAAGAAATTAATTGAAACAATGTGGAATAGATAAGATGAGCACTATTTCTTTAAGGGAAAGTAAGATAACTCTTTACCTTTTCAGATAAAGACAAAAGTAATCAGAAAACGTCTGTAATTTGAATCACAGTATTTATATTTCTTTTATCTTGGATCTGAGGGAGTTACTGGACTGCTTTTAAGAAGAAAATAGAAATTAATATATTTATATTGTTTATTCAGTAATTATAACTTGCTTGAAATATATACAATATATTATTACAGACTATAATTATTTCATTCCATTGTGTTTTTATAACTGAACGTATCCCAACAGATAATGTCTTACCTAAAGTATGGGTACACAATGCCTATGAATGATAAATTATTTGGTCTTCACACTGTAAAACTTAGACTTGTTGTCTAACTGATAGAAAACATAAAAATGCAGCATATTGTGCATTTAAAACAGAAAGAAATAACATACGTGTGTGTATAAACAGAGACATCATTCATATATATATGAACCAGGACAATTGGAACATTGTTAACACAGTAAGCATCAAAGTTTTGTACTTCTTTTTAAGACATTAATAATAACACCAAGGACTTGACATGTGTCAACCAGGGCAGGATTGCTTTGGCACAGAATGCTGGAAAATCAGTGAGGTGGAAAAGAAAAGAAAGAAACCATTTAACCACTTTTCAAAAGTAAACATTTTTTCCTCTAATGAAATGTGTACATTATTTCATTAATCTTTTCATTAACCACTGTCAGTAGTGTCAAGAAAAACATGCCAATGGAATAATGATTTTATTTAAAGTTGAACAAAATAAACAATGAACAATTGATTTTGATTCTAAAACTATATTTATACAATCAGCGAAATGTTCCTCTAACACAAACCTACTTTTCTTTTTCCCCGATGGCATATATTCGTTCAAAGCAACCTATAGAGAATAGGAGTGAAATTGGATCACTTTGGAAAAGAGAATTTTAAAGTGTAATCTACAAAGCCCAGTTAATCCAATTTGGAATTAAGCATTTTTAAAGTTACAGGTTGTTAACTCCATTTATACAAATACTCCAATAAGTTCTGTACCGACTACCTTTTAGAAATTATTTTAAAACACAAGTTAAAATAATAATACTCTTAAAAGTAGGGCATTTTCCATCATTTTATTTGAACATCTAAAAATGCATTACCTATTACAAAATTACTGAAATTAATCTCAGAAAATATTACTGCTGTTATACATTCAGAGGAACACACAGCTAGTTCCAGTTGTACTTAATGTATATATTAAACACCAGAGTTTTTGTTTTTCCCTTAAACAAGGCATTGGTCATTACAGAAGTCAAAGCTGAAATTAGGCCAATGACGTTCAGCCTGCGGTCACGTGAACCTTCAGAGTTTGGGGGATATTTTAGGTAGGATCATCAGCAGAAGTTTGCAGAAAGTACCGTAAACAGCATTTAGCAGCTACGCGCATGTGCGTTTATAGGAAAGTACTACATCTAGGTATTTTACCACACATCCAGGGTATAAAAATTCTAAGCACACAAAAAACAGAAGCCTGAGCCATTCTCTTTTTAGATAAAAATATATATACTTTTTTAACCAAGATAATATCATAGGCTAGAAATAAACGAGATCATAAAGTAGAGTTGGCTTCATTCTTCCAAACGCACGCTCTTAGGAAGTAAGAAGTAATGGCTGGAATCATGACCATTCAGTGGCAGCTTCTGAGCCATCCAAATGTATGTCCTACAGAGGTCCAACTACTTATGGAAATAAAGGCTAGCACAGCATAAATGAAGATTTTAATGGGTAGCTGTTGATTACCCATGTTCTTGAATTTGATCTGAAATCTGCCTTATTTTAGATGCTGATTTGTGCTCTCCCCTAATAAGAGAGAGACTCTGATATAAATGCCTTCGAGTTAAAAATTCCTCATATTTGAATCTTTATGCTGCTTAATATATAGCTTGACTCACATCCTGTTTGGCTTCTTCATTTTCCTCTTTGCCAAAAGGTGAACTCTGTGTCTGATACTATTATAAACATACTGAAAACAAATTGAAAGTGGATAATTCTTTTTTTTTTTTTACATTTTTTAAAAATGTAAATCCGAGTTAGTTAACATATAGTTTGATAATGATATCAGGAGTAGAATTTAGTAATTCATCACTTACATATATATATAACATGTAGTGCTCATCCCAACAAGTATCCTCCTTAGTGCCCATCCCCCATCGCACCCCGCCCCATCAACCCTCAGTTTGTTCTCTGTATTTAAGAGTCTCTTATGGTTTGTCTCCCTCTCTGTTTTTATCTTATTTTTGCTTCCCTTCCCTATGTTCATCTGCTTTGTTTCTTAAATTTAAAATTTGAGTGAAATTATATGGTATTTGTCTTTCTCTGACAGACTTATTTTGCTTAGCATAATGTGCTCTAGTTACATCCACATTGTTGCAAATGGGAAGATTTCATTCTTTTTTGATCTCTGAGTAATATTATTATTTGTGTGTGTGTGTGTGTGTGTGTGTGTGTGTGTGTGTGTACATCTTTTTTATCCATCTTTTTCATCCATCATTTGTAGGTGGATATTTGGGCTCTTTCCATAATTTGGCTATTGTTGATAGTGCTGCTGTAAACATTAGAGTGCGGGTGCCCCTTCAAGTCATCATTTTTATATCCTTTGGATAAATACCTAGTAGTGCAAATGCTGGGTCATAGGGTAATTCTATTTTTAATTTTTTGAGGAACCTCCATACTGTTTCTGGAGTGGCTACGCCAGTTTGCATTCCCACCAACAGTGCAAAAGGATTTCTCTGAAAGTGGATAATTCTTAATTTTAGTATTACATATGAGAAAGCAGAGACTAAAGAAAAGTCTTGGTAAAATAGATAAAACAAGATTATACCAGTCACTGCAAGAGAAACTTGCAATATTAAACAGTGTTTGAATGGTAAATTTTAATACTCATGAACTTGAAGGAGTATGATTCATTTTGGTGTATTTTGGAATGCTAAATATATAGTACTCTAAGTTTAAATCTTTGTAACATTTTTTCTTTCTTTCTTTCTTTCTTTCTTTCTTTCTTTCTTTCTTTCTTTCTTTCTTTCTTTCTTTCTTTCGAAGTAGACCACTACAACAGTGTAATTAACTTATCAAATAAAAATGTCAGGAAAGTCACATGTTAGGAATCAGTTGTATGATGGGTTGTGAGAAATATTTAAAATATCATTATTTTCTTTCTGAAAATTAACACTAAATTCAACTCTCACAAATGTTTTTGGATTCCTTTCATAAGTTGAAAATGATTTATTAAGAATTATTTCTAAGGTTCCTTCTATTAGTGGAAAGTGATTTTGTATAAAAGGATTCCAAAGCATAACTAATGCATTGTTTAATGTTGATTCTCATTGTATGTTCAATGGAATGAATTCAGAATCAAATTCCAAGTCTGTATTTGCTTTTTATGTTGTGTATTCCTAGTTTTAAAATATGTAACATCTTTCTGTTGACCTCAAACTTTCTCCAAAAAGATAGCTAAGTATCTTTTCTAGTATGGTCTTTTTTATAACCAGAAGATATTAAAAGATAGCAAACTTCAAGTTAAAGTGATAGAGCAGTAGCAAAATTAAGTTTCAAAGCATTCTAACTGGGAAATGTGGCATACCTCCAAAAGGGTCTTCATAGGTGGTATGTATATCATTTAGATTGTACACATGAAATTCTCTAAAGTTGTCAGTTTCTGCAGCTTTGGCTTTCTGTCTGTATGACCTTGAAGGTTGCTTTAATTGTTAAAGCCTCATTGATCACCATATGCCATTAGAAATGAATACGTTATGGACGCATCCATAGATTCAATAGTAGAAAAGTTCTAGAAACCATTTAAATGTTAATTCCTTGATAATCCTCTTCCACATGTTTATTTCTATGGGAACAAATCACTAAAGATTAATTATCATGCTTCTGTAAAGAAATATGATGCTAATTCATTTTCTCAAATTTAAGTTAAAAAGTTTGTTTTTTTAGAAAAAGGTTAAACTTTTGCAAGATTGTAACAGAATAATTGAAACATTGCAAATGTAGTATGAAATGATTTCTTATATAATTGATCAAATTAGAACAAATTAATGATAGCAGCTCTGATTGTCAAAAACAAAATAAATAAATCCTAGAAAGGTGAGAGTTAAGCGTAGCTGGAGACTTCCGTTTGTTAACTATGGATAGCCATGGCATGATAATGATAAGTTGCTTATAGGGGAAGTAGAGAAAGTTTATGAGAGAATGTCCCAAGTCAGAAGGGAAGAGTTCAAGAGGAATAGTATATCCCTCTTGCTACTTAGAGGACTTGACCCACTTCCATCCAAAGGCAGATGCTCTACTTGTACCCTTCTCTCCTACCTTTCTTTCTTAGATTATTCATCTCTCTCTTTTCTGTACCATTTCCCCCAGGCTTTAGGTCTTGTATTAGTTTCATTCTGCTCCTCTTCAGAGCCAAACATCTTTAAGTTTTTCTGTACATGGGATTTCAGTTTTGCTACCTGACATTTACCCTTCAATCCAATCCAGTCTGGTTTCCATGATCCACAACCAACACAGTTTTTATTAATATCATGTGGAATTAGGGAGTTTTATCTTCTCTTGTAAGCCTCATGCATATGTTAAACTTAACATGTCTAAAACAAAATTTCTGGTCTCCTACTACTACCAACAACACCTCATTTATCTATGCCCCTCTCCTACACACCTCTTCCCATAGTCTCTCCTAATTCAGGTGTTAACTGTTATCTACCTATACTGAGAGTTATCGTTGACCACTCCCATTTCTTTATCCTTTACCTTCAAGCTCTAGCAGAAAGTCCTTTCTAAAATTTCATCTTCCATCTGCTGTTTCTCTCTGTCTCCTCTGAAACTATCCTGGTCCAAGTCTTGATAATATTTTTTAATGTTTGTTTATTTTTGAGAGAGAGACAGAGCATGAGCAGGAGAGGGGCAGAGAGGGAAGGGGATACAGAATCCGAAGCAGGCTCCAGGCTCTGAGCTGTCAGCACAGAGCCTGATGTAGGGCTCAAACTCATAAACTACAAGATCATGACCTGATCCAAAGTCGGACGCTTAACCGACTAAGCCACCCAGGCACCCCCAAGTCTTCATCATTTTTTTATCTGCACTGTTGCAATTATCCATTGCCTCCTTCTAAATATTCTTCACGCTTTGGTCAGGGTGATTTATAGTGTGCTGCATGAAATCAGTTCTCTATTGAAAGGTTCTTCAGTGGCTTACTTTTACTCTGAGAATAAACTACAGACTCCTTGTCACTGTTAACCAGCAATGGGCTTGCATGTTTGGGCTCTTGCCTGTTTTCCTCTATCTTACCTAATACCCACCTTCCTTTCCTCTCAATGTTTCTTTCTCTTTGATGCACTATCACTCCTGGAACTTTCTAAAAAAGCTTTTCTATGTTATGGCCTTTAATCTTACTGTTCCTTCTAACTGGAATAGTGTATCCTCCTCTTTAGAGTGTTCCTTCTCCACTGTCCCCATGTTGCCTTGCCCATGCATCCTTTTCATTACTCAAGTCACAGATGAACAGTCATCTCTTTAAGTAAACACTTCTGAACCATCTCCAGAAATTCCACCCAAGTATTATCTGCCATAGCACCCATTTTTATTGTATAGTTGTTTTATGTATTGATTTTCTGTATCCCTAACTAGACTGTAAGCTTCATGGGTTCAGAGACTTGTCTGTCTTATTCCCTGTTGAGTATCTCCCTGGCACTCAGCACAGTAACTGGACCATAAATAGCTGGTTAATAAATAACTATTAAATAAGGAATGAAAGGCAGGAATGAAATTTTATTTCAGATCTCAGAGGTTGCCAGGCATTGGCAACCTATCCTAGCTGGGTAGGATCTCTGGGCTTTCCAGTTGCCCAGATCCACCCGTCAATTTTTTCTCTAGAGTTACACAATTTTGTTGGCTGGTTTTCACTAATCTGGATAACTATTCTGATACATTATAGGCGTATATGGCACATAAATAATGTATACATTATTTAGTAAAATGTCACTAATTGTGTTTTAATTAACTTCTATTTTTCTCCAAATATCCTAAAATATTTCCTGTTTTTAAGCTTTGTAACAAATGCATTCAAAGTTTATTGGATGTGTTTGTATCTGTGTGCATATTTGATTTAGGTTGTAAACTGCAAAAATACGGAGACAGACTTGATTTAGCTGAGTTATCATTACTGTGGTTATTTTAAATAGATGAAATCATTAACTTGTCTTAAGTTTGACTCAAACTTTATTGTAATATTTTATAGTTGAAGTGTGTATTAATTATTGAACTCCCACTGAAATAGAAATTTAATTTTATTCAAATGGTTGAAAAATTTTAGGATAGCATTTTAAAAGAATATAGAATGGAAGGCCATGTACTAAAATATTTGTTTCCATAAAATTATAGCACTTAAAATAATCAAAAGTGATTATGTTCATGTTAAGTATATTTGAAAATAACTTAAGTAACACAACCCATTCAAAACTACACAAAGCTTGTCATTAGTGATTTCACTGGTGGCTTTAGAGAACTTGATTTCTTAGCATATCTATTGAAGACAGTCTGTTAGGATTATATCACTACAAAAGGCATGACAATTCTTTTATGTTAGAAAATATTCCTTCCTACATTTATTTCAGTACTTAAGATTAACTAGAAATATTGTTTTATACACACACAAACCATAAACTTATAGTTAAACTGTTTTTAGCTGTCTAAATTTGGAATGGACATTGATTTCACAATGAGGGAATGAAATCACTTAATGTTCTGGTTTTGATGACTTCCAATTGATATGTATAGCATGTGACAGCCTACTTGAAATGAAAGTGGTTATACAGTTGGATCAGCTTCCTTTGTAGTCAGCCTTCATATCAATAATGATTAATTCATGCAGAGAAAATACTCTAAAATTAAAAGCTAAGAACTTGAGAATGGGAACTTTGCTTATTAATTTTTGTATTCTCAGGATCTACCACATTCCTTTTACAGAACAATCAATAAATATCTACTGAAGTATTGATTGATTGATGAATGAATACAATATTTTCAAAATAGGCATTGTCAGAACCAAATTATCAAACAAACCAAAAGAAAACACAAAAAACAAAAGAATGAAAGAAAAGAAAGCACGTTATATGCCTATAGTTTTAGTTGCAAAGTATGACATTTTAGAAGGCAATTACAAAATGTTACCTATTCTATCCAAATATAAGATGAACTGTTTATTATGCACATCACTATTCTGGAGGAAAAAATCTACTCTACAAATGAAAGTAATGGGTATTCTCAGATCTACTTGTGAGGTGACAAGAATGTTAAACCAAATAGTAACACAAGATGAAGGTAGATATTATGTTCATAGTAATTAACCTCTTGCTCCTTCATTGTAAGAACAATTAAGAAAAAAAATTATTAATAAACTTCCATTACACTAATGTGATGATAATCATGTGAGGAGTAGTTCCTGAGACAAAAATGTTTTTTAGATAAAAAGCAAAGTGGAAATCAAAAACAACACTAAGAAAATATTTTGCCCTCAATTAGATGAACCTTCACAGTAGAAAGTATAATATTTCCTCCTTAAAGCTTTCTAACCCTTCCACTTGACCAGATACCCTGCGGCCATAAGAGACAAGATATCAGTAATGTTGCTTCCTCAGCAGGTGGAGAACAGCTGTATGATCCGTCCACCACCACCCCTATTTCTTGCTACCAAACAAGTAATAGATGTTTATTCCCTGAGAGGTATAGGCCCTCGTCTTGTCCAAACCACTGTCAGCACCACACATATGTCTCATGCTATATTTATCTAACTAAATGAAGCTATTTGAGTGACTGTTCCAAAAACAAAGAAATGTTTTAGGTAATATGAAGTCTTCCTTTCAAGAGGCACTCCATTTATTCTCTTAACTGGAAAAATCTGTATCTATACTTACATTTCTAAATCTTAGCACTATTGACATTTTGGGCTGGATAGTTCGTTGTTGTGCGATGCTGTCCTGTGCATGAGAGGATATTTGATAGCATTTCTGGCTTCTATCTGTCCCCTCAGTCAGGACAAAGCGTCTCTGGAAATTGTTAAATGTTTCCAGGGGGAAAGAGGAGCAAAATCATACATCCCCACTGAGAACCACATATTCATACACTCACTAAACTCTAATCAGTTTCCAAATTATCATTACAAACAATAAGTGATTTTTTCTTCTTTATTTTTTATATTAGCTTTAGAGAAGAGGAAGAGAGAAAACTGATAACTGTGTATTTTGAAAATTTTTGAAGAGAAAATAGCACATTGATTGTGTTTAGGATTTAGAAAATAGGAGCACCTGGGTAGCTCAGTTGGTTAGGCATCCAACTTTGGCTCAGGTCATGATTTCATGGTTCCTGACTTCGAGCCCCACATCAGGCTCTGTGCTGACAGCTCAGAACCTAGAGCCTGCCTTGGATCCTGTGTCTTTCTCTCTGCCCCTCCCCCACTCACATTCTGTCTCTCTCTCAAAAATAAATAAAAACATTAAAAATAATGATAAGAAAAAAGAAAATAGATTACCATTAAGTGCTTCATGGATCAAAGATAAATTTTTACCTGTCAGCATGACCTGACTAGAAGAAAGATCTTAGCTAAAAAAAAAAAAAAAAAAAAAAAAAAAAAAAAAAAAATCGAAACTAATACCTTCATATTTCTACCTGAGTCTTTAAAATAAGCTGATGAGAAATAACAACCTCCCCACTTGCCCTTCCCCTCAACCATGGCCAGTTATATGATAGCCTAGAAAGAAAGACTTGAAAAGAACTAGATAGGATTTAATTTTTAAGAACTGGGATGGGAGCAGTAGAAAAGGTTCAAACTGTAGTCACAGACGGGGCTGCTCTGGTTAATCTTGCATTTTTCCTGTTCAAGTAACACCCTGGGACCCCCATACTATTTCTCCAGTTATTTCTGGAACAAAGTCTCTGGCAGCCATGGGTCTGAACCATGCGTGGTCCATGGATCATTCTTAACAGCACCGGATGCTTCACCTTTTCTTTAGGCGCTGCATAATCAAGTCAGAAAATAAAATCTAACTTGGGACCAGAAGTAGAATTTGGTAGTGGAATGTGAATTTGGTGACGCTTTCTTCTTTTTCCGTAATAACACTACCATTACCACCAGGCATCTTTTCCAAATGTGGCATATACAAATCTCAGGCAACAATACATGTATGGAAGACCTATAATTTTTTCTACAACTTCATTTCCATTTCCTTTCTCCATTCTGATGAGATAACAGAAAAATAGTTCCAGTCAGTGAGGGTTTCTCCCTCTATCCCTGTGACTTCTTCACAGTTCCAGGGTACAGGTGTTGCACGTGATCGGGTACACTGATGTCATCAGATAATCTGTTTTGCTTGGTCTTGCTAATTAGATCACACAGCAGAATCCAGAGCTTTTTTAGACTCAGAGGCATGAAGAAACTCAGTGCTTTCTGTCCTATAAGACAGAGATAGCATGAGGAGGTTGTTAGAAAATAAGAGATTATAATTTCAAAAAATTACCCTCAGGCTTCATAAAGCACACACCTTAATATGTATTCATTGTGTACTCAGCTATGAAGAACTAGAATAGCTATAAGTCGAGAGATCTTTTTATAAGTAAAATCTCTGTGGGGCACCTGGGTAGCTCAGTCAGTTAAGTGTCCAACTCTTGGTTTCGGCTCAGGTCATGATCTTGTAGCTTCATGGGTGTGAGCCTTGCATTGGGCTCTGTGCTGACAGTACAGAGCCTGTATGGGATTCTCTCTCTCTCCTTCTCTTTCTTCCCCTCCCCACTCATGTTGTCTCTGTCTCTCAAAATAAATAAACTTAAAAAAATAGAATCTTCTATGAATAACTAAGATATGAAATAATTTAAGGTAGAGCTTCTTTGTTTGAGACTTGGATTGGGAGCAATGGGAAGAAGTATGTGGGGAGTTATTTATTACTGTGCCTGCCCTGAGTTACCCTGTGTCCCTGGAACTGCTCCTAAGTCATATTCCGGAAACCAAATAATCCTAGGAAAACATTTTGAAAAACACTGCTCTATAATAATAGCTGCTTAAATTGGAATACTATTATTACCAACATAATTACAAAAATATGTATCTTTGGTAGCATTGAAACAAGAATTATTTTTCATCTTCCTCAAAGAATAGTTAGGATACAACTAAATCCTAAAAAAAAAAAAGCAATTTTTAATGAACTCCACTGCATTTTAATTGTGTGGAAATTGTCATTAGTTAGTGCAATTTAATTCAATGGCAACAAAAATTAGCCTATTTTAATGAGACATGGATATTTTCACTTTTCTTGGTACTAGAGAAAAAGTACAGCGTGCCAATTAGGGCATGTTTATGGAAACAAGAAGATCCTAATGCTACCATTGTTGTGAGATTCCGTGTTTGTTTCTGAGCAACTGAGAACCTTACCTCCCTTACTTGTCAAGTTTAAGAATAGTAGTACTCACTACAGAGGATTGTTGTGCATGTCACAAAATATATTTCATCTGTCCTGCATGTGGTATGTGCTAAGCTAATGTTTGCAGTATGTTTACTATTGACCATTAAAATTTATTTTTATTTTTTTAAAGTGTATTTTTATTTTTGAGAGAAAGAGAGAGAGACAGAGCACAAGCAGGGGAGGGCAGAGAGTGAGGGAGATAGAAGCAGGCTCCAGGCTCTGAGCTGTCCACACAGAGCCCACTCGAACCCATGAACTGTGAGATCATGACCTGAGCCAAAGTTGGACGCTCAACCAACTGAGTCACCCAGGTACCCTAGACCATTTAAAAATTTTAAATGCATGCATATAAATGTTCATAGTAATGGGTTGCATTCTAATTGTTATACCACAGTGTTCAGGAACATGAAGTAGCAAGTCTGTCTAGTCAGCATTATGTTATTATTATTGTGATCACATTTAACGTGGTCTTGAAAAGCATGAGTTCCTGAGTTGGACAGCCAGAGTTCTATCATCACTGTTTGTATAATTTGGGGCAAGTCCTAGAACTCCTAAACTTTTATTTGGAGTATTAAAAAACCTAAAACAGTTAAAACAATTTAGCAATCACTAAATGTTAGTTATAATAAATTAATGAATAAATAAATAAATACATTCTATATACTAGCAATGATGATGATGTTATAATCAACATTAATAATTTTTCTTACCTACCATTATCTTTTATTTAGTAGCAGCTATTTTGGGCTGGGAAAATTTGTTAAATATACTCATGCATCTGGATAGGATTTAGATGATATTACTAAGATATATCATTAATGTCTCAAAAAAGATCAGCATAAAGTCAGAAAAAAAGTAGATCTCAAATTCCTTAGCACTTAGCTATGGTAATTGATGAATGTTAAGTACTATATAAAGCTTTGCTGAATGAATAGAATGAATGGAATGAATGAATGAATGAATGAAGTGATGGGTATGTGAATAAATGAATTAGTATAAGGAAAAACAGGCATAATAGCTTATAGAAAACCTATACTGAAATACATCCACATACACCAGAATATGAAATAATTTGAATAAGCCTAGAAGTTGAGTGGTTTACTGCTACTCTTGTTAATTTGGCACAAGTTTGGTTGTCATAGATCAGAGTCAGAGAATGAAGGTTTGATAGCAACAAGATGAGAATACTTTAAGAATCAGAATTTTACATCTGAGTTTAGATTCTTATTCCTTTTGATTATAAATGTAGAAAAAGGATTTGACTTTGAAAGTACTTGCTAAGGAATGATCATACAGGCAAAAACACAAATTCTAGGATCTGAGCCAAGCTCTGATTTCTTCTGTCCCTGGAGTGTTTTATTTAAAGAAACCATTGATTTCTGCCACTGTGCTGAAGAAACTCATTGCGAAGGTGGCCAAAAAATCTGCCTCTAATTCAGTTTTCTAGGATCCTTTCCAAGGAGAGATCAACTTCTTTTGGATTAGCACATGAGCAGCTTTGCTGAAAGTAGCCTTTTATGCTTTAAGCTCAATTTTTTACTAACATGTTGAAAAGGAAAGAAAAACTCCCTGTGATAGTTTCTATGAATCCTAGAAACTTTAGCTTGCTTTATTTTAACATTTAGGAAAAAAATACTACTATAATCAAATGAAGTTTTTCCAGAGGAACTGTCAACAGCTCATTATTTGCCTGAGGCTTACTTGAGGGTATTTCCTTATGAAATACTAAAAGTACAATTAAAAATATCTAGTTTTCTGCCTTGTGATTTGAAGAAAACTGCAGTATCACTAGCAATTTTTATTAGTTGTTAAACATGCTTTTGAAATGGGCCAATAAAAAAATCCTGCACTTAACAATTTAGAATAATGCATATGAATTCCTCCCAGTAAACCAGAGCATTTTCCTTTAATGCATGTGGACAGACATTGTATTCTCAGAATTGGCCTCAGACTCATACATAAAACAATGTGACACATGCAGAACATGCCTCATGTTCTTGCCAAGAATAATGCCATATTAGGCAAGAGAGAAAGTAAACTGTGATGATATTTAGTCTGAAACATGGCCAGTGATGCCCTAACTTTGAAAAGTTACACAGATGCATTTTGAATACTAAGCTTATTATTTTTAGGAGCATCATGAAAACCAGAATTGGAAATACAGGGAAGCAGTGTGACCTTATAGAAACTGTGCTTTCTGTATTAGAAGATCTATGGTTCATGTTCTTGCTTGCAATAAATTTACATATAATTTCATTGACAAACACAATATGGGTCCTCAGTGGCTCCAGCAACCACCAAGGATATCAGAATAGCTACTAGCCGTCAACAAACACCTGGAATCTTTTCCTCACCAGTGTGGTTCTTCTTGTCATGTGTCTATAGCCTATTCTTATTTTTGTGCTCAGTCTACTATTCCATATATTGCATTTGAGCGTTTGATTTTTTTTATACCAAAGCAATCAGAAATTTAATTACAAAATTATATAGGAAGAAAAAGATATCCCTCCCCTCTTCAGATCCAACTTTATTTTAGAGGAAATTACTTTAAAATCTTTAGAAGTTTCTTCTGTATTTCTGCCTTCATACTTCTAAAGAATAAATGCATTTTACTATTTTTATGTATTCATTTCCAAAATTAGAATTGACATCCAGTATGTATGACGATGTCCCTGTCCTGCATCAGCCTGCCTGTCCAGCCTGCTTATCCTGAAGTATGTTTTTTTGCAAAGCAACAAGCAAATAATAATAATAATAATAATAATAATAATAATAATAATAATAAATATTATGAATGGCACATGATGTTTTTTCACATATATTACACTTTAGTTATCTTTCCTCTTTTCTACACCCTTATCATCTTCCCCTCAGTAAATAATTTCCCTGTTTTTAATTTGCATAGTTTTCAATACATCCTTTTTTTTTTTCTTTTTTAAATGCTTCATCAGATCTACCATATAACTTAGTGATGAGATTTCACTTTGCCATTCTCCTTTGTTTGGTCAAATGATTTATGGATTTCTCATTTCCTCTTTCTTGTTTTATTCCATTTTGCTGAAGCATCTTATATGTTAGCTTTTTGAAATCAAAGGATGCAGGGAAACTGACAGTCTTTCCACATCTGTATATATCTTTATTCCATCCTCAGACTGACTTTTATGCTTAGAATTTTATACAAAAATACAAATGGTTTTCACTTAGCATTTTGAAGGCATTACTTGAGTGATTTCTAGCATCCTGTGTTGCTGTTAAAAATCTAATACCCTTCAGATGTTTATTTCTTTATATGTGATATCTTTTAATTTCTCTCTTTTAGGGTCTTGTATTTTTAGTCTTCTGAAATTTCCAAAGTTGTACTTAATGTTTTTCTTTTGTCCTTCACTATGTTGGACACTGTGTGGAACCCTTCACTGTGTGGCAGGGTACTTAAGTACTGGCTGTCTTAATCTCATATTTCCTTTCTTGTATCCACTTGTATCTTTTATCATAATTTCTGAGGTAATTTTTATGCTTTGTATTGCTGCAGTTATTTGATTTTTTAAATCTTAGATTTTTTTTTCATTTTCAATACCTCTTATTTTTCATTTCAGAGCTCTGATTATTTTTCCTTTTTCGTAACATTACCTTCATTTTGGGGAAGCTTTAGGATCTTTTCTTTACCAGTAGTCTTCTGAAACTTCACAAAGATGGTGTTTTTCTTTTATCATTCGCTCTGCTGGGTGCTTCATGGACCCTTTGTGGCATGACACTTCAGTACTGGTCTTAGTCTCTTAACATTCTTTCACCGATTTCCATCTCTTTATCTTTTGTCCTAACATTTGGCATATTTTCTTTACTTTGTATTTTAACACTTCAGGATCTCTTTCTTATTTTTCATCTAAATGCTCTGATTTTTTTTCCTCACACTGGTGTTGTTTTATGGAGAGAACAACCTTCTGTTTTCTCCCTGAGGATATTACTTAATTACAGGTTTTTGCAAGTTTGTCCTGTTCTCTGATGTATCAGTCAGGGTCCCAGCAGGAGACAGATGTGTTTAAACTCAAAGAGTTTAACTGAAGAGATTTTAATGGAAAGACTATTTATAGGTGTTTGGGCAGGGAAAAGGAAAAGTCTCCCAGAATTTGGGAGAGCTTGGAGGTGTGAGGCTGAGAATCAGAGCCACTGCCAAGGCTATGGTGAGGTACAAAGAATAAATATCTCCTCTTTCTGATGAGGTAGAGTGGGAAAGCTTGGCTGCACAGGGTGGAGAAGGGGAACTGAGTGTTCTCTTGCCTTCAACTCAAACGTCAACCAGTACCCATGCTTTTAGTTCTTTCCTTCCTTACAGTCTGTATCCTTTCCCTTTTAGGAGTTCTGTGGAATAAACTGGCTCACTTATACTAGTCTCCTTCTCCACAGGAACTGTAGGTTGAAGTATCATGAACTCTGCTAAGTTAGCTAGCAATCTTCCATCTGCTTTCTGTCTCCAAAAAATTTATGAACATTCCCACCACTGATATATCCTCTCCATTTTTTGTATCTTTGTAAATTTATACTTTGTTTTATTCATGGTAAAGAAAAGACTTGTTGAGGGGAGGCAATAGGAGGAATTGCATAAGGCTAGTCTTTCATTTTTAACCAGAACTAGTAATAAAAATTACTTTTGTGAGACTATCCAGTTGTGATATAGGGACAATGCTAATTTCTATCAGGAGAATACAGCACATGCTTAGCAGCTGAAATGTTTGAGATTCTTCAGGCAAGAAAGAAAAAACAAAATGAGGTTCTTACTAGACGTCAACTTCTACCATCTTTGAACATCAGTGTCCCCATCCTCAACCCCATCAGCTTTTCTGATGCTTTCTCTTCTTTTTTCCATTTTTTCACCCTACCACACATCTCCAACAACCTTCACCATCCACCCAGCACCATTAGGTAGGCACAACATTGGATGAATGAATGTTGACAAATACCTTTCAGTGTTCCCTAAGCCTAAGTCTGAGCCCTCTTTATAAATTCTTTGAGGGAAATTTTTTTTAATTTAAAAAAAAATATATTTTTTTTGTTTTTATTTTATTTTAGTTTCAGGTATAGAATTTAGTGATTCATCACTTACATACAACACCTGGTGCTCATCACAAGAGCCCTCCTAAAATACACATCACCTATTAACTTTAATATGCTACTTAAGCATTTTCTTTAAAACTTCTTTTTTTATTCTAGACCTATTTTATTGTCAAATAATGGTATCTTTTGTGTGCTCTTAGGAGAATTTACTGAAATGATCTTGCTTGTAAAATATAAAAATAAATATAAAATATTCTGTGGACATTAGAAAATCAGATATGCTCCATATATAGGGAAAATTCTGACATCTTTTCATTGCATTTTAGTAACCATATTTTTCAAATCTGTTTTTTTCCAACCGGTTATTTTATAATTTAGTAACGATGTGCTAAATTCCCTACTTTGATTTCTAATGGATTTTATTTTACATGTTCATTATTTTACGTATATGTATTGCTTTGTGACTTTTATAAGTCATTGTATTCTGTGTTTTGAACTTATATTGCTATTGAAGGCTAGCTAGTCCCTGATCGGATTTTTTGGTTTACATTTGTCTGATCTAACTTTGTCTGCTCACTTCTGAGTCATTGGGTCTCACATATGTCAAATTTAAACCATTAGAAAAACCTTAACCTTATTTCAATAATTTCAATGTTTTTATTGCTGCAATTTTATGCTTTATGGATTTATAACATTTTCCTTCTCTACTGTGCTAGGTTATAATTGTTTTGTCACTAACTTTGAAGATAGACCTCCTCTTTTAATTTTGTGAAAAGTTATATTAATGTTTTTATAAAAATTTAAATCTGTCGTTTTGGCTTTAATAAGAACATAACTATGATTTTCAGCTTCTCTTTGAACAAGATTCAGTGTTTAGCATTATATGCCCTTAACTAGTTTTTCCATTATTTTCTAAATATTAGATTGAAAACTACTTATTGATTTTACAACATAGATTTTCTCCTTAAAATGTAACATTTTGTATTCAATATTTAGCTACATTTAATATAATTATTTAGACATTTTTGTATATTTTTCTAAATTGAAATTTCATTAGCAGTAATTTTCTCATTTTGAATTTCTGTCTGCTGAATCATATTTCACCCATTGTGAACAGGTTCTCAAAGGATAGCTTTATAGATAGATATACTTCTGTAAACATTTTCATCATAGTTTTATTTTACTCATCATATTATGTCATTTTCCTTCAGCTTGCTTTATATGAAACTGTTTCCTTTGACTACTTGGTCAAGTTTATAAATGTGTTTGTAAACTCTGTTAACATTTTTATAATTATTTTCTTCTATTAAAAAAAACTTTATTTTTGTATCTTCAAGCACTAGATGTTCTAATTTATATCCTCAATTTAAATTGGGAACTGTAATCTTTCTTTATGGGTACCATAAACATTTTTGGTTTTGTTGTCCTATCCTTGGTGTGTGGAAGTTTATGTTTGACCAGTTTTGGTTTGTAATCAAAGAGAAGTTGTACTCTGTTTTGGCAGAGGAGAGACAGCAGATGTGGAAGGAGATGAGGACTTGTTCTTGCTTTAACTTACAGTTTCTTTCATGGAGGTGATTGGGTAGAGAAGATTCCAAACCCAGACCAAGGGAGAAAACAAGAAGCACAAATAGCAGAAATAGCAGCCTTGCCCAACATGCTGAGAGCTGCTGTCATTGGTACTCACTGCTGATTTTTTTTTTTCCTGTGCTAGAGATCTGAATTAACAAGGAAAGGGTTTTCACTGGGACAAAGTATATGGTTGATACTCATGCTAGCACCAAGAACATCCCTCACCATCCTGGACAGCCAGGTTCTCATTTTGACTGGCATGTGTTTCAAGAGACAAAGCTAATGTAAGCTCCTATAAGACTAATGCTGAATCTTCACAGGTTGAAATGTTGATCCTCACAGGTGAAAGAGAATTTCAGTTGGACAGCTTTGTTTTAAAAGCTCTCTAACATTTCAAGGTCAGGAAAATGAAGAGGAACCAGAAAGGAGAGAGAGATAATGAGCTACTAGGGAAGTAGAATCCAAAACAAGAGAAAATTGGGTGTAGAGAGTAAAGAAAGTATTTCAAGGAGGAAAGATGTCATCTAAGTCATATGCTGCAGCTATTGAGTAAGATGGGGAATCAGAAATGGCCATTCGATTGTCAGTGTGGGAGGAAAAAAATAAGCTTGACAAAGGTAATTTCATGAAAGCCTAATGGAGTTGGTAAAGACAGAATGAGCAGGAAACAATTAGAAACAGCTAATATAAACAGTTCTTAGGGAATTTTGTTATAGAGGGAAGTCTCAAACTAAAGAACTATGTGGAGGAGAAAAATGGTCAAGGAAGATATTTTCTCTTTTTTAAGATCAAAGATACTAAAGCATGCTTGTAAGCAGCTGAGAATAATATACTACAGAGAAAAATAGTTGATGAAGTGGGAAACAGGGAACAATAGCAAGTATAATACTGTTGAAAAGTAAAATGTAGCCCTGCATTTGGGGTGCTGTAGGGGACCCACTGGCTCTCACTCACCAAAATTCAGTGGTATTTTATTTTTTTATTATTTGCATATATATTTGATGTTTATTTATTTTTGAGAGAGAGAGAGAGAGAGTGTGAGCCAGGGAGGGGCAGAGAGAGAGAGTGAGACACCGAATCTGAAGCAGGCTCCAGGCTCTGAGCTGTCAGCACGGAGCTCAACACGGGGTTCGAACCCACGAACCATAAGATCATGACCTGAGCCGAAGTCAGACGCTTAACCTACTGAGCCACCCAGGTGCCCCCATCCAGTGGTCTTTTAAATAGAAACTTGAAGGGAAAGGAGGTGTGAGATAGTCTCACAGTTATTTCCTATATTCTCCCAAAGTTGAACTTTTTCATGTCTTATTTGACATACCTTTATTGTGCTATTATTTTTTCTCTAAGATGCTCTTTTAGAAATAATTTAAAAATAAGTTAAATTTCAGTTACTTCCCTCCTTATCCCCATTGAGTGCACTAATATGTAGACGCATTATTCTTTAGCTTTTAAAGACTTAAGATAGTCAATATTTTTCTTAAAGCACATCAGTCTTTATGCTGGCATAGAATCAAGATTAAAAATAGATTACTGCCCACTTGAAAGTTTGAGTTTCTAAAAATCTAATGTTTTTTCAAGTAACATAAAAGTTATAGATTTGTCTGAGGAAAGAAAATGTCCCTGAACGGTGCCAGAAAGCTTATTAACATAGTAATAAGCTCATTACCATAGTTGCAGGGAGTACACAGACAAGGAAGAAGTACCAATATACCTACATCACACTGAGTGTATAATATTTCAGTCTGTTCTATGTGCTGGTGAAATTCAGTGTGTTTTATTTGTCACATCATTCGAAAAGACAAAGAATTTTCCATGTTTCGTAAAAATAATATGAAACCTGCCCCCCCATCAACACACACAAAAGACTTTGGCTTTTTAAGTTTAAATATTATACTATATGATGATAAGAGACAGGCCATGGCTTAAAACCACACAATATAAAGTTTTGTTTCTATTTAAATCAAACTAAAAATTGTCTTACAATGACAGTGATTATTAGCTTCCTCTTCCCCTCAGAGACCACTTGCTGTTCTTGCTTGAGTTGAAGTAAAAGGCTCATTGGACATAGAAATTCCAATAGTGACAGGTTAGCAATGAGACTCTTATTTCCAATTAATAAAGCCTTTAAAACGAGATACAGTACAAATTACATTCAATCTTTGATACATTTTTGGGAATTCACTTTTATTCCATGGTAAGAAAGCATGATGAATCAGATTTTTTTTATACTTGAATTTCTATCAGCCATCAGAGAATGTTCCCAAACACAGAATATAACTTTTCGAGTCAAAGAGAAAATGTTAGCCAGGACCCCAGAGTGTTTTGCCAGTTCACAGACTCGTGGGTCTTGTCATGTTAAGTTATACACTGAATCTTCATTTATTCGGGTTAACAAATTCTTAAGAGTTTATGAATGCCCTAGTTTGGGAATTTGTGATTGTTCCAATAGTGATGCATCTGTGGCTCCCTCCTTAATGAGGAATCATTTGTTACTCTAAAAGGACAGTGCTGGATTTTCTAAATACCAGGCTATCTAAAATGAAATCTTAGACCCAAACAAATGAATTTGCGTTTCCTTCTTTTGTCCCCAAAATGAATGCTCACCAAGAGCAGTTGCATAGTACATGCCATTTTTAAAAATGCAAGCTCATCAGAATGTACATAAATGCACTTAAGACCCTACAGAGCCAGCAGCACAAAACTATGATAGTGGACAGTTATCTTTTCAGCTATTCTCAATAAGGACCATGTACCTTCTACCTTTATTAAGACCTCATTTTGTTTTCTTTTTACTATAATAGGCCAACACAGTCACAAATAACAATGGGAGTATTTTTTCAGATCTCAGTTTTCAAAATACGGTATTAGTGCAGTTTATTCAACCAAAGCCCAGTAACTAATGGTGCAGTCTGTTTGTGACCACTTCTTCCAAGATCCCGTTGTTTGCCCAAACTCTCTCCATCTCCCTCCTGATAGAATTCATTCCATGTTTTATCAGATTAAACTTCCAGGTTTTTTCTGAAAGGAGAAAGGAACAGGGAAACCCTCTGTGTTGTGCTATCATGGATGGCATCAATTAAAGTTTCAGAATTTCCCAATTCTCTGTACCTCACAGATAGCACAAATTCTTGTGTTATAAATTCTGTGTACTGTCACAGAGAAATGAATATATGCTGCATGGGGATTTCAGCAAGGGACTAACTTGGCATTAGAAGAACACTCTGTCTTGGAATTTACATTGTCCCTGCGCCCATGCTTGGGCTCAAGTCTTCGAATCATTACACCCTCAGACATACTAAAGACCACCCCTCCTTTAAGCATTCCACTTACAAAAGTTATAGAAACATACTTACTGCTATATCCAGATTATAATACCCAGATTACTTAGTTTATAGAAAAGGTAGACCAACCTACATAGTTGTAAGTTTCTCCATTTCTTTTCTCTTATAAAGCAGGTACGATTAATGTTTTATATCTTTAGATCCTACAGTTCTTGAACTGTAAAGCATTATGTTCCAAACACAATAATGAGAAAATATTTTTATTAATTCTCTATTCTCTATTTGCGCTTCCATAAAACTTCTTAATCCAGATGATTAGAGCAGAAATTATATTCCAAAGATAATTTATGTTAAAACTCTGTTATCTGTTACTTTTTAAAAAATTATGTGATGAGTGTGTACAAATGTATTTATATGTTTATACCATATAGTTATATTTAAAGTTGAAGTTTTTATCTAATTTTTAAAAACAGCATATAAAAAACAAATTGAAAACAATTTACATTTCTGTAGTACTGAATTTGGCTTAACATCTCACATGAGGCATTAGAACCTATACCTCTCTTTCAGCACCAAGTATGTCAGAATGTTCCAGCATCTCCATTTTGCTATTTTAAATATTATCTTCTATGATAACTGTTGAAGCCTTTCTGTAGGAGTCAATTCAAAGAACACTTTAAGAACAAACCAGAGTTTGTGAGTTTGGCTATATGCAGCTGATATAATTGAAAGCTAAAATTTTATGGTTCAGATCATCAATTTCCATTTCAATTTTATTGTCCATCTTCAAGCTATCTGAAAGAATGGTCATAAGTGTGATTTCTGAGTCTAAAGTTGCTGCAATTTGAGACCCTATAAATATAGATGTCATAGTGATGATGGATTTAGTGCTGTACTGGGTTTGCCTAAACAAGTCTTCCCAGAGCAGGTTTTGTCTGACTCCAAGTGATGGATGATGGAAACCAATTGCTCATGAAACTTTATTGTTCTGTGTGTATGTGTGTGGCCATGCATGTATGTGTGTTTTTGATAGAAGTGAACATTCATCAGCCATTCTCAAATATATTATCCTTTGATTTCCATGAATTTCCTATAATTCATTATAACTAGTCTCTTGGGCAGACGTACACATTGCAGAGGTTAACCATTACAACTTAACATCTGTATGATGGCTTGCCTGTCTATTTCTCCCCTTGGTATATCAGAGGAAGTCAAAGAAAGCAGTAGGGTTTTGGAATCAGAGATTAAGAAATCCCAGCTCTGGAACCATTAGCAGTGGATTTGGACAAGTTGTTTGCTCTGTTAAAGCCTCTGAACCCTGATTATTTCAGAGGTAGAATGGGGATAATAATAATGTTTAGAGTAAACAAGATAATGCAATATAGAACTTAGTATATCTAATATGGGTAAATAAAGAAAGTATGAATATGTTTCACCTAAAATATATGGTGGTAATAAATGTCTAGATGAGCTAGATCTCTGCATTTCAACAGATTTCCATTGAATACTGTATTTTCTGTAGTTCATTCAACATTATTTTTTTCAGTTTTGTGTCCTTTAGTTTTTTTTTTGCTTTGACTCAGTAGTTTTCTAACTGTTGATAATAATACCACTTCTATTATAATTACCTACTCCATTGTTTTATAATACTCTTATTCTATCAGTATTATCCTTAGTTCATGTAATCTGTTGTTATATGGTAAATATACTTCTTATTTTCTCAATTATGTATAATTTAAATCTAACTTGAGAAAAACAAAAATTCTTTTGTGTATATGATATACAAATATTATTATGGGCTTATCCATTTTATGACCTGGATTTAAACAATAAATTTAGAGCAACTAGAATCCTGATACTTTGAAGACAGAAGTACACAACTGCATATGGAGCATAAAATGGGAAGCGGGTGGTAAAGCAAGAGAGTTACAGATTAAACACTTCCAGGGAAAGAGTGAGTTTAAGATTGTCTAACCTGGAATGAAAGAGAGAAACAGACATCCAGTTTAACAACAGTCTGAATAAACATACTTATGCTATGGCCCTACAAAATCTATGTTGAAGTCTTAAGCCCAAGTACCTTAGAATGTGATTGTATCTGGATTATGGTTAAATGTGGTTATGTGGATGGACCCTAATCAAGTATGACTGATGTCCTTACTAGAAGGCGAAGAGACAGCCAGAAGTGTGTGCGCACAGAGGAAAGACCATGTGAGGATACAAGGAAAAAGCAGAAGATTGGGCTCTCAGGGTAAACAAAATAGGCTAATACCCTGATCTTAGATTCCCAACCCCAGATCTGTGTGAAAATAAATTTTGGTTAAGTCCCCCAGTCAGTGGTATTTTGTTAGGTTAGACATAGGAGACTAAGACACCAAAGAAAATAAGTCAACCAAACAAAAAAACCTAACATTTACAGAGTGTCTGACTTTTTTTGCTAATTGCTCGTTTTCTATTCAACAATCAAGAAATGAGTGGATTGACATAATTTTTACCATTACCATACTTGTACATTGCATTTATGGATATGGAAATTGAGTATCAAAAAAGTTAGTAGTCTTGCTTATTTGTCTCATCCCATTTTCCTGCAAACATTCCAGCACACAGGACATGATTGTGCTCCAGCACCCCCCAGGTTTTCTTTCAATTTACTCAAATCCCTCCTGCCTCCAGGGGCTTTTGCATATGATGTTGCCTCTGCCCAGCACATTCTTACCTAATTCTGCTGGTCTACTGATTCCTACTTATTTTTCAGATTCCATGTCAAATCTTACGTCCTTGAAAATGTGTTCCCTGAGATCTCAGTTTAAATCAGCCCACAACTCTTTTAAGCATTTTGATGCTTACTATATGTTATCTTCTCTCTTGAGATTTGAATTACAAAAGATGTCACTAATGCTGTTTTGTCAATCTTGTATACTACCATGGACTGTCTTGCCTGACACATAATAATATTGAAAAATACCTGCATGATAAATTAAGACTAAATATCTCCTAGATAATAAATGATGAAGCTGACAGTCAAAAGGAATTCTTTGTCTCCAAAGTCCATGCTTTCCCTCTTTTTTTCTTAAAAGTGTGTATATACATATTTTGTATGCGTAGATATTACATTTATATGTTTATACAGTAAGTAATTTAGAAAAGGATTAGGGAACAAAAGTAATGTAGGTATTTCTAAAATGAAATTCAAGTGAGCAAACAGCATATATGGTATGAGGTAGCTACCGTGCCTCATTTACTCTCTCCCTTCCCAAATAAAAGAAGTGTGATACAGCAGAATAATCCAGAATCCCCAGTAACATTTCCTAAGGCAAATAGGCTTTATTAGTAATTGTGGAACTGCGGCTAGATTAAACTGAAAGTGTTCATCAGTATGTTGAGTTTTGTGGAACTTAATTCTGTAAATAATCTGACTAGGGACATACTCTCTAAATTCTCATTACGAAATCGTTAGCACTCTTTGAAATTGTGATATGCTGACCAACCCCAACAGAGAATGTTAAGTATAAACACTTGTACTGTAAGCTATCCATTAGCTCCTAATGTCTTTGGAACTCCAAGGGCAGATTTTTAAATTCAGGAATGAAAGGGGGTTCTCTGAGGATGATTTCATCACCAGATCACTTTATATGTTTCTGTGTGCTTTTTGATCCTCCCCTTATTTCTCTGAATAATCCGACTTCCTCTATCACTTCCATGTCTGGTATTTTCTTGACTTGTTTTGAAGGAAGTCACAAAACAACCAAATGAGGGATTGCCCATGGTAGAAATTAAGGTACTACTATATGAATCTCTTAAAAACTAAAAAATTGTATTTCACAATTATTCTGCTGGTTTACTTTATCCTTTTAATGCTTTAGAAAAATAAAAATTTAAATATATTCTGTGAATATTCAGAAATTATGAATATCATGTTTAAAATATTTTATTTATATAATTGTATCAAATATAAGGTCTAAAATGTGCTAAATTAATTTATGAGATTTTATTAGTGTTTTTTTTCAATTTTTCAATGTTTATTTATTATTGAGAGACAGAGAGACACAGCGTGAGCAGGGGAGGGGTAGAGACAGGGGGAGACACAGAATCTGAAGTAGGCTCCAGGCTCTGAGCTGTCAGCACAGAGCCCGGCGTGGGACTCGAACTCACAAACTGTGAGATCATGACCTGGGCCGAAGTCAGTCGCCTAACCAACTGAGCCACCAGGCACCCCAGTTAGTGTTCTTTTCTAAAGTAGATATTTCATCTCAAGGAATTGTGACTAGGAGTGGCTTATTGCTCATAATGATAAAGATAATAATTGGATATATTGTTCCTAATTAAATTTAATCAGTGATCTTAGTATCTAATAATCTAATATCAATTAGATATATAATATCAATTATCTAATATCAATTGAGTATTGTTTTACAGATCCTGAATTATAATTTAATTAGAACCACTATAATTAATATATGATATTAACCATCTCACTGATATTTAATCTCGATCACAAATGCAAAAATATATTTTAAAAATCCATTTATCCAGTGGGAATATCTGAAATTTTATCAGGGAACAGTCTTTGAGAAGAATTATGACATGATGTGGAAACCCTTTTCTTCCATGTAAGAACACAAAGGAAAAGAAAAATGTTCTCAAGGTTCCCAAAGAATGAACCCCAAAAGAAAAATTAACTAGTATAATACTGAGTTTAGAACTCTCCAGAAAACAACTCAATTGCATGATATTTTCAATACTAAATTCAGAGCTTTTAGTTACTATTTGCTCAGCTGCCCATAATTGTTAGAAAATCTAACTATGGCTCAATGAATGCCAGCCATTACTTTGCCAGTAGAAAGTCCCATGAGCACAGGGATAATCCTATCCTAACATGGAGACCAGGGCCAGACTGTGGTCACAGTGGAGGTGGTATCTAAGCACCTGGAAGCCTGTGGGCTTGTTAAGGGAATAGTTGATGTATTTCTAGGAACATAGTTGTTGTTATAAACTAAAATGCAAAATTGATTTTTCAAGGTCAGTAGGCTAATGCCTTAGTTTTATTAAAAAACTAAAGATGGACAAATCATAACTCTGCCAATTGAAGGGTTATTTTTTCACTGGAGACACAAAGCAATTATATAACACAAGAAAACACTACGTAATTGAATGCAAAAATGAATGGCATGCTGTTGGTGGTATTAGATGGTTAAGAGATCATTAATACTGAAAATATTGGTAGCATTTTCGGTAGTAAGTGAAGCTTAAGTACGTTCTTAAGTATTAGCAGCATTTAAGTGCATAGAAGAGAAACCTAGGCAGGTTTCTCTTGGTTTAAATTTCAAGTGAAGATTTTTAGACCTAATTTTTTGATAGTGACCTACTACCCAAAGTTTTTTTTTTTTCTTTGATGTTTATTTGTTTACTTTGAGAGAAAGAGAACGCGTGCAGGAGTGAGCAAGCAGAAGAAGGGTGGAGAGAAAGAGAAGGAGAGAGAGAATCCCAAGCAGGCAGTGCAGAGCCCAACACAGGGCTCAATATCATGACCTGAGCCAAAATCAAGAGTCAGACACTTAACTGACTGAGCCACCTAGGCACCCCTACCATCAAAGTTTTAAATCAAGAAGTTTAACTTATTTTTTTTCAAGGATGGGATGAAAAGTGGAAGCTGGGAGCAATTCCATGTCACCTGTGGAAACTACCTGAATATATATGGTAGGAATTGAATTGGCCTTCTTAACAGAAATATCCCCTATTTATGTTTAATTCCCTTTAAAAAAATCAATTTTTATAGTGAACTTACTAAATTTCTTCTAAGTTAAATGCATATAAAATAACCCTAGAAGGGCACCTGGGTGGCTCAGTCAGTTAAGCCCCATGTGGGGCTCTGCACTGACAGAGCAGAGCTTGCTTGGGATTCTCTGTCTCCTCTCTCTCAGCTTCTCTTTCTTTCTCTCTCTCAAAATAAACCAGTAAAACCAATAAAATAGTGTATTGGCATCAAATATATAAATTGAGGTCTATCTTTTATTTCTGTTTGTGAATAGACAGTTTAGGGGTCTAAATCCTCCCTGAAAATATAATTGTTTTGATTTTATAGTAATTTCTTTATATGTTTATGGCTGATTAAATAAATTAATGGTGTTTTTTTATTTTCTTTTAGATTTTATGTTGAGAGGGACAGGGAGGGAGGGAGGGAGAGAGGGGAGAGTAAGAAGGAGAGAGAATCTCAAGCAGACTCCACGCTCAGCACGGGCCCTGTGTGGAGCTCAATCTCACGACCCTGGGATGGTGACCTGAGCCAAAATCAGAAGTCAGACTCTTAACCGACTGAGCCACCTCAGCACCCCAATGGTGTTTTCAGTATAAATATGATAGGCAGTTAATAAGGAAAATACACGCATGTTCATGTTCTATAGTGAGGTTTATCACTGGCAATTAAAAACTGCTTTCTTAAATAAAAGATGGAAGTCAGTAATTTTAAACAATGACTTTTATAACACTGAAGAATAATCAGACAAAAGAGTTAATACCCAACATAATGGAATTTTACTATTTGCTGTCTTTTTGATCATGTATGTGTAAGATTGGCCTATTCCATGTATTCCTTCTAGGCTTTGCTAAGACATGTGGAAGCTTAGAAATTGTTGCTGTATGATGATAGGCATGCAAATAATAAAACAGTCGGTCACCCACATCTCTGTTGTGTTCAGCATAGTTATTTGACCTTTCCTGGCATCTACCCTGACTACCTAAATGTGATGAATAGAATTTATGGCCCAGTAAACTTTTCTTTCAGGTTCTAATTGGTGGAGAGTTGTTAATGATTACTATTATGTGAATACAAATGACAAATATGAGCAATCACTGCAAGTTTGGGAGAAGAATAATTACAGGTAGTTCAAACACCAGGAGTCCTGAAAAGAGTTCAATATATATTTATAATTATGCAAAAAAATATTTGTTCTACTCATTTGACCTTTAAAGCACCCCGTGTGCTGATTTTAGAGAAAGCATTACAAAGCCTTGATGGAAAAATTTTACACTGCATGGTGTGCTAGGCAAACTGTATCATCAGCAAATGCTAAACAATAATGTTGTAAGACTGTTTTCTTACGTTCAGTCAATTCCTGTTAGATTCAGTCGGACACAATCAGAACAGCATTGCCTCCACTCTAATGAGCCTAAGGGGAAAGATATGACTGCTGTTAAAAAGTGTGTCTCTTGAATAAAGTAACAATCCTGCTAGATGAAATATTAGAATTGCATTTTCGGCAAAGAACACATGATGGTCTACATTGTTATAATGGACATTTACTTACTTTCATCTTTCTTCAGCTTAGCTGCCAGCTCTCTGGAATAGGTGTATGAGAAAAGATAATATACCATCCATGTATTCATTTACAATGGGTAATTTATTTCAGAAATGATAATGGCTTTGAAAACAAGAATAACCAATGCAGAATTTTAACTATGAAAGAAAAATTCCCATACTTATCCAAAGGCGAAAGCCTACAGAATTAGTATATAGGAAATAGTGTTCTTGATGGTGAAGTTTACCCTCTGAGACAATGAATAGAAATTGTACTACAATAATAAAAACCATAATAAATTTTAAAGAAAAGCCACCAATGTGATATATTTATAATTAGTCTCCTACCATCATATATGAATCTTTCCCTAATACTCTTGAGTTCTTCTGTTTGTTTATTCAGATCAGAGGTCATGGCAGGTCTATAGCTTAGAGTTGATAATCAAAAGCCAGTCACGTGATATGTTACTATTCATGCAGAAAACCTTTTTAAGGAATTAATGTGGCTAACACAAATTAAGAGAGACAGGTCTTGAGATTTTAACAAAAACTATTATCAGGTCCAGCTCCAATTAAAGAATCAAATTCCATACTCTGTTAACATTAATACTGTTTCACTGATGTGATTATAAGATAATATAAAAGATCTTATATATGTTGGGTCAAATGATATCTCTGTATTCTCAGTACTGTAGGTATCAAAATCAGTATCAGTCAGAACTTTACCAAATAAACACATCCAGCAGAAGATATATATTAAGAGATTTATTTCAAGGAATTGGCTTATATGATCATGGCATCTGTCTGGATAAGTACAAAGTCTGAGGGGCAGGTCTGCAGACTGGAAACCTCTGGGTGGGGGCTAATGCTACAATCCACAGGTGGAATTTCTTCAAGGGAACTTCAGTTTTGCTTGTAAAGCCTTTCAGTTGATGAATGAGGTCTACTCAAATTTTGAAGGGTCATCTCCTTTACTTAAAGTCAACTGCTTGTAGATGTTAACCACACCTACAAAATGCCTTAACAGCAACACCTAGATTAGTGTTTGAATAACAGGAGACTGTAGCCTAGCTAAATTGCCACACAAAACTAACCATCACAGACAGTAGATTGAGAAAAAATTTTGAATAAAATTTAGGAACATATAATGGAAATGTTGAGAAAGCTTATATACCACAAATTAACTTCTAGAAATTTTCCTAATACATCGATGTGTGTATCAAGATGCATGAAACAGTCATATATTTTAGTTTTACAGAAAAGAGTGAAAATACAAAGATTCCCAAATATCAATGATTGAACATTTTAGAAATAAAGTACAGACATATGAACTATTACTATACATTCATGAAAGTTAATAGTTTGGAATAACATTAACATACATAAATGTCTTATGTTATTAAATTAACAAAGAAGGCAAACTCCAAAAGAGTTTATATGTTACATTCCCAACTTCAGGGAACACTCTGTAATAAAATGACAGTTTTAAATTACAATACAGTTATAATGGTTCCTTCTGATAAATGCAGGTTATTGTGCCTTTTTCCTCTTTGGTATTTTCAGCATTTTATGAAATATCTTCTAATAAATAGAATAAAGTACATGCTATCTTCAAAAGAAAAATGCTGTCATTCGTTAAGCACCTATTTTATTTCAGATAGTGTCTTGCAAAACTGCTCATTATTCAACACATGCTGTAGTGTTTGCCACATACAAGGCCCTGTTGTACGTATGAGGATATAGGAGTAACATAACAAAGGCCTCTGTCTCCTTATACTGTTGACATTGTAGTGAATGAACTATAATCTCCGTACAGAATAGCATGTTCCACATGCTTAAAGTAGTGAAGCTTAAAGATCTGGTATTGAACTGAACTCTCATTCTCAACTATAGACAGACAAAGCCCTTAAAACTCCACTTTATTCATTTCGCTTCTAACCTTCACCATCTCTCAAAATCTCACACTGTAATATCTCTTATTCTTCACTCTTCCTCTTGTAATCATCATAATCACAGAGGCCAGTTCTGGGATATTTCTACTCTGTATTTGTGTGTAGTCTGTATTGCACAACTTAGAACCATTGTGTATTGAATTAATATGTATTTTATACCACACTTTTTCATTATTCTCTAGTCAGATCCATAAGAGTAAACACCACTGTTGAATATGGACTAAATACAGATCTTTAAAGGAAGAAAAAAAAATGTTCTTCTCATTAGGATAAAATATTCTAATTTGTAATATAAATATGTAAATATGTATATGTATTTTAGATACATATATGCAGGTGTGTATGCACACTTGTATGTACATGTGTGTATGTATACAGGCATGTGTATTCCTTTAAATTTTAGAATGTAGAGTAAATTTTGTTCTTGATTAAAAATGCCACGGACAATGTTTGGAATAAAAAGTAGATTCTTAATGATAAACATGCTGAAGTGTCAAAAAATCTTTTAAGAAGAGTTCGAACAGAGAATACTTGGTATACCAAATATTAAAATAAATTGTCCCACTAGAGTAATTAAAGAAATACACTTGGAATCAAGTACACTGAAGAGCTATAAAATACGAAGTGAAGAAATACTATATACATAAAATATTGTGAATATCAGTGACCTTCAAATCCATGTATAAACATAAAATATAGGCAAATATTTATTTCTTTGTTGGGAAGGATTTTCATTCAGAGAATATATTGAAAATACTAATAGATCTTATATGAGTAGAAATATAAAACTAAACATTTACTTCTGGGAACATTTCCTAAGATTAAATAAGAGTGATATGACCTCATAAATTAGTATCATGTACACATTTATCACTTTAAAATCTTAGAAACTAAATACCCAACAATATGTTATGTAGTCACATAAGATAAATTATGCACATCAGAAAAATTTAATTTAGATGTATAATTATTGACCTATATTTTATTGATATAATTATAAAAACATAAAATTAAATATGATTACCCTGTTGATTATTTTTAAAAACAAAATTTAACAGTAAATTTCAAAGATCATAGTGGCTTTATTCAGTGATTCATGAATATGTATGTATTGTATATATATTATCTTTTCAGTTATTATAGCTATAATCAACAGCCAAATAAATATGTTTGATGGCTTAATGGGTTTCCTTTGCTTCATGAAATATAGGAAATTTGTTCATTAACAAAGTCTTAGTGAATAATTGCTAATACTATTTCAATATCACAAAACAGTATGAAATATTTTTCCAAACATTAAAATTTAAAGATTGATTGGAGAAAAGTAGTTGTGCTTTTTATTTTTATCATTTAATGAATAACTTCCTAGAAGCTGTATCCTCCCTAAGATATTTTTAACAGCTTAATTGTAAGAAGTAATTAACCCAGAAAGCTTCTAGTTTGCTTCTAAATACAGCATCCAAGAATATCAAATGGGTTCTAAAAATGTTCAGTACATTTTTTCCCATGTTCTTAATATACAGAACAGCATGATCTTTTCAAAAACTTTTCAGAACTTTCTTTATCATAGCATTAATATTGGCTGCCATGTTATACATGGTCTTAGTTTTATTAACTTTGTATCATGATATAGATAAAAGGAGGATGCAAAAAAAATCTCCAAATATTTTTTAAGAAAAAATGTATATGCATTATAGATATGATTTATCTCATTGTTCCTATTCTTTATTCACTACAAAAATGTGTAAATGTGTGTGTGTGTGTGTGTGTGTATTCACATATACAGAACACACTTTCTGGGGTCATGAGAACATTTCTAAAATTGACCATATGCTGGGCTATGCAGCCTAAGTGAATAAATTTCAAGAATCAGAAGCAAACAGAATATTCTTTGAATAAGCTTGATTTGAGCTTTTATAGTATTTTATAATATAAAAGATAACCAGGAAGTCCCTGTACAGTTCTGAATAATCTTGGGCCAAACAAACAAAAAAATCACAAAAGAAATTAGAAAATATTTTGAATAGATGATGAGGAAGAACTTTTTGTGCATAGCTAAATTTATTCTTAGAAGTTTACAATCTTGAGAGTTTATGTTAGATTAAACAGCCTAGAAGCAGGAGAGTAAATTAAGCCCAAAGAAAGTGAAAAGACGAAAATCATAAAAATAAGAACAGAAGCTAATGGAGTAGAAAATAAACATAGGATGGCAACTATCAACAATGCCAAAAGTGTGTTCTTTGAAATTGGCTACTCCCTACCAAGATTAATCTGCAAAAGAAATAAAATGAGAAAAAGCACACATAGACAAAATTATAAGAAAGAGAGACATTGTTAGAGTCTCAACACCAATTACATCTTTACTGGCAATAATGTTAGGCATAAATACATTTTATGCCAATATTTTGGATAAATAAAAGTATTTTATGCCAGTAATTTTGAAAATTCAGGTTAAATGAAAATGTTTCTAAAAAAACACAACTTAGTAAAATAGATGTGATAATACATATATATATCTGCATTGATTAAATACATTAAATCCATCCTTAGTAACTTCCTCAAAGAAAACTCCAAGTCCAGGGGGCTGTTCTAGTGAATTCTACAAATATTGAAAAGTAGAGATAACGTCAATATTTTATTAACTTTCTGAAATAATATAAGGGCAGCATCATCTTGATACCAAAATTTAATAAGAGTAATACCAAGACAGGAGGCCTGAGGCCAATCACTCTGTTTATTATATATAGAAGAGTGAATCCTGTGTTATGTAAAATTGACATACATTACGACCAAGTAAATTTATTTCAGGAATGCATTCAAACATTAAAAAAAACAGCATAATTCATCACAATAAGAAAAAAATTTTTTTTGATAATCTCAATTCAAAAAGATGAACAAAGTAAGAGGATTTATACTTCAAATATCTGGACTTAATAAAAAGTATCAGTATTTCAGACAGTGTGATATTGGTACAGGGGTAGAAGTATAGACCAATAAAATAGAGTGCCTGGGAACATACTCACACACACACACTTCTATAGTCAAAGGTATGTTGTACACTGGATAACCATATTTAAACCTGATTCTTTTCAATATTTTTCACACAGAAAATTAGACAATGTAAAAAACTGAAGTAGAATATTATGCTCTTAATGTCATTTTAGTCAGTGATGGGAATGTTCCATTTATTATCAGAATTTATTTCATTAAGTGATTGCCACAATTTGTTGTTTTGTCAAAATTTAACTTTGTATTTATGTACTTAAAACATTAAGGGTTTCTAATTTAGAACAGATTAATCTACTGATAACTTTGTTGGCTTTATGGTGAGATAATCGGTTTACTTAAATGTTTCTTCTTTTGTTAATAGCTTAATTAATTGGTCAAATGTTTATACAATACATGCTAAAACCATAAATTTTTTCCCTAAATGGTTTCAGGCAAGAATTTGATCCATGTAGAGCTGAACTGACTATTTTAGGAAGGACTATGAAAACAAGTGAATCTATCAATCACATATCTGGAAAACTCTTGCCAGAATCAGGATCTGTCTTTATTGGTGGTTTTCCATATCTTCGTGGAACAAACCAGGTATTTCTATTGATATCTTAAAATATATTTATTATGTCATTGTATGAAAAACAGATTGCAAAATTTTAGAAAAGTTTCCTAGTTGATGGAGCTGTCTTCATGGTTTTGAAAAGAGAACATGAACAATTCTACTAAGATATCCTGCTGAAGCATACTAAAAGTTTACTGTTCTCATTGTACAGAATTGCTTTGGTTGTCAGGCTGCTTTCCCATCTTATATACATACATACATCTTATATACATACATCTTATACATGTGCATTATACTTAATGATAATTTTAAACATATGGGCTTTTGTTCACTCCTATGCTAGTGATTTCCTTGGATATATGAGTGGGTCGGCTCAAGAACACACCACAAATCTGATTCAGGAAATGGATCTGGAAGACCATTCCCAGTCTCCACTTCATATTGGGTTTTTAAAATGTAAAAATGTTCTCTGCAGAGGTTTGTGCATATGCCAACCTGTACTCTAAATTTTCATTTAGATAATTAGCTTATTGTCTTCATTATTAACCTATATTTTTGGATAAGAGCTTTCATGCTGACTTAAATGTTATTGATCATTGGCTCCATTTTACGTTATTATGGAGAATTACTTTCACAATTTAGGGTTGCTTGTTAAGTGTACCAATAGCTTATTACATCTTTTCTCTTACTGTATTTACAATTGTGCTTTACTTATGTGAACATACTATTTTAAAATACTGGAGATCTAAAATGCTATTATTTCGAAGCCCCACAAGTAATATAAATTGGGTATAAATCTACTATTAGCTAAAAAAATTCAAAGCAAATTTACATAAAGAACAAAAGTCACTTGCATAGTTGATGTGATGCATATGCCTTCAGTGAAATAAGGGAATTCTTTATCTGTAAGCATGCAGACGTTATTTTAAATTCAGCTTTACTCCATTAGACTTTTTGTGACTTTTTCTATAGTAATGCACTTCACTGACTTTTTCCTAGATATAACAAGACTATAAGCTCTATAAGAGTAACACATTTCTGTTTTGTTTACCTTTTTATACCTCAAGGCAAGGACAGTTTCTGTCACATAGTAGGTGTCCATAAAACATCTTGTAAATGTATGATCAATTAAAGAATGGATGATAGGATTACAAAAAACTTACATAAATGAATCTTTAGTCATATATATATATACACACATATATATTTATGTATATATACATCCCAAGTAAAAGATGAGTTCTCATATAGAATTTAATATTTGTGGGCAAAGATTAATTAATTGCAAGTTCTCAAGACTCAAGGAACTATTACTCTGTTGAGGATACAGGAGCAGTATAGAAAAATAGAAAAGAAAACCTCCTAGTCTCCCTAGGGGAATAAGGGTGTTTGTAGTTAGGCATAGATGTGAGGGATGATCAAGTGCCTACCAGGTTAAGTAATATGTAGGCTGTCATTCCAGGCAGACAAAATGTCACACACTCAGGCTTAGGTAATGGAAAGACCTAGGAGAGGGGGAGTGCGAGTGGAAATAACTCACTAATTGTGGAGGCATGGAGTTTGATGTGAAATGAGCAGAAGGAAGACTTGATGTTGGAAAAGGCAGGAGTCTGAGCATCATGGATCCTGTATAAAATATAAAATATTATCTGTTTTTATACTGGTGCCTGTAGGAGCCATTTAAGAAGTTTGAACAAGTAGTGATCTTTAATAGTTTTTACTCTGAAGCACCTGAAGTAGAGGATTGGAGGTATTTAGACTACAGGTCAAGAATTGATAAAGTTAGGTAATAGGAATAATTAAACAAGAAATGGTGTTGTGACAGTAAGGGTGAGAGGATGACTATGAAAGCTATCGAGCTCATAATAATTATAGGAAAAAAATGGAAAAAGTGGAATTTGAATTACCAGTTTGTCTTATGTAAGCAGAGAATGTATAGTGTCTTAAAAAAGATGGGGATCACAAGATTATTTATAAAGATGGCAAGTTCATTTTTGCATTTGCATTAACTTTTGGTAGAGATAATTTTCAAATATTACCAGCTGGTTTGCCATGCCACTAATTCATCAATCCATTGCATCAGTACATTCCTGTTGCATATCATCCTGCCAACGGGACATTGTGATATATAGTAAGTCATTTGAAATATGGGCCTTGAGTTTTTAAGAGATCCTGACTATGGGAGTCTTTATACATGTGATAGTGGAAGCCACGATCACTGATTGGATTGATTTTGTAGAATGAGAGAAGAGAGGATTAATTATTGGAGATCAGCAATTTAAGAGTGGACTAAAGAAGAGGGGCACCCAAAAACGGTTAAAGGGTAGAGGAATTGGTAATAGAACAAGGGGAAATATGTCACAAAGACAGAGTTTCCAAAAGGAGTATATATGTTCAACACCAAAGCTACAAAAGGTCAACCAGCAGTTTCAGAAGAACAATAAGAGCAGGAAGAAAAATAACTTTTTAAGGAAGAATAAATGGAAGAAGAAATATTTTTGATTACTGTTTCTAGAAGCTTATTAATAAAAAGAGAAAGGTAGTTATCTAGGGGAGGACAGAGTATCAAAGTAGAGTTGCAGAAATAGGTAATAACTGACCATATTCTGAAGACTTTGTCATTCAAACCTTTGTTAGAAAGGATTAGCATTAACTAAGGGATGCTCTCATAAAAACTTGATTCTCATTCTGTGATATAGAACAACTGGACATTTGTCACAATCAATTTAGAGAAATTTGTGTATGGACCAGTGAAGTTACCTTGAAATTAAAGGGACTGCTAACTAAGCAACTTTTCCCTCCTTGCTAAATATGCTGTGTTCCTGTATTTGGAAGATTTTATGTCAGTTCCTTATTGAATTTTTATTCTTATACTGTTACTCTCTCATAGTACTTATGTGTGTTATGTGTGTGTGACATTCACTTATATTGCTATATATTGAATGATTGATGCAAGCAAAATACAAAATGTCTATGATAATACTTAAAGAGAAATCATATGAATCAGAAAACAGGAACAGCTTTGTGAACTTGTTTCTGTGCGGTATGGCCCCTTTGAATATCTAAGTATCATGCAGGCTGTAACTATCTAATTATTGTGTTCTGATTAAGAGCTGCTGTTTAAGCACAGTGGGTTGTCAGTACTCAGAAAATTAAAAACAACAGGTTTGCAGTATTAAACACTAAGAAAGAGAACTATAGTTGAGTCTTCAAGCCAATAAGTACTAAGTTACACTTATTCTCTTGCCTCTAAGTTTCCAGTAATGTCTTTCTATACTGGCTAGAGCCCCTCCACGTAATCAGAGCCCCTAATCCAATGCGTATATGCTGACAGGTTGTTTAATGTTTCCTTTAACAAAAACACACAGAGCTCAGTAGGGAGGAGAGAATGAAACAGTTAGGCATTTTCAGTTTTGTGCCTGAAGTGTGAAAAACTCTGTTTCCCCCTGAGGACCGTAAATGATGATAACTTCCAAAGTCCGAGAGTAAATGCCCCCTCTCTGGTGTAGGAAAACACTTTTCCCTAGTAGTGCATTAATTGTTTTATACTTTTCAATGCATGTGCTCCTGCCTTGGGTCTAAGTTGCTTAAGGACACCAAGCCTTAATTCTTTAACAAAGCACAAACCAAGTTACAGTGGTACCAACTTTTCTCTTTGCTAAATATAAAAGGAAATAAGATAATTATACAAAGAGATATTATTGTTAATCCTCTAGAGGATTTTTTTTCTTTCTGCAAAAATTGAAAACATAAAATGTGTTCTGTAAAGATGCTAGTTATTTTTCACATTTAAGTCAACCACTAATATTAAAAACAGAATTTATGGTAGCATATACTTTTAATATAGGATAGGAATTTTTGAAGACTCAGTGACTAACTTAATCCATTTGGGCTGCTATAACAAAAATACCATAAACATTAATTTTTCAAATTTACGAAGGTTGGGAAGTCCAAGATCATGGTGCTGGCAGGTTGGAGTCTGGTGAGGGCCCCTTTTCTGGTTCATAGACAGCTGCTGTCTTCTAACTGTGTCCTCAACGTTGGCAGAAAGAGTGAGAGAGTTCTCTGGGATCTCTTTTGTGAGGGCACTAATCCCATTCATGAGGGCTCCACCCTCATGACCTAATCACCTCCTGAAGACCTCCTCCTCCTAATACCAATTTATTGAGGACTAGGATTTTAATGTGAATTTTAGGGGGACACAGACTCTGAGTTCATAACAATGATTGATTAAAGAATCTAAATATTCATTTTAATTTTTAATTTCAACATAATAGATGAGTCCAATAATTATTAAACTTTTAAGTGAATCCCTTGAGAAAATAAGAATACTTTTGTAAAGCAAATAAGTATTACCTACTTTTTGTATGTTTAAAACATTGATTTACATATTCAATAATTAATCTGATATAAAGCCATTCACTTTTACAAAAAACCCTGTCAATCATCTTCCATAAAAATCATTTAGCCAAAAAAGTGACTGTTAAATTAATAATCTAACACAGAATGACAGAATTCTCCTTTGGAAGTTGTGATTGATTCCTGAAGAATAAATGAAAAAGTCACCTCAGTTATCTATATTTCCCTTTCTGTTAAAATATTTTGGTAGTTTATATTACTCATTACAATTCATTATCAATTTAAAGAGGAAATGACACCTCAGTAAATTGTTTATGATAGACTATTAGAGAGGATGCTTGTCCACCTTTCTGAGCTCTTCCAAGATATTTGTTGTATGAATACTAGGTAATCAATCAGAAATAAATTGAAACACACCAGTGAAAAAAATTTTTAAAATATGGCCACGTTCAGCCCTCTTTGGTTGGGTAAATGGTGAAAAACAAAACAAAACAAAACCGTTAATCTCTACCTTGACCTTATTTTCTGTCCATTTGATCTTAAAAAGAAAATCACTCTATAATAAGCAAAAGTGTTTTAAATAAGCATATATGTAATGTATATCTCTGATAAGCATAAGCAAAATAATAGAGACATAAGAGTTGCATTGCAACATTTCAAAACCCATTGCTTCTTCTGGAGGTTATGTGTTAAGTCATTCACTTATTCATTCGGCCTGTCTGCAACAGTGCCATTTAAGCCCTTAGCTGTCTATTTTGCCATCGTTGGCATTTGGCAACAAATCAACAAATTTTCAGATGAAGAACCATGAGAATTATTTCTCATTCCTTGCACATATAAGACTCACTTTTAATTTATTCCCATACAAGGACATGCCTTTCTTAAGCAATAATCCACTGTGGACTGAGCCGCGCTCAGTTGTACCGCAAAAACTGGCTCCTACTCAACACAAAGACAGATTCTCCTCCCACAGTTCCACCTTCCTCTGCAAACTGCTCTTCCGTTTTTTTGCTCCGACCCATATCTTTATCACTTTTGCCTCTATTTCTTGATATCTGTGCAAAACGCTGCCAGGAGTTGGGGAGGACCTATCTCTGAGTCTGTCCCTACTCTGGATCCTTTCTTAATCTATATGGTTCCAACATTTTAAGGATCTCTCTTGAATTCCTCTATTTATGTTTGCTTCTAGTTTTGAAAAGTTCTGTGTACATTTAATCATAGTTCCATTTATTCAAGAACACTGGCTTATATTTACCATTGTATCTACCTCACCCTAATTATCTCTTTAGAAAAGATAGAAAAAAAATACATGCAAGTCTGCACTCATGAGCCTATGAGGAAGTCAGAAGGAGACATCAAGCATGAGTCTAAGGCTACAGGTGGCTTAAGCAACAAAACGATGGATCCATTACTAAGATGAGGAAAACTGGGAGAACAGATTTGGGGGAAATGAGAAGATTATTAGTTTGGACACTTCAAGTGAGGTATCTGTGAGGCTTGCAAGAATGAACAAGGTAACACTTGTGTTCATAACTCGGAATTCTCAGCATGTAGCATTTAAATTCATGTGACCAGATGAGGGGCGCCTGGTGGCTCAGTCAGTTAAGCATCCAACTCTTGGTTTCAGCTCAGGTAATATGTTATATTAATAATAGGTAATGAGTCAGAAATAAATTGAAACACACCAGGGGAAAAAATTTTTCAAAAGATGAAAGAAAAATTTTCAAAAGATTAAAGGAAATAAGATAATTATACAAGTAGATACTATTGCTAATCCCTTAGTGGATATTTTTTTTCTTTCTTCAAAAGTTGATAACGTAAAATATGTTCTATAAAGATGATACTTCTTTTTTCACATTGAAGTCAATGACTAATAAAAACAGAATTTATCTTGCGGATTGTGAGTTCAAGCCCCATGTCGGGCTCCATGCTGACAGTGAAGAGCCTGTTTGGGATTTTCTCTCTCTCCCTCTCTCTCTGCCCCTACCCTCTCTCAAAATAAATAAATAAAAGTTAAAAGTAAATAAATAAATGAATGAGAAAAAATAATAAACAAGTACATGTGACTAGATAAGATAACCTCAGGGGAGAGGGAGGAGAAAGACGAGAAGAATCAGAACAAAGTCCTGGAGAAGACTGAGAAGGTAATTAAGTATCCAACAACAAAGTAGGCTGAGAAATTAAGAGCACAACTGAGAAAATGTGCTGTTATCATAGAATGCAGAAGAAGAGCAAGTTTCAAGAAAGAGGAGCTAAAATAGGATCTATAAAGAATAAGGGCTGACAACCATCTATTAGTTTTTCTGACATGTAAAGCATTGATAAACTCATAAGAGAAATGACTACCTCTATTTAAGCTCATGATGGTGAATGAAGGAATATTGTCAGCATTCTGTTAAGAACCAATGTTTTCCCTTGGCAAAAGGAGAGAATCTAGCTGCACATTTGCTTCCTATTATAACAAGCATGAAGATTGCACCTGCAGTGAGACAGTTTAGTACATTTTTAATCTGCATTGAAAATCCTTTTTAGTATCATCTATAAAGTGGAAGATGTTCATATCCTAAACAAAATTTTCCAGTTTAGGGATACACACTGGTGAAATTCTTCTACTTGAATACAAGGACACATATACTGCCTCATGTAAGTGGAATCATTCAACGTTTGTCTTTCTGTGCCTGGACTCCTTCACTTAGCCTGATGTCCTCTGTTTCATCCATGTAGTCACTTATTACAGAATTTCCTTTTTTTATCTATTGGTTTGTCAGTGGACATTTAAATTATTTACACATCATGGCTATTGTGAACAGTGCTTCTATGAATATAGGTCTTTTCAAGATCTTGATTTCAATTCTTTTGAATAAATACCCAGAAGTGGGATTGCAGGATTATATGGTAGTTTCATTTTTAATTTGGGAGGGAATCTCCATGCTACTTTCCATAGCAGCTGCACCATTTTGTGCTCCACCAACAATGCACAAGGGTTCTGATTTCTCCACATCCTCACCAACATTTGTGGCATACACACACACATACACATTTACACACATATATATATACATACATATGTAAATAAAATACATACACGTATATACACATATATGTGTATATATATACATATGTATGTATATATATAATTCTGACAGGTATAAGATGGTATCTTGATATCTCTTGGTTTTGGTGTGCAATTTTCCTGATGATTCGTGATTATGAGCATTTTTTCATATACTGTTGACCATTGTATGTTTTTGGAGAATGTCTATTCAAAAGCCTTATTTTTTAACTTGGGTTATTAGCTTTTTTAACTATTTAGTTGTTGGAGTTCCATATGTATTTTGGAGATTAACCCCTTATCAGATATATAGTTTGCAAATATTTTCTCCTACTTTATAGATTGCCTTTTAATTCTGTTGATTGTTTCCTTTTCTGTACGGAGGCTTTTTATTTGATATAGTTACTTACCTATTTTGCTTTTGGTGCCTGTGTTTTTGGTGTCATATCGATGAAAATATTGTCAAAACCAATGTCATGTTGTTTTCCCTAATGTTTTCTTCTAGGAGTTTAATAGTTTAAGGTCTTAAGTTTATGTTTTTAATCAATTTTGAATTAATTTTTATTTATGGTATAAGGTAAGGGTCCAGTTTTATTTGCTTACATGTGGATATCTAGTTTTCCCAGTACCATTTGTTGAAGACAGTATCCTTTTCCTGTTGTGCATTCTGGGTATTCTTGTTTAGGATCAGCTAATTGCATATGCATGTATTTATTCCTGAATTCTCTTATTCTGTTCCATTGTTCTACATGACTGTCTTTATATCAGTATCATACTGTTACTATTACTGTTATCTTTGTAATATAATTTGAAATCAGAAATTGTGATGCCACCAGCTCTGTTATTTTTCAAGATTGATTTGGCTTTCCATGGTCTTTCGTGGTTTCATATGAATTTTTATTTATTTTTAATTTTTTAAGTTTATTTATTTATTTTGAGATAGAGCACAAGCAGGTAAGGGGCAGAGAGAAGAGAGACAGAATCCCAAGCAGGCTCTGTGCCATCAGTGCAGAGCCTGATGTGGGGCTTGAACCCACCAACTGTGAGATCATGATCTAAGCTGAGATCAAGAGTTGGACACTTAACCAATAGAGCCACCTAGGTGCCCCTCATATGAATTTTGAAATGTTTATTTTATTTCTGAAAAAAGAAACCCACAAATACCATTTGGATTTTGATAGAGAATGCATTGAATATAGATTCCATAGATTGTTTTGGGTAATATGGACATTTTAACAATATGAAATCTAATAATCTGTTGTTATAATATGGATGTCTTTACATTTTTTGTGTGTATTTTGATTAATTTCTTTCATCAGTGTTTTGTAGTTTTGTTTATAACAAGTCTTTACCTTCTCAGGCAAGTTTATTCCTGGGTATTTTATTCTTTTGGTGCTTTTTTATTTATTTTATTTTTTTTTAATGTTTATTTTTGAGAGAGAGACAGAGAGAGAGAGTGCCTGGGAGGGGCAAAGAGAGTGCCTGGGAGAGGCAGAGAGAGAGGGAGACACAGAATCTGAAGCAGGTTCCAGTCTCTGAGCTGTCAGCACAGAGTCCAATGCAGGGCTCAAACACACAAACTGCGAGATCATGACCTGAGCCGAAGTTCTATGCTTAATAGGCTAAGCCACCCAGGTGCCCCTCTTGGTGCTATTTTAAATGGGATTATTTTTCTAATTTCCTGTTCATATAGATTTTGTTTAGTGTATAGAAAAGCAACCAACTATTTATGTTGATTTTGTATCCTGCAACTCTGTTGACCTCATTAGTTCTATTTTTTTTTAATCTTTAGGGTTTTCTCTCTGTATATGATTATGTTGTCTGAAAACAGGGATAATTTCACTTCTTCCTTTCTGATTGGAATGCCTTTTATTTCTTTTCCTTGCCTAACTTCTCTGGCTAAAACTCCAGTACTACGGTGAATGGATGTAGCAAAAGTAGGCCTCCCAGTCTTATTCCAGATCTTAGATGAATGCCTTTCAATTTTAAACTATTGAGTAAGATGTTAGCGCCAAGCCTGTCAAGTATGGTCATTATTATGTTGAAGTGATTTCCTTCTATTCCTTGTTTTTTTTAGTGTTTTTATCATGAAATGGCATTGGATTTTGTCAAATCCTTTTTCTGCATCTATTGAGATGATTGTATGATTTTTATCTTTTATTCTTTCGAGGTGATATATCACATTAATTGTTTTTTGTGTATTGAACCATTCTTCATCCTACAGATAAATCACATTTGTTCATGGTAGATGATCCTTTTTGGTTTGCTAGTATTTTGTTGAAGAGTTTTGCATCTGTCTATGTCAGGGATATAGCAGGTAGTTTGTTTTCCTTGTAGTGTCTGTGACTGGCTTTCATGTGAGAGTAATGGTGGCCTCATAAAACATGTTTGGAATTGATCCCCCCTCTTCAATTTGTTGAAAGAGTTTGAGAAGAATTGATGTTAATTCTTCAAATATTCTGTAGAAGTTAAAGTGAATATATCTTGTCCTAGGATTTTCTTTTTGGAAGGTTTTTGATTACTAATTCAGTCATTTTACTAGTTATTTGTTCATTCAGACTTTTTCTTTATGATTTAGTTTTGATAGGTAGTATATTTCTAGGAGCTTACCTATTTCTTGTAGACTATCCAGGTTGTTGGCGTATAATTGCTAATATTCTCTTACTATCCTTTTTATTTCTGTGGCATCAGTTGTAATGTCTCTTCTTTTATTTCTGATCTTATTTATTTGAGTCATCTTTTCTTTGTTAGTTTAGCTAAGGGTTTGCCAATTTTATCTTTTCAAAAAAACCAGCTCACTGTTGTTGATTTTGTGTTTTGAATGAGGATTTTTTTTTTTTTTAATTTTTTTTTTTTCAACGTTTATTTTATTTTTTGGGACAGAGAGAGACAGAGCATGAACGGGGGAGGGACAGAGAGAGAGGGAGACACAGAATCGGAAACAGGCTCCAGGCTCTGAGCCATCAGCCCAGAGCCTGACGCGGGGCTCGAACTCACAGACCGTGAGATCGTGACCTGGCTGAAGTCGGACGCTTAACCGACTGCGCCACCCAGGCGCCCCTGAATGAGGATTTTTAATTCATTGACAGTTAAAGTGATTATTGATAGAGAAGAATTTACTGCCATTTCTTATTTGCTTTCTGTTAGTATTGTAGTTCTTTTCTCTATCTTTTCCTCTCTTGTCTTCTTTTGTGTTTTGTTGATTTTTTGTTTTTTATGCTTTGTATTTTTTGTGTTATATGCTTCGATTCCTTTCTCTTTTTCTTGTATATAACTTCTGTAGAAATCCTCAGGTCATGATCACACAGTTCATGGGTTCGAACCCCACATAAGGCTCTATGCTGACAGCTCAGAGCCTGGAGTCTGCTTTGGATTCTGTGTCTCCTTCTCTCTGCCCCTACTCCACTTGCTCTCTGTCTCTTTCTCTCTCAAAAATCAATAAACATTACAAAAATTAAAAACAAACCAAAGAAAGAAAGTGCAGAATACTGGACATGTAGACCTCTGAGTGAAGCTAGGAGCTAGAGAGTCTCTTCCTGATTGTATACCACTATGCCAAAGGCAATATCTCCCTGAGAGGGTGTCCAGAATCGACCTACTGGTTTCAGTAAATCTGGTTTTACCTTTCCCCAGGGTAAAGGAGCCTTCAATTAGTTTCTGATTTCTCACAAAGGAAATTGATATATGAATGGTTGCTGAATCAGTGTGTATGTGGGAGAAAGGAGACTCCAGAGTAGGAAGCCTACTCTGGTCTTGCTGATATCCCTCCTCTGATTTTATATTTCCATAAAGTGTGTAAAGTAGTAATGCTTTACCAAAAGTGTTTTTAAGTTAATATTGAAGAGTTCTGAAACATTTTTTCTTTGAAAAATGTATACCACTCAGCTTTAAGAAATATTGGCATTGAATTTGAAAAGAAGTGAGGTGTGTGAATGTGAAGAGGAAACCAGATAAAGCCATTTGGTTTCCAAAGTCAGTTCCACATGAGGTGACCATTTACCAGAATCCCACCGCAAATCAATTTTATTCTAATTAATTAATTAATTTTATTGTTAATTTATCAAAACAATTTTATTCTATTTACAGGGTCATATCCTAGGCACATATATATTAAGCACATTCCATAGCTTTTTGTTAGTCAAGCCAAACTCTTTATCTATAGCACCTTTTTTTTTTAATCTTTTTTTTTTTACATTTATTTATTTTTGAGAGACTGAGAGAGATAGAGCACAAGTTGGGGAGGGGCAGAGAGAGCAGACACAGAATCTGAAGCAGGCTCCAGGCTCTGAGCTGTCACTGCAGAGCCCGACGCAGGGCTTGAACCCACAAACTGTGAGATCGTGACCTGAGTCCAAGTTGTACGCTTAAACAACTGAGCCACCCAGGCAACCCTATAGCATCTCTTATCTATAGCATGATAACTATAATGTAATGCTCTGTAACCTCTCCAGGAGCAACCTCAAAAAATATTTCAGATTGGCAAATAGTCCTACATGGAGAAAAAATATTTATCTTATACATATCTATATGCTTCTTCAAGAAACAACTTGGATTGGTGGAAAATATATTAGACTTCAAATAAGTACAGTTGATTTTCAATCATGTCTACAAAAAAATTATGAGTTTTTTATATTGTTGACTATTACTTGAAATTTATGTGTCTCAAACTACTCATCTATAAACAGTGATTTTGGATTATATTATTTTTAAAAGTCTATTCTAGTTCAAGGTGCTATGGCTCTATGCTGTATATATTCCATTATATACATTATATGTTATAAATATTACATATCAGATATACTTTATATAATATGCATTATATACTATATTAGTATGTTATTATATGTTATTGTTACTTAATATTCATATTATTTAATATTACTCATTTTATATTTAATATTATTTAATTATATATTTTATATATTACTAAATAATGTGTATGATATACTACTTATTCAGAGTATGAATTACACACATATTCTTTATATTAAAATATTTTCTCAGTCAGAAATTCTATTATAGTGTGCTCACCTAATATCATTTCACCTCACTTTCATATAATGTCCCTGAGGACACCTCTTGAGAGACTCCCATCTGGTGTTCCTTCTGTTCCTGCCTAAATTTCCATTTATTTGTAAAAGGTCTCAAAGAGTTTTCATTTGAAAACTAACAAATCATTAAACCCTCACAATAACACATCTCATGTTGATAGCTTAAACTCTAAAAAAAAAGGTGAAAATCAAGATAAATGAATGTATTTTCATCTTTTTTTTCTGTGTTAATAGATTTATTAAAATTGAACTGCTTCAGTGTTCCTTTGCATGTGGTTAAGGGGCAATGGGCAAAGTGAAGCAAGAGGTAATCTAGTTTATATTAGTTAGGGAATTCTAGTAATACATATAATTTTAAAACCCTGTTTAATTTTGCAGCATAATCTATGTAACTTAACAGGAAGTAGAATAAAATCAATTTTTGGCTTAAGTGCTTTGGGGATATTAATTTGGGAGATAGTTTCCCAGTGAAATTTAAGGACTTAAGGCTAATTTAGCCTAAGGCTAGAGAACAGAGTCCTCAGGTGAATGATCTCACATATGAAAATCATAATGTAAAATTTAAGGAGGCTGAGACTTGGGGAAATAAGTGAAGCATGAATTCAGAGAATTTACAGCATAATCCATAAAGATGAAAATGAAGTACTTCATAAAGTAAATTGTAAAATGTTACATAATCCAAAATTATTAAAACTGCCTTTATCAGTAACTGCACTGGCTCTTTCAAAGACGAAAAGTGAACAGTATCTAGTTAAATGGCATGATAAAAAAAAAATAGCTTTCTGATAATTAAGAACCAACTCTCTTAGTGCTACAACTTTGTCAACATATTGTTTTTGAGACATGTTCCATTTTCTCCACGACGTAAGATAGTGTTTTCTTAGAAGTGAGTGGCATTACTATAAGCATTAATTCAAAAGAGGTAGTAGAGCTCCACGTTTAAGAATTGGATCTCTGGAGTTGAATCCTAGCTCCCTCAGTTCATAGCCATTGAGCTTGGGCAAACCACTTACCCTTTCATGACTTCTTTTTCTTTATTTGCAGAATGGAGATGCCACCATTTTAGGGTTGTAATAAGAAAAATTGAGATATTTCATAGTATGCATTAAATAACTTGTCCTTTGCTATTATTTTATTTTGAGAGTCTTTCCAACATTAAAATTTAATTCTGCCTTGTGCTAAATAAACACGAGGAATTCTTTTTGAAGTTATTTCTAGTCCTATGTATTCCACTCTGAGTTTTGAAATTTATTGTGATAAGCAAATGCATGCCCACGCTGGGAAATATTTAATCCCAAGTTCATATGCTAAACAATTTCTTAAATACTTAGTATAAATATAATTACCATTTGTTTTCCTAATGTCCACTCTCTGTGTTGCAAGTGTATTAATGAAAATGAAGTTTCCTGTCACTTAAAGCAGTGTCACTTACCTCTCTGGAACAGGAAAGCAGAAATTATTTTCTCCAGTTTCATGAAATCGTTCTTTACTGTCACTCTTGTCTGCTGTTTCTTGGGTCCAGCACCTTATCCATTAGTCTTTATCACTGTTATAAGGAATCATATCATCTATATTCGCCTACTCATTTCTTTAACAAGTAAGCAAGCATTTGGAATATGTATTCTTTTTTTCCCCTCATATATGATAAGTGTATTAGAAATATTAGTTCATTGGATCCTTATAACAACCTTGTAGTCAGACACTTAATCTGTATTTTATAGCTGCAGAAATTGAAGCACAGTGATATTAACTTTCTCAAGGACGCACAAGTAGGCAGTGGTGGAATCGGTATTTGAACCCAGGCAGTGCGGCAGTGAGATCACTATACTGCATCATCTCACTCACTGTGGGCTTTGGGACTACAGAGGAGAAAGCTGGTCTGATATTTCAAGGATGTGTAGAAGTAGGACCATTTTGGAAATTTTTTCTTCCCCCCAAATATCTATGTAAAATATCCATCCTCATAAAATTGTCTTTATCATAACAGTTAATAGTCACTGAGCACTTTCTCTTTGTACAGTACTCTACAGCTGTTCATACTTGCTATCTCATTTCATACTTTTAACAGCTCTTTGAAGTAGATGATATTACTATCTCCATTTCACAGATGACAGAATTGAAGCATGCAGAAGTTGAATGGCATGATTATGGTTACACAGCTATTGAGTGGTAAGGCCGAATTTAAGCCCATGCTTTTAAAAGATGTTATGCTGCTTTACTACAAATAACAATGTCAGACACCTTTTTATCAGCCAACATTGTTCTTGGTTTGTTTTAATGCCTGACTTTTTTTTTTAATGTTTGTTTATTTTTGAGAGAGAGAGAGAGAGAGAGAGAGAGAGAGAGAGAGAGAGATACAGATACAGAGTATGAGCAGGGGAGGGGCAGAGAGAGGGAGAGACAGAATCTGAAGCAGACTCCATGCTCTGAGCTGCCAGCACAGAGCTCGATGTGGGGCTAAAACTCCTGAACCATGAGACCATGACCTGAGCTGAAGTTGGGCGCTTAACAGACTGAGCCACCCAGGCGCTGTAATCCCTGACTTTTAATGCAATGTCTATTTCAAACAAAATTCAAGTAACATTTAATATCACTAGTAAATTAAAAATTGTGGCATAATGTGGTTTTTTTGGGGGGTTCAACCATCTTATGGGATCTCCTTTTAAGTCAGTTTATATCCTGAAAATCATCTTAATTCATTAGTATATTTTAAGTGAGGTAGTAGCAAGCAAAAATGTATGTATTTATTTATCAAAAAAAAATGTATTTATATGTATCTATCCACCCACCCATCCACCCATCCATGCATCCATCTAGAGAGTATCTACTATGTGTTAGGCATTGTGCTGTCATGGGGATTCACTGTTGCACAGTCAGATAAAGTCCCATATTTGTAGATTGTATATGCCAATGAAAATATTCACAAAACCTTTGTACCTTCTTGGGGTTAATGTCTCCTTTACTTGGAAACAAAGATGAATCACTCATTTTAGGTAAGAGTGTGTATGATTTATTACCAAATAAACATAGGAAGGACCATTTAGGAAAAATAAATGATTATAGGCATACCTTGGAGATATTATAGGTCCAGTTCCGGACCACTGAAATAGAGAAAATATCAAAATAAAGTGAGTCAAATGATTTTTTTTAGTTTTTTGGTGCATATAGTTATTTTATACTGTCGTCTATTAACTGTGCTATAGCATTACATTTAAAAAACTGTGTATGTATCTTAATTAAAAGAATGCTAACCATAACCTGAGCTTTCAGTGAGGTACAATCACTGATCACAGATCACCCTTACAAATATAATGATAATTAAAGTTAGATATATTGTGAGAATTACCAGACTGTGACACACAGACATGAAGTGAGCAAATGCTATTAGAAAAATGGTTCTGGGGGCACCTGGGTGGCTCAGTCGGTTAAGCGTCTGACTTCAGCTCAGGTCGTGATCTCGCGGTCCGTGAGTTCGAGCCCTGCATGGGGCTTTGTGCTGACAGCTCAGAGCCTGGATCCTGTTTCAGAGTCTGTGTCTCCCTCTCTCTCTAGCCCTCCCATGTTCATGCTCTGTCTCTCTCTGTCTCAAAAATAAATAGACGTTAAAAAAAAAAAGAAAAAAAAAGAAAAATGGTTCCGATAGACTTGCTTGATTCAGGGTTGCCACAAATCTTCAATTTATAGAAAAACACAATATCTGCAAAGTGCAATAAAATGAAGCACAATAAAACAAGGTATGCCTCTACTTGCCTACTGATTAGATACCTCTCTGTTAGAACAGATAAAATTCTTTTTGAATGATTTAAAAGACTTGCTGATGAAAACTAGTGTGAACAGTTTGAAACTGAGTTTACACATGTTTACACAGGCTATTTTGTTTGTTTTGCTTTTTCTCCAAAAAATCCCTTCTTTATTGTGCTACTGCTTATTTTAATCTTTAAGCAAAGGATACAACATGTAGCATTTCAGAAAATTATTTTACCATACTTTTTATTTTTAGGAGTATCAGTTCATAGCATCATCCAATGGTAGTAGTATTCTGAAAATGTGAAATTTCAAACTATAAAACTTATTTTTTAAATCTTCAGATAGCTTAATCCATATGGAATGTGCAAAATCCATATGGGTATGAACAGTCAACCTGCCCTTATTATACCTGTCAAAGAGCATTCACTCATCTATCAACCATTTCTGGGACAGGAATTACATACTACAGTGCTAGAGACTAGGCAAATGAATGCTCAAATGTGATCTTCTTTGCTGTGAATAATCATATCAGTAAAAGTGACATCAACATATCTCTTACAAAAAAATAAAAGAAAGAAACTTCTCAGTGTTAAATTCATTGGCACCAGTTAAGATTCTCTATGACAAGCATTATCTAAGGAAAACTGGTCACTGTGGAACAGTCATGTTCAGCTTCCTCCATCTGGAAAATCACTGAAGGAATATTTCAAACAGTTTGCATTTAACTTTAATTTTATAATTTTACAATTTAACTTTAAATTTCCAAAAATCCTCATTGAAGAAGTGTAGAGGCAAGCAAAATGATCATGTATTTTATTTCACCTAGTATATCATTCTAAAATCTAATCCACATGAAAACATTATTAATAGGATACATTACATGCTTTTTATTTGTAATAAGTCTTTGAAATCTACTGTTTCTTACATTTCACTTCAGGCTAGCAATATTTCAAGTATTCAGTAGCCACACGTGGTATTGAACAGAGCATCTCTACAGGAGAACTACTCAGCATTATGATAAGCTACTTTACATTGAATTTGTCTGGCCTTTGGATGTGACATTATTTGTTCATTCTTCAGCAAATGTTGACTGTGCTTTTACTATTTATCAAATGGTGTGTATACACTGAGAATACAACAAATCAAAAGGCCATGCTGTTTTGGAGTTGGGACAAGTGAATGAGAGAGAAAAGTCTAATAAACTGTTCCAAAAGCAGTGCATCTTGAGGATATGGAGATACAAAGGGAAGGGGAGATGTAACCCAGCTGGGGTCATAACGGGTGAATTGAGTCTGAAAAGATGTCAGTGATAGCCTAGAAAAGGGAGAACTGATGAGTACATACTAACAGAAAAAGTGTGATTAAAGACAAGGGGAAAAAAAACCAACAGGGTGTGAGTGAGGAAGTGCTAACAATTCAGCATTCTCAAAATACACAATATGTTAGGCAGGAGGGAGTAAATGATGAGGCTGAACAGGAGGCAGGGGCTAGATCTTGGAAAGCCTTATATGTCATTTTAAGTAGCTGGAATTCATCCAGCAGGATTGGACTTTACCTTTTTAAGTTTAAAATAAATTACATTAGCAGCTATATGAGAGTATATTTGGGAGAAGAGAAGAAGATGGAGGCTTAGGTAGGAAAAGCCTGAATAGTTTGTGAGGGAAAAAAAATCTCAGTTTGAACAGGGAAATGAGAGTTAAAAGGAAACAGATTCTATAAATATTTGGATTAAAATCAGTAAGACATGTAACAATTGGATTTAAGTTGAAGTAGTGTGTAGAGTCAAGGGCAACAGCTAGATTTCCATCCTGGGCTGCTTAGGTAGCTGAGAAAACCAACCCTGAGGTAGAAAACATTGGAAGGCAAGCAAGTCGAAGAGAAAGATGATAAATTCACTTTTGTACCTATCAGTCTAAAGTGTCTCAAATAATCAGGTTGATATTTCCATGAGACAGTGGATGAATCTCAAAGGTGAGATCTGCCTGGTTTTATTGCTTTTATCGAAGGAATGAGAGGGAATGCAATTACCCAAGGAGAGTAAAGAACTCCAAAACCACCTCTGAGAAAACAAAATGGCCCAAGTCCCCAACACGTCTTTCTAGAAATCACTGGCATTCTTAATATGTCTCCACAGGGTTGTCAGACGAGTGTTTCCAAGTTACTGTACCATTGACTTGTTTCAAATTCTCCAGCCAACTTCCTTACTGGTTTGCAAACATAAACTTTATTCTGAGACCTCCACTTGCTCAGTTTCATATTCATCCACAGGATTGTAGTTCCATGTTAGTTGTATCAAGAACCCATTTGCCCTTTGCCTTTGTTGTATGCCCCTAACTCTGCCTGGAAGATCACCTCTAGTTGTCCACACTCAGTGGGCTTCTGTCGTCCTGTGCTCTAGTTCCTCCAAGCAGCTTTCCCTGAAAGTGAAGTCTGAGTTAATTTCCCTCAGTAAGATTCCATAGCAACTGATATTTATGTTCTATTCTAGCATTTCTCATCTCGTTTTTACCGCAGTCATTACTTTGTCTTCAGTCTTCTTCCTCTATGGTAAATACATTTTGAAAGTATGTTACATATTTTTCCCGTTTATTTGGTTTTTAATCTTCACTGCTTATATCTGGCCCCACAGGGATTCACACATGTTTATTGAATAGAAAGATACTGAATTTAATTTAATTTTTGGATTGTATTAATTTCAATAGACTAGAATCAAATTTACATGAATGTTACTGGTAAACATGACAGAACATACAGTTATTGGCAGTTGGATAGCTTCATGCTGAAAATGCTTCGACCAGTTATAACTTCTGATATTTCAGATCATATATCATGGAGGCTTATACAAAATGTATCATTTTTTAAACTTTCAAGTAGAGAAAGGTACCTCCAGTGATCAGTCTTCTCCTTTGCTCCTTCCTATACTTACTGCATTGGCCAGAATTTCCTCTTTTCAAGAACAAACTAGAGCCAATTCGGCTCTTAGGCCATTGTCAGGTTTTCTATGTAAATATCTATAGATTTTGGGAATTAGAGGTAGGTAGTATCTATTACAAACCCTTCCCCACAACCTCACCAGCAGGGTGTATGTTTCAAAAAGAGCAAGCCGAGATCAAATTTTGTCACATATATATCTGCCATGAAGCATAAAAAGTTGTACTGCCCTATCTTTTAGCTGGGTAAATCTAACATGTCCTTGGCCCCTTAAGTCATATTTTGAATAAAAGATGAGTTTAAGGCTAATACATGACATTTTGATGGCAGCAACAGCAAACAGCTTCATGGTACAGTAAAATAAAGAAGAAAAGCCTTCTTCTGTAAAGTGAAGAAAAAATGACAAATGAGACAGCATACATAATGTCATCCTGTGTTTGCCATATTCTTAGACTTAATTATGAAAACCTTTTTTTTCAATTATGAAATCCTTCTAAATGACCACAGTACTCATTTCTTTAATAAATATTAGATCTAACATCTCATGTACTAAATAACAAATTATATTTTCTGTTTTGATAAAGGACATCTGAAGCGTTGGACAACCCAACTTTCAAGTGGTGATTACTAATTAAGATAATGTTTCACTTGCCTATTGCTTCATAGTAAAGTATTCCAAAAAACTTAATCCTTAAAACACCAGTTATCATTTATTTGCTAACAAGTGTGTAAAGTTGAAGGATCCAGTGAGGACAGTTTATTTTTTGCTCCACTTGGAATCTTCTGGGGCTGGAATGTCCAAAATGACTTTTTCATTCACATGTCTTACATTATCCCTAGGGATAATTAGAAAAATAGAATGCTGGCTGGGCTTCTATCTTTCTCTTTCTCTTGTTTTTTTTTTGTTTGTTTGTTTGTTTGTTTGTTTGTTTTTTACCCTCTCATTCTATCTGCCTATTGTCTCTCCATATGGCTGCCATAGGTTTTTTTTTTTTTCCCCATTCAACGTGTCCATCTCAGGTTACTTAGACTGCTTATGTGATGACTGGCTTTCTTCACAGCCAAAAACAGAAGCTGCTAGGCCTTGTGAATTTCTAGGCTTCTAAAATATCACTTCTGTTGCTTTCACAATGGCAGACCAGACAGTATTAAACCTGAGGAGAAATAGACTCCACTTTTTGACAGAGAAAAGGCATGTTCATCCTGAAAAAGAAAATGTATGATAGAAATAAGATTGCAGCCTTAGGAATGTGATCTACCACAAATACTTAAACATAGTAACCAAATGCCTCTAAGATGTATATTAAATGTAATTCATACACATACATACATCACACAATTCATACTTACATATTTCCAGAGTGCACTGCTATGATATAATTCTTTCAACTATATTCTGATTTTGCCTCTGAAGATTAATGGTTCTGGTGTTTATGTGGCACATGCCAAGTACAGGATGTCACAAGTTGCAGGTTGTGATTTTCCTGTGATGTTCACAAGCTGCACTCGTACAGTGTCTGATCCCCTTCAAGGTGGCCTGAGCTGCCTGGACTTCTGAGGCTGGACTTCTGAACTGGGATATAGCGTGCCGTGTAGTGAAGTTGTAGGTGATACTGCTGTCTCCTTCCTTAGGGATCTCTCCATTCTCTGTTGTCACTACTTCAAACTCCAGAGAGGTGTGTTGCCCACACTTTACCATTCCTAATTATTTCTGAGGTCTAACATTCACTCCCTTCTCCTTTTGTGCCTTCCCCTCCCCCGCCTCCATTCCTGCTCTTTTCTCTCATTTTCTTGCCACCAGCACCTTCTTCCTGTGTCCTGTGTTCCTTAGATTACTACAGCTATTGCCAACTAAAAATAATTTTTTCTTCTGTGTCTTTCCTTTTTGTTTTCTTTTTCTTTTTCTTTCTGTTTTCTTGAATGTTTTTATTGCTTCCTGATTTCACTCTCATGTTTAGTTTTACTTGAGGTGTTTCTGAATGGTCGACTTTATGTCTGAACACTTAAACAACTTAAACGCAAACACTTGAATGATCCTTAAATAGTAAAAATGACAAAAAATAATAAGAACAATAAAAATAGCATTTAAAATAGTCATCTTTTATTGCTTGGTTTCTTTAGTGTAAAATTGTGTATGTGTGCCTTAATAAAAATTCCAAGGACCACTTAATTTGGATTAATTAGGATGATTTTTCTAAAATCAGATATTTTGAAGGTAAAGAAGCTTTAAATCATGCTACTTTAAGGAGAATAGATTGATTTGTCATTGAGACAAGTCATTCTCACAAGTGAGAACACTTGTGTAGAGAACCACACTTGTATCCTCCGTGATTGAACAAGAATCTTCTTTGTGAAAGTGGTCACATAATTTATTATTTCCCATGTATGCTGTCTTTATAATGTTCTTAAATTTGGAATTTGTAATAATTAGAAACCCATACACAATTTTAGTTGAAAGTTAACTTAGCAATCATGGTTTAAATTTCTCCTATATGTGAGGAAACAGAGAGAGTAAAATAGTGAAGCAAGTTCAGACAGCTACTAAGAACAGCCAAGAGCAGGACCAAAGTCAGCTGTGACCAAGAAAAATCTTGTTGGTGTTTATGGAGGATTCCTGATTGATTTGCTTAGTCCCTAGATCTTTGTTGGGAATATATGAATGGTGAAGAAACAGTAAAAAGCCTAGAGGCTACATTTAAGTGGATAAGATAGAAGAGGGAGATGATTGTGAAGGGAAAAGTCTGGAATGCTGAGGAAAGAGGAGAAGGGGCACATAGTGTGAGTCAGAAAAAGGAGAATGATTGGGGTAAAGAGCAAGAGAGGAGCTTTGGACCAGCTACTAAAAATGTGGGATTTATGATGAGGGAAAGATGTTTAAAGATACATTTTAGGAAATCTTGCTATGACTACCCTTATTCTGCCCCTCTTTGGTGTTTTATTGATTTTCAGTAATGACGTACCTTACTTTTAATGTTTTAATGTTATTATGGAGATATTTACATTTTTTGGGTCGTGTAGCTGTGATGGAATGAAATTAAAAAAAATTGAAAGCATGCTTAGTTTAATTCTAGATGTACTTAGTCTAAGACATTATTAATAAACTTCTATTTATTTTGTGCTTTTTTAAAACTTTTTAAAAAATTTTTAATGTTTATTTATTTTTGACAGAGAGAGAGAGAGAGAGAGAGAGAGCGCATGAGTGGAGGGAGGGGCAGAAAGAGAGGGAGACACAGAATCCTTAGCAGGCTCCAGGCTCAGCTGTCAGCACAGAGCCCAACGCGGGGCCCCAACTCACGGATTGTGAGATCATGACCTGAGCTGAAGTCGGACGCCCAACCGACTGAGCCACCCAGGCGCCCCTGTGCTTATATTCCTGCCTGCCATTTGATAGGATGATTATGATTTCGTGTAGCTTCTTGTGAAGTTAACATGTATTGAACACTTTGCTCTGAGCCAGACAGTGTCTTAAGAACTTTACAGAAAATAGTTTTCTCAGCACAACCCCTAGGAGTAGGAACTATTATAATCTCCATTTCAACACAAAAAATCTAACTGGATTTAGAAATACTAAATGGTTTGGGTGGATCACAGCTAGTAGATTATACAGGGAAGACAAGTTATTAAGACATGAAAACATTCACTGAGGAAGTGACCACTTTCAAATGTCTCCCATTGAAGCATCCCTCTCAGCCTACCATCAGTGTGTGGTTAGACCTATTACACCAGCATCAAAAGGAAAGTCCAGTGTCTCTTTGGCAATTGTCAAATGTTCAAACACAAGGAAAATTCAATGCAGATTGCCTATAAAAGAACAAACTTCATATCTGGCAAAAGATGGGATATTTCTCAGTTTTAATTAGGTTGACATTGAGAACAACTTAACCACATGTGGAAACACAGGTAAATAAGACTATGGCAGAGTTAGACAGTTAAAGGAAAGAAAAGTCCAGAAGGTGGTGACAGGATGGGTACTTTAAAAATGAATGGTTTGAATTTTGAAAGATTAAATGAGGCCCCTGGGAAAACTGATGAAGCCTCAGATAGTTTCACAATGAGAGGCACCTGGGTGACTCAGTCTGTTAAGCGCCTGACCCTTGATTTCAGCTCAGGTCATGATCTTATGGTTCATGGGACTGAGCCCCACGTTGGGCTCCCCACTGAGTGGAGTCTGCTAAGATTCTCTCTCTCTCTCTCTCTCTCTCTCTCTCTCTCTCTCTCTCTCTCTCTCTCTCTCTCTCTCTTTTTCTGTCCCACCCCTGCTCTCTCTGTCTCTCAAAAGGAAAAAAAAAAAGTTTCACAATGATAACCCTATTTATGACCCTGCTGTTAAAGTGGGGATGAAAGTAAAAAAATATTGTTTCATATTATTATATAGTTTATAGTTTTATTAGAACAGCTATGCCCTCCTATTTCTTCCTCCAAAAAAAAAAAAAAAAAAAAAAAATCCCAGGAACAATTTCTGGTTCTTTCTTAGTTTGTTTTAATAATTAAAGTATAATCACCATATTTTCTTTAATCTTTTAACATATTATCAGGAATTTAGTTTTATAATTTGAAATAATATTTCAAGGAAATGCTTTTATGTTTATTGTAAATTTCGGTAAATATATTGCTTCGAAGTGGTCTTGTCAGAGGACCAGTTATGCTCAGATAATTAATTAGTAACCTCTACTTCCCAGACTAAAGAAGTCTTCTGTGTGAATAGGTAAAATTATTTTGACTGTCTTTTGCCATTCAAATAACTATTCGGCTATAGAAAATATACTCTTGTGGCTTATACATTACTTCGTAAATTTCTGCTAAAATTAATTTCGAATTAGATCTAGGACTGTGTTTCTATATTCATGTTTAATGATTTTCAGCATAGATCTTGTTGGTAATGCAAACTACATTTTTATATCTACCCTGTTGTCATTTGTGGTTATTATCTGAAGGCCAGTAGTTGATGATGTGGATATTGTAGTTCAAGCTTTTATATAAAATTACCAGGCAGTAAAAAGGCAGCAGCAACACTGGCAACAAACTGTTGGTGGCTTCCTCTGTCTATTTGATATCAACACTCTATGTTGAGTGTTCAAACAGTCCCAAATAGTGGTAATAAAAAAAAATGATCCTGAAAAAAATCTCTACTAAATGACCTAAAATGAACAGCTAGATAAGATTCAACTTATTCCAAGTCTAAGAAAGCAAAGCCACTTCTGAGAAAACACTTGGAGGGACATAATTGGCTGTTTATAAATGTCATTACCATGCATGAGTCCATCTTATGTTTAAAATTATAGTTGGCGTTGAATCAAGAGGGGAGAGATAAATAAAAAGCTCTGACATTCAAAACAATTAGTAGTCCAATTATACAAATAGGATGTGTCCTAAGTTACAGGCAGCTTTGAAGAAAAGTAATACTTCTGTGATTACATTTTCCTCAAATCCAAGAGAAGTTTTATTTATGTTAGATTTGTGAGAAGATGTTTTGAGAGGCCATGCTTTTATTATAGAAGAATGTTTAGAACATTTAATTAAATTATGCAAAATAAACTAAATATGGACTAAGTTTTTAATACTCTGTTAAAAATGATATGTATATAATGTAGATTACATTATATCTACTTTTTTCAAATTTAGCCTGTTTGTGAATGCTTCCTTTGGACATATAAGGAGAATCCATCTTTCCTTTATTTATGTTTCTATGGCACTATCTACAGGTTTTCGTTAGTAGTCAGTTCTGTAGCTCTCTGTGTCCTCCCCCATACGTTAAGGTCTTTGGAAACACTCATTACATTTTATTTGCATTTTGCTTTTGAACAGGGCCTAGCACATAGTAGGTACAAAGAACATGTTTTCTGAATAAATCATAAAATGGTTTTCTTTAAAAAGTGTACTTTTATAGTTCCTAAGGTGATATTATGATAGTAGGAATATATTGTAGTTCTATATTCTTTAGAAGTTCGTTTTCCACAAAGGGTCACTTTTTTGGATGTATTGTGTCCAAAACCCTTATGACATGTTTGTTTTTGCCTGAGATTGATTTTCCCTTTCTGAGTTACTCCTAGGTTTCAAGATAAAACAATTCAGACAGAGTCCCTTTGCTGCAAAGGGCTAGATCAGCTAAGCCTCTTTCTTTTGTTTGTTGTATATCTGAAAGCCCACAAGGTGTTGGGAGTGGGATAGCATATGCATTGAAAATGAAGCCCCTTAAAATCTTCTGTCCTTTAAGAAACAGTTACTTTCTTTGACATTCACTAACCTAGTGCTAGTACATTTCATATAGTAATAGGAATATTGGTTTTCCAGTTGGCATTCTATAGGCCTATTACATATAGAAATAGAGTGGTGCCTTTATAACTATACTGTATGTATTTGGTAGTAAAACAAGTAAGAGAAAATGATTTTCTATCCAAAGTTTCATCCTTATCTGCATGAAAGCTGGAACTACTATCTTATAGTTGAATTTCCAAAAACTCTAACCTGACAAAAATATGTATCCACAACTAGAAAATACCACAGTTACCACCAGCTCAGGGATAGTTCTAAACTTTTGGTGCACCAAGAAAATCTGACCCAAGAGGTAGGTCAAGACAGCATAGCACCATGCAGGAAGAAGTGCTAGCTAACTTTTCAGGTGGTATAGAATATCTTAAGTAATGGTTCGTATTCTCATCTCTGGTTTAGGGATGTAGTTTGCCCTTTTCAATACCCCAACATGGTCAGCATGGGTAAAAAAATATATGGTTTGAACTGTTACAGGCTTGTCAAAATTACAGAGCCAAGTAGTTGTGAAAGACATATTGAAGACCTATTTCTTTTTTTTTTTTTTAATTTTTTTGACGTTTATTTATTTTTGAGAGGTAGAGACAGAGCATGAGCAGGGAAGGGGCAGAGAGAGAGGGAGACACAGAATCAGAAGCAGGCTCCAGGCTCCGAGCTGTCAGCACAGAGCCTGACGCGGGGCTCGAACTCATGAATCACGAGATCATGACCTGAGCCGAAGTCAGATGCTCAACCGACTGAGCCACCCAGGCGCCCCAAAGACCTATTTCTTATATAGGTTTATTTCCTCATTTATGGTTTTGAAATAATAATACTTATAATCATAAGATTCTGTGAATTAAGTACTATAAGGTATAGAAAGCTTTCATCACAGTGTTTGGCACAAACACTCAATAAATGACACTCCTTTTCTTTTTCTTCTTTGCCAATATTAAGATCATTATTGTTACTACCATCTTTGGTGTTATCGTTATCATCATCATCATCATCATCAATACAAAGTCCTAAAATTGAGTCAAAGAAATTAACACAAGGGTAAAGATGTAGACATATTTTTTAAAAAAGCTGTTATCCTAGTTGAAAGAAAGCACAATTATGTCAATAATATGGTGTAGCTATGGTGTATCTGGGAAAATCGAATTATATATTAGATTGTAAGAGCTATATAAGTAGGAATTAGAATAATGACACTAAAGTAAGTAAATGTGCTTACATTATAAATGTTCTGGTTACCCCTTTTGAAACAGTGATAAAGATCTTTTGGCCCATATTCAAAGAATGGTCCAAAATATTGATAAGACTTGAAGTCATTTGAGAAAATTTAGTGGGGCTACAGAAAATTCAAAATCATTTTCAGGTATTTGTAGAGTTGATGTATGAAAAAGACATGAGACTTATTTTACAGGGTAATATGAGGCAGAATAAGGATGGTTATGGACTAAATGAGTCTCCCTAAAATTCATATATTGAAACTGTAACCCCCACTGTGCGTATATTTGGAGATAGAGACTGTGATAAGGTGACAAAGGTTAAATGAAGTAATAAGGATGGAATCCTAATCCAATAGGCTGGTGCCCTTATAAGAAGAGCTTAGAGCTCCTTCTGCCATTTGAGGACATAGTAATAAGGTGACCCTCTGCAAGCCAGGAAGAGAGCTCTCACCAGAAACTGAATTGACTAGCAATTGATCTTGGACTTACTAGCTTCCATAGGTGTGAAAAAATAAATTTCTGTTATTTAAGTCAACCAGTATTTTGGCTTTGGTATTTTGTAATAGAAAGCCCAACAGACCAATGGTGTGGTTACAGGTAGATCAATTTCAGTGCAAAGTAGAAATTCTCTTTAGAATCTAAAAAAAAATGTGATATTTCAAGTGTTAAAATTTTTCCGTTACTGGAGAAATTCAAGTGTAGGCCGGAAAATAATTTTGCAATGAGTTTACCAGAGTGATTCAAATATCAGAATGACATTCAGATTTAGGTTAATGGTTTCCAAACATTGATTAATAGACAGATGCCAGTTTTCATCATTCCTGGGTAAAATAAGATTCTTTTCCTTCAATAAGTTAACAACCTCTTAATGTTTTTGGAAACTTTGTCTATCTTATCTAGAAGTCTAGGAATAACAAGGCTGGAGCACAATTATTTTATCTTAAATCCCTCCAATATTGTGATTCTTCATCCTCTGCCCACTAATGTAGAATGATAAGATATTGTATAAAAGGGAAAATCATACATAATTCTTTTTTTGCTGGCAAAATCATGGCTGCTCTGTATCCTTAAAGGCACTAGACTCACTTGGCCATTGATTTCAGTAACCATGCAGCTAATTAGGATTTGATTCTTTTCCTGATTTGACATGTGGTATTGTCTTCACTGTTACCACTTTGCCTACTCTCAACTATGAATTTCTTCAGTTTCCATTTCTGACATCAAATTCTTGGCTTACTTTGAATATTGTACCAATGCAACATGACCCCAGATTACTTTTATCTGCATGGATATATACCATATACCATATTACTTGGTTTGTGAAATTGACCCTGGAGAGTGAGAGCCAAATTACAATATTCTAGCTAAAGTAAATTAATTCCCTTCATAGCTAATATAGAAATAATGGGAAAGTTCTTCATCGTGAGATCTGAGATTGGGTAGTTTGGGAATAGATATTGAATAATTCTGGACTAGAAGGTCCTACTTGAGGCCATTCAAACCTCACTCCTGGGAAGGAATTGCATGCCTAATATTTATACCCGAGCACATCAGTGAGTTATTTAAATTGCTCTCTTTTTTGATGCATTTTAATACCATGTTGTCCACCAAGCTGTAGCACTTCCAATTAGTTTCAACCTACAAGGTAGAGGTCTGAAGCATCGTAAGTGACTGGCACTCTCTCATGAAAGAGATATTGAGATGCTGACTAAATAATCTCTATCCGTTTGCAAGTATTAATGCACAAATGTCTGTTGCAGATGCAGATGACAGAGGTACAGATACAGAATAGAACCCACCTGGGGAAATCAAACAAATTTAGCTTTTCTAAAGGGTAATAAAGAATTTGTTAGAGACAGGATGTTCAATAAGGAGATCAGCATCTTTATCCAGTGACAGATAAGATGCTACTACTCTGGTCAGCAGAAGGCCTGAGGATCCCGTCAGACCTTTTAGAAATTTCCATCAGTTTCTTCAGTCTCAGCTTTATATACATAAAATTAAAGCTGTATAGAACACAGCTTCACTGGAAAAACTGATGGAAAATATTCCTCCTGACCAGGTTTGCCTCATCAGTCTTGGCATTACCCTAGATCAGCAGTCAGCAAACTGCAGCCAAATCTGACCTGCCACCTGTTTTCAAATTCAAGTTTTATTGGAGCACAGCCACACCCACTTGTCTGTGTATTGTCTAGGGCTGCTTGCACACTACAGGGGCAGAGTCTCAATTACAGAGATCAAATGTCACTCGTGGCCTAAAATATTTACTCTGTCCCTTTTTGGGAAATGTTTGCTGACCTCACTGTTAATATAACAGGAATCAGAACTCTTAGCCCTGACCAATACTCCATTTCCCTTCCCAACAAGCTTTCAAAATTAGGTTCAAACACATCCCTTCCTTCAGTACTATGAAATTAGAAAAAGGGTGAATTACTCAGATATGCCTGCGAGTTTAGGAGCATTCTATACATTTTTTCCAGAACCTTGAAGAGATATTTTGGAGAAATGCCTGATGACAAAGAAGAATAGGCATTTTTTTGGAGCCTTTTTAGATGAAAAATAAGTATCATTTGTTTCATATCACCTTAACTTATTTGGCAATTAGAGTTTAATTATGGTCTCTTTAAGCTGGAAGCAAAGCCCCCCCTTAAAGTTTTTTTGTTTGTTTATTTCATTTTTTGTTTTTTTTTAAACTTTAATTCAGTGTATATGATATTCTCTGGGGGAATATATTATTCTGTCATAAGAAACAAATGACCAGAATCTGAATTCTAATTATTTTCAATCTCATTTCTCATTTTTAAATGTACTTTTTTCAATATGTATTTCAATTATTTTGTTTTGATTCAAGTTATTTAATGTAATCACCCAAATATTAATTGGCCAAAGAGAACCATGGAATAAATGCAAATTAATTCTGCCCCCAGAAATAGATGTTGACTAATTCAAGTTTAATGAGCCTCAAAATAGCATTTTAAGTACATTTTTATTTTTTATAGACTTTAATCATATCTGTCTTTAGGGCTTGGATTTAGGAATGGTGAAGAACTATTCTGGGCTAATTAAGCTTGTTCACCTGACAGATTTTCCACAGCTCACCTGACTCTGCACAGGGCCGCAGAAGCTGTAGTTACAATAGGAAAAGAAAAAAGGATATTATGTTGGAACAGATTTTGACAATTTGGAGACAATTCCATCCCCCAAATCATTCTGTATAACAATGTCTCCCACTACTTCAGAACTGCATGTATTTGGCAAACACTGGGTAATTGTGTCATCTCTACACCAGAACTAAAGCCTCTGCAGAAGCACCTATTTTCTGATCAAGTGAAATTGTCCAGCAGATGAAGATGTAAAAAGGACCAGCATTTAAAAGACTGGGGAATGTAAAATTTAAAGTGTATTATTTAGGCTAAGAATAAGAATATTCACTTTGGTTGTTTTGAACTATGCTTTAAATATTCAGAAATACAATTATTCTACATTTAATTAAATTCATTCTCCTAATGTATAAGCTGCTTCAGGAGGAAGAGGCTAAGTAATTTTGGAAGTTGTGCCAACTCTCATGGGATACCAGTATGCCATGTAATTTTCTAAAGAAATAAATTACTAGAGTAAATAGCATTCAAATGACAAGCCAGCAAATGAGACGGAACACAACTGAAACAGTAATTCCAAGCCCTACATACAGCTTTTTCTTTTCTTTTTTTTTAATAACAGGTATTTAAATAACATAAATGTAATAACATGCTGTAGTGTTGGATCTGGGACCAAACTGTCTACATGGAATATGGAGGTAGTTTACTTACTGGGAAATTTGAAAATGTCAATTTTATATTATATCTCAAATTAAGGGAAAAAAGTAGAATGTTACAAAAAGAGGTGAAGCAATGTAGGTGGAACGTGAAGTTGAGAAAATCATGACTATTTTTCCAAATGCTTACCTCATGCATCATAGATAAATAAAGCTGAAAGAAAACACCTAGTTTAAAGCTTCTTTTTGACTTATAAGGAAACAAACTGTGAACTTAAGGTTCTGTCTTCACTTTCACTCGCCCACCTGCAGAATCAATATATAGCATATAAGATTAGAACATAAATGCCCTATATAAAATCTAAAGCTAAAAACTTAAAGTTAATAATAAGAAACGCCAAATAGTGCTGATGGTGATGGTGCTAATAAGTCTTTTCTGGCTTTGCTGAACTAATCACTGTGGAACTTACTTTAAAACAAGGGTCTCGGGCGCCTGGGTGGCTCAGTCGGTTGAGCGGTCGACTTCAGCTCAGGTCATGATCTTGCAGTCCATGAGTTCGAGCCCCACGTCGGGCTCTGTGCTGACAGCTCAGAGCCTGGAGCCTGTTTAAGATTCTGTGTCTCCCTCTCTCTGACCCTCCCCTGTTCATGCTCTGTCTCTCCCTGTCTCAAAAATAAATAAAAACGTTAAAAAAAATTAAAAAAAAAAATAAGGGTCTCTGTTTGCATAAAACTGTGATTTATTTTATATTTTCCCGAAAGAGTATGTGATTGTTTATGTTTGACATTGACTGAAGCTGCTTGCTTCTATCTCTGCCAGAGTTTTCTCAAATAAATCAGGACGTCATTACTATATATCCAGTACCCTAAGTATTAGATTTTTGCTTTCCGACATATCAAGGAAACCTCATATTATAAACTGAACTCTATTATTTTGGTTGTTTTTTGGTAAGCATTTCGTGCTTCTAAGCTGTTTTGAGGGACTGTTTTGTGCCACCAATAAAAGCAGTGTTCAGGCAAGTCTTTGCCTGTTTCATGACTGTTGCTAATCTCTAGTGGCTCCAAGTGCCAGTTGCTTTTCTCTGTATTTACAAATTCACCTCTAATAAACTAGATTGTCTGCACCTGTGGGACTCTGACAGCCCTAGCACAGATGTTACCCCTGTCCCATCAGGCTGGAAAAGCTAGATTGCAGGCAAGAGCAAAACCACTTGGCAGGGACAACTTCCCAGCTGGCTGTCTTGGGCACCCTCTGTCTTAGCCCCTTTTTTTCCTGATAGTGGTGTCTCTCCAGGCCCAATATCCCTGCACTTTTACTAGCTTCTTCTGATCAATATGTGTTCTCAGGAGCGAATCTCATCAAAGCAATTATAGCAAGTTGTTAAATGTTTGATAATTTAATATGCTTCCTCTCCTGGGGATATTTACACTTCAATGAGCTAAAAGCCTTCATCCAAAAGAATAAATCTCAGAGGGTGAGGTTTCTGGCATCAGCAAGCCTAGAGGGAAATTTTCTTGTTTGTTTTTGAGATTTTCCTCATGCCCTTGAAATCACACCAGATATGTTTCAACCAGGTGATAAGAAGGTCCCTCAAATTGATCACATTGCCTCTTTTTCGCAGGATTTTCAAATGTCTACTCTAGAAGACGCGCAGGTAGTCATGGAGAAAGATATTTTAAAAAGCCAAAATATCTAATAAGGCAGAGACCTCTCACAGTTAGCACAAGACTCATATGAAATATATATAAAGTTCAAGTCCTAGGCCATTTGGACTCAAAAGCTCATAAAGTTTCCCATTTCCAGCTGAGTTTTACCGACTATTGCTCAGACTGGTGCATACTACTACTAGAATATTATATAACATCTATTCTAAGATTATGTGCCAGGAATAATTCAGAAAGAGGGCAGACCAAGCCCCTATCTTCATGAAGCACCTGGCCACATTATATTATAAATATTTGTTTGCATATTTATCTTCTGGCCTATACTGGGAGCCACTTTAGGGCAGAGATCTGTCTTGTTCAGCCATCTGTCCAAGCCCATAGCACACTTTCTAGTGAATCTAATGCTAGATAAGTAGTTGGAGAATAAAATCTAGAGAAAAAAATTTTTTTTTTCCTGTAGGACCTGAGTAAAAACCATGAGAGCATTGTATAATTAGTGAAAATGAACAACTTTGGAGGAAGTTGAGTAAGGAGAGAAGATTGGAGGAGAAAGAATTATAAAATTATAAAATAAAAATCTGTTTTTTCAAAGGACAAAAAAAAATTTGTTCTTAAAATTGTTATTTTTCTGTTCCTTTTTCTTCTATCCAGATGAAAGAACTGTATCTTAAAAAATGAGTAAAGAAATGTCTGTTTGAGCTGCTATAACAAAATTCTACAGATTAGACAGCTTATAAACAACACAGATTTATTTCTAACAATTCTGGAGGCTGGAAGTCTGAGATCAGGTGTTAGTGTGGTCAGATGACAGCCCTCATCTGGGCCAGACTTCTCTCAAATGGCAGAAGGGGCTAAAGAACTCTGTGGGGTTTTTGTGTTTGTTTGTTTGTTTGTTGTTTGCTTTTAATAAAAGCACTAATCCCCTTCATGAGGACTTGGTCCTCCCAAAGGAATAGCAACTCACAAAGTTGCTCCTAATACTATCACACTGGACATAAGAATTTCAACATACGAATTTGGAAGGGACACATTCAGACCGTAGCATTCTACTCTGCCCCCTCCCCAAATTCATGTCCATCTAGTATGTGAAATATGTTCATTCATGTCCATCTAGTATGAGCAATATATGTGAAATATATTCACTACCACTTAGATATTCTCTAACAAGACTAAAGGAATACAGAGTGAGTAGCTTATAAGCATAATAAAATACATTTTTCACAATTCTGGAGGTTGGAAGGCTGAGGTCAGGGTACCAGCATGATCAGGTGAGGGTTCTCTTCTGGGGCACAGACTTCTCATTGTATCCTCACATGGTTGAAGGGGCTAGACAATTCTGTAGGATCTCTTTTTAGGGTCCCATTCAGGAGAGCCTCACCCTAATGACCTGAGCACTTTCCAAACGCTCTGTCTCCTAAATACCATCACATTGGGCATTAGGATTTCAGCATATGACTTTTAGAGGGACACATACATTCAGACCATAACAAATATGTTTGTATTGGTTTTGTTTTTCCATTCTATTTTAAGTAATTAAATAATGCATCCAATCAGTCAGTCAACAGATATTTAGTAAGGACTTATACTGTGTAAACATTGAGAAAAAATACAGGATAAGATGAAAAGACAAGCATTCATTTGAGTTGATAACACTGGTGGCTTAGAAAATGGTTGCAGAGGGGCACCTGGGTGGCCTAGTCCGTTAAGCACGACTTCAGCTCAGGTCATGATTTCATGGTTTGTGGGTTCAAGCCCCGCATTGGCTGACAGGTGCTGACAGTTCAGAACCTGGAGCCTGCTTTGGATTCTGTGCTTCCCTCTTTCTGCCCCTTCCCCTCTCCTGCTCTCTCTCTGTTTTTCAAAAATAAATAAACGTTAAAAAAAGAAAAAAAAAAAGAAAATGATTGCATAGAATAGTGGAGAGAAGCAACATTGGAAAACGGTAAAGATAGTGAGGATATCAAGTTTTCTCAAAATTTATTTCTAAGTGTTTACAGGGTACTAGCTAACATATATCAAACACTTAAGGTCCAGGTCTTGTTTTAAAATATTTTGCATGTATGAACTTTAAAGTACCATAATAACCATAGGAGTATAAGCATTATTGTTATTCTTATTTTATAAGTAAAGAAACAGATATACTCATACATTAACAGATTTGTTTATGATTATGCAGAAAGTAGAGGAGATAGAATTAACACTTATGCTGGAAACTACCATGGAGGTTGCTAAAGAGGCAAGAGGGATTGGGGAAGAATATTACTTTAGGATGGACAATATTGAAGCATGTTTATGTGAAAATTGGGATAGTTCAGTAGAAAGGGATAGGGCTGAAAGTACATTTTTCTACCAAAAACATTTAATACCATTTTTCAGAAGGAAAACAATGTTTTTTCTTCTCTAGAAATCCTTAATCATCTGATAAATTATTTATGGTTTGCTGTCTGTTTCTCTTTCAACTGACTATACAGTTCATTGACTCAAATAACTATTTTTTTTATTTTTGTATATTTAGATATTTTGAATTAAATATAAATTATTCTTCCTCAGATCTCCTTGAAAAGGCTAACACTAGGTGATAGATGGATGTTATTTGTTAACTATCCTTAGACAGTTATAGTGATGGATACAGGTATAGATATGACACAGATATAGATAAAATATAGGTAAATATGTGATGAAAAAGAAAAAAAGTTCTAGAATCTGTGAATACTACTTTGTTCAGTCTGTCCTCTTGTTAGAATAATTTTTTTTAAGTTTATTTATTTATTGTGAGAGAGAAAGAGAACACATGTGAGGGGCAGAGAGAGAAAGAGAATCTCAAGCAGGCTCTGCACTGTCAGTACAGAACCCAGCGCTAGGCTCATACTCACAGACCATGAGATCATGACCTGAGCCCAAACCAAGAGTCGGGTGCTTGACAGACGGAACCCACCTTGGCACCCCTGTCTGAATATTTTTTTTCCATTTTTACCTCACTTAAATGTACAGAATAACTGTAAATAAAACTTACATAGCTAAAATTTAAAAATCACAAAATATTCCCTTAGTTTCATTTTTTGTCTGTTTTCTTTGTTGGTTGGTTATCTTAAAATCCTTGTGGATGGTCATGCAACTGGATTAATCTTCATTCAACTCAATATGTGGAAAACTTTGAATTACTGGGTTTCAGCACACTGGATTACCCCACATACAGACAAACATAGTATGTGAGGATGTAGTCTTTTCTCAGAATAGATGTGAGTGCTATAAACGGAATGCTTTTAACTTAAAAACATCCTTCTCTCCTCCATTCTGTCACCTCAGAGAATGACGAAAGACTTGAGAGAAGCAGTGTAGGCGGGAATGTGATGTGCTAGTGCAGAGTGGGGGTAAGGTCAGCCTATTGTGTCCCATTCATATGCCTGATTTCTTCTTGTGCTTTCAAAGTCTGGGAAAAGCTACCAAAATTATTTTCAACTGCTGGACAGTGGGTAACAAGGTATTTCTGTTAATTCCGGAATGTAGAGGCATGCTTGTGAATTGTTTCATTAATTTTAAGGTTTGGAATTTGATGGGATAAATTTCTCTTAAATAAGAAGTTGCCATAAGGTTACTGTTATTTTTATAACATTTACATTTTTTTCAAACTCTAAAATCTTCTATAAAATAATTCTTTTTTCTGAAATGTGTTCAACGTATATGCTAACATTAGAGATAGGACTCTGAAGTAATACCATGACCTGAAGAGTATTATGTAGGACAAAAAGTATTATCATTATTGGACTGTATATGGAGACAATTCTGCAAAATTGCTAAATGGGCTTCTTTTCTGACAAGCTTGATTCTCAGTCTAAAGTCACAGGAACACTAGAAGATGAGTTGGTTACTGGTGTCAACACAGTAGAATCTCCCTCATTTTCAAACACAATTTGTATTTAGTGAACTATGACTAGGAAAAAAAACTGAGAAGCTGCAACATTTGACTTAAACTTGAATTTTTATTTCTGACTTCTTCAAGTAACCATTGCAAATGATAGAAAACTACATATTTTACTTTTATAATTCAAGGTAAAGACAGGATCTGCCTTTTACAATATTCTGCATTCTTATGGATAGAAATGCTTTTTTATTCCAGGAATCCTTCAGCTATAAACTAGGGCATCAGTGAGTTGCAAATTTAATTTGAGGTTTTTTAAAGAATTTCTTCACTTTCGATTTTAAAATTGAAAATAATTAAGAGACCTTTAAGTAACACTTATTTTCATTAAAAAATCAAAATAAAATCTTAAATTTAAAGGAAAAGATTTACTTTATTTCTAACATGATCCTAATTATTTATTTTATAAAACCATTAACTGTTATCTAATATCGAACAATATTATAGACCAAATTTCTATTTAACTTGGCATTCTCCTAATTACTCAGACAGACTGAAATAAAATAACTTATTTTTTGTATCTTAAATTATGGTTGAACTTTCATAAGGTATTACTTTTAATAAATAGTTTTCCATTATAAAGTTATGTTGGAATTGACATATTGGTACCTAATTAAATTTCAACTTGAAATGGTGCCAAATTTATGGTCCTAAGAAAATATGTTGCAAGACTGGGGAGTCCAGATTAAGGTTTTGGCACATTCGGTATATAGTGAGGGCCTACTTCCTGGTTCATAGATGGGCATCTTCTGGTTGAATCCTCACCTAGTAAGAACGTTGAGGGATCTTTCTAGGACCTCTTTCATAAGGTCACTGATCCCATTTATGAGAGCTCCGCCCTCATCACCTAATCACCTCCCAAGGACCTTACCTCCAGATAACCTCTACATGGGATTTGGTTTCAACATGTGAATTTAGAGGAGGCCACATTTGGTCTATAGCAGTGCTGATGTATGCTATTTTGACAGTATGACACATTTTCCCCCACATTTTAATGCAGTTTTACTGGTTGTAAGATCAGAAGTAAACAAGGCATAGATTATATCACAGTATCCTACCATCGTTTTGAAACATAAGGATCACATAATGATCCAAAATAATATTAAAACTCCTGTTAAAAGCATTTGAGTTAAAAGTGTACAATGTTAAGAAACTGTCAATAAATGATCATTCCCAGTATTTGAACAACTCAGTAATGCCAGGTCCATATGGGTAAAGGATAGCAAATAGGACCAGGGATTCTTAGCATAGAGAAGTAAGGAAGACCATGCCCCCCTGGGCTCAGTGGCCTGAAATCTAGCCTAGTTATGTGATGCCATTGTCTAAGTTTGTGACTTGGACAAATTATCCAACCTTCAACACTTAACAGAGATTCATGAGATTTGAAAGAGCTGTTTCCCAGGCAAATTTAGGACCCATTAAACAGTACATGCAAGGTGTCAGAGAAATGAAGTTACATTTGTAAGCTTTATTACTGATAAGAGCTAAGTTGTGATGTAGATTAAGATTCAACTGGTGGACTTCCAAGTACTTTGTCCCATATTGGAATATTATACTCAGCTAGATACAGAATTTGGCAACTTCAGAGAAAGTTCATCAGTATATAGTAGTTTTAAGCTAGAATGCCTCTGGAGTGGTTGGGTTCTCAGAAAAATGAGAAGGAGAGAGGAACTGAAACGAGGTGGCATGATGCCTTCTTCCAAATAGGAACTGGTATGCAAAGAAAGGCCCAAAGTCATCTTCTTTGGTTGAAGACCATCCATAAACGAATATAATGACAGGGAATCTTCTTAGAACATCAGTAATAGAGATAATAAACCACAAATAGTAAATAGCAAACTGAAATGCTGATGAATCTATATAATAAAACTATTATGAAGGTTAGATAAGTGCATAATAGTTCTCAATAGATAGTAGTTACTACTTTTATCTTATTATCATTGCTATTCATATTATTTTTTATTGAGTCTTTTTACCAAGACAGAATTGCTTTTGTTGGGCTACTCTGATGGTTGTGGGTGGTGTGATATGAAAAGTTTCAGTGTTAAAATAGAAACACAAAATTTTATTTCCTAAAATATTCAATTATTTACCTTTCATGTAAAAAATATGTAAATTCATCAGTGAGTAGAGGTTGAGAGAATAAAATTCAATTAGGCAGACATAAGGTGAATTTTCTTCTGTTGGGAGAAAGAACATAAAAGGTGAGCACGAGGGAGAAGTGTGGTGAGGAAGAGAGAGGGGTACAGCTGAGTGATCTTACTGTTTTTAAAAGGAAGAGTAGATAAGAAAAGAAGTAAACAGATTAAAATATCAGAAAAATGGAGATTTTGCAACAAATTGAGTAGTTTAAACCAGTGTATTAGAGCTAGAGAACTGCTTAGGATGTGGTCATGGTAGGGAAGTAAGCCAAGTAAGTGTAAGTGGTGATTGAGTGCCTATGGAGAAATAGAATTTTTTTAGAATAAAACTTCCAACATATGCAAAAGTAGAAAAAAAGAATGTGATGAATTCACTGGTAGCTTCAGAAAATAAGAAACACATCTGTATTTCATCTATTAAATGTGTAATCTACCCTCCATTTTTAAAGATGCTTTGGAAGTTTATCTCAGACATCAGAATACTTTATTTATGTTTCTAGATGGATTTCCGTAAGCTAAGTAATCTTCAAAATGATAGCCGTAATTGCATTATCACCTTTAAAAAGTAATATTTTTTTACTGTCATATCCAGTTAGTTTTCACATTTTCCTGTTTTATAACCTTCTTTTAAAAATAGTTTGTTTAAAATTAACCAACTAACATCCATATCATATGATTGGTTAATATGCCTCTATCTTGCCTTGTCAGTTTTATTTTTTGAGGAAAATTTTGTCGTAGAAATTAAATTTTTTGTACTGTAGAGTTTCCATGGTTTCTTACATTTTCCCAGATGAATAATTAGGCATTTCTCCAAGGAATACAGACTCCTTTTGGTATAAAGTGGTATTTAGAGATCACACATGGAACCTATCACTGTTCTTTGCTACTGCACTATTTTTTCCTAGCTTTTCGCTAGCCAAACTAGGAAAGATTTTTTTGTTATAATGTAAAAAACCTCATAAGCTAATAATTATAATAGCAGTCACAGTTAGGAACTTTAATATATGGTTTTCGGTTCATCTCCTTCCAGACATGCAATAAAACCTCTGTTGTGAATGAGACTGTCATAATATACTTTTGATTTATTCTGCAGTGGACACACATCTAATAGAATAATGTTCTATCACTACCACCAATTTATATTATTGAAAACAGTTTAATAGTTTTGGTTCTTTCTGTCCTTACGATTCCACTGAAGATATATGTTCAAAGTACTGTGTTTTAAACTGATCAGAGTAGTGGGGTACCTGGGTGGCTCAGTCAGTTAAGCGTCCAACTTCGGCTCAGGTCATGATCTTGTGGTTTGTGAGTTCGAGCCCCATGTCAGGCTCTGTGCTGACAGCTCAGAGCCTGGAGCTTGCTTCAGATTCTGTGTCTCCCTCTCTTCTCTATTCCTCCCCCACTTGTGCTCTTCTCTCTCTCTCTCTCTCAAAAATAAACATTAAAAAAAAGTAAAGTCATCAGAGTAGTTATGTTATGTGTTTTATGCCACCAAATAGAAACACAGGTTAGAGAGTCATTAATTTCATTTTACTCCTGAGTTTTAAAAATTGCTTTTTAAATTTGTATTTCATTTTATAATTATATAATATGTTTACATGGTTTCAAACTCAAATCCATACCTAAAGATATATTTAAGAAATATTTAAGAAATCCATTTTCCATTGTCATTGTCTCTGCCCTAGTCCCTTCCTCTTCCTTATATTTTGTGGTTTACTTATTATTAAATATAAACATATACAAATATATAAATTAATATTCTTCCATTATTAAATAATATCATATGCATATATTTTTCACTTTACTTTTTCTGCCTAGCAGTGTGTCTGGTGATCACTGAATTGCAAGTTGTATTCTCTGGAAAGCAGACTCTGAGATGGAAATTAACATACAAGTAGTTTAGAGAGTGCTATTGATACTACTGTCTGTGGAAGGGAAGGGAAAGGAAGGAATTAGGACGGGGCAGGGAGGCATTGGGATGAGATGCAGTCTCAATACAGGTTTTTGAAACCCCTGTCAAGTTGCAGCTGGACTGATCATTCAGAGTTGTCAGACGTTGGGGTGAGGAGTCTGGGCTTTTATAGTCCCTTTTTGACTAGTCATTGGATGCGAACTACCATAGGAAAGAGGAGAAAACTTGGATGAGGCTATACTCTTGGACTAAAGTCATTCCCAAAGAATGATGAAAGGCATAGTGTTTCTGCCAGCAGTACCCCAAGTAGTTGAAAAGAGGAGAGGAATCCTTCGGTCTTAATGGGAGACCTGGGTAGATACCATAGCATCCACTACACATTCCATCGTAGTATATGGAGATGTTCCTACTTCCTTTTCACAAATGCGAATGGTATAACAGTTCACTTGAGCAGACTCCCGTAGATGGACATTTAGATTGTTTCCAATTAAGAGTAATCTTGATGCATCATTTCAGCATGGAAATTAGCTCCTGGCTACTAGCTCTCTCCCCAGGATTTATACTGAAGCAGCTGTAGTAGGAAACACTTAAATTACACACGCGTGTGCGTGCGCGTGCACACACACACACACACACAGATGAACACACTTCTATAACTAAGAGAAATTAAAACACGTGTCCACATAAAACACAAAAGTATTCTTAATAGCCAAAAAAAATAAAAAACACTGAAATAGTCCAAAAAGGCCATTAATTTATGGATAGGTAAACAAAATATATATCCATGTCAAGGAATATCATTCATCAATGAAAGGGATGAAGTAGTGATGCATAACTACAACAGGGAGGAACTTTTAAAACATTATACTAAGCGAAAGAAGCCAATCACAAAACACCACACATTTTATGTTCCTGTTTTTAAGAAATGTCAATAATAGGCAAATCTGCGGATACAAAGTTGATTAGTGGTTATCTACTATTGAAGAAAGAATGGAGAGAGACTGCTAATGAATAGATGTTTCTTTTTTGAGTGATATATCTATTCTAAAATTGGCTGTGATAATGATTGAGTAATTCTGATTATACTAAAACCATGGAATTGTACTCTTTAAATGGGTAAATTTTATGATATGTGAATTATATCTCAATAAAGCTGTTGTAGGAAAAAAAAGAAAATCCATGGTAAATCCCTTGGCATACAGATAACTGTATTAAAGTGATGTCTTTGAGTGGTTAGGAAGTGAGTAAGTACTGTAGATATTACAGTGTTTGGAACAGAGCATGTTTGGCCTTGCTGAGAGAAAGAATAAACTAGAAAAAAAAACAGTTGAAAATGTGCTCATGTTTTTCCAGTGTCCTTATACAAGGACATTCTCTGATAGTTTCTGTAGTGAAAAAATAGCAGTCAACACCACTGATGAAGATGTCCACAAGGTAAATTCTAGGTAACTCTAAAACGCTGTTGGCTCTAAAACCCAGTAGAATTTAGAAACACATATTCAGTGTTCTTTATTGTTTCCAAACAGATTTTCCTATAAATTCTATTCTATTTAGTTGTTTTCTTAAGAGGTTTGATCTCCACAAATAGTTACTATGCCATTATCAGAAATCAAACTCTAAACCTGCATATGTTACTATGTCATTATCAGAAATCAAACTCTAAACATGAATATGGATGTTTATAGTACCCTTGTTCATAATTGCCAAAACTTGAAAGCACCTGAGATGTCCTGCGGTTGACAAATGAATAAATAAACTGTGGCACTTCTGGACAATGGGATATTATTCAGTTTAAAGATGAGCTGTGATGGCTTAAAAAGACATAGAAGAACCTTAAATGCATATTACTAAGTGAAAGAAGCCAGTCTGAAAGGCTGCATACTGTATGATTCCAGCTATGTGACATAGTTGAGAAAGGCAAAACTCTGGAGACAGAAAAAAGATCGGTGGTCATCAAGGATTGGGGGACATGTGAGGGGATGAATAGTCAGAGCATAGAGGAATATTAGGACAGTGAAAATACTCTGTGTGATACTATAGTGATGGATACATATCATTATACATTTTTCCAAACTCCTATAATGTACGGCACTCAAGAGTGAAACCTAAGGTGAGCTATGGACTTTGGATGATAATGATATGTTAATGTAGGTTCATCAGTTGTAACAAGCGTACCACTCTTCAGGGGGATATTGATAATTGGTGAAGCTGTGTTGGGGGGGGAAGCAGAGGGTATATGGGAAATTTCTGAATTTTTTCTGAACCTAAAACTGCTCTAAAAAATTTAGTCCCTAATAAAAAAATTATAAAAGAAAAAAACTAATCAAACTGTATTGTCCTCTTCCCATTTTTTACGGAAATTTATCATATTTTTTTAACTGACATCATATTTCAACAGTTCCTAGCTTCACAGTTGCTGGACTCTATGGTGACTTTGTTTAAATTAGACAGTTTTTTTTTTAAAGCAGATATTTCTGGGAAGATAGATTGGAGGAAAAAAATGTGGTTTAAATATCAGGCTGTACTCCACTCTATCAGCTAGGCGTTTTTGACAGTGCAAAATTTGTGTAAACATATATGGTGACCCTGTGCTCACTACACAGGATATACTTTATAAATATTTGTTGAATCAATATATAAATCTAATTCTTATCTGGGAAATTTACCAACTTTCTCTTTCCTTCTACATAGAGATTGTGTCCACATGAATCCCACAATCTTTACAGAGTATACATGATTTACTGAATATATTACAATAAAATTGGTAGAGGTATTATGAAATTTGTAGACTGAAAGATTCCTATTTTTATGTAGTGGTTTTGTAATTATGTTGCTAAAGTCCCACATTTAGGATGTTTAGACTCATATTTATCCGTTGGCATTATATATAGTACACAGTTGTCATCCAATTTGTGTTTATCCTAATAACAGCTAAACATCTGAAACATTAAATGTTAACATCTGAATTCACTTGCATATGTTCAAAATAGGTACTTCCTAGCAATTTCCGTCTTTTTCTTAACTGATTATTTTTCAGAGTACCCAGCCTTAAAATGATTTTTGATAAACCAATAAATAGTAGGAATTTAACAAATATTCATAGCATCGAGTGTTCTACTTCTTTATTTCCCTCCTTTCTCCTTTATGCCCTACAAGTAATTCATCAAAGTCACCACAATATCCTCACCCCTTTTCTACTTTTTTAGCCATTATCAAGTATAAGACTTCACAATATCAGCTCTATGTTGCTTTAGAGCTTTTAGTTGCTTCTGTCCATTTGAAGCTGATACTGATCAAATTTGATTATTTTATCAATGAATATACCAAAAAAGGAGTGAAGTTTGAGTAACATGAAAACCAAAAATGAAAACTTTTGCACAGTGAAGGAAACCATCAGCAAACCAAAAAGGCAATATACTAATAGGGAGAAGATATATACTAATGATAATATCCAGTGAAAAGTTAATATTCAAAATATATACAGAACTTATACAACTCAACACCAAAACCCCCAGCTATCCAATTAGAAAATGGTCAGAGGAAAAAAAAAAAAAAAAAAAAAAAGAAAATGGTCAGAGGAACTGAATAGACGTTTTTGCAAGAAGACATATAGATGGCCAAGAGATACGTGAAAAGTGGTGCCTGGGTGGTTCTGTTGGTTAAGGGTCCAACTCTTGATTTTGACTCAGGTCATGATCTCAAAGTTCATGGGATCGAGCCCTGCATCAGACTCTGTACTAGAAGCGTGGAGCCTGCTTGGGATTCTCTCTTCCACTTTCTCTGTCCCTCCCCTGCTCTCACACATGCTCGCTCTCTCTCTCTCAAAATATTTAAGAAAAAAAAAAGAGGTATATGAAAAGATGATCAGTATCGCTAATCATTAGGGAATTGCAAATCCACATTTGCAAACCACAATAAGATACTACCTTGCACAAGTCGGAATGACTACTGTCAAAAACACAAGAAGTGATGAATATTGACAAGATTGTGAAGAAAAAGGAACCTCTGTGTACTGTTTGTGGGAACGTAAACTGGTACACCACTGTGGAAAATACTGTGGAAGTTCCTCAAAAAAATGAAAAACAGGAATACCATATGTTTACCCAAAGAAAACAAGTCACTAATTTGAAAAGAAACAGTCACGTCTTTGTTTATTGCAGCATTATTATAATAGTCAAGGTATGGAAGCAAACCCAAGTGTCCTGGTGTGTACAGACATACACACATACTTGAATATCACTTAGCCATAAAAACAAACAAAAAAAAGAATGTAGTCTTGTCATTTGCTACAACATGGATTGGCCTAGAGGTTACTATGTGAAACAAAATAAGTTAGAGAAAGATGAATACATGTGATTTCACTTTTATGTGAACTCTAAAAACCAAAACAAATGAGCAAACAAAAGAATAGAAACAGTATCTTAAGTATAGAGGGATGGGATTGGGAAGATAGACAAAATAGGTGAAGAGGATTAAGAGTACATACTTTCAGTTATAAAATAAATAAGTCATAGGGATGTCGAGCATAAAAAAGTACATAAATAAAAGGAAGAAAGAAAATGTTGCCATTGTTAACCATAGCATTGTTCCACTGCAAATAATTATTACATAGGAATAATGTAAGCATTAAACATGTAAGTTAAAGCTGTGATGCAACTAAAATTATGGTTAATGTAATGCTGATTGTTTAACCAAAAATTATTACATATGGTACATATATAATATTATAGAAAAGTTAGGCTCCAAAAATTTGTGAAATTGAATAATTAATACCCCCAAATATGAGCATGTTGCTTAGAAATTTGAAAGCTAATATTGGAATAAATTGATAAGAGTGTGAAAATTGAGCATGAAATCAGGGATAGTACTAATAGTTTGATAGTGGGAACTAATTATTTTTATGATACAAATCAAGTAGAAGTACCACTATAAAAAAAGAAAAGGCATATGGGTTTCTGGCCATGAATGAGTAATTGTTGGTAGACTCTCCTTACCATCATGAACAGTTAGGCAATTGGGATAAATTATGTAGGAAAACACACAACAAAGACACATGTAACAATGTCCAGTATCCGATAAAAAAAAATATTAGATCTGGAGAGAATCAGGGAACTGTGCACCGCAATCAGGATAAAAATGATTACATCTCAATAAATCATAGAGATTATAATTGGCATACAAGAACTTTAAAACATCTATTATGAACTTAAAAACAAATAAAACGTACTACAAGAGGGAAAAATGGAATCTATTTAAAAATCAAGTAAAAATATAAACAAAAATTCAACTAATAAAAGAAACAGAAATTTCAAAGATAAAAATATAATATCTGAACTGTATTAGCTTAACAACAGATTACATTTCTGCAAAAGAAAAAAATCATTGAACTTGAGTACATAGTAATAGAAACCACACTGAAAGAAAGAGAAAAGTGATGGAAAAAACCTAAGTGACCTGTAGGATGTAACAAGGGGTTAAAATATGTGTATTAGGAGTTCCAGAAGGTGGAGGGAGAAAGGAGAGAAAAAAAATATTTGGAGAAATATTGACCAAATTTGCCTGGATTTTATGAAAAATGTCAACTTATAAATGCAATAATCTCAATAAGATCTAATAAAATAGAATTTTCACTGACTTCTCATCAGAAGCAATGCAATCCAGAAGACAAGGGAATATTTTCAAGTGCTCTCAAAATAGTTAAGTAAACTGTAATAAAATAGTACAAATTAAAGACATTTTCTTAAAAAAAAGAAAAGAAAGAAAACCTGAAAAAACATCAGACCTACATTACAAGAAATGGTAAAGGAAGTTGTTAAGGGAAATGATACCAAAAGGTCCTTGGAACAGCGAAAGGGAATGAAGAGTGCCAGAACTGGATTGAGACACATGATTTGGAAAACAGAAAACATCCTAGCAGCAGCAGTAGCAGCAGAGGGGATAGATCATGTGGCAGTTTAACAGGGATGTTCTTGATAAGTTACATTCTTCAAAACTTTTCCCATCCTACCAGATTTGAATTTAATATGGGATTTAATAATAGTTTAGCAGTAGAATCTTTGTTCAAAAACATAATAATAATTACTATTGCTAGCTTAAAAATAATCTTTTTTTCATATTTCTCACAGATGTATGAAATTACTACAGTGTGCCTAAGATGAGACCTTTAAAAACAAATTTTAAGTAACTGATAAAACAATCTACAGTAAAAAGGAAACTATTGGAGCTGTTTCTCTATTACCAATTGATTATTTAATTGATTACAAACCAAACTTACTGGTTTTCAAAATCCATTAATCTAAAAAAATCTCTTGAATTCAGCCAAAATGGGTACAGGAGGTACATTAGAAATCCATTTAAAAACATAAATAACATTGTAAATAGAAAACTCATAAACTACTGATGAAGAAGAATGAGAAACTAGCTCTTAAAATTACCACTTAATAGCAGGTTAACCAAGAATCCATATACTCCTCAAGTAATTGTGTTTCTACTATATCAGGACAAAAAGGAATTAAACGTTTCTCTCACTTTAATAACTTTTTTCACAGGATGTTAAATATTTAGGCATGTAAATTTCAAAAACAAACTCAGATGGTACATTTTTTATTTTAAATTGTTTATAAATTTGGAATATCGTATATGCAATCTAAATGATAGCCAGGAAGGCTGTCTCACCTTATGTAACTACTATTGAATATTAATGTAGAAACTTATTTGTACAGTATTGATAGTTCATTGGCTTCAACTCTCTTTAAAGAAATGAGAGTAAGGGGTACCTGGGTTGCTCATTTGATTAAGTGTCTGTCTTCAGCTCAGGTCATGATCTCTCAGTTCACGAGTTTGAGCCCCACATCAGGCTCTGTGCTGACAGCTCAGAACCTGGAGCCTGCTTCGGATTCTGTGTCTCCCTCACCTTCTGCCCCTCCCCCACTCTCTCTCTCAAAAATAAATAAACATTAAAAAATTAATAAAAAAAAGAAACGAGAGTAAAGGCCATCAAATGCCAGAGATAAAATTAAATATTCTTCTGTTCATATAGAGGTAGAAAAAATGAGAATATGTTGAAGATGTTTATAACTTTGAGTCAAATTTGAAATAAAAAATGAGAATTCTGCCGGGGCACCTGGGTGGCTCAGTTATTTAAGCTTCTGACTTCAGCTCAGGTTACAATCTCACAATTTGTGAGTTCAAGCCCCACATCAGGCTCTCTGCCTTCAGCAGAGGCTGCTTCAAATTCTCTCTTTCCCTCTCCCTTTGCCCATCCCCAGCTCATGCTCACTCTCTCGCTTTCTCTCAAATAAAATAAACATTTAAAAAAAAATGAGAGCTCAGTTATTATTACTGTTGAGTACTGTGAATCATATTAATGATATTGTGTGGTGGCCATTTAACATTGTTTAGAAGTAACTAGGGATCATTATTTTTTTATTTGTCTTGAACAAAAATAAAAACCAGATTTGAGAAATCCCAGGAGTATATGTGAGTACAGATGTTTTCTCATGGAAAGGGGGATAACATGCAAGAACAGCATTCCTGTAATCTCATATACAGGTGATTTTTCATGATTTCTTGTCCTTAATGAATCTATTATACATGGTTACATTGTAACCTGTATCAATTATATATCTTGTGTTTCCCTTTTACTTTTTAAAAATCCTGTCCCAGAAACCTAACTAACCAAATTATTATAAGTTAGTCAAATTCAAGGGGGTAAAGTTCCCAACATTAGAAACTGTCTAAAAACCATGTGATTACAGTTTACTATTTAGATTTGGTGTTTCTGGGTACAAGTTTGACTTATTTTTTGCTAAATGAAATTTCCATATTCAAAGTGAAAAAGATTTACATGAGAGTTTGGAAACCAGTTAACTCATCCTGAACAAGAGTGCCAGAGGTTAATGTGTGGAAGAACTGGAAATTTTGAATCTGTTAAAACAGAAGAAATCAAATAATTTTGAATTCATTCAGATTTAAAGGCTGTGAATTTTTTTTCTTGCTAACAAAGTGCAGGGTGAATAAATTAATATTTATCTTTTAATCCATAATATGTGAATGTGATTTGAATTATAGAATTCTATCATGCATCTCACCGAGTAATCATAGAATCATTTTCTTTTAGAGCATTTCTCATTGCTTCATATTCATTTAAAAAGCTATAACTTTCTTCATATTTTTCATCCTCATAAATAATAAGGATCTTCATGAACAGAGGAAAATATCTATTTAAATATGCACATACATTATGCTATTTTTGAACTGTGTTAAACTAAGGAAAACATTCATAACCATTTCTATCAATAGCATTTTTCCAAGACCATTTAATTTTTTTTAATTTTTAATTTTAAACTATATATTAACTCACAAGCTTCTAATGTTTCAGGGGAGGCATATGTACACATTATCTTAAATAAAAACCAGGTCCATGTCTAACCGTGATGAAAATATAAATTAAACTTAAAAAACAAAGAGATTAATAAAACCCATAAAAACTTTAAGGTAACAATTACAAATGAATATTTTCCCTTCTGCAACATGTAAGAGCCAAACATTTCTGTTTTACTTACAATGAACTGACTTCATTGTAAACTTACTGTGTGAAATATTGTTTTGTTTTCTAGTCCAGTCATTTTTGACACTTGACAGAGTGTTACTTGTTGAGAGGATTTGTAGTACGTTCGAACCAACATCAGAAAGAGGAAGAAAATATTTAAAGGTTTTTAAACTAAGGCTCTAAGTTAAAAGATGAAATAAATTCACCCTACAATTTCTAAACAATACAAAGTCTCCCTTCCATCCTTTGTAATATTACATTTAATGAGAAACTAAGTCTTGAAAATGCAAATAGTGCATTTTTTAATTCGAAAGTCAAGGTAGACAGTTTTAAGTGTATGAGTTCAGTAATTATCCTGCTCATAATTTGTTCCATCTTAGCTTAAAAATTTTAACAATATCAAGAGCATAAGAGTATACAGAACCTGAAATAAATGCTCATATCTGTTGAAATCTGACCTGTGCCCCTTTTAGTTTTTATTAACTTCTCTTTTTCACATAAATGTAAATTCATATAGATATATAATTAATGGAATAGTATTGTATGTTCATGGTGAATGAAATGAAAAGTCATATATCTGTTTATCTTTAAGAGGTTATATGTGTTCGTTAAAACAAATGCTTTCCAATGCCCTTTTTCTTTTTTTTTTTGATTTGGTCCTGTTGGCAATCTTTTTTTGCCCAAGTTATTCCTAAGGAGGATAGGCCACACAACTGAACACAAAGTTGTACAGAATGCATTAGGACTGTGGGGTGTCACAAATATTCACTTTACTGTGTTTCCTTTGATAACAGAAAGAGAACCTTTTCTTGATGTGTTAATAGCTGTGAGTGGGGCAAGATAACTAATGTCTGAAAGAAAAAGTAAGAAGGAACATAGGCAAAAGATGCAAAAGTGTAATCCACTGATGGGAAGGATGAACATACTAGCTTTTCTCCTATGTTCCAGCTGTAATTCACTATAATAATGAAAATTTTTCTTTATTCATATATGTGATTCATAGAGTGATATCTACAGATTCCAAGTGACTTTTGACTCAGGTAGTACTCAGGTAGTATTCTTTTATGCTAAATTCTGGAATGGTATTTATGAATAGAGTTAAATTACTTTCTACCAATATGTTGAATAAATCAGCCACCCAATCTGAATGCACATTCTGACCAGTTTACATCAAGAATAATATATTGTAGGAATAATATAAATATTCTCTCTCTCTCCCCCTCCCTCCTTCTCTTCCTCCATCTCAGATTTCTGGGCCATTGGAGAATTTTACTGGCTGCATAGAAGTTATGGAAATCAATAACTGGGAATCTTTCATCCCATCCAAGGCAGTGAAAAAAATTCACGTTGAAAATTGCAGGTAAAATCCATTAATGATTTTTCAAATACTTGTTTGAATAACCACACCAAAAGGTAACATTTCTATTTGAAATCATCTAATCAGGATTAGATTACATTTCCTTCATTTTGATGTTTTCTTTATAGTGACATACTATATTTTTTTACAGACTATAGAATGTTTAAGCTATATCCCAATTAAATTGGACCATTTATTTATAATGGGTTTCAGCTTTCTGCTACATAAGATACATCGTGTCAACCAACAAATGATAAGTTAGTCTTGATTAGAAAATGTCATCTGTTGGAGTGTTTGAAATATAAGCATGCTGTCATGCATGTGGTGTATTGTTCAGGTTGCTTAAATGTTTCTTTTAAAATGTCATTCTCAAAAAGTTGTCATTGTGCTTGAATTCCCATTATTTGTGGCATTCCTTTCAAATAACCTTCTTCTAGCTATAGAACTATCTGTATATGTGGAGGGCGGTGGGGTGGAGTTGAAGTAACGAGATGGTACATTTGACACAATATTAGGCATTCGTGCCATTGGTACAAATTGGTTAAATTTTTTTTTTCCCTGATGGTGACGAAAAAAGGATCATTTATGGAGCCTTGTGGTGCATTGGAAAAGGTGCACCCAGGTTAGGTAGGATAGCGTGATGAGGCAGGATGTTTCATCACAGAACAGCCTGCTTGACAATAGCAGAAACACATTGACTCCACAAAAAAACTGAATTATTGAAATTCTTCTGTGGACTGTGGTCCAAGATGAATAGAGTCACACAATGACTGTCCTTAAGGAGTTTAGGGTGTACTAGAGGAGATATTGATGAAATATGCAAATGAATATATACATATAAAGTGTGCTTTGGGGAAAAATCAGAAGGCTATGAGAACTTTACATATTTGAATATCAGCAAATTGGTGTCCTTCACAGTTTGGCTGGGGGGTAGTGTACGTTCAAAAATTGAAGAAGTACTTTAGAAAGTAAAAGACTAATTCATTCCCCAGTGTTTCACCTGTAGGCTATACGTTTAAAATAAATTTGTGGCATCTATCATATAGTGGTAGACATAGTGATTATTTTATTTGTTTTGTTTTTACTCAAATTAAAACTTAATATCTTACATTATACACAATAGATGGGTTCCAGCAATTTTAATATAAATAAAATACTCATAAATCCTTATATATTTTACCATTTATTTCTAATTTTTTAAAGTTTGTCTCAATTTGTTATTGATTTGCAGTGAGCAGTATTTCCTAACAATTAGTTACCTCTCAGATTCTTTGCTCTCTAGCTTCTCTGTTAAATATTATGATTTGCAACTCATAGTTAAATGAATAATGATTTTACTAGGAAGCAAATCCATTGAAAATGATATACTCCTTTGATAATTTATATAATCATCTGCTAATGTAGCAATTGATAAAATTTTCTATTTTTAACTTTATAAAAGTAGGACATGCTTAACTTCTCTTTGTAAGAATGAGTATAAAAAAACAACAACAGAAAATCACTATGTAATCTCAGCTATCTGCAAGCCCTAAAACTTTTCTCAGTTTCTCTTCTATTTAAGTCCTGTTTTATTGCCCTTCAATGCCATTAATTTGACCTTCATTCTGCAATATTGGTTCTTTAAATACTATCTATAATTTAATGCTGCAAATGGTATTATCCCTCCCTATAACATCCAACACAGCTATAGACATATGAGAGGCATTTTGGCTATAATTAGGGTTAGGGCAAACAGAGACTATTAAATTTCTCTGAACAGTCACTCTGCTTCTCTTACCAACCCCTACTAGTACTTGATTTCATTTAAGATCACCTTTCCCTTTTTTTTTTTTTTCCTTTTAACATTTATTTATTTCTGAGAGACAGAGAGAGACAAAGCATGAGCAGGGGAGGGGCAGAGAGAGAGAGGGAGACACAGAATCTGAAGCAGGCTCCAGGCTCTGAGCTGTCAGCACAGAGCCCGATGCGGGGCTTGAACTCAGGAACTGCGAGATCATGACCTGAGCCGAAGTTGGACACTTAACCAACTGAGCCACCCAGGCACCCCTATGATCACCTTTCCTAAGACAGACATTTCCTAAGATGAAATTGGTCTAGGATGAAATTTTCAAAACCTAATTCTGCAAGTAATTGGCTGTATGACACCAAGTAAGGTTAACTGTTCCCTATTCCTCCTCAGTCTTATCCGTGAAATCAAAAAAATAACCCTTTCCTTATAATGTTGTAACAAAGATAAAATTGGATTCTCTTCTTTGTTAAAAGCTCAGAGACATTGAGCTTCATTGCCAAATTTGCTACCATGCCCAGGAAATTGCATCTTCTAATCCATCTTCCAGAACCCACCTCTCTCTCTCCCCACCTTCCTCATTCACAAGTCTGGCTTCTTCTCAACATTTAGCCCTCAACTTTACTATGACCTCATCTAAGAGGACTTTCTAGACGATCCAAAATGAAATGGCCTCCCTTCCATCATGTCTCCTACTCACTGTTTATTTCCATATTATTTTTTATTCTTATGAGGAATGACACTATTTGAATATACTTATTTGTTCATAGGTTCCTTTTATGACTCTTGTCACCATAATGTGTGCTCCTTGTGGGCATGGACTCTGTAGAACTTTTCCACTGCTATTTCTTCATGGCCTGGAATGGTAGATGCTCAAAAATTTACTGTATAAAATATCTGGGATTCAATTATGATTTCTTCACACAAATTTTTATTATGAATTATTATTATTATTATTTTTATATTCACGGTACAGAGTGATTCTCAAACTTTTTGGTCTTTGCACCCTTAAAAAGAGTGCTGTTTTTGTTGGCCACAAAGGGCCTTTTTTTTTTTTTTAAATATTTATTTTGTTTTAGAGAGAGAGAGGAGAGAGGGAGCAGGAGTGGGGGAGGGGCAGAGAGAGACAGATCATGAGTGGGGGAAGGGAAGAGAGAGAGCAAGACACAGAATCCAAAGCAGGCTCCAGGCTCTGAGCTGTCAGCACAGAGCCTGATGTGGGGCTCGAACCACGAACCGCGAAATCACGATCTGAGCTAAAGTCAGATGCTTAACCAACTGAGTCACCCAGGTGCCCATCAAAGAGCCTTTTTTAATGTGGAATATATTTATTGGTATTTACTATATTAGAAATTAAAACTAAGGAAGTTTAAATATATTTATTTTTAATTCATAAAATAAGTTCATTACATGTTAGTATAAATAACATAGAATAGCATATTTTTTGAAAAGTAAGTGTACTTATTAAAACATAAAAATGATGAGAAGAGTGGCAGTGTTTCACATTTTTTGCAGATGTCTTTATTGTCTGACTTAATGAAGACAAGTGGAAACTTAGATGTGTTTCTGTGTTCAATCTGTACAATAATTATTCTGCTGAAATAGTTGAAGAAAGTTCTGGCCTCATACATATGTATTTAGAAATGATAGCAGTGTTTTAATAACCTTTTTAGACAATTGGGAATATTCTCTTCATACCAAAACTTGGTAAGTAAAAGATTCTTAAAGGTTAGTTGCAATGTAGAATGTGAAACCTGATGATCAATGAACCTCTTATACTCTGTTACATTAAAATCCATTGTTCTTTTTCACATTTGGAATGGATCTTTTACCCATGCACAATTTTTTACTGTCACTGGAAAATGTTGTTTCTTGAGTTATTCAACTATCCCAAATGTCAACACATATCAATATAAAATATCAAAAAGTCCTATCTGTGACTAATATATAATATTACTTAATAATATATATAATATATTATTTCCTACATATTTTAATAGACACCTACATTTACTTCACTAGTGTTCTTAATAAGTAGAGGCATGAGGTGTCTTGTGCCCAGGGTATGAAAGACTGATCATTCAGGCTCCATGGATAGATATCATATAGTATGACATCAAGAACAGCTAAATCAACTTTCCACCCCTAGGTTTTTGCCCTAGAGAAGCACAGATATATGACCTAATGACACTTAAAATAGCCTTATTAAAAATAGTAAAACATTGGAAAGTAAGGAAATGGATGTTTAAAGGGATGATAAATATGATGGAATTACTTACAAGTCAGTTGAAAACAATGAAATACATTTACATGTATCTGTGTGGATAGATCTGAAAGCATACCATTTAGTGAGGAAAAAAAGGATAGCTGTAGCAATATACCATTTGTGTGCACTTTTGAAGCTGTGTTATATGCAAACTGATCCCTTATTGCACATTTTCATATTTCTCCATATAATATTAAATACTCTAGATTATGTGAACCCTTTCTTTCTTAAATAATCACTATTTTTGAAGGAATGTGTTGTGTAATGAGGAGAAGTATTTAAACAGAAGGAAATGATTCACGAACAAAAAACAGCATCAGATTATTTTCCACTTTTAATTCTTTATTCACAAATCATCTCAGCAGAACATCAGTGTCATTAAATCAAACATTATTAACTTTCAAAAAAGAGTAGGTTATAAAGTATATATCATGCCTTTATAAATTTGTGGAAACATTCTAGAATCCTACTTTAAGCAGATATTTGATTTAAATGTTTTATTAATAAAAGACGAAGGTATAGAGTTTTAACATTGTAGCAATACATCAGTGCTATTATTTTTTTTTACAAAATAAGCATCCTATATCATTTTCAAGTGGATAATATGAACCTCCAAAATAAAGTACAAAAACAAAATTTGATTACTCAGTAATGGGAATCCAAAGTTCATAATTTTATTCACTGAAATAATATAGGCAAATTAAATCTAAAATGGAACAAGAGGAATGAAGTAAATTACAATGTTCTCTAGTTCTTTAGCCATTCAGATACTTGTCTTATGACAATGTGTTGTGAGATTGATATACTCTTGGTCTCCTGGAGACATGATTGTCATTTACATGTGAAGACCAGATTATGGACAAGAGCTGAAATTGTAGTTTGATATTTATTTTACATTTGTACATTTGAGACTGAAGCAGGGAGGGCTTTCTGCATGAAGCTGAATTTATCACAGGTGTAGGACTCTGTTTTGAATATACCTTGACATGACTACCTTTAGTGAGTGCCAGCTTAGTGTAATGTTTTTCAAAAAGCTAATTTGTGCCATGAGTTGCTGATTCCCATGATGAGAACAGTAGCATAGGGGAGCTGTCTTAAGAAAATGTTAGTTTTTACCAGGCTGTCCAGTAATAGACCATACAGTAACCTACAACAACAACAACAACAACAACAGTATTAAATAAATAATAAATATTTCTACATTCTTCATTTTTAAGACATAGAGTGTAACAAAACTGGGCTGACAGTGTGATGGATTCATATTGTTTAAATTATTTCTTTTTAACTGTATATTATTGCTTCACTTCTCTCCTTATTTGGTTCCACTTTTCATTTCTGTTATCTTCTTGAATGAGTTCATTCCTTATGACTTTCATTATATGTGTCATTGTCCATTTCAAACCTTCTAGGAAAGAGCTGTCAACTTTATAACATTTTTTAAGATCTTACTATTTAATTTGTATCCTTAAAATCTATTTTATTGGGATGCCTGGGTGGCTCAGTTGGTTAAGCATCTGACTTCAGCTCAGGTCATGGTTTGTGGGTTCAAGCCCTGCGCAGAACTCTGTGCTGACAGCTCAGAGCCTGGAGCCTGCTTCAGATTCTGTGTCCCCTCTTCTCTCTGCCCCTCCCTACTCATGCTGTGTTTCTCTCTGTCTCAAAAATAAGTAAACATAATTTTTTAATCTGTTTTATTATTTTTAAATATCTTGTAAAAATGTTATGTATCTAAAATGTATAATTTGGTGACTTAATATACATATACATAGTGAAATAACTACTACAGTCAAACCAATTAACATATCCATCTCCTCACATAGTTAGCATTTGTTCTAATGGTGAGACCACCTGAAATACACTCTCATAGCAAATTTCCAGTATTTAATACAGTAGTACTATGATCATCATGTTGTATGTCAGATCTCTAAACTACATAAACTACATAACTCTAATACTACATAACTTCAATTTTGTACTCTTTAACCAGCATTTCCCCATTACCCTTTATCTACCCAAACCTGGTAGCCATGATTCTACTCTCTGCTTCTATGTATTTGACTTTTTTAGATTTTACATAAAGGTGAGATCATGCAAATTTTTTTGTTTCTGCATGTAGCTTATTTCACTTAGCATTATGTCTTCTAGGTTCATTCATGCTGTCACAAATGGCAGGATCTCCTTCCTGTTTAAGGCTGAATAATATTCTATTATTCGTATATACTACAGTTTCTTTATCCATTCATTGATGGACACCTCGATTGTTTCCATATCTTGGCTGTTGTGACTATTGCTTCAATGAATGTGGAAACACAGTATCTCTTTAAGTTACTGATCTCATTTCCTTTATATATATACCCAAAAGAATGGTTGCTGAATCATATGGTAATTGTATTTTTAGTTTTTTGAGTAAACTCCATACTGTGTCCTGTTGGTGGCTGTACCAATTTACGTATATAGGGCTCCCTTTCCTTCACATTCTTGGCAACATTTGTTATCTTAACCAACCTCCCTCCCTTCCTTCCTTCCTTCCTTCCTTCCTTCCTTCCTTCCTTCCTTCCTTCCTTCCTTCCTTCCTTCCTTCCTGAAATAGCCATCCTAACATATATGAAGTGATATCTCATTGTGGTTGAAATTAGCATTTTTCTGATGATTACTGGTGTTGAGCTTCTTTTCATATACCTGTTGGCCATTTGTATGTCTTCTTTGGAAAAAGTCTATTCCTTTACCCATTTTTAAATTGGACTGTTCGTCTTTTTGCTATTGAGTTGAAGGAGTTTCTTATATTTTTTGGATATTAACCCCTTTTCAGATATACAGTTTACAGGTTTACAGATATTTTCTGTGAGTCCATAGATTGCCCTTTCATTCATCCTGTTGATGGTTTCCTTTGCTGTGCAAAAAGAAAAAAATAATGTAGTCCCTTTTGTGTATTTCTTGTTTTTGTTCCTTAGGTTTTGGTGTCATCCCCCAAAAATCATTGCCAAGCCCCGTGTCAGAGAGTTTTCCCTAGGAAAATCTTTTCTTCTAGGAGTTTCATAGTTTCAGGTCCTCCATTTAAGTTCTTAATCCATTTTAAATTGATTCTTATTTATAGAATAAGGGTCCGATTTCAATTTCATTCTTTTGTATGTGGAGATCTAGTTTTCCCAACATGATTTATTAAACTTTACTTTAAATATGTAAATTTACATTGAAGATATATTAAAATTTTTAAAGATGATGGGATCAACCATGTCAAGTATTTTAAACTTGTAATATTTGAAATTAAGGCTATAGGGGAAACTTTACTTTATGAAATCATGCTATGGAAAATGTTTTAGCTGTACTTTAATCAAATTCTAAAGTTCTACCTGAAGGAAAATACAGAGATGATATACTTGTATAATTGAAAAATGTGTATGTCTTCTCAGACCGCTTCATTTGCTCCCTGTATATCAAAGACTTTAGTTTGTTTTTGCTTTTAACTTGTATTTGTCTTGAAAGTTTAGGACTATACACACACACACACACACACATACACACACACACAGCTGAAAATAGATCTTTTTTTTTCCGTACTCTTCAAATCCAAACTAGGTAATCCTAACAGTCTTAATAATAAATAAAATTTATAAAATGCATAGTTATTGTATCTAAATATAACCAAACTTTTTACCATCCTGTATTTTTTGATGTTTTTGATATCTTAAATCTACTTCACAATATTTAAAAATATTTTCTTCTTGGGGTGCCTGGGCGGTTCAGTTGGTTAAGCATCCGACTTTGGCTCAGGTCATGATCTCGCAGCTCGTGAGTTCGAGCCCCATGTCAGGCTCTGTGCTGACAGCTCAGAGCCTGGAGCCTCCTTCGGATTCTGTGTCTGTCTGTCTCTCTCTCAAAAAATAAGCAAACATTAAAAAAATTTTCTTCTCTAGAATTCCATAGTGGACCTAATTACATATATCAGGATTCTTATGATTTGGGTATACTAAGACATCCCTGATCTGTATGGGTAGAGTTTGTTTATTAGTAAATATGATCAGAAAGAATAGACACACAAATTCTCCAAGTAATTGTGTCTAAAGATACAATAGAATAGAGCTAATAAGTGCATAATTGAAGTCTTTAACAATCTAGGCTTTACAAACCTGTAAGGCTATTCATTTCATGTTTGTGGACATACATGTATTATTTGGCCACTCCTCAAGTATTAGCAACTGAATGAACTAATTTTGTGGAATTCTAATTTCCTGATGTATCTAAAAATGACTTGAGTCTTACATATGTGTCAGTTCTGTCCTTCCCATGATCACAAGGGAACTTGTGTTTAAATGCATAGCTTTTGTTAAATTCTTTCTACTTCCATTTTTCAAGTGAAGTGACACTTTGATGTTACTTGCACTCGGATTCTAAAGCTCAGAGCTATCAACTAAAAAGAGGAGATACCTGGTACCTCTGGAACCATGTATTGTACCACTTATCATCTCTGTGACTTAATGCTTCCTTCATTTATAAACGGTTATAGTGACAATAATACTGGCCATAGAGTGTTGCTGTAAGAGATTCATGATTTCATATATACTTTTAAAAACTTCTCTCAATGAGGTCAAATGCCTGGTACACACTTTATTATTACTAGTTAGCTATTGCCATTGTAATTGTTGTTGTTTATCATTTGTTCTTTCTCAAATGATAGATTTACATAGTCCTTTTTCCTATATTTTCCCAAAGAAATAGTAACATAGAATTTGAGAGTCAGGGCTCCGAAAAAAGGAGTCAGATACATCAGAGAATAGCATAACAATACAAGAATATGAAATATTGACTATTAGTCATCCTTGGTCTTAGAAATCCCTTGACCATTCCCACCTCAGGTGTTTCTTAAAGATCTGCATTTGGCCTCAGTCTCAACGTTAACAGAATTTATGTGTCCTCCCTAGAATCTGTCCTTATCTCATTATTTTTGGAATCCCTAACCCCTCACTCTCTATGTATTTTTTTTTCCTATCATACTAAAAAGAGCAATTAACTCTCATAATATTGCTTTTTTTTTTTTTTTTTTAACTTCTGGACCATGCCCTGGGGCCTGTCTTTCATAATTAAATGCTCTACTCTAGTTTTTCATAAACTAAAGCAATTCTTTCCCTAAAAGTAATTTAAAATATTTTTTTCTTATTACACAGAGTTCATCACAAAATATGTTTAATATGCTTAATCTATAAAAAGATTGTTTCTGCTCTATTACAACAGACAGGAACTGGAGAATTTATCTGCTGGTTTTGTGGAAGTGGGTTTGACTTAGGCTGGTGTATTTTAATGGTAGAGGAGTTAATCAGAAATACCAAGTTTGAAAGTTCAGCTCTGCTACTTATTATCAATATAACCTTGGTGAAATAACCTCTATGCACTTCTATTTCCTTACCTGTAAAATAAGGGCAATAATAATGCATCATAGAGTTAGTATGAGGACTGAATGAAATTGTGTATAAACATTGCATTTAGCACAATGACACAGGATATGCTTCCATTTTGGTAGCTAGTATAATTAGCCATCTTTACATATTTTTGTTTAACCACATTCCCTATCAACTGGGAGAATAGTCATCTAAGAAGAAGAATGTTTTCCATGAGAAGTTCAAATGTACCACCTTCATGTTTTTAAAGAAGTATCTACTTGAATTGCCAGTTCAAAATGAACAAAATAACACACTAAAATAAATAAAAAATAAACACAGAGACACTTGAGAAAAGCACAAATATGAAATTCATAGATTTTATTACACTATAAATTGGGTTTATTTCTATTGCAACTTAACTTTTTTTATTTGGCATAAGTTTTTTAACTAACATGTATTTTCATTTTTCTGCACTGCAGAAATTTCTGACATTCTATTCCTGTCTCATTCAAATCTTTGTGCATTGCATACTTTCCTTGACAATTGAAAGATATCAATATTTATATTTTAAAGTCTATTTTAATACTTGGGAAATGAAACATTCAGGAAAAAGAAACTATTTTTAGTTTTTCAGTGAAATGTATGTAGTTGGGTTTTACTTACAGAGATATAAACGTATCTGTTAGAATTTGATATGAATCTTTTCCAAATACTACTATTTGAGGTTATGGTAATATATAACATGTTTGGTTATTATGAAAAGTAGAAATGTTGTTCATTTAGGAATAATAGAATTCATGGTAGTGTTCATGATTAATCATGGTTCACAAAAACTATCTCATATGTTCAGAACTGTGGTGAGATTGATAAGGTGAGACCACAGTGCCAGGGCTTCTATATATTGCACTATGCTTCAGACATATTTTATTTGCAATCTCTGCTTTTGGTATTAATGGATGGCCACCTTCCAAATGCTTGCCATTGCTTTCAGAATAAAAGTTAAATTCTCCACTAGCTTTGCAAACAAAACAGTTTATGCACCCCCTTCATAATATATAATTGCCCTATAGAAACAGTTGCACAGGCAAGAACAAACTTGCTCAATCCCTTCCACCCCTGTCTTGCATCTAGGTAGGACTGTGGATGCAAGTCCACTGTGGTAGCACTGTGGTAGGACTGTCCTCATCCATGAATTGTGAGCTAAAGGAAAGTGTCTGATTTCTGGCATATGATGTTTGGAAGTGCATTTATTGTCTTTTACTGGGGGAGGAGGACTTGAAGGATCTAACATGATTAAAGCTTCTAAAGTTTAGAAAAGCTGACTGTTGGGGCACTTGGGTGGCTTAATCAGTTAAGTGTCCGACTTCAGCTCCGGTCATGATCTTGTGGTTCATGAGTTCAAGCCCCACATGGGGCTCTGTGCTGACAGCTCAGACCCTGGAGCCTACTTTGGATTCTGTGTCTCCTTCTTTCTCTGTCCCTCCCCCCCTTGCACTCTGTCTGTCCCTCTCTCTCAAACATAAATAAACATTACAAAAAATTTTTTTTAGAAAAGCTGACTGTTTGTAGAACCTGTCCCCCAAAATAATCAAGAACATATAATACTGAAAGAAACACAGGCTCATTAAGATATATGAGCAAAATAAAAGAACTAAACCATACGGCAAAGATAAATTCAAAAGATGTTTTATCTCCTCTAGCCATATTGCTCAGATGAACTCAAGGTAGCTGTCATTAAGTTGAGAGATAATGTTGTAAGGGAAGAAAACAACAGAAAAATAAACAGGTATGACAAGGAAAGAACATTGCATGTTGTTACTAACGTGGAACAGACTAAATGTAAATAGATTAGTGATTCCTAAATGTGTATGGAAATATATTGCCAAGAAAACCACAAGCCTGGATTTAAAACAAACAAAACCCCTCTAAATATAAAATATCTCTTGGTCCCCCAAATTTATACCAGCATAAAGCACTATGTGAAAGCTATACCTTTCTCAAGGAGCACATACTGTCCAAAGCCCATTCCAGATAAGACCAGAGAGGTCAGACACAATGAGTGGGGAGATTTTTTCCCAAGACAATCAGTCTAATCAAGGAACTCTCTATCGTGCCAAGGCAGAACGTGTCATAATTGATGACTTAGCTACTTTCTGTCACTGCTGTGCATTCCCATTCTTCACTTTTGGAATGGGCATTTTGTGCAATTATCCTGTTCCTGTTTATATTAAAGGTGGTAATTATTCTTGATTTTGTAGCTCTCTAGACCTTTAAGAAGCCACAGCCATGTCTGATGATAAGGACTGGACATCACCCCAAAATCATTGACTTTGACTAGATGAGATTGTACATTCTATCTTTTGGGAAGGGGCTGAGTATATTCTATACGAGAGAGAAGGACATACATGGCTATGTAGTGGTCAGAGGAGCAGCCTAAGGGGAGCACACAGCTAGCTGTCAACCAAAGTAATGTAGAGCTTTTTCTAAAGTCAGTAGCTAAGACAGGGACCTCCTTTTCTAGCCACCTTGCATCTGGGTCAGAGGTCAGCAAACTGTAGCTATAGGCTAAGTTCATCCCACTGCCTTGCAAGGCTGAGAAATAGAGATTTTTTACATTTTTAAATGGTTAGAAAATTTTCTTTAAAAGAATAATATTTTGTGACACTTAAAATTTCATAAATTAAATTCAAATAAAGTTTTACTAGAACATAGCCACACCCAATCATTTATATATTATCTATGGCTGCTTTCAGTCCTATAACCACAAAGTTGAGTAGTTGCGACTGAAATACATGGCCCACAAAGCTTAAAATATTATTATCTGGCTCTTTACAGAAAAAAGTTTGTCAATCTCTTCTATAGGTGGTACCACAGAACTAGTTTTCACCAATGGAATATGAAGAGAAATGAATAATGTCACTTACCGAAACATATGAGAGATATATGATTCTTTTGCCATTTCTCTCTCCCATGTTCTTTCTTGTCTCACTTCCTTGTTGGTTGCAGAGGACTCTGAGACCCTACCTAATGGTAGAGTCACAGGATGGAGGGATAGTAAGGTCCTCAGTCATGGTATGGAAAAATCATGCCCCTCAATCCACTGAATAGGAACACCAGCATTAGACTGCTATGTGAGCAAAAATGAATTTGGTAGGCCACTGAAATTTGGTGGTCTATTTCTTACAGCAGTGAATATTATACAAACTAATACAGACTGCTAATTTTTATCCTACCTAAATTGCCAGAATGTTTCTTTTCAGCCTTGCATGTCTTTACTTACCTGATTCCATTGTATTCCTCCAGCTTGTGTCTTACCACTCCTCCATACCTACATATTTATTCCTAAATGTTATAATGTTTTTAACTCCTTCTATGCTGTAGATGTTGAAATAAATAAAGAAGAATTACTGTCATTAAGGAATTCATAGCATAGTAGGAGGGGAAACACATTGATGAACAGTTATAACAAAAGTGACAATTATAATGATATAAATATTTTCTTGTTTGCCATAAGAGTGACTGTGATTGATGGAAAAATATCAACAGACACAGAAAAAGCCACTTGGTATAGGTACACGGTATGACTTAGTCACTTATGCTGGCCTCAGTCCCAGTCAGAAAGATATCTGCCCTGGCCCTCAGTTCCAAAGAAGGTATTCAGCTACAACAGGTACTGTTTGGTATGGTAGACAGTCTTTTCAGGTCCATCAAGAAACTCTTTGATTACCGTTATCAGGCCTCTGTCAACTTTTTTGCAGACTCTGGCAATGTTGCTGCCTACTCACCAGGTATATATAACGGGTAACCCCAGAGAATCCTGTTTGCTTATTTGGGACTATATAAATCAAAGGTCAGGTCTGAGAATACTCTTTTGTCCCAGCAAGATATGACTTCAGATATGCCCAGGGTTTATCCTTTTAATATTCATCCATCCATCCATCCATCCATCCATCCATTCATTCATTAAATATGTATTCACCCTTGAAGGTTTTATTCTCTTGTAGGTATTGAGATAGAAAGGTAAACAAAACAGGCCCAGTCCATCCCTCCTGAAGGACAGTCTAGTGCATTTTCAAGCAATGGGTGTGGGAGGGGAGACAGGACAAATACCCAATCTAGCATAGAGCAGGCATAACAGAATCAAAAGCTATACCTGATTTCCCTCCAGAGTCTGAAATACCTTTCACATATTGGGGAGAGAATCTTTGCCATACTGAGAAATTGGTGGGTGAATGTCATATTCTACCAGTGTGTTGGGGTACAACAAAATAAAAACAAGAGTCACTTTTCTAATGGATGTATAAATGTATAATGGAATTTGGGTTGCACAGAAGAGAGTCATCTATCTCAGCTTGAGAAGTGGTGAGTATAATTTATAAAAGAGGAAATGCCATGAATGGGGGAAAATATTCTAGAAAAAGAGACAGAAATTTGTCTTGTTTTGTTTTTAAATGTCATTATTGGGTTGCTGGAGCATAAAATGCAATGCAGGAAGCATGAGACATAAGCCTCAAAATGTAAGCTCAGGTCAGATAATGCAGGTTTTGTGTGTTAAAGGACTTGGAGCTGCTGAGAATCAAGAGTATGTTAAGATAGGCATTTGGATGGATTCAGCTGGATCAGTCCTTGTAGAGTGGAATCTAAAAGTGAAGACATGAGACTGGAACTTGGGAGACCAGATAGGCTATTTCAATAACCCTAGAAAAAATGAGTGCCTGAAACAAGTCAGTGTTGGCAGAAATAGAGAAGATGGGTTCATATTATTTAGAAAGAACGATGGCCAGATTTAGCTACTGAGTCTCAAGCAGCTTAAGGAAAAAAAAAAAAAAAAGACAAGAATGACTCCTAGGATTTTAGCTGAAGTTTCAGGGTAAAAGTAGATAACATCAACAGCTATCACCAAAAGAGAAGCAAATTTTGATGGTGTCTCAGCCTGGATTCGTCATGTGCTACTACTTTTTTAAAGAACGCAATTCCAGGAATCACAATAGAGGGAAAAGGGAGAATGAAGTAGGGCTTATGTGGATGTGTTAGCAAGCTGGATATTGCTTGGCAATAAATTGGACTGATGATTCAGCCTCACTGGACTCTCTTAGAGGCCATATAAATGACTGCCACTTGTGGCAGTCCGTCCAAGGGTGGAAAGGAGAAGAATTTGTTCAGCAGCATCTTTGGCTTGAAGGAGTGACCCAATTCACTCACCTAGAAGCAGGTGAAGATAAGAAGATCTTAAATGGTACATATGAATGTCTGATATAAATATTAACACAAAAATTTTCATTTTGGATATGGAGAATTTGAACTTTTGTGTGAATAAGCTTTTGACTACATATGTACAGCAGACAGACGTATAAGGGAGTCTGTGACTTATGATAATATGAATTTAAAATATAAATTCAGGAATATTAAAATAAAAATAACAGATAAAACCATGAGACTGAATAAAGACATCCAAGGAAAGTTTGCAGGATGAGAAGAGCAATGGGCCAAATGCAAAGATCTGAGCACTGTCTACTTCTTTTTACAGTTGTTACTAGTCTAGGAAGCACCTGAAAGAGATGGCTCTTTGGAGGGGCTTCAATTGTTCACAAATCTTCCTGGAGCAGAATTTCATATATCTGTGATCTAGTGTTCTTCATAAGTGTTTGTTTTACCAGGAATGCTTTGTACTTCATCCCTCTTATTTGGGGACAGATCAGTTTACTCATTTATCCAGTTACTCAAAAATTTGTATTAAAGGTCCTGCTGAGTATTTGGGACTCCGTGCTGAGCCTCCCAGGTGTGGTCACTGACTCTGTGGGACTTTTAGTAGGATTATTTCATACCAGCAGTGAAGATTCCAAAGGTTCGCTATTAACCCGACTGTGATAATGTGGTATCTTTCAAGTCTATTGTTAACCCTGATACATCTTTCTCAAGAAATGGAGGATATTCAAGGTTATCATGTTCTTTTTAAAATTATGTCATGATTTCTATTAAAAATATGGAGGCTGACATTTTGAAGATTTATGTGCACTGCTAGTGGCCATACTGCTTCATGACATCTAAGAAGGGCCAGTCCCCTCCACGTTGCTGTATTGCTCTATTGCAAATATCAGAACTTCTGAAGGTAATCCACTTGTTATCAATCCACTTGCTAGGTATTCTGATGATATACTAGCTATACTAAAATAATGATTTCATTTCACTTATTACATTGGTTCATAAGAATATACAGCATTCAGTCTTTGTCATTATACTATATATATCTATCATATTCATTTTTACTTCTAGTAATCTTTGCTAAAAAGTTTTTTTGATAAAAGCTTTAAATAATAAAATTCTAAGTATTAAATATAGCACAGCTTTAATATTTTGTAAAGCTTTATTTTATGAGAACAAAGATTTATATAATCATATCACATGTTTCTGAACAAAACTTTCTGAATGGTACATGGATTATTTTTTTTGACTGATACTGGAGAATAGTTGTGTAGTTCCTTTTTGGCTGTCAGTGGCATAGTAGCTAAAGGCAGTGGTTTAATTAAGGCAAATAGAATAAAAAAATTGTCTGGCTTTTCAGTGTTACTTTTCATGTACATAGTTTTAACTTCCATTATATCATTGAGCTTTGGCACTAACCTTTGTTTTTTCAAGTATTTCAAAATTGAAAAAAACAAAGGTTCAGGGCTTCATTTTATCTATAAGCTATTCAATCTTCAAACATTTCTAGACTTTTCACTGGAAATACTCCCATTTTGTACCAGATGGTGTTAATATAAAGAAAATAGAAAAAATGAATATTATAAACATATAAAAAAGAACTCTTTCATTAAAGACAAGCTGTGAAAATATTTAATCAAAGTTACGCCTATATAAATATGGAACTACTAATTATGTCAAATGAGAGGTACCTGGCTGGCTTGGTTGGTAGAGCATGTGACTCTTGATCTCAGTGTTGTGAATTCAAGCCCCATGTTGGGCATAGACCTTTCTTTAAAAAAATAATACATATATTAAATCTTATTCTAAAGATAATAAAGTGGTTACAATAAAATATTTCTTTTATATTTATATATATCAAGTCATAGAACATGTTAAAGAAAATCTACCTTGACAGTGTGATGGACAGATGATTTAAGATTCTGTTTTCTGATTAAAAAATCCCTATTCATATTCAAAACATTTTTCTGTTTTGAAGATTCCACAATATCAATGCAAAGCAGGGCAGCTAAAAGTGGTTGCAGTTTTAATATCACTGCCTTTGTCACATTTAACCATGGTTACATGAGTATCTTTATTGGTATACCTTTTCTGATGCAAACTGTATTTGTATGTGACCAATACTTTGTTGACTCCAGGAGAAACACTTCCAGTGCTGAAAATTAATACAAAATGAAAATCAGGAAACTTTGTACTAACTTTTTCATTTCTCCTTTTTGAAATGTGTTAAAATACTTCAGCCTTTAAAGTTTGAACTCCTTCGACTTCATATTGCCTTCAGAATAAAATTCATGCTTTTTGGCAAGGCCGGTAATGTTCTCCTTAGTCATCTCCCAATACTCCAGGGTTTGAGTTAACAGTTGTAGAGTTAAGACATCTGAGATATAGCCAGGGTTAACTGAGATGTATGGGCTATGGATCTAACTGTGAAAGAAAGGTCACATTTGTTAAAATCCCACTATATTGCTAACAGAGTGCTAAATATTTTCTTTTGCATTAAAATAATATATGTGGAACATTATTATTTGTCCATCTTGATAGATTACAAAAGTGAGAGAATAAAAGTTTAGAAGCACATCCAAAGCATACAGCTGTTACAAGGTGGAACTAGAATTTCATTCCAGCTTGTGAGCTCCTTCTAATAGACTAGAGATGACAAACTTTGGTTATTGCTTCCCCAGGCAGACTAATCATCCATTTATTCATTTGTCCATTCATTCTATAAATATTTCAGACCACTATGTGTCAGATTGTGTTCTAGGCTCTGGGAATACATTGTGAACTAAATGAAGTTCCTACATTGCAGAACTAATATTCTAGTAGAGAAGATGAGCAATGAAATAATAATTGAATAATTATATGATCTAACTGTTGGAGACAGATGATATGTAAAAGGTAAAATAAGGAATCACAGAATAGTGACTCTTCCCTTGCCTACCTAATTATTTTAGTTAGGGTAGGAAAGGCATCTTTGAAGAAGTAGTGCTTGAGAAAACACATGAAGCAAATATTTTGGGAGTTATATGTGAGGCAAAGAAACCAGCTAATATAGAAGTCCTTAAGTAAGAATGAACTTGGTATATTCCAACAATATGAAAACTGTCACTGGAGCAGAGGTAGACAATAAAATATGTGGTAGAATATTAGATCAGAAAGCTTTCTGGGGAATTGATAGTCCATATCAAAGACTTTGAATTTCCATGGAGGTGACTAGAAAATAGTTTTGAGCAGTAAGAGTCATGACTATGTGTGTGTGCGTGTGTGCGTGTGATTCTAGCTACTGTGTGGAAAACAGACTATAAGATGACGGTGAAATAAGGAAGCTATTTTGGTCACCATGAAGATGGTGAGAAGTCATTGAATTTGTGATGTTTTTTTAAAAATGTAGAAGCAATAGACTTGCAGATGGATTGAATGTCAGTGGAGTGTATCGAAAGAGAGTTTTCTCAATAGTTCAAGCCTAAGATGATGATGTCTTGACCTAGGGTGGTGTTCCAGTCAGTGTGGCTTAGTAGCAGTTTACCCCAAGACATGCTGGTGTGAAACAATCACATACTATGTTTAAGAATTCTGTGGCCAGGGGCCCATGGGTGGCTCAGTTCGCTGAGCATCTGACTCTTGATTTTGACTCAGGTCATGATCTCACAGTTGTGAGTTGGAGCTCTGCCCTGTCAGTGCAGAGCCTACTTCTCTCTCTGTCCCTTCTGCACTCTCACTGACTTCCTCTCTCCCTCTCTCTCTCTCTCTCTCTCTCTTTCTCTCTCTTTCTCTCTCAAAGTAAATAAACTAAAAAAAAAAAAAAAAAGAATTCTGTGGATCAGAAATTCAGTGCTGTGGCTAGTTCTTTCTCACAGTGTTTAATAAGGAAGACTTGACAGCCAGCAGCTGGAGTCCATCTATAGGCACATTCACTCACATATCTAGAGATTGATTCCAAGTTAATTGTAGGTCAATTTTTAAAATTAGTATTAATACCTATTCTAAGTATCAAATGGTTTTATTATATTTCACTAGGGCTTTTTCTTCACTTTAAGTGTTGGAATCCTGTGATACTGTACAAAAGATTTCCTCTAATTTGGAAGCATCAGACATGGAAAAGAGAGGCCATTGCAGAATTGCTGCTTGAGTATCTGGTAAACCCTGTTCCAAAATCTCAGCTAAGAATACTTGTTAGTTTATTACTGTCCAAGTCAACAGATAGGTCGACAATCCCAATCTCAAGTTATCCATCCGTTGGCTAATTGAAATAAATTGAATGAGGCCAGTATATATGATGGGCTCATTTATTTCATATTAGATGTTACTGATTTTCAGAAGTACATGTTCATGTGCCAGCCCAGATATCAGAATAGAAATATGCTCCTCAGTCAATACCTCCATGATCATATATAATCACAGTCAACCCATTTTGTCATAAACCTGTCCTTTTATGCAGCCAGTAAGTACCATCAACTGTGTCTCCTAAATATACCTAAAATGTCCCCTCTATTCCATATTCAAGGTCAGTACCTTAGATCAGGGGTATAGTGCAAAATCCTCAAGCAATCGTCTATATTGGCCCCTCTGAATCCTTCCTTATTCTACATTGCTGTTACAGTAATCAATAAAAATTGACAATCATGCCAAATATACACAGTAATTAATGGGAAAAATCTAAATTATTCATATGGTTGTGCATTATTCCATTTATGATCTGTCCATGTATTAGATAATGAGCAGATGTTACCTTAGTCTAAATATAATTCCAGTTTTAACTTAAAAGATTTTTGGCCATTGGAAGTCAACTCTGTTTATCTTGAAAATGTCAAAAAGCTTTTTTTAATGCTTTAACAGTGAATGATAGGTGAGTTAAAATTGCATATATAGTTTTGAAGATTTCTGTTAGTCTTCAATATAAATACTTGCATAACCTGATTTGGGCTTTCATTTAATTTACAGACTTTTGTTAAGTATTCATATTCCACATATGATAGTTTAAATGATAAAATTCATTTCTGAAGATTTTTTTTTAATATGCTTTTAAAATCTGTGAGACTGATGATCTTGACGTCTGTATTTGGCTCTCACCTTGACAGTCCTCATTTCCCATAGTTTAATAATATAAATGTGGTTACTTACCATTGGGATTGTTTTGAACTGTCATTGTTTTTTAGGGTCTTTATTTTTGAAAGATGCCTTCAGTCATAGATTTTTTAATACTTTTGCAGAGCCTTCTGATTAGAGATTAACTGAATATAGCAATGGCACAGCCAATTAAAAGATTACAATATCTGGGGTACCAACTGTGCCATTTTGTTTATATTTTGAATTTTAAGGCAGAATGCTTTTAATAATTCCATAACAGTAACATATATTGTCCTTCCTGAGACCTTGACAGTAAAAGTTAATAAAAACACCCCTATCCACAAGCATAGTTAGTTGCTGCAGAAAGACAGATATTCTTACCAACAAAAGAAACATTCATTTCCAAAAACTGCATATAAATATTTTACACAGTTACCTAATTTTCTCAAAGTTTAAATTGATTATAAATAGTTTATGTGCTTTTTCTGTATCTGAAACCTGCACAACTCCTTAATGAAATCTTGCTTAAGCCTTGGTCAGTAAACCAAACATTATACACGGTACGGCAGTGCCCCCTAGAGCTAAATAACTGTACAAATTAACACTTTCTAGGTGTTTCATTTGATTACAACTTCAGAAACAGTGATTAATGTTCTGTTCGAACGCTTTGTTTCCTGTAATCTGGAGAATAATTCAGTGATAACTAGAGAATAATATTTATGGTTAAGATTTTATTTTTTATAAATCTATTGTGCCAGTGGTGTATACAAATAGTACTATTTGTATAAACTTACACAGTTTTCCTTTAAGCATGTGATTTAGATTTTTCTTCATTGCTAGTTATGAATGAAGTCACACATCTACAAGTTGACTTAAATATTCTTCAACACTATGATAGCATTTATAATATATTAATAATAAATTGTAGTCTACTCCAAAAGTCATAAGGATAATAGAATTACTAAGCTGGGAAATACGTTTCAGATCATCTAGACCAACATGCTCATTTCCTCATCTGGTTGAGGATAAGCCGCTCGCCTGCAGTCACACAATCTGGTTCCAATGAAACCAAAGCAGTGTGTTCGTGCACAGGATAATCACTAACTAAAAATGCTAATGCCAATCTTACACTTGATAGTATATTCAATTATATCAATAATGATATATTTCCTAATTTCTTGTATACATTTCACTGTTTAAGAATAAACCCTACAACATTTCTGCCAACAAGTACATCATTTAGAATAAGCTGCAGTTGACACTTAAGAGACACACAGTGTGATGAACAAACTGCAATTTTGACAAATGAGAGAGAAACAGTGTGATTTGTGTGACTCATAGAAGCAAGAAGAATGTCGTAATTGGGGGAAAATTGTAAATCTTCTCTTTTTCTGCACACTGCTGTCTCTAGTGGATCATGCCCTAGTTTCTAGAGCCCCAAAGAAATAAAGAATCAAAGCAAATAAGTGATTAAATCCAGGCCCAAATAGCTTCAATTGTTTAATTTGATGCAGTTGTAAAACATGAACTATATTCCAAAATATGGGCATCTCCATACATTGCAATAGAAATGCAAGCCACTTAGATTTAGGCAAAGGAAGAATGAAGAGAAGACAGAGGTGAAAAAGACAAGATGGCAGATGAACAACATGCCCCTTCTCAGCTGTAGTGGGAGAGAGTAGTTTGAATCTAGTAAACAACAAAAATACTTCTTCAGCATTACCATTCCTAAGGAGTAGTTATTATTTGGGGAAATAAACAACTACCCATCCTTCCTGGTCCTGCCCTTCTGGTACCATGTACTGGAAGTTAGATACTCCCGAACTGTAGGAACTGTTGTAGGGAGCCATGTCCCTGCTATCTTCCCTAAGGCATCCAGCACTCATCTCCCTCCACTGCCCCCCCCAACCCCCGCCAACCCCTGCTTTTATACGGAGAGAGAGGTCTCTAGTGGACCATGGGAAGTAGCTATAGTAAATGGGAATGTGATAACGTTCATGTATATGGCCTTTTCCCTCAACTCTGCCTATAAATTTTCTGTTAAGGGAAAAAAAAAAACAGTATCTATTTGTTTTGGCTTCAGGCTGATGCAAACTTCATGCTTGTTTTAAAATGCTGTCTTTTCCCCTTGGGTACCAGCAGTCTGTACATATCACAAATACTCTTCTTGCAGAGCAAAACCAGCAACTTTTTTCATAAAACCATCTCAAGTCATTAATGGTTTTTTTTTCATTTTTAGTATATTTTTAAAAGCAGAAACTAATAGATGTATGTGAAGTTATTAGTGTTGCTTATTATGTAATTTATGATCTTACTAAAAGCAAAAACAAATATTAAGCATGAGTTAATTGGAAATTAAAAAGGCAAGCATAGGAGCACCTGGGTGGCTGTATCATTTGAGCTTCCGACTTTGGTTCAGTTCATGATCTCGTGGTTTGTGAGTTTGAGCCCTGCATCAGGCTTTGCACTGGCAGCTCAGAGCCTGGAGCCTGCTTTGGATTCTGTGTCTCCCTCTCTCTCTGCCCCTCCCCCACTCATGCTCTGTCTCTCTGTCTTTCTGTCTCTCTCAAATAAATAACCATTAAAATATTTTTTTAAAAAGGCAAGCATAAAGGTTTGGAAGATGGCAATAGATTGTTAGGAACATTTTTTGTAATAGTAAACAATTATTAAAAGGTTTTGGCAAGCTTTATTAAACCTGACAATGTTGAAAGCAGGGCCTTATTAAAAATAAAAATTTTTAAAAAGGAATCAGGGCATAACACTTTGGTATACATATTTTCAAGAATGATTTGAACTTTTACGCAGTGAAATATTTTAATGATGTACATATATTTTTTTATTTCTAATCTACAGTAAATGAACAATTCCATTGTTTTCCTTGAGTTGTATTTAGAGAGGTTTTTTTTTATTAAATAAAGAGGTTCTCCCCAAATCTAAAAATTCTTCATTCTATTGTTTTGCATAAAGTTAAAAGGCAGACTAATAATTGTCAGATCTCAGATCTTATAATGTGTGCCATTTTTCAAATAAGAATGAACAATTCCATTGCTAAAAAGCTTCTTAAAAACATTTGAATGAAAGAGATATTACTAATATATGATGCTCATATTTCTTTTTTAAAGGTTTTTTTTTTTTTTTTTGATGAGAGAGAGAGAGAGAGAGAGAGAGAGAGAGAAGAGGAGAGGAGGGGCAGAGTGAGAGAGAATCCCAAGCAGGCTCCGCATTGTCAGTGCAGAGCCCAACCCAGGGCTTAATCTCACCAACCTTGAGATTATGACCTGAGCCAGAATTAAGAGTCAGACACTTAACTGACTGAGCCACCCAGTCACCCCTGACATTGGTCATATTTCAAGTGTAATACAATACAAATGTATTCACTCTCAAATGTAATACATTGAAAATGAGATTCATGAATTGGTGGAGTACTTAGCAGTTGTATAGCTAAACATTTCACCTAATTCAGAAATGCTTTCTAAAGTATCTTTGACAGGTGGTCATCCAGCCTCTGCTTAAAGATTTGATGTGGATTTTACTACCTCATAAGGCAGACAATTACATTTTTCAAATGCTGTAAGAGTTATAATGCTGTTATGCTGAAATTTCCAACTACATCTTCTCTGATTTAGTGTAATTGTTTTCTACACACCAACCTTTCAATTCCTAAGGATAATTAAACTTGTACTAAGTATTTTCAAGCCAGGTGTCAGTAGTTCAATTCTCAAACAGTATGATTTCTCAACTTCCTATCCTTTTCCGCCTCTAGACTGATGTAGTTCATCATTTATTATTTAATTTTGGTTCCCAGAAACAAACTCTTTGGAATGTGATCTGAAAAATATGAATTAGAATGGGTGTTGTTTGCTCTGAATTCAGCCTGAGATTGCATTAGAAGGTTTGAGGTAATCCAAATACTTTGTCTCCCCAGTCTCCATGATTATTCAAGTATTTGGACATTTATATTTGCAAGTTGTTTCAGTACCTCAAGGTATATTTGACTGGCACTTTAATTCTGCTTTATGATGTACGAAATAAACTTTCCATTTGCAAATCACTCTTCTTGAAAGGTAGACGTTGTGTAATTATATTTTTTTTCTGGAGTCCATTAATGCTACCTCATCTACCTAATCACTAGAGACAGCCCTCCCATCTCTTTCTTTTTTCTCTATATGTACAAAATAAATCCTCTTACTCTATGAATAGTATATAAATCTCAGCTCTTTCTGTGTTTTTATAGTAGAGGTTTATGTGACATTAGTGTGCATGCCCTTTGTGATTAGTTCTTCTTTGTACAGTCAAATTAATTTTTCATTGAAGACAGGGTTGTCAGGCTGTTTGAGGATCCCTCTGTACATTCATATATACATGTGACACAAATTGTACTGAGGACGATGTGTTCAACACTCCTGTGGAAAATGCAATAAGGTATTCCATAAAGCTATTTCTGAAACTCCTATGATTTTTATCTGGGGGACAGGCATTATAAGAAAATTCACGTTCAGTTCAGTAAATGAGTAAGTCCTCAGTGCTTTATGTGTGAACAAGATAAACTTTGGAGGGTTCCTATGGCAGGTATTAATAAGTGCCAACCATGGTCATAGAAATATCTCAAAAATGCTACCATGGAATATATGGTTTTCATTTACATGCCTACTGAGAAACACTACCTCAATAAATTAGCTGTCCTATGTGTTAATCAGTACTAATTTTTTTACTTGATTTATGGAATTGTTTGACATTTTGGAAAATATTTTCAAAATTAATTCTAATTTTAAAATAGCTAAAATCATGGGGCGCCTGGGTGGCTCAGTCGGTTGGGCGGCCGACTTCGGCTCAGGTCATGATCTCGCTGTCCGTGAGTTCGAGCCCTGCATCGGGCTCTGTGCTGACCGCGCAGAGCCTGGAGCCTGTTTCGGATTCTGTGTCTCCCTCTCTCTCTGACCCTCCCCTGTTCATGCTCTGTCTCTCTCTGTCTCAAAAATAAATAAACGTTAAAAAAAAAAATTTAAAATAGCTAAAATCATTCCATTCTTACAACAAGAAATGGAACAAACCTATAGTATTGAGGCCACGTCTAGGTTTTGACAATAAACCTCTGTTATCATATAGGAGTATATATCTTCCTATCTTCTATGGTAAAGAAGTATCATACATCATGAACCAATTATGTTTAGTGTTTCAGGATCTTCAAATCTTACACAAATTGACACTACTACTGAACCTTTTGAAATCTGCCTTGTTGCATATCTGGCATTATCTCTTTCTTTTTATTTATATTAGGCTGATAATGTGCCTTGTTAAGTCTCTCTGAATATTCTCATAACTTCTCATTCAGTGAACTCTTCTCTTCATGGCTCCAATTTAATTCCAAAGTAGCAATTCCCCTCATCGCTCCTGGATTTATTTAATAATTAAAAATAATTATATGATTTAGGTTGAATTAAGGTAAAATTCTTTGCATAGATTAAGTTTGAATAGTGATGGAACTTATTTTTGTGGTAAAATTAGAATAATGGGCAGAGTAAAATGGTAATAACAAAAATTTTAATTTATAATTCATTTCTGCATGGAAATGGCAAAGGGTGAGCATGCCTTTCCAAGAATATAGTTGACCTATATCTAATTACAGAAAGTCTTTCAAGGGTACAAAATTACATAGATTGAATGCTTAGGTAAGTATTTTTAGAAGCTTAGCACTTAGGCAACAATAAATCTTCGTCCTAGTAATCAAACTATCAACCACAAGATCAACACAAAACAAGTTCAAGGTGTATCTAAGGACCAAAGCCAACGTTAAAATATTCAGAAGGAAAGAAAAATATCTTTATCTTGATTATTCCAGGAGTATAAAGGCATTTTCAAGGACAATGTTGTATTAGAAAGGTAAGAAACTACAGTTCATTAAAAATTAACAGTAAAGCAATTGAAGTGTATCTATTAAAGTACTAAGCTTTAAGAGAAAAATGATAAGTGTGTGTGCTTGACTCTGATTCTGTCAAAGTAGACAATATGGAATAGAGATTGAAAGTTTCTTTCAATCAGGAGCACCTGGATGTCTCAGTCAATTAGGCATCTGACTTAGCTCAGGTCATGATCTCGCAGTTCATGAGTCTGAGCCCTGTGTTGGGCTCTGTGCTGATAGCTCAGAGCCTGGAGTCTGCTTCAAATTGTGTCTCCCTCTCTCTCTGCCCTTTTCTTCTTCTCTCTCTCTCTCTCTCTCTCTCTCAAAAATAAATAATCAACAACAAAAAAAATCAAGTTTCTTTCAGTCAAATAAAAATGGCCAAGTTTAGATGTCTTTAAGTATAGACTTATGTACATCCCACCATCTAGACATTTAAGAACTTAAACATAAATAACTAAAAATGTTAAAAAGAAAACCCCATGAGAACTTAAAATATGCATTAGCACCAACTTCATACTACTTATGTCAAAAAAATATATTCAGATGTAATTTGGACTAAAATAAAAGAATGCTTCCTGGTGACATATATTTCTACTGTTCAAAGAGAAATGTGGAATTGAGGGAAATAAATAATAGAGTTATGGAAAATCCCACCACTAGCAACCAGTGTGGAGGGCAAAGTTTATAGTGTGACCAGTTTGCCAGACAGTTGGTGAATGGTTATTGGGATGTTCTGCAAGATTAACAACTGGTTAATGCTGGGGAAGCGAAACTGGAGGAAAATAGCCGAGCTCATCTTCACTACTCTTAGTTACCCTCTTGTCTCAGCTTCCATATATCAAGTATTCCCAACTATGTATGGATTTATTCAGTCATTTCTTCATTTCTTCAATGAATAAGGATTGAACACCTACAATGGTAGTCACTACACTCAGCCCCATGGATATAGCAGGATATGTAGAAAGATCTAGCCCCCTGGATATATGGATCTGATCGGGCTGTTGTTCTCACTAGGTCTACATTTAGTGTAGACTAAACTTTATATAGAATGATCAGCATTATTTTACTTTAAACTAAAATTTTGAGCTTAAATTTGTTTTTTTTTAAAGGGAAGATATTTATTCCATTCCCAAATGAGAGAAAAGCTTGTACAAAAGCCTTGATAAGATCAAAGTTGGTAAATTTGAAGTTCAGAAAGAATACTAGTGTATATAGTAAATGAAGCAGAGAGTAGAACAGAGTGAGATGAAAATCCAGGCCATACAGTCATAGCAGTTAATTTTTGTAAATAATCCTTTAAGCAGGCAAACCATTTTCTGATACACATTTATTTTAAATCACTGGACTAAGTGGAAATGTGATCTGGAAGGATAATGTCCAGAAGCAAGACTAAATTGTAAGAATCACAAAGAGAAATCTGCTGGCAACCAGTGCCTGAAATCCAGTCAGTTGGCAACAAAGTGTTTTCATAAATGGAAACATTTTGACCCCACCAAAAATCTACAAAGACTTTAAGTTTTAAAAGGTTGACCTTATATGAGCATGGATGTAGCTGGAGGAGAAGAAATGAATTACAATTGGAATTTTACTTTCCTAGCAGGAAAAGGCATTTTTTACATTGTTCACTTCTTTGTTGCTTTCAACGAAAATAAAGGACATGCAAATAGTTTCCAAGCTGCAAAGGCTAAGTCCAGCCAGATGACTGAAAAATGCACTGAAAATATAATTTAATGTCTGGGAGACTTTCAGTATTTAAGAAAAGAACTTAAGAATGCCCATGACAGAGAAAAGGGTTTTAATTAAAATATGCCCACATAACTTGAAGAAAATAGAACTTAGGAGAACCAGGACCTTACAGAATGAATAAATCAAAAAATAAAATCTACACAAACTTATACAAAACTCTATAGGGGGAAAATCAGAGAAAATACAAAGTCACTTAAGGAGAACTTCAGAAAAAGGGGAGGGGGGAACCACAATTAGGGCAAACACAAGAAAGATAAAATTTCAGATTACTACTTTGAACTAACCTATAATGAAGCTAAAGGGAATATGGTTTTTATGAAAAATAAATGGGGTAAGACAAGGGAATTTAAAATTAATTTAAAGCTTAATATGTGTGACCATTTCAATAGATATTAAAGGCATTCAATAAAATTAAACCTCTGACTATGATAAAGAGACTTAGCAAACTGGTTGTAGAACGAACCTGATGAGCAACATGTAAAAACATAGCCAAGAGTGGGGAATAGTTAAACTTTCAGCACTTCCATTTTTCCAACTTTTCAGCACTCCACCATCATAGTGGTGAAGTTTCTAGCTACTGCAGTAAGATTAAAAAAAAAAAAAAAAAAGATGTGGGACACCTGGGTGGCTCAGTTGGTTAAGCTTCTGACTTCTGTTCAGGTCATGATCTCACAGTTGGTGAGTTCGAGTCTGTTGTCAGTACAGAGCCCACTTCAGATCCTCTGCTCCTATTCTCTGCCCCTTCCCTGCTCACACATGCATGCTCTGTCTCTCTGTCTCTCTCTCTCACACACACACACACACACACACACACACACACACACACACACACAAATAAATCAACATTACAAAAAAAAAAGTTATATGGATTTGCTTAGAAGAAACAAGACTCATGGGTTGGCCTCATAGAAAACTTAAGAGAACATACAGAAATATTAATAGAACTAATAATATAGTATAATTAGTTTGCTGTAGATCAATAATAGAAAATCAATTGCATTTCTATATATTCATGCCCAAGTTTTATAAAATGCAGTTTAAAATGTAAATATAAAACATCTATAAATATTTATTATATGAATATTATGAGCATAGTAATATTATATAAATATGCATATAATAAATAGGTATGTAATAAGAAAAATATGTAACATATATATGAGGAAAATTATAAAGCTTTATTTAAATATGTTAAAGAAGATAAGAAAACATCATGTTCTTAAACAGGAGTATTTAGTATTATAAAGATGCCTATTCTCCCCCAAATTTACATGTATGTAATAGTAATACATGTATCATTACATATATATTTAGTACAATGCCAGTAAAATTCTTGATGGGTTTCTGTTTATTTTGGAGACGAAAAAGCAGAGTGAATTGCTCTTCTAGATAAGATATTACAAAACTTACAGTAATGAAGAATGCATGGTATCATTTATAGTGTCAGCACAGGAATAGCAAAATAGCAGTGGAAAAATGAATGGGCATGATTTACTAAATGATTCTGAGAAAATTGATTTATCCTAATGGAAAAAAAAAAACAGACAAAGTCTCACTGTACACAAAAATCAATTCCAGTTGAATTAAATTGTTAAAAAAGGTAAAATTATAAAGTTTAGGAATATATATGTAGTATTTTCTCTATGATTTGAGAGTAGGACAAACATTTAAAGCTTTAGATGAATAGATAGGAGACTATATCCAGATAAGTAAGACCACAAATCTTTAACATATATTCTAAAAATCAGTACATTTGATTTACTACAATTGAGAATGTCTGTCTCTCAAAAGACTCTATATAAAGTCATAAAACAGCCCACAATTTGTAGAACATATTTGTAATATAAAAAAGACAAACAGCCATTTCCCAGATGTTATAAATATCAGGCACTAATGAATAGGATAATTCAAAAGCAGAACTGACCAAAAGATACATGAAAAAATGCAAATACAAGTCACAATTAGGTATGTCATACAAACACTAGATAGGCAAAAATTTCACAAGTTTAACAGTAATGAGTATTGATTAGGATAAAGAGTAACAGTAGCTCATATACTACTGATAGAAATGTAGAGCCTATTTATTGTGTCACATTGGATATATGTAAAATCTAGACCTAGAAATTCCCCTTCTTGCTCTTGTATGTAACCACCAGGACACATGTATAAGAATGTTTCTAAGGTCGTTGTTCCTTACTCTGAAACAGTTGAAATAACCCAGGTTTCTGTTAACAGGGGTAAGGAAAAATAATATGTTACCACAATATTAGAGAGTGGTACAACTGAGTGAACTAGAGGTAAGTGTATCAGTGTGCATGAATCCTAGAAATGATATTGATTGAAAACAAGCAAGCTACAAGTGAATAATATAGTATACACTTATTTTTTATATAAATTAAAAAAAAACAGAAAAAAACTAAGCATTATGTTCTTTAGGTTAGGGTCAAAACAGAAGTGGAGAAAATCTAAAGGAAAGTGAGGGGAAATTCACAACAGGGAATATTTGTGGTGGAGTATGAGGAAGGGGACTGGGACAGAGGGAAGGCACAAAGGAAACTTTATTGCTGTGGATGTTCTGTTTAAGTTATTGGACTCACCGTTTTATTGTCCTTTAAAAGTTAAATATATATTGCATGTGGATATGCAACTGTATCCTTAATCAGTTATAAGTAATATAGTACCCCACTATGCTGCCATGTGGTTTTTCAATAATATATCTCAGTTGTTATATAAAGCTGCTTCATGTTCATTAAATTCTAGTAGTCACTTATCCAGTCAGTTATACACTTCATTTAGTCATACTTTTTGTGTGTTAGGTAGTTAGATTGGTCATATGTCCCATCTCTTAACTCTCAATACTCCAAGTAACTATAAGTCTGCAAGGGCAAAAATTGCCCCCATATTTGCCATTATCTCTTCCTCACCTAGTGTAATGACTGGTGCTGTATTTCAGAAAGTTCTGTGAATATACATGGTAAATTACATGTGCAAGCCACTTTCTTGAATAAAACTCACAACAGCACTAAAATGAAAACAACTCTCTTTGCTGCAGTGAACCAAACACATGGAGCAGCTCACGGGAAACTGCATGCAAATAACACTACCATTCTTTTTAGAAATGGTCAAATTGAAAATAAAAGTGTAAAGCTATATCTAAGCCAAAAATAATGATAAATAAGAAAGCTATATTTGGTGCTACTTAATCACTATTCATCCAATAAACTAGATAAATAAGGATGCTTATTTAAATTAATTGCCTCATAGGGGCGCCTGGGTGGCTCCGTCTGTTAAGCGTCTGATTTTGGCTCAGGTCATAATCTCATGGTTCATGAGTTTAAGCCCCGCGTCGGGCTCTGTGCTGACAGCTCAGAGCCTGGAGCCTGCTTCAGATTCTGTATCTCCCTCTCTTTCTTTCTCTCTCTCTCTCTGCCGCTCCCTTGCTCATGCTCTCTTGGTATCTCAAAAATAAAAAAATAAACATTAAAAAATTTTTTAAATTAATTGCCTCAGAATAATTTTCCTCAAAGTAGGTTAATGTCATTTGATAAAGTACATGTTGTGTTAAACATTGTAAAGGATTATAACAGATTTTTAATGGAAATTATTTCTGTTTTTCAATACAAAGTCAAGCCATGTTTCTCGTAACGTCTCTTGAAGGTAAACACTTAATAACTTGGTTAAATCTTACATATAAATGTACTTTTCAGTGAATAAAAATTGGTATCATGTTAAAAATATAAAAATATAACAGATATATTAGAGGCAATCATGGGATATAAAGAGAAATACAATGCAATTTCAAATTTCAAGATAGCAAGACATAGGATCAATAATTAAGAAAAATAAAGTGTTACCCTAAAGAAATCTGTTGACAACAAATGTCCATCTTGTTTGACATCTTACAACTATGTTCATTAGCTAACTTGACATCTCTACTTGGATTTTATTCTTAACAGGAATAAATCAAAATTAGAACAACCCTTGGAATGCATTTTCTTGTTTATTTGTTTCTTTGATTAGTTGGTTGCTTGGTTTTAGGTATCTTGCAAAGTTCAAGGGATTACTAGTTTTTCCTTTCCAGGCCCTAAAAAGTTAATTGGTTCCCTTTAGGGCAGGGAAATAGTATGAATCAGTCCAGGCTAGGATTTTCAACATGTTCGCTTTATTTTCTACTTCTATTTTATTCTATGAAATAATAACTCTTATGGTGTTTTCTTTGATTTCAACTGTCCCTTATAATGTGAATCCATTCCTTCTTAGATGAGGAAAGCAGTGAGGTTTCCTTGGTCAAGCTCTGTAATGAGCTGGTACCTGCTTCAAAGAGAAACTTTTTCTGACCATGATCCCAATGCCCTTTCCTAGCCTAGCTGAGTAAGTAACAGTGATGAAAGACAATTAAAAACAATAAATATATATATCAAAACATCATGTTGTGCATCTTAAATTATACAACTTTTATATGTCAATCATACTTCAATAAAACTAGGAGAAAATCAGAACATTTTTTTCTCTTTTAAAGCAGTGAGACAAATTACCAGTTCTTTAATAGAAACATCACATGCTAAAAGCCATACATATTTTTTCAGCCGAAGGAAGACAAGTGAATATTGTAGGATGCTCTCTTTTTTGCAAAATCAGCTCTAAAGTATCTTCTGGAAAGAGCTGGCAGGGACTGCAGTATCCTATGTTAGAGGCGATAGCATTTATCAATTCCCTCTTTTCCCAAGAGGAAGAATTAAACCATGGCACATCTCTAAATACAAGCTCCTCAGCCTTAAAGTAGGATTGTCTCTAAGCATCTCCTGTAACACTGCCTCCTCGCATTTTCCCCATTTTTGTAAATAGCACTCCAGTTTATTCAGTTGCCTGCATTAGAACCCTAAAGCAATTCTCAATCCCTTTCTTCCTTGTCACCAAAATTCTATTTATTATGAAGTGCTATGTATTCTATTCTAATATATACTTCTAACCTATCCCTTTTCCCACTCATCATTTTCTTCTTCATTTGCTATACCATCATCACTACTGGGAGCACTCTTAACTTTTACTAACTGATCTCCTTCTTCTATTCCATCTTCTCCAATATGTTCCCCATATAGCACTCAGAGTCATCTTTATATTGTTCCTTTACCATTAGGAAAGCAATACATATAAGCAATTTAAGTTGTCTAAAAGATCATATAATAAGGGTTATTCTTTCTTTCATCCCAGTTTTCTGTTCCCATTGTCCAGAATTCTTTCTCATATACCCTTTCTGAATAGTCCACCTATCCATTCATATACATACTCATTTTTCCAAACTAAATGAGAACATTCTATAAACATTATTTTGTTTTGTGCTGGGTCTTAATTTATAAAGGTGATTAACTACCCAGAAAGGTCAGTGCCACTGAAAGAAAAGTTTACTGTTACTCACAGTTCCCCTAGTAATGAGAGGCATGGCTTCTCACTCCAGGTCACAAGAGGAACACCAGGTTTTGATGAGGAAGCAGAAAGCAGGAGTAGGGGAACACTTAGGCCACTACCTTTTTTGGGATTCTCCCAGGTAAGGCCAGGCAAGGCAGGGTAAATTGTTTAGGATTGGTGAGTTTAACTAAATTCATTGAGCTTCAGACTACAAGAGTGATCTCTAGTTGTCTGGCACTTGGCCCTGGGGATGATTAAGGCAAAGCAATATTGTCACTCTGTGGTATACAGACTAGATAGGGCAGTTTAGTTAGTTTGCGTATCACATGCATGTTCCTGGCTGGGTTTCTGTTGTTTCTAAGAATTGGCTAGCCTCATAAGGTGCAGTCTCTCCCCCCAGAAATGTTTTTAAATGTCAAATATCACAAGATAAGGAAAATAAAACACATGATTAATATGCTGTTCTTTGATATTATCATTTAATAATAGTTACCAAAGACCTTTTCATATTAGCACATAGAGATCATGTATCTTTTGAATAGCCATATAACATTTCATTTTATGAATATTCCATAATATATTTATATTTCCTTGATGATGGATTTTTGGGTTGTTTGTAGTTTTCAGCTGGGAAAAAAATAATGCTGCAATTAAAATATCACCAATTATATATTTGCATATAAGTGGATTAGTAAAATAAACTCCTAAAAGTGGAAAGGTACTTGCTTCTAAATGCAAATTAACTAAATTCCAGAGAGAGGGTGCCAGTTCAATTTCCCCACCACTGGCATAAGACATCAAGATTCTCTAAGACCTCACCGTGAATTTTTCAAATTAATCAGTTTTTCAAATCTCGCCAGTCAGATGGCAGAGTTGCAAATATTGAATTATGAATAAAAATTTGAATGAAATTTCTCATGTTTGTAAACTATTCATACTTCTTTTTCTGTTTCATTGTGTTCTGACCTTTGGTTATTTTTCCATTGGATTATTGGTCTATTATATTGATTCATCATGTATATTGGAAGTGGAAATTAAAGTTTTTATTTAATCAAATTCATTATTATTATTATTATTTTTACCTTTGGCTTCTGGTTTTGTGACTGGTTTTAACAAGGTTTTCTTTGTTCCAAGGTGTTTTTGTTGATGACTATGTAGTCTTTCTATGCCATCATGGTTTTGTTGTATTTTTTACATTAAGGTTTTTAATTCCACTGGAAATTATTTTGCTATAAAGACACATCTAGTGGGGATGTGAGGAGGAAAAGAATAGGGCTTAATTATAGTTGTTGGTGAGGGAGCAGTTCAGGATAATGGAAGAGAAAATAGCCCTGGTGGACAAAACACATGGATGGGAAGAGAAGGGAAGATATAGGGGTGGCAGAAGTTGGTATGAAGAGAAAACGATAATAGGGCAGGAATGAGAAGTACAGAGCCCACAGGCACTCTTCATATCAGGATCAGATTTTGATGTATGAGGAAGACATCTTTAACTATTTTCCTTATATGGCACTGGCTGTCATTATAATGCAGTAGTTCAGAACTCATTGAATGTGGCATTGCAGTGTTGATTTCATGCAACATTTCCTCTCAAAAAAATAAAAGGTAGGATAAATAAATTTCATGAGGGCATTAAAAAAAACCTTTATTTGACTAAATGTCTTTAGGTTCTTCAAAAAATAAATGTGCTACAGAAATAAAACAGCACCTCATTTTTTAGCAGCTTCAAGAGCATATTATAAATAATTATTTTGAAAAATGAATACTAAAATCATGCAAAGTGTGATCATTTTGATTTTCTCTAGCTTTTTTACACACAATACACAGCCCCTTAGCAAACGTTTTCTTACAAACATCAAGAATTGTAGTGATAGCCTTAGTGGTCACTAGTGGTTACTATCATTTTATCTGTGTAGTACTTTGAACTTCTTCTGCTGCTGTCAGCCTATTGTGCTCTAATCTGGCAGGGTTTTATTGAATACTCCAATGCCTGGTTAAGAACTTCAGGTTAGCCCGTGTGCCCTACAGTGATGTGGGTGACTCCTCTGATAGATGTGACTGCACAAGGGCCTTGTTCACTAATGCCCTGATTACACCTGTGTTCTGGATGAGTGAGGTTGCCATAAATCTAACCTCCATGTAAGTGAAGTGTCACTATGACATTTCATCAGATTTTGCCCTTAACTGACTTGCCTTTTTTTTAAGCCAAAATTGGGGTATAAGATCTTAAATCAGCATCACTTCAGTAACACTCTTTAAAAAGTGCTTCGTAATAATGGAACTGTAAACTCACTGAACTGAAGACAGTTCCACCCTGAGGAATATAATTTTTATTACACTTTTGCTGACTGGCAAAACGTTACTTACTCAGTTGTGTTTGTTTTGTTTTGTTTTTTCTTTTTCTTTTTTTTTTTTTTAAGCTAAGAACTCTTGATTGTTCTGCTTTTCAACCGGAATACTTCACTAACCTCTCACTCAAACATAAGACACTGTTGCTGAAGTATTACCTATGTATTAATACCAACCTAGAGCTCAATCATATTTGAATTTTGAAAAACCCATTCACTAGTGAATTAATTGAATATTTAGTATCTGGGTGTTATGAACTTGCAATTTGGAGAGGTAAAATTAGAAACTGAATTAGATAATGCAAGTTGATTCTCTTAGTGTTTTATAACTCTTTGTAACTCTTTGTTTCCTCTTGATTCTCATTGTAATATATAAACACCTAAAAAGTAGACATATTTGCAGTTCCTACAAAAGAATGCAATTTCAAGTCATTAATTTATTCAACATTCTTTAATAGACTCTTCTTTGCTGGGTTCTCAAAATGCAGAGAGGAGAGCAGTGCAGTGCCTGTCTCCATGTTTTCAGAACTAGTAATAACTTCGCTGCTTCTGAATGGAAAGAGAAAAGTGGTGTAGAGCAAAAGGGGACAGGATTGAATCAGAGAGACATTTTCACAGTGTTGCTCAAGGTCATGCTGTGCACATCAATTCCTATAACCTCCATTGCTTCATCTTAAAATAAAAGGTATAACTTCTACTATGCTTACTTTACTGTTTTTATTTTTGAAAATCAAATGAGATGCTGAAGTAAAAACTATTACTATAGCATTTACCTACTATTTACAAAGAAAAGTAGTACTACTACTTATGTTAAATTTTAAGCTACACATCCCACAATGGGATATCAATGCTGCAAATATGCACATGCTTGGAGAGCCTGTCACAACACATTATTTTACAGTATTTAGGTAATTTTAAAAGAGCATCAGAGAGAATATATTATTGCAAAGTGTTCATCGTAAACTAAGAATCAGTTTGGTTTATCTACTAATTACTTATTACATATTTTAAGAAAACTTCTTTTTCTTTAAATATGAAATTTATTGTCAAATGCAACACCCAGTGCTCCTCCTAACAGGTGCCCTCCTCAATGCCCATCACCCACCCTCCCCTCCCTCCCACTCCCCATCAACCCTCAGTTTATTCTCAGTTTTTAAGAATCTCTTATGGTTTGGCTCCCTCCCTAACTATTTTTTTTCCTTCCCCTCCCCCATGGTCTTCTGTTACTACAGACATCAAGGGACTAAGAAATAGGCAGGAGGAGCTAAAAAATGCTATAAATGAGGTGCAAAATAAAATGGAGGTGGCCATAGCACCGATTGAAGAGTCAGAGGAGAGGATAGGTGAATTAGAAGATAAAACTATGGAAAAAGAGGAAGCTGAGAAAAAGATTAAAAAATCAGGAGTAAGAGGGGAGAATTAGAGAACTAAGTGATGTAATCAAATGGAACAAAACAGAAGAAAACTTCTAATGTTATGAGTATCTCGATAACTATCCCCACTCATAACTGTTTGAGTGATTAAGCCAACTAACAGGGAATGTGGAGAGAAAGAGCTAGGGGGAAGGAAGGTATATTTATAATTTTTTTAACCATTTAATTGTGCTTACCCCAAGAAGTCTTGATGAAGGCAACACTTAAAATAAGAAGAGTTATTTTTAGTGAATACCTATTATGATCCAGATATTGTACTAAGCACTTTATGTACAAATCTCATTAATTCTTACAACAGTGTGAAATCCACATAGTTAGGGAGGTTAATTGACTTGCCAGAATTCACACTGGTAATGAGAAGCACTCATATATGACTAACAGCAGTATACTTTTTAAAATTTTATAATTCTAAAATATATTCTTTGGTAAATTTTCCTTGATTTTTCTATTCTCAATTTCTGATCACTGCCTGGTCAAAATAAGTTTGTCGAAAGAGATAAGACTATACCATGTTCTAGAAATTATTTTTCAGGTGTCTAGAAATCATGGGAATTTTATGTTTGGGTCCAGGAGGAGCCCAAAAGGCACAGTTCAAAATTAAGATATTTTAGCATCAGGTCAGGACACTTCATAATAATTAAGACCAATTGTGATCAAGTTATAATTCCCAAATTTGAACTAGACTATATTTAGCTGTTTTATCAACATGATATTCGTCTTCTCTTCCCAGCTTTCAATTTGTTGTGAAAAACGGACTTCTAGAATAAGAAATATATGTGGAAAGAAAAAAAGTATTATATAAAATGCATTTGTGGTCCTAAATGGCCTGTGGTTACCAATCTCTGACCTAAACCATTCTATTAAATTTTCCAAGATAATGAAGAATAAAAAAATGAATAAATATAACACCCACATTGTGTGGCTTAAATTTTCAGAGAAAAAAATAATTCTAGGAATAACAAAAGTGGACTGAGAAAATTGCCAAATTAATTTTGTTGACCACAGTAAAATATTAGAAAATATTTCTTGGCTTCTTCATTGTGAGAGATGGGTTGTAAAATTTCTTAATTTACAATGTCTCCTTGTTTCCATGCCCTTGGCCATGTTACTTAGCAGCTCCTCCCATGAAGAAGTGATATCTATTTCCCCACCCTTGAATCTAAGTGGTCCTTGTGACTTGCTTTTTCCATTATTATGCAGCAAAACTGACATGGTACCAGTTCTAAGCCTAAGCTTCAAAAGGTATTACACATTTCCATTGCTTTCTTGAATGTCCTGTGACCAGTGACCATCATGTAAATAAGCTCTGATTAGTCTGCTGGACAATGAAAGAACATATGGAACAGTAATGAGTTGTCCCAGTTGAGGCCATGTTAGATTATTTGTACCTAACAACCAAAGCAGTAGCTGTCTAAGGTATCCTGAATGAACCTTGGTATAAGATATTACTGCCTAGCTGAATCTGGTCCAGATTACCAACCTATAGAATTGGGAGCCCAGTTAGTTGTTTTAGAGTGGTTTGGTGTTAGCTAACTGAATTAATAATTCACTTTTAAGTAGTTCAAGGTCGAAAGGTTCCCTTTAAACATGAAAACTAGGCAGGCTTCCAGCTACCATACAGACACTGATTTTTTAACTCACTAGAGTACTGAATTTTCCATTTAGTGTTAACTAAACTTGATAAAAGTTTAGTATTAACTTTAGTGTTAACTATGCAACATATAAAAGTGTAGATTTGGAATGTAAAGATATAACCTATCTTGGTAGGTAGGTCTCCAAATTAAAGCATTCATTAAGGGCAATGATAAGAATATATAGTAGTGCATATCTGAAGTCTTAGTTTTTACAGTGCCCTACTTTTATTCAGAAAAGATGCCATCTCAATCTTCATAGAGCCACAAAATCAGAAAAGATTTAGATCCTAGGTTTTGGGCTGCCTCCTTTAGGAATCACACTATGTTCTGGTTCTACACTTAATAAGGGACTGTTTTTCATACCAGCATATCATTGGGCAATGGTCAGAGCTAAGGGAAATTCCCATATCCTATCAGGTAGCAAATACTGGATATAGGCATGGTTTTATTTATCAGGGGATGAATATTGATTAATTAAAAACAATAATAATATAGCTTTTATGAAAAAATATTAAAATGCAAGAGAAAACAGACATCACCTTGAAAAGGGAAGAACACCTCTAAAATGTGGTCTACTTTAGGATCTAGGAAAAATGTGTCATATTAAATCAAATTCGAAAAGTTATGAAATAGGACATAATGTCATAAGGGAAGAACAAGCTGGCTTAAAAGGACAAGAAGATGAGATATAAAGTCAACAGACTGAGATGAAAAGGATTCTAGGTTAGATCAGAAAGGATTGCAATAGAACTAAAATTGCAGAATTTTAAGTAAAATACCCACTGAGTGTACTGAAGAATGTTAGTGACTTGAGAATATCAAATTGATGAAGTTTTGGGGTGATGGAGGGGGGGTTCATGGGGTCTGGAGCCAACAGCTGAGAAAAAATTCTTGAAGATGTCTTTGGTGCAAAAAAGGTGATTTTATTAAAGCATGGGGACAGGAAGAGCTGCACTGGGGTCCTGATGGGTAACTCATTATATACTCTCAGGTTGGGAGGGGGTCAAGGGTAGAGTAAGTCTCTAAGGAATTTTGGAAGCAAGGTTTCCAAGACCTTGAGGGGCTAGGCGTTGCTAGGGAAATGCCATTTATTACCATTTAATAAAACCTCAGTCATGAGACCCTTCAGATGTGTATCAAAGGGCCATAAACTTGGAGTATAATTGCCAGCATATATTCTGGGTGAGTTGAGATAAAGGAAGTTGACATAGAGGATCCTTGAGGTTGGGACAATGTTGAGCTAAGCTTCTCTTTTGCCCCCAGCCAAGTGTCATCTTTGAGGCAGCTGAGCTCTTAGAGGGAGGTCACTCTGTCGGTCTCAAGGATTTTTCAGTGGGTTTTAGGCAGTAAAGGAATTTAATTTTTCATTTGCCTTAATTTCCCACGTTACCATGGCAAGGACTTAAACACCTTTCCTTTATTCTTTGGTAGCTGGGAGTGTCCCAGGAATATCACACATATTCCACCTTGGGAATGGGGTGAGGGTGGGGGGTGATGCCAGCCTGTATTTTGCCCTCAGCTTGCCTCATGCTCCCTCATCAAAATCAGTTGAGAAAAACCGTCAGAAGTATCCCCACTTGTGAATGGAACTTACAAATTGTCGAACTAGAATTTAAATTTTTTTTTAATGTTTATTTCTTTTTGAAGGAGAGGGAAGGACAGCACAAATGGGGAAGGGGCAGAGAGAAAGGGAGACACAGAATCTGAAGCAGGCTCCAGGCTCTAAGCTGTCAGCACAGAGTTGGACACAGGGCCCGAACTCACGAACTGTGACAACAGGACCTGAGCTGGAGTCGGATGCTTAACTGAGCCACCCAGGCGCCCCTCAAACTAGAATTTAAGCCAAGAGGGTCTTACTCCAGAAAATCATGCTCTTGGTACCAATATAATAATGTTGCCCCAGGACATCTGGGTGGCTCAGTCCGTTAAGAGTGTAACTTCAGCTCAACTCATGATCTCATGGTTCCTGAGTTTGAGCCCCTCATCAGGCTCTGTGCTGACAGCTCAGAGCCTGGAGTCTGCTTCGGATTGTGTGACTCCCTCTCTCTCTCTGCCTCTCCCCCACTCGTGCTCTGTCTTTCAAAAATAAATAAACATTAAAAAATTAAAAAAAATAATGTCCCTTTTTTCTGAAAACTCAAGCCTTTAAAAAGAAAACTTTCTGGTGCTGAAAAAAAAAAAAAAAGCTGTGTGAGAAGATAAAAAGAGTTTTCCAGATTCTGGCCCAAGTTAATGAAAAGAGAGTCATACTAGGTAAGTCTTAGAAAAATTGTTCACATTGAAGGGATAGGTTTAGAATGGTGTAAAAACCCAGGTAGGAAACAAAACAAAACAAAACAAAACAAAACAAAACAAGGTTCCTTTCAAGATAATAAGAAGTTTGTGCCTTGGAATTTTTCTCTCCAACATTAAATGCCAAAAGAAAACCAAGTAAATCCAGGTAAAGAAAGGTAAGGTGGGGGATATGGCAAAAATATATGAAAAACTCTTATTCATGCACTAATGAAATACAAATATAATTTTTATACATATATTACTCCTATAACACCTATTTTTTAATGCTCAAAGATGTATTCCCAGGGGCGCCTGGGTGGCTCAGTTGGTTAAGCAACCAACTTTGGCTCAGGTCGTGATCTTGCAGTTTGTGGGTTCAAGTCCCGTGTCGGGCTCTGTGCTGACAGCTCAGAGCCTGGAGCCTGCTTCAGAATCTGTGTCTCCCTCTCTCTCTGCCTCTCTCCCACTTGCACGCTCTCACTCTCTCTCTTTCTCAAAAATAAATAAACATAAAAAAAAGATGTACGCCCATAAACTAAAAACGAGCATTTGAAAGGAATAGTGCTTCTATTGAATCATTTAAACATAAAATATACTGTAAATATTATTATAAAAATGGATGTGAAATGACACAAATAATCCCAAAATGAATATACGTAATATAAGAATAGTTGAACAAATGTTTAGGATTCCAAAGCTCAGATGCTGTTTACAAATACTGGGAAATGAAATGAGTCCTGTGTGTGGGTATCAGCTTGGTGGTGGAGAAAGCAGTAAAATTGCTTTACTGTAAAGGGAGAAATGGTGTAATCAAAAATCACTTTTGAAATAAATGTAAATACATTATATAAAGTGTTAGAAAACCACAGACAGAATTACATTGAAAATTTCATCTCACTTAAATGAGATTTATACAGGTAATCATGAATAACCTAATATTAGGTACATAGTCCCTAAAAGAAAATTATAACAGGCAGGATCATCTTAATAGATACAAAAACAATGCAGCTTATATCACTAACATCCTTTTGATTAAACCTCATAGAAAACAGGAAGAATACTTAATGATTCAGACCATATTTTAAGTAAACAGAACATCATAGTGATAAGATGCTAATGAGACTAAAAAAAAGTGCTAATGAAAATTAAGAAGAGAAATTCTGCTTCAACTACCATTTACTGTTGTGGAAGAGCTTTGAAATAAGACAAAAACATAAATAAGACAATGAAACAAGACAAATGTAAATAAGAGATATAAATGATAAAATAAATACAACATAGTTTTTATTTACATTTTATAACTCAAATATAAACCTGAAATCTACCAGAATTTTTTATTTTTTAATAAAAAATCATCTTAATAATGATATACAAAAAAACTCAACAAAATTTTACATATTCCAGTTAACTAAAGGTTATTCCAGCAAAGATGATCTATATGACAACAGAACAAAAAGCATATAATTTCTAGGAATAACCCTCTTAAGTAGTGTGAAAGACCTATTTCAAAGTAACTGGTAGGATATTGCTAGTAATTGTACAGGAACTTGAATAAATAGAAAGCAAGTGGGGAAATCTAATAGCATAAGTATTCAAAGTTTGTGATTACCAAAGAAATACAAGAACTACTGTATAACATGACTGGAAAACTAGAAAGTATACCAGTTCCAGTTAGAATTAAATTGACCTGTGAATGACACAAAACAAACAAAACATCTGGCTAAAAAAAAAAAAAGATTGAAGTTTTATTCACCTGTTAATGTAAGAACTAACCTGGCTGTTGTGACAGCATCATCATCACCCTGAATCCAGGCTCCTTAACTAGTTGCTCTGCCATCCTCCCCATGTTGCTGCCACCTCATGCTTTTAGATAGCTTGTTGATCTCCGGCAATCCTAGCTTTATTCCAGCAAGAATGAGGTAAAAACAATGAGGAGAATGCCCACTCCATTGAATAGCACCTCCCAGCATTTCACATCTTCCTTTTTACCTCACATTAACCAGAACTTAGTCACATTGGAATACTTAATATCAAGAGAGGCTGAGAAATATAGTCTTTCCTTTAGTGAATAGAAAGGCTTACTAGGGGAAAAAATATCAGAGATTATTAAGGAAAAATATATAGTCTCTTCAATAGACACATTGAGGAGATAAAATGTTGAAATGCTTCTAGAATATGTATTTTGTTTTGATGTTTTATGAAATAACAATAGAGATGAGAAATATTAATCTGTCTCTGTAAAAGAGGGAATTGCTCTATCAAAAAATTTTTTTTCATCAGGCAGAGTTAAACAGGCGAGGAAGAGTTCACTCAAGACTATTGCAATAGGGGAGAGTGATTGAACTCCACTCTGCGGAGACAAAACACACAAAAGTTTAAGTTCTGTAGACAGTTAGTAGAACATTAGTAGAGGATATTAATGGGTAGGTTAGTGTAATTAAACAATCTGTGTTTACTCTTTGGCACTAATCTCAGTTACACTCCTAACTTCCTGGAGACACTGGCATCTACTTCATTGATGACTACATTTCAAAGTGATGACTCCCAGGTCCTTGAGAAAGATGGTCCTGGGTTGAGAAAGATGGTCCTGGTAAGAGGCTGGGAGAAGATTTACATCTCACAGGGACAGAAAAAAAAGAAAATTTAGTTCAATGTTTTCTAAAGAAATGCCCTAACAAAAAAGGGAGGTCAGAGCCCTATAGTCTAGAAGCCAGTTTAAATGTAGTCAAACTGAAGAAAACATTAAGGCCATCTTAGTCGTAACTTTATTTCAGATATAATAGGGCTGGGAACAAGAACAGGCAGTGGGGTAGGGTAGGTGGTTGAGCAATTAATTATACAACAGTAAAATTGCTGTCTCAGACTTAGCTTTTATAATTTCTAAATATAATATTTGCTCAGATATACCTGGAAGAACAGCTCTTTAAATGAAGAGGACTTTGCCATGGATGCTAATTTGGGGCCTGTAAAAGAAATAGGAGTTAAGCTCCAGATAACTTCAAATAGCTACAAAAAAATAGGGGCTCTGGGGCACCTAGGTGGTTCAGTTGGTTAAGCTTTCAACTTGATTTTGGCTCAGGTCGTGATGTCACAGTTACACAGTTCAATTCGTGGGATTGAGCACTGGGCTCCGGGCTGACAGTATGGAACCTGCTTGGGATTCTCTTTCGTGTCTGTCTGTCTGTCTCTCTCTCAAAAATAAATACACTTAAAAAAATAGGGGCTCTGTACCAGAAGTTGAGTACCCAAAAGGATCACTTCAATTTTTTACATAAAATGCTGTTACCATATAAGCATAAACAAAGTCTGGTCCAAATGACCCAGAGTATTGATCTAACTGAATTCCCTCTAGATATTGGGCTGACAGAAGTACTGATATGGAATATTGTTCTGGCAGTGTGTTGGGTGCTGAGTTAGGTGTCTGTGGGGTATGATATGGGGGATATTGTATAAGCAAATGCCTCGAGACTTGTATTCATAAATAGCTAACTATAATGAGCTTTGTATTAAAAAATATTCAGAATGTGAGCAGGCTAGAATTACTGAGACCTTCTTTTCACTGTTTTGTAAGTTGATCTCTATATACCATAATGTAGTGATTTAGTATCTTGAGGTAAATGCTACTAGACTATTTTTCCTTTGTGTCATAATTGTGCTGACTTAGAAAAGGATAACGCTTGAATTATCCCTTATGGCATAATGTTGCTATTCGGATCAGCTTTGTCTTTAAATTATGTAACCTGTATCCAAGAATCACATTTTTTCCTCGTGTTTGTTTTCGTTTTTCCACCTTATCCTCTGAGTTAGCATGGTAAAGCACAAGGCCTTTTCTGAGTTTGCATTAAACAATGTGGAAATTTCTGTGACATATTTCCTCTCCAGTTAGCAGTCAGTGGGTTTCAGTGTCATTCTCATTAGGCCAGTCTAGGGTGTTCACTATCCAGCTGCTTTAGCGTTCTGGAGCTTACTATTGCAGGGGATTTACACTTGATTTTGCCTCAGAGTGAGTCCCCTTTACAACAGATTGTGCCACCTGAAAATTAGAAATTTGAAATGGACAGCCTGTTTCATATTGTACCTTCATACTGTTTAATTCTTGCTTAGTCTCAAATATAACATTTGAATCTAACTCTTGATGTAGAGGAAAGGTGAAGTAGACTGACTGAAGGGATAAATACTTATAGCTCTTTAAGCTGTCATGTCATTCTGCAGCCTAAGAATACCAGTAGGCTTCCTGTGGTACAGTGGTCATGTCAAAATTCTGTACCAGTTTGTAGAAGGTAAGAGGATATTTGAAAAATGACACAGAATTCCAAAATCTCCCTTGATCCCTTCACCTTGACAGAATCAGAATCTTTCTGCTAACCAAGAATTAATTAAAAGTCTTGGGAATCTTTAGTCACAATGTAAAATTGGAATAGTGATCACTCTTACTGTTGTTGTCGCCGTCATCATCATCACCATCATAATCATTGTTTGTACTGTTTATTGCAGACCTGGGGTGGGAACATTCCTGGGTAGGAATTACACCAGGTAGTAAAGTAAATTACACCAGTAGTCACTTCTTGACAATTAGAGAAAGGACATACATAATCCTATTCCATGAACTAAAATGTATTGTCAGCCTAATAGTACACATACTTTGCTTGATGCTGAAGGTACAAAGGTACATAAGTTATGGGACTTGCCTTTGTATTTATAGTTTATAGAGAGAAACAGACACAAAGGAATGATTGCAATCATATCACATGCACCATAGTGACACAGAGGAGAGGATTCAGATCAGCTTGAAAATTTAGGCCAAGGTGATCCTTGTAGAAGAATAAGAATATAGATTAAAATGGGTGAAAGGGGAGTTACCTTTTATACACATGAAAGAGAAATAACCCTGCTAGAAAGCAATCATCAGCTACTTCATTATAACCTCTTAATCAATTACTTAGATGAGAAAATTCTGTAGGTTGGTATTTTTGAAGCCCTGGAGAATGGATAGATTTTGAAAAATAGGGATGGACATATGCAAAGTTATAGGGAGCAAACTCTTGGAAAAAACTGGACTTCTAGAGCAATATCCCAGAGACAGGATGTGGGACGTTTGCAACATGACAAGTAGACATGTTTTGTTTAGAGCAGAGAAAAGGATACAGAAAATGTATCGGTGTCAATTACCTTTCTGGTTATTTTTATATTTCATGTCATTAAATACAACTTATAACTTGTCTAGTATTATCTACCTATGAAAAATGAGAAAATTCAAGTCAGAATGTAAAGCAAAGGCAGTCAGTGGGCACACAATTGTATTTTGGATTTTGAGCCACCTCAGTGGCTTAGTTAAGCATCTGATTCTTGATTTTGGCTCAGGTCATGATGTGACAGTTCATGAGATCAAGCCCTAGTTAGGCTCTGTGCTGATGGTGCAGAGCCTACTTGAATTTTCCCTCTCCCTCTCTCTCTGCCTCTTCTCTCTCTCTCTCTCAAAATAAATAAATAAACTTAAATCAAAATTAAATTTACTAAGCTTTGTTGTATTGGTTAGAAAGGAAACTAAAGATTGTGAGAACAGTTACAGAATTATTTCAGTAATCCAAATTCAGTGGGATTTAAGCCTAAATGGCAGAGAATAAACAATATAAAAAGAAATGAGGAAAAGGAAATAAAAGCTAAAGATATTCCAAAGTTTTTCCATTTGAATGAATGAAAACCAAGAGTTAACTCTAAAAGAAAACTCCTTTATTGAAGGAGAGTAGGTTTTGAGTGTTGCTAAGATATCAGAAAAGACATGACCTGATAGTGATAAGATATGACACTGAAGTTCTGGATAGCCAATGAAGGAGAAATAAAATTGGGAATTTTCAGTGGAGAGAGAGAGATTTATTTCTTACCTATCATGATGCAGCTATTTGCGTAGCTCTCATTACCTTGATCTCTCTGGCCCTATTGGGCACACGCATCAAAGGCAGCATTTATTGTTAAACCCATAAATGGGAGGTTATGTCCCCTACCTCCCTTTCAGTCCTTCATACTTGATTAGTTCAGAATGGCAAATATAACTACTGCCATTGCTATTGATGGCCTTGTGTGCTCCTCTGTAGATGGGCATCGTACAGGCTCCTTAATAGCTTGACTACAAGACAGATGATCCTCAGCAACTACTCAGCATGTTTAAGCAGAGTTTCCCTTTTCTTCTGCTTCTTTGTCTTTTTTTTCCTTTGCACTTCAGCAATAAAAAGAGAACTGGTAGGGCTGGAAGGAAATTGGAGCCAAATCCGTAGGAGCCTCTTAAATGAAATATCAAGCACTAGCTCCTCAGCATAAGTGGTTTCCACATAGCCATTCATTGTGAGCCCCTGCTGGGGTGAACCAAAGTGTCCAGTGAATTGGACGTGCTTAGTTCTATGGCCTGAGATCAGTCTTAGGAGAAAGGTCCTAAAAGCAAACACATTTAAACATGAGTTGATTTTCACTGTCCAATTGTTTGTTTGCTGCCATGAAAGAATTAAATCACATATATCCCAAATTTATGAAGATCAAATGAAATAGGTAGTGGAAAATTATACAACAAATCTGCAAAAAATGAGTTGATTTAACATATTGATAAGTGTAATTTCAAATTATAAGTGTATGTAAACCTTTACCCATATTGAGTATAAAGATTATATTCGTAATACTTAGGAAAATATTTTTGGATTACACTGTTTATAATAAGTTATCTCAAATTTTGATATGATAAAATATAAAAGAATATCAACTATTGAATTAGTAACCTTTATAGTTACACATAGGAATATATAAAATATATTTTTATCTGGGATAAATATCTGTTTATCTGGGAAGCCAGTGAGCTTTTCTTACTACATGGTATATATTAGACTTCTCCAGAGAAGCAGTACCAACAGGGTATATGTATATGTATATGTATATGTACAGGTATAGGTATATGAATATGTATATGTATATGTATGTGTGTGTATGTGTATGTGTGTATATGTATGTGTGTGTATATGTATATGTATTAGATATCTAAAAGGAGAAATACTAAGGAAATCAGTTCAAGCCATTATGGATGATAAGATATGCACGATCGTGCTCTCTGCAAGCTGGAGAAATAGGAAATACAATGATATAATTCAGTTCGAGCCCCAAGGCCTGACTAATGGATGGCCACTGGTGTAAGTCCAAGAGTCTGAAAATTTGAGAACCTGAAGCTTCAGTGTTTGAGAGAAGAGATGATGGATGTGCACCCAAGAAGGAAGAGAATTTCCCCTCCTTTGTCTTTTTGTTCTAGTAGGGTCCTCAATAGACTGGATGATGTCAGCTATATTGGTGCAGGTGGATCTTCTTTACTCAAGTCTACTGATTCAAATACTCATCTCTTCTGGGAGAATCCAGTCATGGTCTATTCAGGCTGCTGTAAAAAACTACCACAGACTGGGTAGCTTATGAACAACAGACATTTATTTCTCATAGTTCTAGTGGTTAGGAAATTCAGGATCATGCAACTAGCAATTTGGTGTTTGGTTAGTGAGGACTTCTTGGTTCAGAGATGGCTATCTTTTAACTGTGTCATCACATGATGGAAGAGACTGGGAGCTCTGTTGAGCCTCTTTGGTAAAGGCACTAATCCCGTTCATGAGGGCTCTACCCTCATGTCCTAATCACCTCCCTAGGGCCTTTCCCCTAATTCCACCACCTCGTGTGTTAGCATTTCAACCTGTGAATTTTGGGAGAACACAAACATTCAGACTACAGTATGGTGGTAGTCTAGATACTTAGAGGAGGAAATGAAGTCAGAAAGTATAAAGGCTTTCATGGTAATTTGTATAGTGGACAAACATACAACAAAGTGACCTACTTACTGTATTCTGTATATTAGGACATGTTGCACACACATGTGCATAAACATGTTAACTGTTTATTGCACACTTGGCTATTAAAGTGGTATGATTGAGGGATGGCTGCATGGCTCAGTTTGTGGAGTGTCTGACTTTTGTTTTCAGCTCAGTTCATGATCCCAGGATCGTGGGATCAAGCCCCTCATCAGGCTCCATACTGGGTGTGGATTCTGTAAGGGATTCTTACTCCCTTTCTTTCTGACTATCTCCCTCTCTTACGCTTGCTCATTCTCTCTCTCAAATAAGTAAATTAAATACATAAATACAATTTTTTAAAAACTGATACAATTCAGTGAACAATTTTAAAATAGATTCTTTGAGGTGAAACAGTTGAATTAAAACCACAGTGAGATACCACCTCTCACCTTTCAGAATAAACATTAACAACTTGGCAACAACAGATGTTGGCGAGGATGCAGAGAAAGAGGATCTCTTTTGCACTGCTGGTGGGAATGCAAACTGGTGCAGCCACTCTGGAAACCAGTATGGAGGTTCCTCAAAAAATTAAAAATAGAACTACCCTATGACCCAGCAATTGCACTACTAGGTATTTATCCAAGGGATACAGGTATGCTGTTTCAATGGGGCACATGCACCCCAATGTTTATAGCAGCACTATCAACAATAGCCAAAGTATGGAAAGAGCCCAAATTGTCCATCAATGGATGAATGGATAAAAAAGATGTGGTATATATATACACTGAACTATTACTTGGCAATGAAAAAGAATGAAATCTTGCCATTTGCAACTATGTGGATGGAACTAGAGGGGATTATGCTAAGTGAAATTAGTCAGAGAAAGACAAATACCATATGACTTCACTCATATAAGGATTTTAAGATACAAAACAGATGAACATAAGGGAAGGGAAGCAAAAGTAATATAAAAACAGGGAGGGGGACAAAACATAAGAGACTCTTAAATATGGAGAATAAACAGAGGGTTGCTGGAGGGGTTGTGGGAGGGGGAGAAGGGCTAAATAGGTAAGGGCCATTAAGGAATCTACTCTTGAAATCATTGTTGCACTATATGCTAACTAACTTGGATGTAAATTAAAAAATAATTTAAAAAATAAAAAAAATAAAAAACAACAATAACTCATTTTAACTGTAATGGTAATATTTAATCCAATTAGAAACAAATCAAAATGTCATAAATAATTTTTAAAAGCACAGATAAAAGGAATACGATACAACATTAATTTGTATCACTAAATATTTGCTATCAGTAACTCGTATGTACATTGAATTTTTCTTGTGTAGTAGAAATATTAATTCAAAATAAATTACAAAGTGAAAACTAGAGGGGCACCTGGGTGACTCAGTCAGTTAAGCATCCAACTTCAGCTCAGGTCATCATCTCATGGTTAATGGGTTCGAGCCCCACGTCAAGCTGTCTATTGACAGCTCAGAGCCTGGAGCCTGCTTCAGGTTCTGTGTGTGTGTGTGTGTCTCTCTCTCTCTGGCCCTCGCATGCTCGTACTCTGTCTTTCTCTGTCTCTCAAATATGAATAAATGTTAAAAAAATAGTTAATAAATTTTAAAAGGAGAGAAAACTAGACAGAGGGAGAAAAGAAAGATAATAATAGACCGATAAGCACTGTTTCATTTGAAGAAGTTTCTAGTGAGAATTTGAGCATCTGATCATTTCACAAACTGTTTTTTCTTCCCCCTAGGTTTTGGGGATTTTGTAAGAATAGGTCTCACTTTTTCTCTTAACTTCCACACCTGCTACTCACTACATGGTCCATGACTGGCTGGGTTTTGCTTTAACCACCTCTACTGAAATTATTGTCATCATGGTCAACAGTGATGGCTTAACTGCTAAAAATAAGTGAACATGTTTCAAGCCTCAGTTCCTTTTGTCTCTCCATAGCATTTCACATTCCTTTATCTTCCAAACACTTTATGCTTGATTTTCCATGTAATCCTCCCCAGGTTTTACTCTTGCCTTTTACTCTTTCTCTTCTGTCTTGCTCAAGTCATCATTTACCTCAACTTTCTCTGAAATCCGATAGTCTCCAAAACTTTGCCCTTAACCCTGTTTCCTTTTACTCCCTATATGTAATTTCATATATTTTTATATCTTCACTCAGTTCTGCAAGGTCATTTCCTCAAAGGCAGATGTACTGACAGGTGTATCTGTCAGGGTCCAAACAGTTACAACAGCACAACATGTTACAACAATTCAAGCAGGATTTATTTACCTGGTAACAGTAATACAAAGGGGGAATGGAGTGTGATCAGACCACAGAGATAGTGTAGAAACCCCAGGCAGGTAGCTGATAAGCTGTTACCACCCTTGGGCCCAAAAGGACAAAGGAAGGGGAAGATATGGAGGAGCAATGACTTCCATCAAGGGATTCAGCCAGCTTGACATGGCCTCAGAGAGGGAGATCCACAGGGATAAATATTACCCTAACTTCAGTCTCCTGCTTCCCTCCCAACTCTGGCTAGGTTTCCTCATTGGGCCAAATAAACCAAAAGCCACAGAGCATAACAGCCCTGTTGATGTAGTCAGATGGGTCAGTTCCCTGGACACAGACCAGAGTAGAACAAACTGGAGAGTGAATCTAGAAGAACAAACTGAAATATCTGGTACAGTGACATAGACTGAACATAGTATGTGCCTTTTTGTTGTTTTGTATATTTTAAATACACAGACATCAAACACACAGTTTTTCAAAACAATTTTTTTAATGTTTATTTATTTTTGAGAGAGAGAGAGAGAGTGTGAGCCAGGGAGGGGCAGAGAGATAGTGAGACACCAAATCTGAAGCAGGCTCCAGGCTCTGAGCTGTCAGCACAGAGCCCAACACAGGGTTCGAACCCACGAACCATGAGATCATGACCTGAGCCGAAGTTGGACGCTTAACCGACTGAGCCACCCAGGCACCCCTACACACACTATTTTTCAAACTAGCATATCCTGTGAAGTGTCATAAATCTTTTTAAATAATGGGATAGTATAATGCTTTTTAAATAATGAGAAAACAGGCACAATGATACAAAAACGAGGTTAGACAGAGAAGGCCAGTAATTGTTCAATCAGGACCTCCTGGGAGCAGAACCATGATAAGTCACTAATTTCTAAAATCTAGCTTTCTTGTACTGATTCTCTAGAGAACAGAATCTGAATTAAAACTTTATGTTGAGTATAGTCACCAGAATGAGAGGAAAAGGGGAGTGAAGCAGAAAAGAATGAGGATAAATAGAGAGGTGTGCATTACTGAGGGGACCACAAATTTGTAACAGTCACAGTTCCGCCACATGGGACATCTTTTTTTTTTTTTTTAATATTTTTATTTTTGAGCCAGAGAGAGAGAGAGAGAACATGTGGGGAAGGGGCAAAGAGAGAGGGGACAGAGGATCCAAAGCAGGCTCTGCCCTGACAGCTGTGGTGCTGACAGCAGTGAGCCCACTGTGGGGCTCAAACCTACAAACCATGAGATCATGACCTGATCTGAAGTCGGATATTCAATGGGTGGAGCCACACAACTGCCCCTGCCAAGTGGGACATCTTATGAGGGCTCATACAGGACATCATAACAATAGTCTCTGGGGGAGAAAGGAGATGAATGTACTCACTGGCCCCCCTTTTTGCCCTTCTGTTGGGTCAAGTTCATCCCCTTCAGGGTTAATTCCCCTGAATTTACAAGTTGTCTCTCTGGCCACTCCATTTAGACTTGAAGGAAGCCAGAGTCTAGCTGGTTCTGGGCTCTGGTCCATTGGTCCCTCTGGATATGGTGTCATGTGAGGGATCATTCAGTGTACACCTGAATGATACCTTCTTGAATGGAATGAGAGATGAAACACGGGTGCTCACCATGGTGGTCAGAAATCCTAAGGAAATATTTAGGACTGAAATTATTTGTGCTGATGGTTGTGGCATCAGCAGCTACCCAGGACCCTATCTATGGTGATATGAGTAAGGCAATACTTTGTTAGCTGTTTTCATAAGAAAGCCGGTGTATAAAATATAATGCCTATTTATGACTTACAATAAAAAATGTGACTTTGAGACACTTACATTCAAATCTAGGCATATCATTCCACTTTGCATAAAACCTGCCAACACCTACAACAGTGTTTCTTAAGAGTTTCTGCTGTGTGTAATTAAAGGCTGAGAAGAGTAAACAAATACTCACAGATGTCTGCCTTACTCCAGTAGCAGAGGGCAAAGAAAATTTCATGAAAATGTAATGTTTTATCTTAAGCCTCACAAATATTATTAAACTATTTAAATGATACATTAATTTGAGGAATATTGATACTCCTGGAAACCCCTGTATTTACCTTATGGATTTTAGTACTTCCTGACATATTTGAAAGCATTGACTTGTAGAATAAAGTCCAGCCTTCTCAACATGATAATGGAATGGTCTTTCTGATCAAGACCCTACACATTTATTCACCTATTTCACAAACACTGAATGTCATCACTATTCAAGAGACTGGACTCCACTGAAGAGGGAAGAAATTTATAAAATCCATGAGCTTATAGTTCAGATTCTAGAGGAAAATACAAATAAATAAGCTATTACTGTATAAAGTGGTAACACTTCTGATAGAGGTATGGGGGCTAAATATATGGGATATGTGTCTAAAGTAGATTTGAGTGTCAGGCAAAGCTTTCTTGAAGAACCATATTCTAAGTTAAGAATTGAAATATAAATTGGCCTCAACCAGCTAAAGTTAGAACAAAGCATAAGAGAACAAATTGTTCAGAAACTGAGATTAAAGATGAGATACCTCCTGAGGCAGAACCAGCTTGCCAATAGCTTTGAAAGCTATGGTAATCACATTAAAGTTGATACTGAGAGAAACAGGGAGTCTCTGAATGTGCTAAGGGGAATAATGTGATCAGGTTCAGATTTTAACATGATCACCCTCTTTGCACTGTGGTGAATGAATTGACAGAATCATGACTGAAGGCAAGGAAGCCAAATGGATTGTTTTTGCAATCACTTGGGCAAGAAGTGATGATAGTAAAAAAGAGGACTTAGTTTTGAGGTACATACTGATGAATTGAATAGACCCTGGTAATGGAATGTATGTGTGACCTGAGGAAAAGGGAGTAGGAAGGATTATGTTCATGCTTCTAATTTGACTTTGGGCCATGTGGGAGAGCCAGGAAAGGGAAGGAAGTTTAAGGGACAGAGCAAGTAAGAGCCCAGGTACCTGTGGGACTTCCACAGGGAGTCGCAAGCTTGCATGTTTGGCTCTGATCTGAAACTCTAAAGAGAAGTTGGGACTTTTTAACATCTATAAGACAGTCTGTTCAAAAGCTGACATTTAAGAATATTCCATTTATAATCCCATCACAATTTATATTTACTTCCACATCCATTCTCTGTAATTAGAAAAAAATTCCAACTATATCAATAATGGAAATATTTCACTTTTCTACATGTTGTTTCTTCAGCCTAGGATAGATAACCTTTGCTATCTGGGAATCTCTTCTCCATCCTTCAGGATTCAGATCAATTGACCTCTCTGTGAAGCCTTCTTAAATTCTTGATATGGTCTTAATTTCTTCCTTCTATGTATTGTCATAGCACCTTTTTCCATTTGAAACTTGTCCTGACTTACTTATTTGGCTTTCATTCTGACTCACTTCACTGAAGCCTTTCGACTAGAAAAGAAGTAACAACTATGATAAATTAGTTCTTTATGATTTTTCTTGCATTGTGCCTCCGTATTGGTGCCACATTGTTCTCCTTCAAAGTGAATCCCCCTTGGCATTCCTGAGATACTTTAATACACTCAATTAAATAAGATTGCCCACATGTCAGATGCAGCCCGAGTTTATTGTTGGTTATTAACCACAGCTATGCAATAATTCTCTGAGACCCATTTATTCTTACCTTGAATAGTACTGGTAGTTCTCTGAAATATAGTGTTAAAATTCATAGAGATTATGGAGTTGAGCCGCTGGAAAGGTTATTAAACATATCTACCTTAAGATAAGCTGAAACATTATAAATATTTTAAGGCAATTTGTTTGAATGTATAAGAAGTGATGATTCATGGGCAGACTGTCTCTACTGTCTTGAGGACATTGCTGGTTAAAGCCAGTGGCCCAGCTTTCACAGACAAGCCATTAATAGATGTTCATATTCGACGAGGCTAAATCCATTGCTTCAGTAATATAATATTGAGAGTTTAAGAACAAGATGAGATAGACAATGCTGCTTTAATATCTGCAAGTATCCTTTGCTTCAGCACCTTTTGATATGCTTATTTATTTTCTGAGGTCATCTAGTGTATTTTTGAAAAAGATTAATATACAAAAATAACATTCTTTTCTATTCCAAGGTTTATACAAAGAAAAATAGTATGGCAAACATTTCTAAAAACAATGAAAGGGCTCTATTTGGATCTTTCCTTAGAACTTAAGGATTTAAGTTTGATTTAGTTTGATTTAAGTTGATTTAGGATGTGAGTACCTGAGCTTGTTCTTTGTAATACAGTAGAATTTTAAGGAATGATTTTACATTTGGATTCGAGTTTAATTTTTGTGTGCATACTTTAAGATTCCCAAACTAGTATATCAGGTTCTTCACAGTAGTGGGAAACCAATGACTACCTTTTAATGTAAGCCATCACATTTTGAAAGTAAAACTATTGTGTCTAGTATTTTTCTGTAGCCTTTTGAATTTTGAAATGAACAGTTTTTTCTACATTGCTTTAGCTGTTTGTGGCTCTCTTGTAATAGGGCTAATAGGTTAAAATAAACCTCTTAAATCATTCTCCTGATATAATAAGGCATTTGTAATAACCATATGGTTTTCTCTTTAGAGAAATGATTATATCCCTTGGCTACATTGCCTGCAGTTCTGCTAGCTGCCCCCTGGCAAATGATGATATCGAGGGTTGTGATTTCGTGACCCAACTGAGCAAGAATATAATGAAATGGATCACCATTTACTTGTAAAAGATACATTTTACTGATTTTTCACACAGAGTGGTGATATAAGTTCATGTGCTCAAGTTTCTTCTCCCAAATTGCCAAAGAAATACTTTTTAAGTGGAAAAAAAATCAGTTCTGGAAAAAGGAGATAGATACTACCATTTATGTAAGAAATCATCCCATTAGATCAAGATTGAGACCACTTGTGCCCAGCATGAAATTTATATCTTCCATATCACTAAATGGTAATTGTTCCTTAGTTACCTAAACCCCAAATCTGAGATTCACCTATGCTTTTTCATCTTTCTCTCTGAACTACCTATTCACTACTTCACTTCCAGATCTACCCTCCATCTTTTTCCACCCTGCTTGGTACCCTGGGAGGCTGACATCTATGGGCCACAACCACCCAGCTCCCTTTGGCCTCTGACTTTCAGTTTGGCCAAAGAGATGGCAGGACATAGAAGGAATAGAAAGAGGAAGAGGTCAAGTTATTCTCTGTTTTCTCTCAGCTGCATATAAATTTGTGGTGGCTGCATTCCTTACTCCAAGACCACAGCTCTTCTCAAGTGCCCCTTCTTCTGTACGTCCATCTTTGTCCACAGCACAGAAAGTACTTCATTTTCTTGCCCATTCAGGTTCAATGACAGTGACAGATTTGTTTCTTGGGACACTTTTCAATCACTTGTTGATTCTCTTAAGCTTTTCCAACTTGAAAATAGTCTCGTCATTAAACTCACTCATTACTCTTTCTGAATGTGCATCTGTTTTCTGACAGCCCCTGACTGATGCATACCTCATATATGAAATTGATCACAAAGTCATTTCGGAAACCAAATGTGACTTTGTTACAGAGTTGACATTTGTTAAGTAGAGCCCCACATGTTACATGGTGAGCCGTGGTTCAACAGAAGACCACATTGGAATAGAAATAAAGAAGTTTATTTTTCATAAATTTTGGAGGAAGTAACCATCATGCCTTGAGGAGTCATGCCGGAGGTCAAAGCAGGGTTCAAGCAGAGAGAGAGGAAGAGGTTCTGAAATAAATGCCTTATTAGGGTCTGTAGCAGGAATGCTTTGGGGTTCCTAGACCAAAGCTAGATAGGTCAGTTCAAACCAAAAGGAACAGGATTTTGGTAAGCTCCATGAGGATCTTACCCAGGTGGCACATGAGGATAAGTCAGGGGGAAGGGGGAGACTGCTTATCACAAAAGCAGTAGGGAAGTCATATTAGGAACTTACATTTACTTGTGACTCTGCCAACTGTTACCTAGGGCATGCACTCATGGGAATGACTTATGCCACTTCAAGGACTTTGTGGGCTGCTCGACCACAAAATGGATGCCAAGGCAACAATATTATAGAATAATTTAACTAAACTCTCAATAACAAATCCTTCTGAAATGCTATCACTTCACTATACCCCAATAACATACTCTTAGTTCAAGTTCCAATCTGATTATTTTTATTCCTAAAATACTTGAATTACTTCCGGCTACTATTCCCTCACAAACTATTCTTCACATTAAAACCAGAAAGGTAGCTCAAAACAGATATGGATTATTGATTTCCTGCTTAAAACGTTCATGGCTTCACATTGCCTTTAAATTTGGCCAACAAATCTCCCCATAATCCAGCCCCTGCCTGTCTCCCAAGACTCACCTGTTGGTGTTTGCATGCGTGTGCTTCTTTGCCTACAGGTTTCTTTGCCCATCCTTCTCTAGCCAACTGCTGTTTTTATTAAGACTCAGCTATAAACCTCATGAAGAAGCCTTTCTGATAGCTTTTGCTCTACTCTTACCGTAACATCTGTCTACAACACTGCCATCTGTCTACAACAATGCCATCAGTACATCTGTTTGTCCCCTGCCAGGGATAAAAAATTTGAAAAGTTTTAGTTCAAGGTTCAAACTATATGGGTTCAAATCCATATGTTTGCCTATGATATTGAGCAAGTTTATTAAGTGTGTACCTCTGTTTTCTCATCTGTAAATTTAGGAAAATAAAAATGGTCACTTTTTGTATTGTGAGAATAAAATTATGTTAGCACATTTGCAACACTTGAGCAGTGCTGAGTTTAGTTAGCACTTAATGCATTATGCAGTCTTGCATTGCTCAATTTTTTTTTCTTAACCCCATAAGATGGAAAGCTCATAAATAGGAGGGCCTTAGTTGTTCTACTGAGCATATTTAGTGAGTTTCTGGTGCATAGAGAGAATTCCATAAGTCCTTTTAGGTTGAATAAATGAATGAGTGAATTCTGGATTAATTGACATGTCGTTTCTCTTGACCCATCTTTTTTTTTTTTTTTTTTTTTTTTTTTTTTTCAAATCCTGGCTGGTAATGTCTAGATCTAGATTCCTTAAAGGAGTTCTTTTTATGAAATAAATACTCTGGGGTTCCTATGAATGTGAGAAAGTTATTCTCTCATTTTAAGACTAGAAGACAAATTTGCATTTGTTTTTGCCAGTGCATATGTTCTTATAGCTGGAGTTAAGTATGTGACTTTAATCATGACATATTGATTGTTAACTTTCCTGTCTCTGATTTGGATGCACTTTCCAGGTAATAGGTAATAATACATTTTCAATCCCGACTGATATTTTAGTATATTCTTCTTTCCTGTATGTTTTATGCTAACTTGGAAGTATTCCAGAGTAATATCTCTCCATAAAGGAAATGTAATTAATATAATAAATGTTTCCATTTGACATAAAACACCTACTAAAAATGCTGCATATTTTTATATTCCTTATTGTCAATAGTGGAAAGATATTCAAACTTCAGTGATTTACAAAACTAAATGTAGCCATTTAGTAAAATGTTCTTTTAGTAAAAAATACTGTTTTTATAAATATGTTATTTTAAATTTAATTTGCTCTTAAAAATCTAAATAATACAAGCATTAGATTGTGAATTTGTAGATTTCTTTAAGGATCCATGATGTAGAGTTCAGTATCCATAATGATCCATTAAATTTTATATTTAAAAATGATTTGTTTCTTTTTATGCCACACCTCAGAATGTATCTATGGATTAGAAAATTTATAAAATCAAAAAATATATCTTTAGCAATTATTATATATCAGAGCTGATTTAGCTAAGTAAGTAAATAAAGTTGCTTTAAGGTTTTAAGCCCTAAAAAGAGAAATAATCATAGAATAACAACTAAGTGTTCTATGGTACAAATATACAAAATAATATTAAGCATTTTCTAAGAATTATAAGCTGTACACCCATATCTAAGTCTACTCCTATAAAGAATATATGGAGAACTACAAAAACTTAAAGATACACACACATATTCACATGCAACATTCATATATATTAGTGTTGAAAAAAATAAAGTGTTCATTTAACAGGCGTGTATTTTGAGAAGTTCCTGGAAAATTAAAGAAATATAAAATGGTGACTTCCATTTTGGGTAATGTAGTGGCTGAAAAACATTCCAACTATAAGTCAGACATAAAATATAGGCTAAAGTAGAGAAAGGGTTTTAAATAAATTATTAAAATACCAAACTAATGAGAAAAATCCTTACCACCCCCCCAAAAAAAGGAAAGGAAAAAAAAAAAACTATCTGACAAAAATTTTCCTGACTGTGCATTAGCTTTAGGTAGGAGGGAAAAAATCTTCCCCACTTATGTATAATACTGTAATTGAAGAAACTCTGTGTTCTTTTTCTCTTGGGTGAAATATTTTATATCTTTTAGAACCATGTATTTTGGAGTATGATTCAAGTACAAAATGCTCTTATTGCAAATAAATAATAGTAACTTTAACTGAGGGTTCTCATTTAAATTAAAGCATATCAGAGAGGAAGGAGGTGGGATTGAGTGACATAGGTGAAGGGGAATTAAGAGTACACTTATCATGAGGAGCCTGAGTAATGTTGTGTAGAATTGTTGAATCACTATATTGTATATCTGAAACTAATTTAACACTGCATGTTAACCATACTGGAATTAAAATTTAAAACTTAATAAAAATTTAAAAAAAACTATAACAACAAACTAGCTCACTATGGAGGTTTGTGATCCAAACCTGTAAATCATTAACTTATTCAAAATATTTGTTGACTTGGTTCCAGGGATTATACTATAAATGAGCCACTTCCTATTTATTTAAAAGTCTTAAAGAAAAATTTATTTTTTAGTGTTTCCAGGCTGAAATTGCCCTCATGGAATGAAGAAAGCAAATATAAGTCCTCTAAGAAATGCCTTACACTAAGGCCTCAAAGTATTCTCACAGATATAGTTCCAAAGAATATGAGTCTACAGTGAAAATATTATAAGACATTTGAAAGGGAATAAAAATCACCCTGAGAGATGAGACAGCAGAAAGAAGAGGAGGTGACTTGGATCTGCAAAGACCAGATGTTATTATTACCAGATACAGAATAAAAAAATTTATGCTTGATTTTTTTAAGAAGTAAAAGAGGGAAGTTAGAGTATGAGTAAAGAAAAAGATACCATGAAAACTGAACAGAGAGCTTTTAACACAAGTAAATAGAAGTGTAAAAAGTGAAAACATAATAATTTAAATTGAAAAATTGACAAGTTAAACAGCAATTAGAGCTATAAAGAGGGGCGCCTGGGTAGCTCTGTCGGTTAAACATCCAACTCTTGATTTCAGCTCAGATCATGATATCATGGTTCATGAGTTCAAACCCTGCAGTAGGAGCACAGCAGTTGGAGCCCTGCACTGGTCAGTGCAGAGTCTGTTTTGAGATTCTCTCTGCCCCTCCCTGGCTCGCTCTCTCTCTCTTTCTCTCTCTCTCTCTCTCTCAAAATTAATAAATAAAGAGCTGTGATGATAAATAATGAATGGAATAATATATCTAAAGAAACTATTATGAATTGAGAGAGATGTTGCAAAAGGAGCTGAAGACATGGAAGATAAAATGAGAAAATTTTATTTCATCTAATGTTTTAATAGAAGAATTTAAAATGAATGTGGGAAAGCTATCATTTTTCCAGAATATGTGAAAAGCATAGATGCTTCATATAGAAAATCTCCCCAGAAAAAAACTAAGCTAGATGAATAAAAATAATTCTATATCTCAACATATCACAGTGGAAAAACTGGAAAGAAAAAGACCAAAAAGAACATTTTGAAGGCATCCAGAGAAGAGAAACAAGTTTTCTACAATAGAAGGATAATTGCATGTAGCAAATTAATTGTCAACAGGAGTAACAGGAGACGGAAAACTGAAAACACTACAAAATTCTCAGACCAGGAAATCTTATTTGAAAAGACATAGACTAGAGCAGTATCTGTCATATATAATTATCTCCTATAAATTGAAGTAAAAATACTGAAAAATATTTTAAAAGTTATATAAGATGTGGTTAGAACATACTTGTATTGGACATACATTAAAGCGCTGGAGGCAGGCAGAACCAAAAAGTGAGATGGAACCAAATCACAGAAGAACGTGTATTTCAATTGGAATAATTTTTGGTATGAGAGTAATAAGAACAAGAACAGTGAGAAGGATGAATTACAGAAAAACAGGAACTAAAGTCAGATACTGAAAAGAAAATACAAATGTAGAAGAACTGACAGAAGGTAGAAAAGATATTTTACTAGTTTTTTAAAAAGGAGGGGGGTGTAGAATTTCAGATGTGGAAAGGAAGAAAAGGAAAGAAATCCAACATTTCTGCTTTTGACTGATTTGGCATATTGGCAGAAAGCATTGATTTAATTCCCATGCAGGGTTGGACTCGGGAATCAAGATCAGGACAGCTTGCACCTTCTCTGTGATCAGGAACAATCCTCAGTAGGGCTGACATGGGAAAAGAAAATCATAACCAATCAGTGAGAGTACAGCTCTTCAAAATTACCCATCCTGTATATTGAGGGACAGCAGCGGCTTGGAATGCCTTGGGGTACTACTATTCTGCTTAACACACAGCAATTCTGCGAACTTCAGTTATGTGAGAATGCTTGTGATCTAAGGAACCTTATCTATGAATATGTAAGAGCTAAAACATACAAGATTGTGAGAATGAGAAATGTATTTCTTTAGTGAGAAAAATTGGGACAATGTGAAAACAAGATCTTTTAAAATCCCACTATTATGTTAATAGTGAATGAATTTACTTGTGCTTTAAATGTGAAATATTGGGGCACCTGTGTGGCTTAGTTGGTTAAGCACCTGACTTCTGTTCAGGTCATGATCTTACAGTTCGTGAGTTTGAGCCCCATGTCAGGCTCTGTGCTGACAGCTCAGAGCCTGGATCCTGCTTGGGATTCTCTCTCTCTCTCTCTCTCTCTCTCTCTGCCCCTCCCCACTTGTGCTTGTTCTCTCTCTCTCTCTCAAAAATAAACTTTAGGAAAAAATAAAATAAAATGTTCAATATTGCATTTGTTACTAGGATATGATTATTCTATTGCATAATGTTATGCGAAAAAAAGAAGAGTAATAATAATACCTGGGATTAGTGTTTTCAGATCAATTCTTCCAGGTATAATTTTTGTTTGATATTTAATTTTTGTCTTGAATGGCAAATGAGAATTTTATAAGTACTAACAGTAATTTTACATATTTCCTCTTTTAATGTAGTTATGGTAATTAAATACATCTTAAATAGCAAACATTTTTCTGTGTTTTGCTTTCAGAAAGAATTCACTATTAGATCAAACTAAAGACAAGATAACATGAATTTTGAAGCTAGTAGACAATGCTGACAATTTAAATAAAATTTTGAAGCCATTCAGTATGTTTCAAGCTCTATTTGCTAGCATGATGTTCTCATGATTTTGATAGAGCAGAAATTAAATACTTTGAGTTTATTCCTATTCGCCACCACCACTAAAACATGACTAGATGTTGACAGTTATCCTAAATGGGAACTGAGGGCCTGACCACTAAGAAACTCCACAGAAATAGTACAATTTTAGGGAAGACAAAATATAAAATTGGGTTATGTTGATGTTTGCACACCTCTCAATCTACTAAAATTTATTGACTCTTGTACTTTAAAGGGGTATCCTCTGCAAAGTATATCTATATACCTATTAAAATAAATGTATGACCCAGATATTAGAGGAAAAACTTGAAACAGCTTAAATATATTAATTCCAAACTGATAGAAGCAATAATGTATAGTTAAACAGTATAACACTTTGCAACTTAAAAAGGAAAATGAAGAACTGATAGGGCAGCATGCTAAGAATTATTTTTAGGTGAAAAAGTAAAGAGCAGATGAGCATATCCTAGTAGGTGAAAGATGAAGTAGAAGGGAGTATGTATGTTTATACAACTATTCTCATTTTTAAAAAACAGTGTACATATTATTTGTACATCAAGTATATGTCTTTTATTGCCTAGATTATTTTCCCACTTTAAAAATTTAATTATAATGATTTTTGAAGATTTCTTTCCCCCTATACTGTTAAGAGCCACAAACTCAAGACTCCTCTGGCTAAGTTTTTTCTTTTTAATACTTCCTCATAATTCCAAAAATCCTGCTTCTCTGCTTATGAAGCAGGGCTTCATAATTGTGAGTCCATTCTTTCTTCTAAGAAATTGAGGCCAGACAAATGTATGCTAAACTGTGATAAAGTCAGCTAACAAGTAAAATCCCTCAGGCTGAAACAATGTGAATTGCTTGCTGCCTGCCAGGCAAATGATGTTGTAGAACTTTCTGGAAATGAGAGAATGGCAGGAATGAGACAATGAGTGGAGGGTCTTCCTTTCTTCCACCCAGAACTCCCACAACATGATTAGCAATCACTGTCATATCAAGGTGGCCTTTCTCTAAGGATCAGGCTTGATTTTGAGTAAAATTAGCATATCATTCAATCATTAATTCATTCAGAAAAAGGTCTTTAGAGATTACTGCTTGTTATACCAATGACTGGTTCATCACTGTATCTTTGTCCAGAGATACCCAAGAGACAATCCAGCAGATTCTTTATACTTATTATTTTAGACTGATAGTAATAAGAAAGGCAATGAAGTTTTACAATATTATTGATTTAAAAGTGTTGAAAATCCTGAATCCTGATTTATTTGTAAGCTTTCATATAGTCATGATTTTTAGAATGAAAGCAATTACAAATTTAATGCTCCTTTTGTACATTACTAATTATATCAGTATGACTATCATCTAATTGTATTTAATGTCCATGTTTATTTTATATGTTTAACCTATTTTACATAAAGTGAAAATAAGTTAAAATGTTATCAGAAGAAATTTGTTTCTTTTTAAATCTATTAAAATTGAATAAAGTTTACTTTAATTCTAAAATAGGTGAGGTTATGACATAATTTATAATTTAAGAAAAGAAAAACACTGAAAGTGAAGGGCTGTTAATAGTGATATATCAAATACCAAATTTGACCTTAAAAACAGAATATGTTAAATTAATGCTGTTTTCAAAATTTGATTTATGGCCCTGCTGTTTTAATTGATGGATCAATTAACAGTAATTATGTTTGTATAATCAGCTAGCAGCTGAAATGTGCAACATATTGATTTTTTCAGGTGAGACGTAGACTCCCTTAGCAGCTACTGTAGAAGAAAGAAGTAGTGACATTTAATTCAGTCTAATTTATTCCTGAAAGAGATAATTGACTGCAGTTCATGAAGTCTATAGCAAGAGATAGATGAAATGGTGAAATCATTCAGAAACAATGAAATAAAAATTAAAGTAGAATACGGAATACTGAGTAATAAATTCCATGAACTTCAAATTAGCATTGCTTAATGGAAGTTACTTTAAAGGGACAAATTTATACTATGAGTACAAATGGGGAGAATTATGCTAATCTAACAGAATGAAATCTGAGAAAGTTGATTGCAAGATTGCATCAGAAGTGTTAGAATTCATATTATTTATAAAACCAAACATGGTGTGTAATGGAGTTATGAAATGGACCCTAAATATAAACTTATTTTCACTTTCTATTTTTCTTGTTGGTACTGTGGTACATTGGATGTTTACAAAAATTATTCAAATTAGTTTATAAAATATTTCTTGAAAAGTCTACTTGAGGATTATCATTGTTGTTAGGGATAACATGAAGAAATGAGCAAAGATGATCCATCCATTCTTTGTGGACATTGAGGAGAGAGAAGACAGTTTGGCTTCATCAAAAATATAAATATATGGTTACAACCTGTGATAAACATCATAAGTAGAAATTTCAGGTTGCAAGAGCGTTGTAAAACAAAAGAAATGACCTGCCAATTAATATTATTTTGGTTTTGGTAAAATGTTTTAATAAATTATCTATTTCATTTTCTTCAGCTTTTTTATTCCAATAAATTGACATGGTAATAGACAGGAGATGCAAAAATGACTGAGTCTCTAAACGTCAGTCTGAAGATAACTTTTGAATGGACTTCTTTTGCCAAAGTTTTATCTTTATGACAATGTACAAAATAAAAATTTACTCAGATAAGTTGTTGTTTATTAGTTATTGCAGGAAGATTTTTTTTATATTAAAAAGATAATTCTCCTAGTGATTTTTATTAAATGAAAATTCCAAAAGCACTACTTCCAAACAGTAATGTAACACTCAGGAGCACTCTGAAGACATCAATTCAGTTGTTTACTATGAATAAGGAATTCTGCCAAAATGAGGAATTTGTGTGTGGGGGGAAGGTAGAAAAACAATGACCAATGTACAGCCTGTAGCTCTACCTAAAATTAAAAAATGTACTCCAAGCCAGTGGAAAATATTCCAGCAGTGGTACATTGACATACGGAATTTTAAAGATGAAAGAAATACCAATTTCATCTTAAGGACCAATGAAGAAGGAAGGCTATGTAGAGGAAATAAGATAGATTTTGACTTGGCACTTTAGGTGAAACTTAGATAGCAAGAGAGGAGCAACAATGCGTAGAAAGTAGTTCAGCAAACTGCCTAAATTCAGAACGTTCGGAGTTTTGAAGGAATAGTAATCTCATTGAGTATGAGTGAAGTTAAGGTATTTATTAGGAATCACGATAAAGTGAGCTGGAAAGCAAAGAATAATTCCATTACCAAGAGGCTTTGAATATAAAAGTAAGGAACTTCAACTTAATTCAAAGGGATTTTGTTGTTGTTTCATTATTTATTAAGGAAGAAAAAAATTAAACTGGTAGTAAAATTTGTGGGAAAAAAAATTAAGAGAATCACTTGCAGGCATTTCTAAGGTACCTCTTGGGTAACTCTTGAATGCAAGTCACTTTGAGGAATACACATTTCTAGTAATCAACCTAGAAATAATTCAAGTGCAAGCGGTTTTACCATTAAAATGTAACATGGCCTCATTTTTTTTTTTAACTTAGGTTCATGAGGGTTAAAATAGTCAAAGTAGAGCTATACTTAGCCACATTCTGATTCTTTTATGTAAGAAAACAATTAGGCTTATGGAGGCTGATACATTCAAGTTTCTTAAGTACTTAGAAGAAATTAATTTAGCTTCTCAGAACCACATAGATGGACTATAGCTCTGTGATCCACCTGAGGTCACATTCTAGAGCTCAGGCATTTTCAACATTTGTAAATCCCACAACTGGAAACCAAACATGATAATTCTCTTTACCCTAGGTTAAACCGCTGATATGTGTTGTTTTTATTTCATCTTATTTTAAACCAGAGTTTCTGTTATTTCTGTTTAAGTTCATGTACTTTTACTTATATTGTGTTTTCTGATCTTGTTATAAATCTAGATCCCAGGAATCCACTCTGTCTACAGTGTCTTCTGTTGCTCCTTCTAGTGCAACAGAAGGGGTTGACTCCACGTGGACCTCCCTCGGCACCCCTCCTGTAGCGCCACCCGTGTGCCAGGAGGACCTGTGTTACAATGGAGGCACTTGTCATCCTGTCTCCCTCTCCAGCGGTACCTTCTCATTCCACTGTGACTGTCCGCTACATTTTACTGGCCGTTTCTGTGAACAAGGTAATCGATCTTCATTTGTTTTTAAAAAGTTCTCTAGAGGTGACAAGAGAATTACAACCTTATAGTAAGCATGTTGACAGAAACAAGAAACATCTGTATAATCTTATTTAAAAATGAATTATGATAGAACACTTTTGGTTCAGTATTGTAGAAGCAAACCTAAGATTTTATTTTCTCCATTAGGATTGCCGTTCAAAATATATTTTCAGCTGCCACAAAAAATAAGAGTTTAGGTGGAAATGTAGTGTTCTTTATGTAGTTTGTTCTAAAATTATGGTGTGTCCATCTTTTGTCAGCATAGAAACAATTAGGTTCTCTTGTATACTATTTTTATTGCTTAATTATTAATCACATCACTGTTTTTTTGTATTTCGTAAGCAGATCCCCATATTTAAATTATTTTGTTAAGATTGGTTATTTTTTTGATACTTTAGAACATGGTTTTAGCATTAATGGAGCTGTTTATGAATCAAAAGAGAATTTCCCTATTGCAAACATCTAATGGCCTCCTAAGAGTCACTCAGTTAATTAAAGCAGTGATGGGCAATTAGAGCCAGAAACGCCCTGGGCAGATTACAAAGGCATTAGGTCATGATGCATGTCCTTACACTAATAGCTGAAAAGTGACATTGTTTTCTATGTAAAATTAATCACTGGTTCTAAATTGAGGAGGTGAGGATGGGGATTACTATTGGATAGTGATTCATATGGCAGAGAATTTCATTATTTGTCCAAGATTGTGTTTAAATCCTTTTTCAGCACCAAAATGTGAGACCTCTGGAAGCAAACTCATAGGTACATATATGTTATTCAGCTCTTCTTGCCAAATGACCTTGTGTGACTGTTATGTGTTAATATTCAGCCAAGTAAGCAAGTAAATATAGTTAAAAGCAAAAAAAATGGAAACATGGTCTGTTTTCCGTCTCATTGTATAAATAATATGTATCCTTAAAGTCTATTTTTTAACTGTAAAATGCTTTTGAAAACATCACTTTGCTTGATTTTTGAGTGAATATTTTATATGTCTGCAAAATATGAGACTTGCCAATTCTGCTACAGTATGAGACCATTTATACTACATTCTGTAAGTAGAGTTCTAGGAGCATAATTTGGACTGTGAAGCTCTCTTAGATCCACACTTAGCCATTTAAATCTCTGAGAGGGCTTTTTCTTTTTTTAATTTCATGCTAGGTAGAGTTTTAGAAAAATACCCTTCTTAATTATTCTTATTTTTATAATAAATTATTTTATTTATTAATTTATTAGATTAATTTATTAATCTATACTTTGATTTTTAATGTTTTTTTTAAAATCAGATTTACTAGTGATAGTGAAATTGATGTAATGAAACGAGGAGTCTTTAGTTATTGGCTATATCTCATGGTCAGTCATACACATTAGACTACAAATGACCCTCCAGCCATAATCCTTATCTCTCCTACTGAATCCCCAGTTCTCCCTCCTTTAACTCCTTACTGAACATCTTTAACACTGGATGTACAGACCTGTACTTTCTCCAGAAAGATATAAATCCAGGCTTATTTGGAGTTAAACCCAAGGCTTGACTGTGGTTTAATTCTATTTGGTGTTTTAGGTTGCAGAATGTAGAAAATTGACCTCAGGAAAAGGACTGGGAATCTCTGTTTATATTTGTTGTTAGGGATATTTTATTTTTCTCTTTTCAGCATTATTAATCACTTCCTGCCTTCTACATTCTAATGTTTTTCCTATTGAATTTATAATATTTTAAAAACTAATAATTGGATTATATGCATTGCAAAAATTAGGTAATCCAGTATAGAGTACTAATTTCTGAGTGCAAAATAATCAGAAACTGTGAGTAAATAATTATTGCCAATTACAGACTTTTTAAAGAACTTTGAGTAATATCTTAGGTTGTGTGATACTCTAACAAAATTTATGCAATAGAACTCTTTTTTTATAGTATGAGTTGTCATAGTATTATCTTTTTCTTTCCTCCTTTTTTGGGAAATATTTCATGTGTAATACTTATAATGCAGTGTAATGTGCATTTTTAGAATTTGGAATATTTTTTTTTTAATGTTTATTTATTTTTGAGACAGAGAGAGACAGAGCATGAATGGGGGAGGGTCAGAGAGAGAGGGAGACACAGAATCTGAAGCAGGCTCCAGGCTCTGAGCTGTCAGCACAGAGCCTGACATGGGGCTCGAACTCACGGACCGTGAGATCATGACCTGAGCCGAAGTCAGATGCTTAACCAACTGAGCCACCCAAGCGCCCCTGGAATATTATTTCTAAGTATAAGAATTTTATGTTGTTTTAATCGTTTATCCCTTAAATTTGAATTAAGTACCTTTCTTCTTTCAGTCATAAAGTCAAGAACAGGTTTGTGTTTTCAATCTAATGCTCTAAATATAATTCATACTGGTATGCATTTTACAATCCTGATTGACAAATGAGGATGGGCACCTAAGACCCATGATTCAGGAATCTAGTACCATGATGAGACTTTTTATAGTATTATCTAGATTGGCCAAATGCCACAATTTCTAAGTGTAGATTTCAATAAACAATATTCTATGCCAGTTTCAGTGTTTCATCTACCTGGTAAAAATCTTGATTTGGATAAACAGTCCCTAAATCAGTCTGTCTCTGTCTCTTTCTGTCTTTCTGTCTCTCTCTCTCTGTCTCTCTCTCTCACTCTCTCTCTCTATATATATGTATATTAGAAATATTATCAGTATTAAAATGCTTAGAACTTAAAGATAATTGCTATGAAAATAATTTTTAATGAGTCCTTTATTGAGTACATTCAACAGCTAAAATATATGAAATTATGCTTCCAGAATGAAATTTACATACTATCACTGTGAAGGGTCTGATTTACCAGACACTGCACTAGGTGCTTCATGCATCTTATTTCATTTAACCCTCAGAATAACCCAGCTGAAGTGGGAACTAAAAATTAACCCAATTTACAAATGAGAAATCTAAAGCCTAGACTCTGTTAAATTACTCACTGAAGGTCTCATAGTCTGTCTGTGGTAGAGGTAGGATTAGAAGCAATCTTGGCTGACTCCAGACTTCACATTTAACCATGATGCTCCATTGCTATACTAGTTAGAATATCAAATTTAACATGATAGCAGGGCATGGAATTTCTGAATTTTCTTACTCTTTAGTCTCTACATAAAAAGTATCTATTTCAGGAAAAAAAGAATTTTCTTTAAAAAATAAAACTTTGGGGGTACCTGGGTGGTGTCTCATTCGATTGAATGTCTGCTTCTTGATTTCAGCTAGAGTCATGATCCCAGGGTCATAGGATTGAACCCCGCATGGGGCTCTACACTGATCATGGAGCCTGTTTAAGATTCTCTCTCTCTCCCCCCGCCTCCCCCACCCCTCGCATGCGTGTGCTCTCTCTTTCTCTCTCAAATAAAATAAAATGAAATTTTGAAAACCAGAAAACTAAAGAAATTAATGTTGATCTACTAAATTTTTACTACAGAGAGGATTATTACTGTGATCCACATAAAATTAAACTGTAGAGCACATTAGGTGACCTGAAAAGAATCATATCTATCTCTATAATGATTTCAGTAAAACCTGAAATGTAGAAAGTAGAAGAACAAGATTTGAATTTCAGAAAAATCTGTTTATTAATGATGGCAATACAATTCTCTGAAAAAAAAATATATAATTGCACAGGCCTCTATAAGTAAAGATATGTTAGAAGTTGATTTTTTTTAAAATTTTTTTTAATGTTTATTTATTTTTGACAGGGACAGAGAGAGACTGAGTATGAGTGGGGGAGGGGCAGAGAGAGGGAAAGGGAGACACAGAATCTGAATCAGGCTCCAGGCTTGAAGCCGTCAGCACAGAGCCTGATGCGGGGCTTGAACTCACGAACCGCAAGATCATGACCTGAGCTGAAGTCAGACACTTAACCGACTGAGCCACCCAGGTGCCCCAGAAGTTGATTTTTCTTTACAACCTTGCTTTTTTACTTCCAGTTAATATTCTTGTGAGAGGATATTAAAGTATTTTATTTTAACAACTTTGATTTTTCACAGCAAAATTGAGGTTTAAATTAAATATAGACCGTAATTAAAATTGTGCTGGGTTCAGTAATACAGAGAAGGGTTTTTTAGGGCTATGGGACTCAGTAATGGGTCACCCATACACATGTTTCCTTTCTACTTGGCATTACGTAATGTGCTCTATTTTATCAAATCATCCCTATCCAATCACCTAATAGCATTGACTTTTATTGAATTGGTTTGATTTAATATGTGTTTTTTTCTCAACATATGCTATCTTAATTCATATTAGCTAAACCTTGTTGCCTAATTTATCATAATGATCCTGCATCTCACAGGGGAAACATAAGAACATATATTCTTGCTTTGTTTTAGATGGCTGCATGCAGGCAGATGGCTGTCTCCTACTGTAAAGTTCAGAGTGACAGATTTAGAATATCAGTGCCTTGTGCTGGGGAAAAGCGTATGCCTCTGACTATTAATTATAGGATTAACATTTTTAAACAGCCCAATACTTTTTAGTGTTCTATAAAACAGTTTTATAAATAGTGCAATAAAGGAGTATTTAAATGCCATACATTAAAACCAAGAAATCTTTTGTTTTATTTGATATCCTGTCTGTGTATATCCCATATATGTTTAAAGGTCAACTGTACTGAGTAAATTACAAACCTAGAAATAAAAATGAGAGGTTTTAGCAGGCATTTTGTCTTATTATAAAAGAAAGAAAAAAAAGATTGCCTTAACACCTGCCTTTACTTTTACTATATTATTTTAAAGGCATATTAGAGTAGATTGAATTCATTTATTTACTTTAGATCAGGTGACCTAATGTTAGACATTCCAGAGCCAAGAAGGCAGAGAAACAGAGCATTAATCAGCTTCTTATAACAACGATTTATCTCCTTTGCAGGGAACTGATAGTCTACATCATCAGCAAACGGCCAAGAAATGGGTATTGGCATTTTCAAACATAATACTGAAAATTCCCATGTCTGAAAATGTATTTTTCAAATCCTAGAGCAGCGCTGCATATTTGTTAGTAAACAGCAACTGCTGAAATAGTTAAGTTGAAAATGAATGGAGATTGAAGTCAAGGACAGGGGCTGAAAGGAGACAAGAGGGTTTCATTTTTGAAAGCAAGGGTGGGCTGAAGGGCTCCAGTCTTCTCCACTATCAGTTGCAGCACACTCTCCAGCAAGGAGCCCTATGTTCAGTTAGTTGGTGGGAGAAGATAGCTCCCTCCTCTTCTCAGTGATTATAACTATGTAAAAAGTAAATATCCATCAATCTCTCTACTTACACTGGTAATAATCCAGCAATTTCCATATAGGATAAGGAGGGAATACATACACCCTTCTGTCTATCGAAAAAGAATGACATATATTTGTGTCCTTTATTTCCTTAATTAACATCCTTTTATTCCACTACAATTAAACATATTTAAATAAATAAACATTAGGTGAACACCAAACATGTATAACACATGGAGTTAGATATTGGAGGTACTATGAAATTAAGAAATCATGTTTTCGTCTTTAAGTTTGCAAGTATTTGTTCACATGGGGTGTAGAATGGGAGATGCAGGGAAAGGAAGATAAACATAACAAAGGTAGGCTGGCATTTCCCACTTCCTTCTTTAAAGCTACATAGTCTCAGCTCAACATCACCTCCCCCTTAACAATGTATTACTTAGGACCTATATTAGTTTTCTGTTGCTTCCATAACTAATTATCACACAACTTAGTGATTTCAACAGTACAAGTTTATTATCTTGAATTTCCATAAATCATGGACTGAGCGCCTGGTGGCTCTTTCAGTTAAATGTCCAACTCTTTGATTTCAGCTTGATCATAATCTCACAGTTCATGGGATCAAGCTCCACCTTGGGCTCCATATTGACAACATGGAGACTGGTTGGGATTCTCTCTCTTCCTTTCTCTCTGCCCCTCCCTCTTTCCTCTCTTGTCTCTCTTACTTTTTCTCTTAAAATACATAAATAAACTTTAAAATTCCATATATTAAAGTTCCATAGATAGAAAGACTGACATAATTCTCAGTGGGTTAAAATCAAGATATTGGCAGGGCTGTGTTCCTTTCTGGAGGTTCTAGGGGAGAATCTATATCCTTGCCTTTTCCAACTTCTAGAGGCCTTCTTCATTCCTTGGTTCATGGCCCCCTATATTCATCTTCAAAGCAAACAATGGTGAGCTGAAACTTTTTCATACCATGTTACTCCATCTATGCTTCCACCTCCCTTTTCTATGTTTAATGAGCCTTATTATTACACAGAGCCCATTCAGATAGATAATCCAGGATAATCCTTGTATCTCAGCATCGGCTGATTAGCAGTTTAAATTCCAACTGCAGCCTTAATGTCCCTTTGCCTTGTAAAATAACATTTGCATGGATCCTAGGAATTAGGATGTGGACATCTTTGCGTTGGGTGGGGGGGGGGGCATTATTCTGCCTACCATAGGACTTGTAGTCATTCCTCAGGGAATTTACTTGATCATATAGTAGAAAAGGAAGTTTATTAGATGGATATCTGATGCTAACAAAATTGGGAAAAGCAAGTGGAACCAACTTGGAAAATATACTCTGAAGGATACTCTGGAGAACTAGGAAACAGGAAGCAGAATGAGGTTCATCCAAAAACAGTTTGGAGCACCACCACCACCACCACCGAAGAAGAGCTTATACTGTCACTGTGTTCTGAATCATTTGCTTAAGATTCAGAGTCCCAAGAAGTATTTTGTAACTGTCTAGTTGGCAAAACCTCAGCCATATGCTAACCCACTGCCTGAGCAGGACAGAAAGAAGAGGGGTAAGAGGAATCATCCTTTACCTTAGGCCTCTAACTGGATCATAAAATCCATCAAGATCCTCAACAATGGGCCTCTCTTTTATTTCCATACAAAAGTAGAGTCATTCACATAAGGTTTTTATAGCACACGTGTACACACACACATGCCATAATATTTTCCTTAAAAATTCTTCAGATATTTCTCCTCCCTGTTCTCATCACTCCCCTATTTTCTGTTTTGTCCTTGAATTCTTGATATTTTTACTTATTTATATTTCAGACCTGTTTAGCAAACTTTTTATTGCCATTCCTCCTGCAAACACAACATAAACATCTTATCAAAATATTTTCATAAAGATTGTTCCTTTATCATATCCAGTTTGGGTAATCAGGAAAAATATTCTATGATCAAAAGTGATATCTGGAATGGTACTTAAAAGGATGAATTGGAGAAATTAGAATGAGCAAATTCATGAAGGAAAAGATTGTTGTCTAGTTTGGCTTGGAAGCAGGGTACATGTGAGATCAGTGGAAAAATAAAGCTGGAAATTCAATAGGACCCATACTGCAGAGAACTCAAAATGAAAGATTAAAAGTATTGATTCATTAGCAGTGCATTTCATTCAGAAAAAGACATAATGGTTGGTGCTTGCTTCAGAATCATGAATCTGAGAATAGGATTTAGAAAAGATATGGTGAGGAGAAAAAGGTAGAGATAAAAATTGAGACATAATTTCAACAGGCTAGAAAAATTGGATGAAAACTCTTTTAATTCTAATGTTTCTGAATAATTTGGAAGTATAACAGCTCTTTATAATTTGGAAGTATAACAGATTTTTATATAGTAAATTACTATACAGAAGTAGTTTAGATTTTTTATCAAAAAATTACCATCCTAGGCCCATATTTTCAGTGCATTATTTTGTAAAAAAAGAAAGAAAGAAAGAAAGAAAGAAAGAAAGAAAGAAAGAAAGAAAGAAAGAAAGAAAGAGAAAAGTGTGGTATAAAATGTGATTATAAAAGATAAGACAGAGATAAACTCATCCACTTAGAGATATCATTATTGACATCTGGTTGTGTAAGTCTCAGGACCCTATCATAGTCATTCTGTCCAAAAGTGAGATGCAGAGGAGATAAGATGGCAGAGTAGTAAGGGGACCCTGGGCTAGTCTTGTCCCTCGAGCACAGCTAGATTAGTATAAAACGATTTTGAACACCTAGGATATCAATCTGAGGATTAACAGAACAATCTGCATAATTTGAGGGAGAGAATGCAGCAGATACGTGGTGTAGAGAGGTGAATTAGGGGAGACAAGAGCCATGGTGGCACCGAGGAAAGGGAGCCATTTTTGCAGAGAGGAAAGAGAGAGATGGGGAGAGAGAGCAGTGCATCAGGTTTGCACAAGAAAGCACTCCCCTGAAAGCAGCTAGAGAAAAACAATGAAAACACAACACAGGAGCCTCCACAAGAAAACTGATCCCCAAAACTATCAGTAGGGGGAAAAGGAGAGGGTTTCAATGCCACCAGCTTTATATGAAGGGTGGAGTGCAGAGTCTGAAGTTTCGGAGGTCAGCCCCTGGTGGTGCTCCCAGGAGGAAGCAGGCAGTGATGTCTGAGGATCATGTGAGGAGAAGCAGTTTCCCTGTTTGGAGTGTATTTGGTCGATGTGATACGGCCTCTCCACAGGTGGAAGACCCAGCAGGTGCCATCAAGCCACCTCCTTCACCCATATAGGAACAAAGATGCCTGCTGAGGACAGCAAACACTGGCACCATCTGTGTGTTGCAATTTACCATAAACTCTGGGCACAGCTGCAGCACCATGGCACAACCATTTCCTGGGACAAGTTGGCCCCAGCCATAGCACAGGGACACCCTCCCCCAGAGCACCAATGTGGATTTGAGCCACAGGGGTCTCTGAAGTATGGTGTTTTGAAACACAGCTGCACCTGAGATAAAACTGTGGAGGGAGGCACCACCTGGTGGGTGGACAGCTTGGGCACAGACAGGGGGAATGTGGCCGAGCTGACAGAAGTAGGGAGACCTGGGAGGGGTGAATAATTGCACATTGTGAGAGTATGAACTTCCTCCCCTGGAGACTAGGGATGAAGCCAGAGGTGAAGCCGTTTTCACCATTAGCCCCCCAACACTGATTGACCCCAGTGAGCTAAACAGCACCATCAAGTGGAGAACAGAGCTGTTACACCAAGCCCCACCCCCTGTGCCCTACAGTCACATCTCCACTAGGGCAGGTCAGTCTGAGAATTAGAGCAGCAGGCCCCTTATCAGAAGACCGGCACAAATCCCTTCCACTAGCTTAGTCGGCTGACCACAGAGTACTGCAGAGTTTCAGCTCTAGAGGAAACTGGATCTAGCTTCAGTTGTTTTGTTTTGTTTTGTTTTTCCTTTGTTCTTTTTTTGTTGTTGTTGCTTCTGTTTTTGTTGTTATTATTTTTCTTTTCTTTTGTTACTTGGATACAGAAAGAGCAAAATATTTTATTTTTTAATTTTATTATTTTTAATTTTTAATTTTTAAATTTTTTTTCTCTCTTTTCTCCTTTCTTTTCCTCTCAAGCTTCTCTTAACAAACAGACCAAAACACACCTAGGATCTAGCTTTCTTTATTTGATTTTTTTTTTAATTTTTTAAAATTTGTATTTCATTCTATTCTTATTATTACCATTTTTTCTTCCTCCAAAATGAAAAGATGGAGGAATTCACCTCAAAATAAAGAACAGGAAGTAATAACAGTCAATGATGTAATCAATACAATATTGTACTAGCACAAAAACAGGCACACAGATCAATGGGACAGAATAGAAAACCCAGATATGAACCCACAAGTATACGATCACCTCATCTATGACAAAACAGGAAAGAATATCCAATGTATAAAAAGTCTCTTTAACAAATGGCATTAGGAAAACTGGACAGCAACATGTAGAAGAATGAAACTAGACCACTTTCTGACACCATACAAAAATAAATTGAAAATGGATGAAAGACCTAAATGTGGAACAAGAAACTATCAAAATCCTTGAGGAGTACACAGGAAGCAATGTCTTTGACTTTGGCAGCAGCAACTTCCTACTAGATACATTGCTGAAGGCAAGGGAAACAAAAATAAATATGAACCACTGGGACTTCATCAACATAAAAAACTTCTACACAATCAAGAAACAGAGAAGGAAAAGGAAACAATCAAGAAAACTAAAAGACAGGGGCGCCTGGGTGGCTCAGTCGGTTGAGCATCCGACTTCAGCTCAGGTCACGATCTCACGGTTTGTGAGTTCGAGCCCCACGTCAGGCTCTGGGCTGATGGCTCGGAGCCTGGAGCCTGCTTCCGATTCTGTGTCTCCCTCTCTCTGCCCCTCCCCCATTCATGCTCTGTCTCTCTCTGTCTCAAAAATAAACATTAAAAAAAAAAAAAAAGAAAACTAAAAGACAGCCTATGGAATGGGAGAAGTTATTTGCAAATAACATATCTAATAAAGGGTTAGTATCAAAATCTATAAAGAACTTTTCAAACTCAACATCCGAAAAACAAACAACCCATTTAAGAAATGGGCAGAAGATATGAATAGACACTTTTCCAAAGAAGACATCCAGATGGTTAACAGACACTTGAAAAAATGCTCAATATCACTCATCATCAAGGAAATACAAATCAAAACCACAGTGAGATACCCCCTCACACCTGTGAGAATGGCTAAAATTAACAACAGGTATTGGTAAGGATGCAGAGAAAGGAGAACTCTCTTGCACTGTTGGTGGGAATGCAAACTGGTGTAGCCATTCTGGAGAACAGTATGGAGGTTCCTGAATAAACAAAAAATAGAACTACCCTATGATCCAACATTGCACTATTAGGTATTTACCCAAAGGATGCAAAAATACAGATTTGAAGGAGTACATGCACACCAATGTTTATAGCAGCATTGTCAACAATAGTCAAATTATGGACAAAGCCCAAATGTCCATTGACTGATGAATGGATAAATAAGATGTGTACACACACACACACACACACACACACTAGGATATTACTCAGCCATCAAAAAGAATGAAATCTTGCCATTTGCAATCACATGGATGGTGTTAGAATGTATTATGCTAACTGAAATAAGTCAATCAGAGAAAGACAAATACCATATGATTTCACTTACATTTGGAATTTAAGAAACAAAATAGATGAACACATCTTCAGGAAGGGGGCAGGAAAGAGAAGAGAGGGAAACCACAAGAGACTCTTAATGATAGAGAATAAACTATGAGTTCACAGAAGGTGGTAGTTGGGAGATGGGCTAGATGTGACATTGCATTGTTGTTAAACAGATTCATCATTCACACTGGTACACCCTTATTCGGGTGGTGTTTTCTACAGAATTTTGTGCTGTTGCCCACATTTTAAACATCTCCCTAATCTCATTTGAAATGAGGCATTCCTCTACCTTTTTCTTCTCCTCTTCTGCTGACGACATAACTTCTTTCCGTTGCTCGTGATGCAGATCTATCCATTCGTCAGCTCCTGGCCATGTTTTTCCACCAGCTCTTGAATGTTGTCCTTATTCATGTCCAGTCCTGTGGTCTTACCCAAAGACACAATTTCATCAACAACTGGTGGCTTCTGTTCATAAGCAAGCTCCTCTAAGTCATGTCCAAGAACACAGGCTGGTTTTCTCCAAACAGAATTGAGGGTTCTCTTGGTGGCCCCATTCCAGGCTTTATCAATGATCTTGAGACAGTTCATGATGTGGAAATGACTTTTCCAAAACTCTCAGAGGGTAAGGTTTGTTCCTTCAGTCACCTTGAAGCATCGCTGAAATAGTGCTTTAGTATAAAGCTTTTTGAGATTTAAAAAGCTGATCTATGGGCTGGAAGATTGGAGTGGTGTTGGGAGGAAGGAGCTTGACCTTAATGAACTCAAATTCCCCCAGTAATTCATCCTCAAAGCCTGGAGGATGAGCAAGAGCATTATCCATAAACTGCAAGACTTTGAGTAGCAGATCCTTTTCTAAAAGGTATTTCTTCACTGCAGGACCAAAGACCTCATTGATCCACTCAACAAACAAGATACAAGTGATCCAAGCCTTCTGTTGGACCTCCACATAACGTTAACTGGCTTTTCTTTTTTTTTTTTTAATTTTTTTTTAACGTTTATTTATTTTTGAGACAGAGAGAGAGCATGAACAGGGGAGGAGCAGAGAGAGAGGGAGACACAGAATCCGAAACAGGCTCCAGGCTCCGAGCTGTCAGCACAGAGCCCGATGCGGGGCTCGAACTCACAGACCGTGAGATCATGACCTGAGCCGAAGTCGGACGATTAACCGACCGAGCCACCCAGGCGCCCCTGGCTTTTCTATACCTACATTTCTTGAAGGTTCATGGATTCTCGGAATGATACTTTGACTTTGACTTTGAAATCCCTGTTTGCATTAGCACAAAACAAGAGGGTGAGATGGTCTTTCATGGGCTTGTGACCAGGCATGGCATTCTTTTCTTTTTGTAATGTAGATCCTCTTTGGTATCTTTTTCTAAAAGAGCCCCATCTCATCACAGTTAAAAACTTGCTCCAGCAGGTAGCACTTGGAAACCATGAGCTTCTGGAACTTGATAGCAAAATGCCTCAGCTGTCTTAGTGTCTGAACTCACAGCCTCTCCATGACTCACAACACTAAGGATGTCATTTCTCCACTTAAAATTATTAAACCATCCCCTGCTTGCTCTGAAGCCTTTTTCGTTTTCTGTTGATGTACCTGGCAGTTTACTTACCAGGTTGGTGTACAAAGGCTTTGCCTTCTCACAGATAAAGTTCTCCATCACAGTATTACCTGCTCATTGTTTCTCATTTTCCAAACCAGAAGCAACTTTTCTACATCTTTCAAAACACGTGGTTGTTGCTTTAATATTTTCATGACTCCTTTTGCTGCATTTAGACTCCTTATTTCTTCTTTCTTCTTTAATATTGTGCAAATGGCCAACATAGACTTATAAAATCTTGCAATTTTGGCCACTCGCATACATCGTTAATATTTCTGGATGATTTCCTTCTTCTTGCTGCTTTTCTTTTCAACCTTTTTCTTCATGGAGGCCATTGTATACGCTTGCACAAATGTTGACTACAGTACAGTATTGATAAACTCTTGTCATATACTGTATCTAATGTAACTGGCAATAAGGCAGTAGGGTCTACATCTGCAGGCAGCCTGACCTAGAATGAAGCAAAACATTCCTAAGCATACTCATGTATGGAAAAGCAAAGGACTGCAATAAGGCAGTAGGGTCTACATCTGCAGGCAGCCTGACCTAGAATGAAGCAAAACATTCCTAAGCATACTCATGTATGGAAAAGCAAAGGACTGTCCATAGGTGCTTTGAAATGATAAAAAATACACCAGTATCACTTGTGGGCACCATCCATTATTCTTAAAAATCACTGATTTCTGCCAAACACTGCAGCCTGACACCAAGCATCCAAGCAAGGGAGACGATCATCCACAATCCCACAGTGAGCAAGAGAGAGAAAAACCATTGGCTCAAATGTGATCCTGTGACGTTTGGCATCATGTACTACTCGTATTGCAAGATATTGCTCATTTATCAAGTTTAAATTTATTAGGAATGTTTTCTCATCTTGCGGAATACTCACAGAACAGGTTACTCAAAATCCAGAGTTTTACTGTTTGTGTTTATGTGCACACTAGGAAGTATGAGTATGTTATCTTTCTCATTTCAGTCCTGAATTCCTCAAGTCTTGTGACTTCATTATGTATATTTGTTTCTAACAGATTGATTGCATAACACATAGACACACAGAAAATTGAAAATACGTAGGATTATTAAAACGTATGATTAGTATCTCTTTTGGGCTATCAGTTTGGTGTTGGAAAACATTAAATTAAATTAAATTAAATTAAATTAAATTAAATTAAATTAAATTAAATTAAAGTAATTGAAACTAGCATTTCACAGGTATGGAAACAAAGTCCAAGATAATTAACTTATGGAAACTACTAGTTAAGGACAAATCTAGAACTAGAATACAGTGTCCATATTCCAGATTCAGTATTTTATCTGCTAGAGCATGGCATGTGTTCTCCAAAGTTGTTCAATGGTAGCTTCCAAGTTGAATTGAAAAAATAAAAAAAATAAAAAAATAAAAAATAAAATAAATTCTATTGTATATATTTGAGATAGTAATTAGATAAACCTACATAAACTAAGAGAATAAAGATTTCAGTTGTCCCAACTTATCTCTCCCTCTCTTTATACAATAGATGGATATAAGTATATTTAGACTGTAGACATGTAAACATGACATTTGATGAGTTTACTAATTGTCCTTTTAATTGACAGACATTTTTAAAGCATTTTTGTTCTAAGGTAAATTTGCTTATAAAAATGTAGAGAAGAAAAGTTAATTAGAATTCCTTATACTACTGCTTATAAAATCATTTTAAGATGATAATATTTAAACAGAGGTAATAATCAGAAAAAAGTTGGTATGCACTGATCATGAATTACTTAATTTTTGATGGTTCTATAGATGCATCGTTCATAATACTAGAATGCAAGGCACATATGCAACTTTTAAATTTTCTTGTTGCCACGTCAAAAAATGAAAAAGAGACAGAAGAAACTAATAATATACTTTATGTAGCCTAGTGTATCCAAAATATTACTATGAAATAATGTAAAAATATTAATGGAATATTTTAAATTCTTTTTTTCATACTAAGTCTTCCACATCGGATGTGTACTTTATGCTTACAGCACATTAATTTAAACTAGCCACATTTAAAGCCTCATCTCAATAGCCACTTGTCTGGTGGATACAGTATTGGACTACACAGTTTTGCAAACCCAAAGTAAAATGGTATAACAGTTGTGATGGTGTTGCCTGTACAACAGTACTGAGATGGTGAGAGGATGGAGAGACTTTTCTACTGAAAGGTTTGATTAGAATGTGGAAAGATGGAACCAGCTGAAGTTATATCTAGTCTGTCAGAAGACTGAATTACACTATTTGTTAAAATAGTAAGCATTAAAGAGTCATTTATTTAACAAATTCTAGAAAGCTCAGTTTGATCTCTCTTCTTTTATTATCTATGCTTGTATTATCTATCTACTGTTAGACGGGGCAATACAACACAATCCTAAAGCGTTAAATGCCCTCTATACATTAATAGTTGCCAGATGTATGTAACCAGTCCAGAGCTTTTGCTGTATGTCAGACATGCATCTTACACTTGTGCATTAAACAAGGCTTTTCACACAAAACTTGGCCATAAGTATTCTATAGAAATTATCTCTTATTTTAATAAATTAATCCACTTATAAATTGTTAGATGAAGTCTTTCATTTATATTTCTACCACAAATTCTTTGCATACAAGCACTGCCTTAAATACTGGATATACACTGGTGAATGAGATGGTCATAGTCTCTCCCTTTTGTAATTTGCAAGAAATATAGTCCAGTTAAACAATAAACACTCAAATATGTAATCTAAACTGGTATACAGATTCTGAAACAGAATGCTATACTAATGAAGAAGAACAGGGTAGGGTGCTGTGGGAGCAGAAAAAGATCTATTTAGAAATCTATTATGAAGAAATGTCATTAATTGCAGAACTAAAAACTGAGAAGGTGCCAGTCTTTTCAATAGCAGGAGAATGTTCCGGACAAAGAGAATATTATGTAACTGTGAAAATGTATATGTAAGAATGATTTTTTACCAGTTAATTTTGAGGGATAACTTTACCAATGTTTCTTTTAGAGTAAAGATGGGGCTAAAACAAGTTAATGAAAAGAAAAAAAATTCTAGTTTCATTCATCTATTTATTCACATTTGTAGTAGGCCCATTGCTTCTGGTCTCAAGAAATTTAGTGAAATTTTATGAACAGATGCTAAGTACAAGGACTCTTTTTTCTCAGTTGCTGCAGTCCATACCTTTTCAAAGAAAACATTAAGCTTTTCCATATAAGAATATATTACCAGGGCACCTGGGTGGCTCAGTCAGTTAATGTCCGACTTCAGCTCAGGTCATGATCTCATGGTTCGTGGGTTTGGAGCCCTGCGTCAGACTCTGTGTTAACAGCTTGGAGCCTGGAGCCTGCTTTGGATTCATATTCTCTCTCTCTCTCTCTCTCTCTCTCTCTCTCAAAAATAAATAAACATTAAAAAGAATTATAGAAAAGAAACATATTACCAGATAATTAAATTAACAGGGTTGGTTACTTGAATTCTCTTGTCATTTTAACATTTTAAATAATGGTAAAAATCTATAGTAATACTTTTGTATTATACTATATACAAAAAAATAGTAATTTTGTAAAGACTTGAAAGAAAATTTTGTTTTCTAGTTAACTAGAAGAAATTTGTCCAAAGAATTGAAAAATATAAACTTGGATGATATGAGAATAGACCAACAGGAAAAACAAAGGCTAACCTTAATCGCCCTAAAACGTTACAACAACACAATGGCAAAACAGAGGATTGTAATGACTAGAGCTAATTAGGAATAAATCATATGACCTCTGGAAAACTGATTTGCAGGCAAGTTATTTTCTTCAACATGTGATGTGCTTTTGACAGGAAAAAAAAATAATATAATTTGTATTTAAGAGGTAATACGATGTCCTTACTCATAAATATAATTTTATTAATGAAATTGAGAACCACCTGAGCAGAAGAATTTATTCTTTAAACTGTCTGTCCTTGAAATACTGAATCAGTTTCAATTGCTTTAATCTATTTTGTTAAGGTGTCTCTGTAGGTATATCTTTATTCTCTGTCCTAGGATCATAGATGGATATAGATATGAATAAATAAGAGTAGATAGAAAGAGACATGGAAATTGCAACCAATCCTCACACATATGTGTGTCACCCTTTGCCTGCATTTCCATTCACTGCTTGTGGATTAAAAATGAAGAATGGATGCTTTGTGTAATCTCAGCGTTTCTGCAGATTAACATCAGGTGTCATAACTAAGAAATAAGAAAGCAACAGACAATGACAGCCAATAATTACCATTTCAAACTTGGTACATATCATGCTAAACTCTTTTCATGCATTTTCCCTTTCAATCCTCATGCCAACACTGAGTCATATAATATTAGTCAAAGTTATTTTCATTTCTAAGTTATAGAAATCAACTCACTAGATAATAGCTAGCATTTATTGGATACTTAATATGTGTTAGGCATTGTTCTTAATCTTAGCCGGTAATGACTCATTTATTCCTCATGAATTAATATTATTTTGAAGTAAGTACTATTCTATCTCCAAATTCTGAGAAAATGGACACAGAGCATTTAAGTAATTTGTCTGTGTTTACTCAGTCACTAGGAGTTGAATCCCAGTTCTTAAAACTAACCTTCCTGTTTGATCTGAGTTAGCATAAACAAAGATAGGAAAATTTCATTATAAAAATATAAAGGAGTGGAAATGCAAAGTTCTTCCCAGAAAGGAAAGTAGAACTAAGAGCAAGAGAACTCTGGGTACTTTCTCTGGTGGAGTCATGTTTTATTCTTCTCACCATCTCCTAGCTGACAGTGGCTTTTGAATCAACATTGTAGAGTCCTTTCCCCATGGAGAGGCTAAATCTGTCTTGGATCAAAATCTAGATAAGAGACATGTGACCAAAGTGACCAGCGCTAGTCCAATCACTCTGGCCCAAGCTATGTTGTATGAGCCTGACTGCTGAGGGGAGATCATAAACCAGCTGTCCAAGAAGGAAGAATTATAATGCACGGGGAATATGCCACAAAATGTGTAAATTATTAATATCCCCATCTTACAGATGAAGAAACTGAGACACAGAAAAAGTAATTTGCCTGGGTTATGAGTAATGGGCAAAGCCAGAACTTAAACCATGCTGTGTTTGATGCCAAAAAATGTTTTTTAACTAACATACCTTTCTATTTTAAAATCTCCCTTAAAAAATAGAGTATGTCTCAGACAACACCACCTACATTGACATACTAATGAATTTAGTTTATTAAATGACCTGACTTGTAGGTTTACACCCAAAAATAATGTAATTTCTTCCAGCACCAACTTCAGATACTTTCTACCAGATTTCTCTTCCCCTTATTTTGAGACAACCTGGATATATCCCAAAGCTTTCAGATCATTTGCAGGTATTAAAAAGTCTAATCTAATTTAAGAAGTTAATCCACTTTTATTCCCAAACCCAATGTGCAGCTGCCCCACCCTCTCTGTCCCTCCCTTTGAAACCCTCCTTTCTGAAACTAGAGTCTTCTGGGTCAGATCAGGGGTAGAAGGAATCAGGAAAAGCACCAAAAGTCTTAATCCTTAGTAGATGCTAATTATACTTCTATTGTGGCAGCAAATGCATTCTGACATCTCAGGTATATCCGTGGTTGTTGGTGATTCCCTACAACACGCTTCTCTTCTGTAGGTTGGGCACTCTCATCTGATCTCTTGTAAATCCCCTTTCGCAATTATCTGGGAAATTTGTTTCTACCCTTTCAGACTGATGTACCTGATACGTAGATATCTTTTTGGAAAAGGTTATCTTTAGATGACTCAGGCCTGTTTATCTTCGGCCTTCCTTACTGTCAGTTGGAGCTCAGAAAATCTCAGGCATCACTGTCCTGTCAGCTAGTGGAAGTACACATAAACCCAGGGTGAATCCTCTTTCTCCTCACTAACTTTGCAGATTGTTCCAGACTGCTGACTGCCTTTTAGCTTCTCCCAAGCCTCAGTTCTCATCCCCTGCTTCCAAACTCTGGGACTACATATCACATTCTCCTAAGAAATCTGCACAAGATAGGAACAGAAGGCATTCTACAAATTGCTTCAGCTTTGCTAGCATGCATTTAGCAATTCACAATTTCCGAGTGATACTTTTTGAGACTTCCTCACTTGATTTGGAGTTGGGGTGATATATGCCACCTTGCTTTCTGCTCTTAAAGACTTCTGAAAAATATATAACAAATCTCTAGCTTTCTCTCATAGATTTTGGGGGTGATGGTAGCTGAACCAATTGATCTCCTCTTAGCATTTATTACGTAGATATGTTTAATATCTCTCTTTAAAATGGGAGGTAATTATTAATCTGCAGTTTAGAGACTTTAATAAGAAATTTGAGGAGCGCCTGGGTGGCTCGGTCAGTTAAGCAGCCGACTCTTGGATTTCTGCTCAAGTCAAGATCTCATGGTTCATGGGATCAAGCCCCATGTTGAGCTCTGTGCTGACAGCATGGAGCCTGCTTGAGATTCTCTCTCTTCTGCCCCTCCCTGCTTGTGTTCTGTCTCTCTCAAAATAAATAAACTTAAAAAATTACTAAGAAATTTGAGGAAACAGGAAAAGTCCTCCAATAAATGCTGTTATATTATCATAAAGATAGAAAAGAATCCAGTACCTAGGAATGTCAGTCTTTCTTCCTGCAGTTAGTTCTTTTCCAATACTTACACCACTTTATCCCTAGTGGCAGAGAAGAGTCAACCCTACCCAAAAAGATTCTAAAGACAAAGCTGAATCCAATGATCTTGAGAATCTCTTATTCCTTTAATCTTAAAAGTCACATGCTCTTTGCATTCTGCAACATATACATTGTGGTATAAAGAGTAAATGAAATCATTCTCCGGGAACTGTCATGTTTCTCCTGTGGCTGCAAGCGAATCTGACATGCTGATGCAGATTCCTGGGAACACATCCATTTGAGAAGCATAGGTTTATGAAAAAGGTAGTAGCTTGGGAGTGAAAGATACAGAAGTTAGTCTCAGCCCAGCCCATAATTGAGTTATATAGCATTAGGGCAATCATGACTCTTTTGACCTGCAGTTTCTCTTTTGACCTGCAGTTTCTCTGTCCTCGAAGTGGCAGAATTAGAATTAATTTGAGAGCCCATTTTAACTCTGAAATTTATTGACACCTGGATCAGCCTCTCACATGGAAGAAACCTTTTGTGCTCTGCTTAGCCATTGCTGTGGACTTGGACTTAGGGGAAACCTTGGAAACTGCTTCAACAGCAGGGATTCCTCTTCACTTTGCCAGAAAGCTTGCTAGTCAGGCCGTTTTCTTACTCTGCTACCCAACTGTTACAGGATGAGTTCCCTAGAGAGCAGAATCCTAGGCAGAGATTATAAAGCAGGATTTTATTAAGGAAACACATTTGAGATCAACGCAGGTGGGGAAAGGAAGGCAGCAAGGTTTGACAGCAAGAGCTTCACAGCATCTGCCACACCAGTGTATGTCTCTTCACACTTGATCTGAGCCAAAAGGCCGAGAAGTGATCCCAATGTATGTCTCTTTTTGCCCTCTTAGATTCACAAGATCGATGCTGGATTCTTCTTCCAGACACCTTCCTTTACCTGACATACATTGCCCTTCATAGTCTGATGCCTGCTTACCTATCTGGTTTTGTTTTCCTCCAACTTCCTGCCATCCACAGCTGTAATCCAATTATACTAAAGTATTTGTACTTCTTCAGCTTTTCTTCTGTGTGGAATATCCTTCTCAACCTGCTTCATTACTTTTCTTCTTTAAAGACTTTGATCAGTTGTAATTTTCTTCTGGGAGGTGGTGTTTTTGTCATCACATCCCAACCACCTTTTTGGCTTCTCATTCTACATTCCCATAGTATTGTGTGCCCTTCTTTATTGTTGTGTTTGCTGTCTTGTATTTTCATGGTATATTTTCTGATGTCTTCTTCCTAGATGTAAAATATTGAGGAAACTGAATTTTTTATCTTTCTAACTCAGGCATTTAGCATAGTACATGAATATGGAAGGAATTTTTTTTTTTAATTTAGAGAGAAATATTTTTTTGGAAATAACTAAATAATCATGAAGCTATTTAGGCATGTTAAGTAAATATCATGGTATTTAGGGGAAAAAGAAAAAAATTCAAAGATTGCTTTCCCTCTATAACAATTTAAAGACTCAATCTCTGACTTTTTACCAACCCAACTAGTTCTGAATTTGAACGCTTTTCAAATTTTATATTCATTTCAATCTGTGCCCTGAATATTCAGGCAGCCCTCCTAACTTTGGTTTGTTGAAGAACTCATAACACTTATATTTATTTTTCTCTCCTTTCGTAGAAAAAGTCTAAAATATTTAGACTACACTATTTACAAATATGCTTAAAATAAAACTAACAAGTATTTCCTACGATTCTTCCTTATGGCTATCATAGGATTTTAAACATAGCAACACAAGAGCTGGGCAAAATATTTGTGGTATATCTTTAAACCTTTGAACATAGAATTCCTTGTCCTGAAAAAAATTTTTAAATAACCCTTAGGGTGATGGGTATTAAGGAGGGCACTTGTGATGTCCACTGGGTGTTGTATGTAAGTGTTGGATCATTAAATTCTACTCCTGAAACTAATATTACACTGTATGTTAACTAACCAAAATTTAAATAAAAACTTGAAAAAGAAAGAAAATAACCCTTAATTTTCATAAATATTTCATAGGTATTTTTACCCTTTAAAAAAAAATTGAGCAGCTCAACTAAATTTTTAGCTCAATTACAGTATCACAAACTACTGAAGATTATCCTCTAGAGCTTTCTGTAATTGAATTCAGAAGAAAGAAAATGAAATAACTTGTAGTCTTTTAAAGTAGAATGGAGGTCTGAAATCATTATGTAAATTTTCTAAAATTTTTGAGAAACTTGTCATTTCTATTTTATTGGCATAATTATACACATGTTTCACATGCCTTTCAAATGGCACATTGCTCCAGAGTTAGTCTTACCAGTTAACTTTGTTGCTCATACTATTTCATTATTCAAATATTGAATGCCTTTAACATGAATGTGAATCCTGTAGTTGTGCTCTAACAGCATATACCTCATTCTGTAATTCTGATTGGCAATTATGTTTAGAAGATCTATAATATCACATCTGATCACATCTTTTCATGGTATGTTTATGATTTTCTATGATACTTTATTATTTTTACTTAACCGTATTTTTAATTTATATAAATATTAGTATATATTTAGTGTATTCATAAGCCAGAATATATGGAAGGATGTCCTGTGGAATGTGTGCTTCCATGCAGAGTTATGTACTTATATTTCTACTACATTTTACTAATGTAAATGAAAGATAGAAAATAATAACTAAATGCATTTTAATGAAAACACAAAACATCTACTAAGGTTTTCTATTGTCTGAGCTTTTCAGTAATGCTTTTTTTCCCCCGCAAATGTCTAACACCAGATTAAGAGGGAATCTAAAAGCTGTATCTGCTGTGGATTCCATGTGCAGTACATCTGACATTTTCTTGGCATAAAATGCAAAAGAGCCACTTAAAATTAGTTCCTTTATTCAAACTAGCATGTGCAGTGCCAAAACTATGTTCCAGAAAGAACCTGTACACAGTCAATGCAAAGAATGAAGAAAAAAAAAGGAAAATAAGGCAAAAAATCTAGGAGTCTTTTTTCAGTGTGAGTTTTCTTTCTTATACGAGTTTCTATATTTTTGTATTTCTTTACTAGATAGAAACTTGAGAACTATACACATTTTCAAGTTAAATTGACTTATAATTCACTTTTTGTAGAGGTGATAAAAAGGCATTATGTATGAGTATCCAAAAATATTACTATGCAATCACTTGAAAATAGCCAACATTGAAAATTGCTAAAAATGATGAATGGCTGACTCTGGACACAATTAGAGTCTGTGAATTCAGCCATACCATTGTTCAGATGTTTGAACATATGTTTGAAAGCCCAAAGCATATCTGTATAGAATTGTTCCCTATTGTAAAGCAATGTTCCCTTCATTTCAAGCCCATTTGTATTATTAAAAAAATATGTAATTCACATATATCAGGTTAATTTTCATTTACATCATTTGAAATGCCCTCTAATGTTTCACTATATATTTTAAGGCATCAACAGCCTACATCAATGCTCCATAAATCTCTGGATTAGAGTGTTTTGCTTTTGCTTTTTAACTCAAAGCTAGAAACTTTGTTGGTAATTGTGACCCTTTTAGATAAACTCTATTTATTCTATTCATATACAGGTTTTCATCACATTCAATGAATATGATCACTTATATTAACTTACAAATATATTTATCAGGTCTTGTACATATCACACTGATCCCTTTTCTGTTCTGATCCATCCTTGTTCCATATCACTATTCACATTGTTTTGAAATTACATATTTGAATACTATATTCAAAATCCCTTCTAGTGAGCATATTTCCATATATCTTCAGAGACTAGTTTTGTTTTTATTTACTCTTCTAAAATTATGTGACAGTTTCTAGGGGCGCCTGGGTGGCGCAGTCGGTTAAGCGTCCGACTTCAGCCAGGTCACGATCTCACGGTCCGTGAGTTCGAGCCCCGCGTCAGGCTCTGGGCTGATGGCTCAGAGCCTGGAGCCTGTTTCCGATTCTGTGTCTCCCTCTCTCTCTGTCCCTCCCCCGTTCATGCTCTGTCTCTCTCTGTCCCAAAAAATAAATGTTGAAAAAAAAATTTTTTTTTTAAAAATAAAATTATGTGACAGTTTCAAACTTTAGGAAGTACTCCTCTCCAGTGCAAACACACTCTGTACACTCAGCACATTTCACAAAAATAATTCTTATCTACATAGTTGTGATGTAGTAAATAACAAAAGTCACCCTCGCTTTAGGGAAGAAAATAATGTCCTCCTGGCCTTGATATACCTCATTAATTGTTAACTGTGCCTCTCTATCATCATTTCTTGTCTGTCACTATCAATTGTTACACTGATTAGACCATCTTAAGTTTAAAATGATCTTTACTGTTTCTAGAGATTTTTGCCCCTGTTATGTAGTTTATATAAATATAAACTGACCTTTATCCCACACATTTATATAAGCATGCCATACATGGGTCCAAAGACCCATGAAAGGTCTACAACCTTTCAATAAACACTCCCCCTAGACCTAGGTTTAGGTGATTTGTATGTCAATACCCTTTGGACAAATTTCTCAATCTACTTTAAGTACAAAATTTTACCAGAGCATTCACATATATCTGTAGTCATAAAATGCAGGGTTCCCAGTGGAGTTTAAATTTCAGAAAAATAGGGACGCCTGGGTGGCTCGGTCAGTTAAGCGTCCGACTTCGGCTCAGGTCATGATCTCACGGTCCGTGAGTTCGAGCCCCGCGTCGGGCTCTGTGCTGACAGCTCAGAGCCTGGAGCCTGTTTCAGATTCTTTGTCTCCCTCTCTCTCTGCTCCTCCCTGTTCATGCTCTGTCTCTCTCTGTCTCAAAAATAAATAAATGTTAAAAAAAAAAAAAATTTAAATTTCAGAAAAATAATACTTTTAGGGGCGCCTGGGGTGGCTCAGTCGGTTGGGCGTCCGACTTCGGCTCAGGTCACGATCTCACCGTCTGTGAGTTCGAGCCCCGCGTCGGGCTCTGTGCTGACAGCTCAGAGCCTGGAGCCTGTTTCAGATTCTATGTCTCCCTCTTCTATGACCCTCCCCTGTTCATGCTCTCTCTCTGTCTGTCTCAAAGATAAATAAATGTTAAAAAAAAAAAAAATTAAAAAAAAAAAAAAAAAAAAAAGAAAAATAATTTTTTAGTATAGTGTGTCCCAAATATTTCGTGGGGACATGCTATTCTAAAAAAATGATTGGTTGTTTATCTGAAATTCAAATTTGAATGATGTCCTGCATTTTATTTGATAAATCTGACAATAATGCAATCATTTCAAGGGGAGTATGCCTTAAAAACTTAGCTTTTAGAGCTAGAAGGAACTTTAGAAATGATTTAGGTCAGGGGTCAGCAAACTTTTTCTGTAAAGGGCCAGATAGTAAATATTTTAGACTTAGTGGGCCACATAGGGTGTCTTTTATGTATTTTTTTTAAACAACCTTTAAAGATATAACAAATCACTCATAGCTCACAAGTTGTATAAAAGCAGGCTGTGCACTGAATTTGGCCCAGAGGCATGCTTTGCCAACTCCTGGTTCAGGTTATCACCTCTAATTTTACCTATGAGCCTCAAATACTTTGTTAAAATCAAGAATTGGCATTTGTAGGATCTTTCCTTGATCTGCCTTATAAGTTTGGATCAGCATGAGTTGTTGTTAGGGAAAATTCTGGCTCCACGTTTCTATGTTCTCACAAATCATCTAGCTAAAAATGCTTTCTGATGCTTGTCCAAATGTGAAAATCAATCTTATCCATATATTGTTTCTGAAATTCATACTTGCTCCCTGTTGGTTCAAAGTTTGCTCATCCAGTCTTCTGTTCCCCCTTCCTTTTTCCACACACACACAAAAATTGGACCTTCGCTAGTTCTGAAGAGATGTGAAAAATCTCTTTACTTAAGGTAATTGAAAAAGTACTGGATTCTAGTTCAATGGGTAACTTCAAGTAAGTCATTAAAAACTTTCCTAGACCTGAATTAAAATAAGCATTCGCCATTCATTTTATAAATGTGTGTTAGATGTTCCCTATGTACCAATATATGAGTTTATGAATGTAAACATTTTAAAGATACATATTACCTACTCAGGATCCCTTTCATTTTGCCATCCCCATTTGGCCAGCACTAGTTCGTCTTTATTCTTATCTCTTAACCTAGGATTGCTTAGATCTATATTCAAACTTAGATACAATCTTAGGCTGACTTTACAACCTTCCCAACTTCCTTTAAACACTCTCAATAGCAGTTATCCTGTATACTTTTGATTTTGCATACATATTCTGCTTCAGGTAAATCTTTTTCCTTACTTCCGCATTTTCCCAGGAAATGTGATTTAGGTGGAGGACAGTTACTTTGGCACACTAAGTTCAGTAACTATGTTTGAGAAACAAACAGAAGCATCAATAGACATTTTTAAACTTTTATTAGATGTATTATTATTGTTCATGTTGATTTGGGTATTGGTGTTTACCTCCTTGTCTAACCTACAAGTATAAACTCCCCTAAACTAAAGAGTAGTTCTTACTGTATTCTCAATCAAATTTAACATAAATTTTCTATTTATTTCACTGTCTCTACTCTCCAGTTTTAAATATGTACCCCTTGAAGAAGAATTGGAATCAAAACAAGCATCATGTTTTCCTAGTTATTTCTTAATACTACATTGAGCAGTAATCTATCCAAATATAGATAAGTAGATAACTTTAATTATATGTGTGTGTGTGTGTATATATGTGTGTGTGTGTGTATATACATATACATATATGCATGTGTGTTTTTAAATACATACATGAACAGATTTAAATTCTGCCCTTTTAAAAATTAGCATTTTTGGCACATTTACTTTGAAATTTTTCCAATTCTAGAAATAATTTTTCTGTGTTTTTACTAACTTTTTTCAATTCATTTTTATTATATATCTTGTCATCCATCTTCTATACATGACTTTTTAAAATCTGAGACTATTCGTAAATTAGTGGATAGTCCTGCTTGTGTGATTATGTATTTTGCATATTTTCTCTTTAGATGAGATTATTTGAAATCATACAGTGGCAATTTTATTTTTAATATTTTTTTAATTTCTTTTGGGATGTATTATTTTTGAGAAGATTAAGCAGTAGCACATCAATTTTATGTGATACATATTATAAATTACAAAATTCTATAAACATATATATACATACATAAATCAATTTAGGTTAACAAAACTTCAGGTAAGGAAGAGAGGATGGGCATTATTCACTAGGGATAAAAACAGAATCCATGAGATTGAATAATTCAGACATTCAATGATTCAGAGTAAATGTAATCTTTCCTATTGGTGATATGGGAAATGATTTTAGGTACTGCTTGAACTGACATGATGTGACATTTTTTACCCAGTGAGAATGTTGTTTTCTTATCCATGATCTTTTGATCCTTCAGGTTACTTGAAGTCTCAACTTAACTGCTGCTATATCTTTAACATGTCTACATTTGCCCATTGCTTTTTTCAAAAATAGTAAGTGCAGATCTCAGGTTTAGAACCTATGAGGAAGATAAAATATCAATCTAGATTTTAATCATGATTATTTTTAAATTTTTTGTTAATGTTTATTTATTTTTGATAGACAACGACAGAGCATGAGCAGGGGATGAACAGAGAGAGAGGGAGACACAGAATCTGAAGCAGGCTGTAGGCTCTGAGCTGTCAGCACAGATCCCAACATGGGGCTTGAACGCACAAACTGAGATCATGACCTGAGCTGAAGTTGGACACTTAACCAACTGAGCCACCCAAGTGCCCCAATCATTATGATTATTTTTATAGTTGCTGCTATGGACTGAATTGTCTTTCCTCAAAATTCGTGTGTTGAATCTCTGATACCCACTACTTCAGAGTATGACCCTATTTGGAGATCTGGCCTTTAAAGAGGTGATTAAAAGTAATGTCCTCAGATTCATCCATGTTGTCACAAATGGCAAGATTTCTTCTTTTGAAGCTGAATAATATTCCATTATATGCATAAGAGAGATGCCACATGAAAGTGATATCTTGCAGTATTTCTTATTCTCTGCCTCACTTACTTCACTTAACAAAATGCTCTCAAGTTCTATCCATGCTGTCAGCAATGGCAAGATTTCCTTCTTTCTCATGCTGAATAATATTTACTTATATGTATGTATATATATCACATTTTCTTTATCCACTTATCTGTTAACAGACAGATAATATCTTGGCTACAATGAATAATGCTGCAATAAAAATGGAAAGGAAGATATTTGAGATGGCAATTTTATTTCCTTTGGGTATAGACCCAGGAGTGGGATTACTGGATTATATGGTAGTTCTCTTTTTAATTTCTTATGGAACCACCATGCTGTTTGCCATAGTGATTAATTTATATGCCAACTAACAGTACACAAGGGTCCCCTTTTCTCTATCCCTTCACCAACACTTGTTATCTTTTCATTTTTTGATAATCATAGCCATCCGAACAGGTTTGGAGTAATACCTCATTGTGGTTTGATTTGTATATCCCTGGTAATTAGTGATGTCAAGCACCTTTTCATGTACCTGTTGGACATGTGTATGTCTTCTTTGTATACTATGGTGACTTTAGTCAATAATTATTATACACTTGAAATTTACTAAAAAAGTAGAATCTGAAGTGTTTGCCACACACACACAAAAAGTAGCTATTGGGAGTGATGGATATGTTAATTAGTTTGGGATAATTGTTTTACAATGTAAACATATGTCAAAACATCACATTGCACATTTTAAATATGTACAACTTTTGTCAATCATAGTTAAATAAAACTGAAAAAAATAATTTAAAAAAGAGATGATTAGGTTAAAATAGTTATTGGAGAGGACCTAATTCAGTCTGACTGGTGTCCTATAAAAAGGGAAACTTTAGGCACAAAAGGACACACCACCGATGTACATACACACAGACCATTTAAGGACATAGTGAGAAGGTGGCCATCTGCAAGTTAATTAGAGAGGTCTCAGAAAAAACTAAACCTACTGACATCTTGATACTGGATTTCTAGCCTCTAAAACTAAGAAAATACATTCCTATTGTTTAAACCCCTCAGTCGGTTGTATATATAATGGTAGTTCCAGTAAACTAATATAGTCTTCACCTAATTATGAAAATGTCTTTATGTCCATTTGCAATAGTAATATAAGGCTACCTTTTTAAAATAAATTTGTTCATATAAAAAAGCAAATAATTACTATAAATAAATGATAGTAGTGCTTATCAGCTGAAAATTAGGGTACAGAAAAAGTAAGTTGCAGTCTACACAATGGAAATACCAAAATTTATGGTTAGATGAGGGAAAGGGTGATTAAAGAAACAGCAGATTACAGAGTTATCAAACAGGTAGGCAATAAACTAGAATAAGGAAATAAAAGGAGAATGATTTAAGACTCATGACATTTCAGTTATGTAATACACAATGATCAAGAAAAATAAAGGTTTAGAAAAGAACATGGGGTTCGGCATTAAAAACAGAGCCATAACTAGAATTTCAGGAAATGGATTAAAAAGAAGTTGAGATAGTGGTGAAGCAGAAAAGAAATAAGTAACCCTGAAGGAAGAAGAATTTAAAAAAGATTTTTCAGGGGCACCTGGATGGCTCAGTCGGTTAAGTGTCTGACTGGCTCAGGTCACGATCTCACGGTTTGTGAGTTTGAGCCCCACATCGGGCTCTGTGCTGACAGCTTGGAGCCTGGAGCCTACTTTGGATTCTGTCTCTGTCTCTCTGCTCCTCCCCTACTCGCTCCCTGCCTCTCTCTCAAATATAAAACATAAGAAAAAAATTTTAAAAAAAGATTTTTCAGGGGTAACTAGGTGGGCCAGTTGGTTAAGCCTCTGACTCTTGATTTTGGCTCAGGTCATGATCTTACGGTTCCTAGGATTGAGCCCCATGTGGATCTTTATGCTGACAGCACAGAGTCTGCTTGGAATTTTCTCTCTGCCTCTCTCTCTGCCCCTCCCCTGTTCTAACTCTCAAAAATAAATTAATAAATTTTAAAAAATATAAAAGATTTTTCAAATTTAAGAATAAGAGTACTCTTCAAGGCAGAAGGGAAAGAACTAATGAGAAAAATGTTGGCAAATAAAATAGCACTTGAGGGATGTGTAGATGGCTCAGTCAACCTTAACTGTCTGACCCTTGGTTTTGACTTAGGTCATCATCTCGTGATTCCTGAGATCGACCCTCACATAACACACAGAGCCTGCTTGAGATTCTCTCCCTCCCTGTCTCTCTCTCTGCTCCTACTCTGCTCATGCACTCTCTTTTTCTCCCTCTCTTTCTCAAAATAAATAAACAAAAAGTAATGTTGGAAAAATGAGATCCTGAAGAAGCATGGAAGAAAGAACAGAATTGAAAAAGCATAGAAAGCCTGGTAACAGGAAATAAAATGGAGGTAAAGAATAAATGACATTTAAGCATAGTGACTAACATATGACTATGCATTATGTGAAGAACTGAGAATTGTATAGACAATTATGAGATATTGACTTCATGGCTACATGCAGCTATAACAGATATTTCAGCTTAATCAGTTCTCAGGATCTGTAGGAGAGGAGGGAATCAATAAGAAAATTGAAAAAGAGGGAAAGAGAATTTTAAGAAATTGCCACTATGAGATCACATTTATTAACCTCTATTTAAAATATAACCTTGTGTTATTTGTATAGCATGTGTATTACTAGAAAAAAGTATGTAATTATAGAATGATGGAATTATTTCTAAACTGCCAAATGTGTCAATATCATTTATAATTAAAAAATTGGGGGACACCTGGGTGGCTCAGTTTGACTAAGCATCTTACTCTTGATCTCAGCTCAGGTCATGATCACAAGTTCGTGAGATGAAACCACATGTTGGGCTCCATGCTAAGTATGCACATGGAGTGTGCTTGAGATTCTCTCTCTCTCTCTCTCTCAAAATAAATCAACATTTAAAAAAAAATTTTAGGGGTGCCTGGGTGGCTCAGTTGGTTGAGCGACTGACTTCGGCTCAGATCATGATCTCACAATTTGTGAGTTCAAGCTCCACGTTGGGCTCTCTGCTGACAGCTCAGAGCCTGAAGCCTGCTTCAGATTGTGTCTCCCTCTCTCTGTCTGCCCCTCCCCCTCTCATGCTCTGTCTCTCTCTTTCTCAGAAATAAATAGACATTAATTTTTTTTTATTTAAGAAATACAACCTTAGGGAGTGGCTTTTAAAGTGAAATTGATATGACAGTTATTAAGCAGAATTTAATTTTCTTGGTATTTGCGTTATTCATTATTATTAGTTTATTGTTTTTAGATAGTAAAAATATTCCCCTTATGCTGAAATGCCAGTGGGAAATATAGAAGGGACAATAAGATAGAGGAAAATGAAATGGACTAGCCATTTCCTTGCAAGAGGATATTAGTGTATATTGAGGAATCTGTTCAGACCTCCTTGTTGAATGCTTAATATGAGCAATTACAGAGCAATATACACCTAAGAGGATAGATTCCACTTGTGATGTAATAGTTGCACATTTACTCCTACTTTCCTTCCCTTTTCCTCATAATGGTGGTCACAATATAACATTTCAATTACATTAAAAATATCATTACATTAAAAGTTTATTAAATCATGTTAAAATCCCTCATTGGGAGAAACTAAATAGAAATAATACAAATGTAACCCAAAATGTTATCCCACAACCATAATCGTTGATTTTAGATTTCTTTTATTTTGTACTTATATCTTATACCTTTTTTGTAATTTGGTCTTGAAATTTACCCCAAGTTATCTGAAATTCAAACCTTTATTTCAATAGTCATTTAAATTTACTGTGTAATATGCCATTTCTTTTGTTCTTTCTGTTGCTAACTCTCACAGAGAATAGCCAGGGAAGTGATATTTTAATGAATAAGAGAGGAGATTCTACAAGAGTTTGATTCCACATATTACTGTTTATTACCTCCGAAGTATAATGTGCTCTTTTAGCTGTGTAATATAAGAAAACACCTGTTTAATATTCCACAAATGGCTTTACGATAATCCAAAATACATAAATGGCTTTAAGAGTCTGCATAATGTCATAACCAATAGTGAAAGAAATCAGAATAGTTTCCAACTATAAATGCATTATTATGTAGTCAGCAGGTTCTTGTTGACTAATAGTGAATAAAAAAACAAAAACAAAACAAAGACAAAAAACTTTCTAAGCTAATCCCCCTTTGAAAGTCTTCTTAAACTACCATAAAATGTTGGTGATGACATGGGATTATGACAAGTTGATCTTCAGTATCAACATCATGTGGTACCTTCAAATTATCCTAGGAAGTATCAGGGAATATGCACCTGTATGATTCACAGATTGGGTTGACTATGCAGTTGCTTCAGAAAAAACTGGGAAAGGAACTTTGTGGACTATATTTCTGCACTCAATTGCCATCATTACAAAAATGAGAATAAATGTTTAAATTTAGGTCATCATATGTTCTTGTAGTAGAATTATGAAATAGAACTGTGACTACCTGCAAATTTACTATTTCACCCCAGCTCCACATAAATTGCTTTCAGTGGCCTCAAGAAAATGCTCAAATTGAAATCCTTCAGGTCATCCTCATTTGGCTAATGTATCAACTATTTATATCAAGAAATTTTTTAATGTAATATATATTTATAAAATTAACCATGATTATAAAGATCAGAACATATTATCTGATTATAATTAAAAACTGGAAAACACAAAGGAATAGCAAAAACATGACCAATCTTAATAAACAGACAAACTAAATTGAATATAAGTTTATAGTGAAATAGAATTATGCAAATCATTTTGGTTTCTATGGAAATAAAATATTTTTACATGATTTTTAAGCATTCCCACTGTGAATGTTTTAGAAAATGGAAACATGAACTATGAAAAGTGCTTTTAATTTTTCCCTTACATTTTATTATGAAAAATTTTACATTATAGAGTAACTTAAATATTTTAATGCCTATATTATCACCGTCTAGATTCTGTTATTAGTATTTTACCATATATGCTTTATTATACATTCATTATCCGTTTGTCTACCAGCCATCAGTCCATTTTTGATATATTTCAAAGTTGAAGATACCAGTACACTATACCCCTAAGCACTATAGCATACATACCATTAGAGTTCAATATCTGCTTGGAGATTTTTCTTTTCTTTTGAGGAAAAAATCAGATAATAAAATACTCAAATTTTAGATGTACAATTAGATAAATTTTAAAAATGCATAGCCTTTAACAAACAGAACATTATCCCTAGAACTTATCTTGTGCTTCTTGATCACAATGAATCCTTCCCCCAACCCTCTAGAAGCAACTGCTATTTTTATCTGTTTTCCACCATAGGTTAGTTTTACCTGTTCTTGAACTTGGTATAAATGGAAATATACTTTCTATATATACCATTTTGTAAAGTTTTTTTTTTCTTCTCAAATGTGTATGAGATTCACCTGTGGTTTCTAGTGTATTGGTAGTTCATTACTTTTTATTCCTAAGTAATATTTCATTTTATCCCCCTACCCTTTGATGAACACCTTGGCTGTTCCCATTATTTTGCTATCAGAAATGAAACTAGTGTGACATTTTTGTAACTGCCTTTTGGGGAATATATATTTTTATTTCTTTGGATAAATTCGCTAGAGTTGAATTCCTAAGTCATGGCATAGGTAGGTTTATGCTTAACTTTGTAAGAAATTCCCAGATCCTCTTTCGAAATGATTGCAAGTGCTTTTGTTTTTAAAATAAAATCATATACTCAAGGAACCCTGATTTGAAGCAACAACCTTCAATATCAATAACTAGAAATCTTAGAATAGTGAACACATTATTGCATACATTTCCATAAGAGATAAATTATCTTTATCTCTTTTGATTATATATTATAGGTTATTTAGTGGTTCTTAAATTCAATATTCAAAGACATTTGTTAGAGCCTCAAATGATTTGTTTTCATATATAGCCAAATTTAATTTTTAATTTGTAAAGATAATAGTTTTGGAATTCATATAATTTACATTAGATACTTATATATTTTAATAAAAATTCATAGTAGCAAACATTGGCATTATACCTTCAGTTTGGGATTTGTTAGATAAAGAACTGAGTACAAACTTTTCTCTTTCTTGCAAAGCACTTGTTCATTCATTTATAAATTTGTTCATCCATTCAGTAATAAATTTATAGAGTGCAGGGATTACTAATGTGTCAGGTATTATTCTATATTTATAAGGGGAAAATTTTTTAATAGTTTTTTTAATTGTTTCATTTTATTACTCAGTGGTTTTTACCATAGTCTTTTTTGTTTGTTTGTTTGTTTTGTTTTTTTACTGCCTCTCTCTCACCTTTTCCATCTCCTGTTAACTGTAGTTATAATGCTTTCAATCTTAACACTTTTAGAAAAACCTCATGAAAGTCAGCAATTTCTGCATAATTCTGGAGTATCATTTTGTGAATGAGCTACATTGTGTTAAAGGAGTCAAATGGATTCTGGGAATTAAGGGGTCCTGAATAATTTTTCAGGGATTACTAGAACCTTTCCCTAGGAAACAGGTTCATTTAACACCCAGATGCCCCTACACACTCCCATATCTTCTCCTCACTCTAGCTGGTGAGTGGAGTTTGGGCCCCCAGGAACTGATTCTTAGATTTCACAGTGATGCCCTCCTCCTGACAAAGAGCATTACTACTGTCCACCTTTGTCCACCATTTGGGACCTCCTGAGTTTGCTTCATGTTGAAATCAAGCCCCTTCAGGCACTAACTATCCATTGGCTATCTTGCTCACAAACGAACATCCAGTCATGGATTGCTACCCTTCTCAACAGACATCCAGCACCTTCTGGCACTCATTTCTGCCCTTATTGGCATTCCTTCAAATGACCTGTCTGTATCACATATATTATTCCTGCAGCTTTCAGAGCTGCCTAGACTTAGAGCATACTCTCCTGGCGCCATCTAGTATCTTTCAGGTCTTTGACTGTCTTACTATCCTGGTATCCTAAGTGGCATAATAAATTACCACAACTGGTGGCTTAAAAACAACAGAAGCATATTCTCTCACAGTTTTGGAAGACAGAAATCTAAAAGTAAGATTTTGGCAGGGCCACGCTCCCTCTGAAGACTTTTGGGAGAAACATTTTATGTCTCTTCAAGCTTCTGCTGGCTCTAGATGTTTTTTGACTTATAGCTAAATGACTCCAATCTTTGCCTCCATTTTCACATCACGGATCCTCCATGTGTCCTCTCTACTTCTGTTCTCTAAAAAGGACACTTATTATTTAAGACCAGCTCTCATCCAGCATGTTCTTATCTCAAGATCCTAACTAAATTATCTCTGCAAAGGTTCTTTTTCAAAATAAGACCACATTTTAAGGTTCTTGGTGGGAAAATCTTTTGGTGGACCACAATTCAGCCCACTAATAAGCTCTATCAGCAATCATTTATATTACCTCTGCTGCTGCTTACAGGCCTAATGCATTTTCATATTTGAGTAAATAATATTGCCAAACTGTGAATACTTATTATCTAAAACTAGTTTTAGGTATTATTGTTGAATTAGGAAAGAACTGTTTCTTACTTCGTTTTTTTCCCCGGAGTCAAAAAACAAACACTTTCATACAGCCTTATACTCTTTGATTTGGTGGTAGTAGTTAGAGATTAAGGAGAGAGAACATATCTTCCTTCATCTTCAAACAATATATTTTTAAGAGACCCTTCTTGGAGAACAGTCCAGGGTTGGGATTTTAAGGACCAACTTCAGTTTAGCCACCTCTTCTGAGGCTGACTGACAGTTTTACCCTATGGAAGGAAAACAACAAAGGAGAACACGTGGAGGGGACCCAGTCCTCACAGTGACAGTATTCTGTAAGGATTCTTGACGTTATATGGGAATGAAATGAATAAGTAGGGAATCCAAAATCGTTTGTAATTCTTGATGCACCACAAACCCTGATTATATAAATTTGATATTTATTTGTAGTAGTCTCGGCACTTCTCAGCCTTGGCACTAGTGACATTCCTTGTGGGGCTGCCCTGTACTTTGTAGGATGTTTACCAGCTGGTACTCACCGGATTATCAGTAACACCACCTCTCAGTTGTGACAACCAAAAATGTCTCCAGACATTGCCAAATGTACCCTGGAGAAGACAATCACTCTCAGTTGAGAACCACTGGAATAACTGAACGTTATTAATACTCACTAGCAAAGTTAGATCCTTAAAAATATATGTCTGTTACCTTAAAGTTGGTGTAAAGCCATCTTTTGAGACTCCTCTATGTTTTTAAATTAAAAGTAGTTAAAAAACATTTTGGATTCTCTGTAACTTGGCAGGTTTTTTTTTTTTTTTTTCCCATTAAGTGTATGCTTTAGGTAAGTGCAACATCTATTTCACTCTTTTTGAGAATTGATAGAATTTTTTCCCACTTAATAGGGCTATTTAGGTCCCTTGTATTCCAGGTCATTAATTTTAATGGTTAAGACATTGTTATATGGCATTCTCAGGAAGTGAACGTGCATACTGATAATTCTACTCTTGTGCAGGGAAATATTATTTTCCTTGGTAAAGAGAAACCATTTCTTTGAATTTAGAAACATTTAGTTTCTAAGGCTCTGTTACCATTTTATTTAAAGCCCCATTAGCCCCAACATATTGAATAATAGCTCACCATTTTGCCCCACATATGATTCATTTAGAGAAGCAGAAAAGCTCATAAAAATATCTAACAGGTATTTATAGACCTTCTGTTTCTCTCTAATACTATAGGAAGTGTTTCTAATTACTCTTACCTGGAATAAAAAGGAAACAAGCAAACAAAAAGATGATGAGACAATTGCCTGTCTTTTATTTCAGATAATATTCTGTGCTGGCTTGAATAGATAGTACTATAAAGTTACCTATTAATATATCAACACTCTTTCTTGTGGCAAAAGCTGTCCTAAAATATTGTTAATAATTTTTCAAGACACTCATAATCTGATTTAAGTCTGAATTATTGGCTTTCATCTTTCATATCCCAGGGAGCTCCAGTTTGGTGCATTCTTTTATTTTTTTAAGTTTATTTATTTTGAGAGAGAGAGAGAGAGAGAGAGCGCATGTGTGTGCACTAGTGGGGTGGGACAGAGAAGAGCGAGAGCGAGAGAGAGAGAGAGAGAGAGAGAGAGAGAATCCCAAGCAGGCTCCATGCTGTCAGTATAGAGCCTGACACGGAGTTCAATCTCATGAACCATGAGATCATGACCTGCCCAAAATCAAGAGTCCAACACTTAATCAACTGAGCCACCCGGGTACCCCATAGTTTGGTGAATTCTTAAGAAGATAGATAAATCTGGGCACTTTCAGTTCAGTAAGACATTAAAAAATACATTAGTAGGCCAAGAAAAAAGCCTGTATGAACAAAAAATAAGCTAGACGCTCACTGGGCCACCTATTTTTTCTTAATGTGGAACCAGAAAATCAAATATGGATATTATTCTCCTTTATGTGTCCATTCTAGTTTTTATGGTGACTAAAGTTTTGATAATTTTGAGGCAAGGGGATCCTTAAAAAATACAAATTTACAATACAAAATTACAAATAGTGATTTAGGAACACAATCTTGAAAGAAGCCCTTACAGTGAGGCTCCCTGAAGTTTAACTTTGCCAACCACAAGGGTGTTTCCACCAGTATCCCGATATGCCCCTTTTTCTGCCTCCCTTGTATCCCATGCCCACCAGAAATTCTGAGCCATAATGGACTCTAAATCTGATGCCCATCTTCAACAGATCTCAAAAAGAGATGGGACAGAATGGCATACTATGCCACTCTTCCTTTTTGGTGTCCCTTTCCCTTACTTATCAAAAGCTAGTTTATAATACTTGCATTTTTTTTTTACTTTTTTCCCCCAATTTTCCAAAAAATTTTAAAGCAGTTTGTAGAGTTTCCATACACCTCCTAACTCTCATACACAGTCTCCCCTCTTATTAACATCTTGCATTAGCATGGCACATTTATTATAATTGATGAACTGATATTGACATATTGTTGTGAACTAAAGCTGTTACTAAAGTTGATCTAAAGTTTTCATTGACATTCATTCTGTGTTGTAAAATTCTTTGGGTTTTGGGAAATGCATTATGTCATATATTCACCATTAGCATATCATATGGAATGATTTTACCACCCTAAAAATCTCTTGTGCTCTTCCTATTCATATCTTCTTCTTTCTCCTTTAATCAGTGGCAGCCACTGTTTTTTGTTTGTTTTACTGTCTTTATAGTTTCTTTCTTTACTATACTTTCACATAGTTGGAATCACACGGTATATAGCCTTTTCAGACTGAGTGCTCTCAGTTACTAATATGCATTTAAGTTTCCTCCATGTCTTTCTATTGCTTGATAGCTCATTTTTTCATGACTGAAGGATATTCCACTGTGTGTATATACAGTTTGTTTACCCATTCACCTACTGAGAGGCATTATGATTGTTTTTAATTTGGGCAGTTAAGAAGAACCTGCAATAAACATTCACGTACAGGTTTTTGTGGATGCAAGTTTTTAACTCCTGTGGGGAAATACTCTCCTGTGGGGAGAATACAATTGCTGAATCATATGGTAAGACTATGTTTATAAGAAACTATCAAACTATCTTCCAAAGTGTCAGTACCATTTTTTTATTCCTGCCAACAATGACTGAAAGTTCCACATTCATACTAACATTTGAAATTATGAAATTTTTTTTTAATTTTGGCCAATCTAATAGGCATGTGTAGTATTTCATGCTTGTTTTAATTTGCAATTCCCTAATTACATATATGTGAGCATGTTTTCAAATGCTTATTTATCGTTGTATATATTTTTTGATGAGGTATCTGTTCAGATCTTTTGCCCCTTTTATAATTGGGTTGCTTGTTTTCTTATTGTTGACTTTTGAGAGTACTTTGTATATTTTGGCTACAACTCCTTTATCAAATATGTGTTTTACAAGCATTTTCCCCTAATCTACAGCTTGTCTTTTCATTCTCTTAGTAGTACCATTTACAGAGCATAAGTTTTTAAGTTTAATGAAGTCAAATTTACCTATATTTTATTTCATGGATTGTAGTTTTGGTGTTATATCTAAAACTCATCACCAAACCCAATTTCACTTAAATTTTCTCTTATCTTGTAGAAGTTTTAAAGCTTTGTGTTTTACATTTAGGTCTGTGAGACATTTTGGCTTAATTTTCATGTAAGGCATAGATCTGTCCATAGGTCAGTCTAAAACAAAGTACCATGGGCTGGGTGCCCTAAACATCAGGAGTTTATTTTCTTAACTTTGGAGGTTGGAAAGTCTAAGATCAAGGTTCTGGCAGGATTCAGTTACTGGTGAAAGCTCTTTTCCTGAACTGTAATTTCTGTCTTCTCACTATGCCCTCACATGGCAGAGAGTGATTTCTTCTTATAAGGCCACAGACCTATCAGATTAAGACCACTCTTATGACCTTATTTAACTGTAATTACTTACTAAAGGCAGGCTCTGTCTCCAAATATAACCACATTTGTGGTAGGGCTTCAACATATAAATTTGGGGAGGAAACATTTCATGAGTGTTTATGTCATGGTTAGCATCGCTACATGTGGATACAAAATTGTTGTAGCAGAATTGGTTAAGAAAAATATCTCTCCCTACTGAGCTGCCTTTCCATTTTTTGTCAAAAACAATTGATTAAATTTGTGTGGGTGTACTTCTGACTCTGTTATGTTCTATTGATCAATTTGTCTATTCTTTCACTAAGAGCACACTGCATTCATTACTTAATTACCTATAGTACGTCTTAGTGTTCAATCCTCAATTTTTGTTATTCTTTATTATTGTATTGGTTATCCCAGGTCTTTTGCCCTTTCTGTATGAACTTTAGAATCAGTTTGTTGATATCCACAAAATAACTCACTGGGATTTTGATTGGAATTTATTGTATCTATAATTTAAGTTGGGAAGAACTTGCATCTACCAATCCATAAACATGGAATATCTCCCCATTTGCTTAGATCTTTGATTTCTTCCATGAGGGTTTTACAGTTTTCCTCTTACGGATCTAGTACATTTTTTTGTTAGATTTACACATAAGTATTTACCCCTCCTTTTTTGGTACTAATATAAATGATTTTTTAATTTAAAATTTCAGTTGCTTATTACTGGTATATATCAGAAAGCAGCTGACTTTTGTATACTAATCTTGTATCCTGCAACCTTGCTATAATCACTTATTAGTTCCGGGAGTTTTTGTTGTCAGTGGTCATTCTTTGTGATTTTCTATGGAGGTACTTGCAAACAATGTCATTTACAAACAAAGACACTTTAATTTTTTCCACCTCAATCTGGATACCTTCTATTTTCTTTTCTTGTCTTATTGCATGAGTTAGGATTTCCAGTATGTTGTTAAACAGGAACAATGAGAGGAGATATCCTTGCCTTTCTAATCTTAGGAAGAAAGCATCTAATTTTGTATCATTAAGTATAATTTTAACTATAGATTTTTGTAGATGCTCTTTATCAAACTGGAGAATTTTCCTTCTATTTTCAAATAATACAACACTGATTCCCAGATGGTGCAGGTATCTTATAACAAAGCATGCCCAATTTCTCTCTTCCACCTCTGATAACATTGCTATAATTTACTTTACTTATCCATAAGGCATAATCATGGAATACATTGTTTTGCTATTATTGTATTGAGTAAACAGTTATCTATTCGATTGATTAAGTTTAAAAAGTTTAAAAAAAGAATAAAAAGAATAAATAGTTTATTTTGTCTTCATTTATTCCCTTTCTACTTTCCTTTATGTAAGTACAAGTTTCTGACCTATATTATTTTCCTTCTCTTAAAGAACTTCTTTCAACCTTTCTTGCAAGGCAAGACTACTAATGACATATTTCCTCAATTTTTTTTTTTTGCCTGAAAAGCTCTTTATTTTCCATTCACTTTTGAAGGATAATTTTTCTGGATATAGAACTTCTAGTTTGGCATGTTGGTTTTTTCCCCCAACATTTCCCCCACTCTCTTCTTCTTTGTATCATTTCTGAAGAGAGGTCCAATGTAATTTTTTTTTTCCTTATTTCTCTACAGGTAAGGCTTTCTGTCCTTCCCTGCTTCCCAGCATCTTTAAAAAAATTTTCCTTTGTCTTTGATTTTCTGCAGTGTGAATATAATATACTTAGATATGAATACTTACATTTACCCTGCTTGGTGTTTTTTGAGCTTTGTGGATAAGTGGTTCAGATTCTCTCATCAATTTTAGAAAGTTCTCATCACTACAACCTCAAATATTTCTTCTTTTTTTCCCTCTATTTCTTTCTGGTATTCTCAGTATGCCTACATTACACCTTTTGGGTTTATTTGAATAAGTTGGTAATATTAATGTAGAGGAGACTTAACATAGAAAACAAAATTAGCTCTTTTTTCTCTTAAATTGTAAGGGAATTTTGATATATAAAAAGTTTATTGATTTTTTTTTTTCTTAGAGTAACAATTTAACAACTGAGGATTGGAGATCTTGAATATAACCCTCCACTAAGTGAACTATGGACATGAACATACTATAAAATCAATGGATATAAACATGTTTCAATATAAAATATGAAAATTATTACCTCTGTAGTAATTCAAGAGTGAATTTTCCTTTATGCAATAAAATATGCATAAACATCAGGTAATACAAAAAGTAAAACCTAGAGATAGGATAAATTTTATTCACATTAATGTACTGATTTTAAACAGTTAAGTCTCAATTTATTGTGTTTTTTTTCCCCATTAGAATGGTTTTTGAGGGAGTCACTTGAATGGCTTTTAAGGGAGGTAAGCTGATGCCTTCTTCCCTTTTAAGGTAGTTGAACTTTCATTACATTCAGGTTTTTAGGCCCATAATAAATGTTGCAAGTGATAACAGCAGTTCTTCTGTTAGGTAGGTAGGAGTTAGAGAATTTTAGTGTGAATTCTGATCCAGAATTTTAAAGTCCACCTGTTCAAATTGGTCACAACTAAAGTTCAGGAATAGTGCTAAGGCAGTATTTTTCATTCTTCTTTGCCACATTTGGTTTCTTACTGATAGCCATCTATATCTGATTGATGTAACACTTTAAAATCTAGTAAAATAATTACTATAATATTATATAGCTTCTTGTTTTAAATGCCTCTCTTGCTATAGAAGGTACAGGATAGGTTTCTTGGAATGTGGTAGCCTGAAGGAGACCTGCTACATCTCCACCTTTAAATCTGCCGTTACTGCAGCTGATAGACAGTGGGCTTCAAGTGATTTCTTGAGAACTGTGAAGGTTCTAACAATGAAAATCAGGGTGGAGGAGGCTAGATACCAGCATGGAGAGCCCTGAGTCAAAGACTCTGAGCCATGAAAATATATAGATCAGCAAGGAACTGTTCACTCCCATGGGAAGGGACCACCTAGGCACTGTGTTAGTGTACCTGTTTCCCTGGCCTCAGAGGCTGCAAGGATGCTCAACTCTAAGCAGTTACCAAGGTACAGAAAAAGTAGTGACACCAAGGAGGGAGAGTCGGTTGGTCTTCAGGCAGTGATAATCTGCCTACTGGTATATGGCCACAGGGTTAGAGTAGTGAAGTAGAAATTAGAAACAATTTTAATAAAACCCAGGAAAGGGAGAAGGGGAAGGAAGGAGAGAAGTAAAAGCATTTTAAAAGTCTCTTCTTACGGATTTGTGATATTCAGGGCTTGAAAGCAATATTTTTATGAGAAAGGATGCAGTTTTTGTTAGGAAGAGTTTTCATATAGCAACATAGAAGTATGTGTCAGATTAAAAGGTCAGGGAAAATGAAAAAAATGAAATGGAAAATTAAAATAGAATTTATAAATTACCAACAGGAAAGTGTAAATGACTAGCAATAAAGTCAGCAAAAAAAAAAAAAAAAAAGAAATGTATTTAAAGAAATAGTGTAAAATAAGTGATGGAGCACAATAGAAGAAATAAAAAGTAAAAATTAAGTTTCATTCTTCTGCATGTTGCTGCCCAGTTTTCCCAGCACCATTTACTTAAGAGACTGTCTTTTTTCCTTTGGATATTCTTTCCTGCTTTGTTGAAGATTAGTTGACCATATAGTTGCAGGTCCATTTCTTGGTTTTCTATTCTGTTCCATTGATCTATGTGTCTGTTTTTGTGCTAGTACTATATGGTCTTGATGACACAGCTTTGTAACACAGTTTGAAGTCTGGAATTGTGATGCCTCCAGCTTTGATTTTCTTTTTCAGGATTCCTTTGGCTATTTGGGATCTTTTCTAGTTCCATACAAATTTTAGAATTGTTTGTTCTAGCTCTGTGAAGAATGCTGGTGTTATTTTGATAGGGATTGCTTTGAATGTATAGATTGCTTTGGGTAATACAGACATTTTAACAATATTTGTTCTTCCAACCCATGAGCGTGGAATGTTTTTCCGTTTGTGTCTTTTTCAATTTCTTTCATAAGCTGTATATAGTTTACAGTATACAGATCTTTTACGTCTTTGGTTAGGTTTATTCTTAGGTATCTTATGATTTTTGGTACAAGTATAAATGGGATCAATTCCCTGATAACTCTTTCTGCTGCTTCATTATTTGTGTATAGAAATGCAATCGATTTCTGTGCATTGATTTTATATCCTGAGACTTTGCTGAATTCATGTATCAGTTCTAGCAGTTTTTTGGTGCAGTCTTTCAGGTTTTCCATGTAGAGTATCATGTTGTCTATGAAGAGTGAAAGTTTGACTTCTTCCTTTCCAATTCATATGCGTTTTATTTTGTTGTTGTTGTTGTTGTTGTTGTTGTTGTTGTTGTCATCGTTGTTGAATTGCTAAGACTAGGACTTCCAGTACTGTATTGAACAGCAGCAGTGAGAGTGGACATCCCTGTTGTGTTCTTGACCTTAGAGGGAAAGCTCTCAGGTTCTTCCCTTTAAGGATGATATTAGCTGTGGGTCTTTTGTATATGGCCTTTATGATGTTGAGGTATGTCCCTTCTGTCCCTACTTTCTTCAGGCTTTTTATCAAAAAGGATGCTATATTTTGTCAAATTCTTTTTCTGCATCTATTGAAAGGAATATGGTTCTTATCCTTTCTTTTATTAATGTGGTGTGTCACATTGATTGATATGTGAATATTGAGCCAGCCCTGCAGCCCAGGAATAAATCCCACTTAATTATGGTGAATAATTCTTTTAATGTACAGTTGATTTCAGTTTGCTTGTTGAGAAATTTTGCATCCAGGTTCATCAGGCATATTGGCCTGTTATTCTCCTTTTTAATGGGGTCTTTGTCTGGTTTGGGAGTCTAGGTATTGCTGGCTTCATAGAATGAGTTTGGAAGGTTTCTTTCCATTTCTGTTTTTTTGGAACAGTTTGAGAAAAAGGCAACCTATTGAATGGAAGATGATATTTGCAAATGACATATCTAATTCAGGGTTAGTATCCAAAATCTGTAAAGAACTTATCAAACTCAATACCCCAAAACCAAATAATCCACTAAAGAAATGGGCAAAAGACATGAATAGACACTTTCCCAAAGAAGACATCCAGATGGCTGACAGACATATGAAAAGATGCTCAGCATCACTCATCAGGAAAATACAGATCAAAATCACCATGAAATACCACCTCACATCTGTGAGAATGGCTATAATTAAAAACTCAGGAAACAACAGATGTTAGTGAGGATGCAGAGAAAGGGGAACACTTTTGCACTATTGATGGGAAAGCAAACTGGTACAGCCACTCTGGAAAACAGTATGGATTTTTTTTAATTAAAAAAAGAACTACCCTACAACCTAGCACTTGCACTTCTAGGTATTTATCCAAAAGATAGAGTAAAGGGGCACATGGACCCCAATGTTTATAGCAGTGCTATCAACAATAGCTAAATTATGGAAAGAGCCCAGATGTCCACCGGCTGATGGATGGATAAAGAAGATGTGGTAACAATGTATACAATGGAATATTACTCAGCATTCAAAAAGAATGAAATCTTGGGGTGCGTGGGTGGCTCTGTTGGCTAAGCATCTGACTCGTGATTTCAGCTGAGTTTGTGATCTCATGGTTCATGAGTTCAAGCCCCACATTGGGCTCTGTGCTGACACCATAGAGCCTGCTGGGGATTCTCTGCTTCTCTTTCTCTCTCTCCCAAAAATAAATAAATAAACATTTTAAAAACTAAAAAAAAAAGAATGAAATCTTGCTATTTGCAACAATGTGGATGGAACTAGAGTGTATTTTAAGTGAAGTAAGCCAGTCAGAGAAAGACAAATATCATATATGATTTCACTCATATGTGGAATTTAAGAAACACAACAGATGAACATAAGGGAACAGAAGGAAAAAAAAGCTGAAAACAGGGAGGCAAACAATAAGACACTCTTAAATACAGAGAACAAACTGATGAGTGGGGGGATGGGCTAAATGGGTGATGGGCATTAAGGAGGGTACTTGTTGGGATGAGCACTGGGTATTATATGTAAATGATAAATCACTGGGTTCTACTCCTGAAACCAATACTACACCGTATGTTAACTAACTTGAATTTAAATAAACAAAATGTTTTAATTAAAAATTTTAAGTCATTATGGTAAATGTGTATGAAGTGGCTTTTCTCATTATGAGTCAGTGCCCAGTCATAAGACTTTTTAAATTTTTATAAGAAGTAAAAGTTAAAAAATAAAGTTGGGGCAAAGAAATACCTGGCAGACATGGAAAATTGAAAGTTAGAAGGATAAAATCAATGCTAGAGAAGATGGGATTTAGTTAAAACTTCTAAATAGGTTAAAGAGTGATTCTATGTCATGATAAGAGATGCGATGTATTTTTATAATGTGACCATATAAGCCTCTAGGCACAAAAAAATAATTAACAGCTAACTATATACACATAAATCTTTAGAAATTCAAGGAAATCATTTTCTGACAATATGATAAGCTGGATACTTTGACTTACTCTCTCATAGAAAATGAGAACAATGGAGAAAACAATAGAAAATATTTCTTAATATTTTGATGGCTAAGAAAGAAATACACGGAAACCAAAAGCTAAGTTAATTTGAGAATGAAAAGAGACAAGCAGGGGCTCCTGGGTGGCTCAGTGGGTTAAGCTGTTAAGCGTCTGACTTCAGCTCAGTCATGATCTCAAGGTTTGTGGGTTTGAGCCCTGCATCGGGCTCTAGGCTGACAGCTCAAAGCCTGGAGCCTGCTTCAGAATATGTGTCTTCATCTGTCTCTGCCCCTCTCCTACTCATGCTCGCTCTCTCTCTCTCTCTCTCTCTCTCTCTCTCTCAAAAATAGAAAAAAATCTTTTTAGGGGCTCTTGGGTGGCTCAGTTTGTTGGGCAACCGACTTCAGCTCAGGTCATGATCTCACAGCTTGTAAGTTCGAGCCCTGTGTCAGGCCCTGTGCTGACAGCTCAGAGCCTGGAGCCTGCTTCGGATTCTGTGTCTCCCTCTCTCTTTGTGCCTCCCCTGCTCATGCTGTCTCTCCTGTCTCAAAAATACATAAACATTAAAAAAAATTTTTTAACTCTTTTTAAAAAGAGATAAGCAGAGCACTAAAACATCTTTCATCTTGCTAAAATTTGTTCAAACAGTGAACCTGAGTTTCCCAGATTGGTAGGAAATACGCATGGAGACAGGAAACAAAGCTCAGGACATATTTCTAATGGAGAGTCACATAGGAGATGTCCTCATCTACAGATGAACCTGGAATCCCAAAGCTACACCCTGAATGAACTAGAAATCCTGTCACACACACACACACACACACACACACACACACACACACACAGAGTCTCATATAAGATAACGAACAAAATTCCCTCTCTCAAAATTTAGTACAAGATGGATGAGAAAACAAAATATGTCATCAAAATTCATAACCATCTGCTAGTCTTTATAGGTTTTTAGCTTAAATTCACACCACCTAGATGGTCTGGAAAAAATCTCAAGCCAAGGATTTTTGTTAAATCTCTGCAGGTTGGTAATGCCCTGAGTCCCTGGTGGAAATAAATGTATATTACCTTTGAACATGCTTTTCAAAAAGAATAACAACAGCAAACCCTTAAAACTTACAAAGAAACAATACCAATAGTGAAGACAAGCAGAAACCACAAAAGATACAAATGTATCTTTATGACCTAATATACTGGTTTGAATTATCAAACACATAAAAAAATATATATACGGGTCATTATGTTTAAAAATAAGAAAAAAAATGGACTGACAAAAATGAGTAAGAACCAAGAGATCATTTAAGTGAACAATTAAAATTGAAAAATAACAAAAGGTATTTTAGCTAATGTATTTATACAGACACACACACACACACACACACACATATAGTCACATTATGGTTATGTGTAGACTTATCATAGTGAAATCACAGAATACTGCAAACAAATACCCGATCGTAAGTTCAACAAAATCAAAATTACATACCAGTGAACAAAAATTAGAAGATAGTTTAATTTTCAAAAGGAAAAATGGACATCAATGCATACATTATTATTTTAAGTGAGTGCTAAATTTGAGAATAAAATTATTTGAAAGAGAAAAAAATTGCCACAAACAGATCTTTACTAAAGGAAAAGGCAGAAGAAAGAGTTCAGGTGGCTAATCTTATGTGCAAGAAAGAATGATGCTTAAAGAAAACAGTAAATATGTGAATCATTCTAAGCAAATACTGGCTTGATAGAATTAACAAAAATTTCTGGTGAGGTTAGAGAAAAGTAAAAGGTAGAATTGAAACATATCAAAATGGAATATTCTTTTTAAATGAGAGCCAAAATCTTTTAAGGTCTTTGTATTGTTCTTTTTTAAAAAAATTTTTTTAATATTTATTTTTGAGAGAGAAAGAGAGAATAAGTGGGTGAGGGGCAGATAGAGAGGGAGACACAGAATCGGAAGCAGGCTCCAGGCTCTGAGCTGTCAGCACAGAACCCGATGCAGGGCTCAAACTCACAGACCAAGAGATCATGATCTGAGTAGAAGTTGGATGCTTAACCAACTGAGGTGCCCCTGTATTGTTCTTGATGACTGAGGTATGCAAACCGAAAATCACAAATAGAATAGTATAATTCAGGGTATAATTTCCAAACTCTGGTAGAAATTTAAAGTCTCTGTTATCAAATAAATACAATTATACCGTGACCTTTTAACTTACAGTTTTCAGTATTTCATAGAACAAGCAGACAAAAAAACAAGATGCAGAAAACTAGCATATTAACAATTCAGATACATTGGAAATACATAGAACACTGACCTACACTAGTGTAGAACACACATAACTTCTCATCACAAGGAATATTCAAAATAATTGAACAAAAAGCAAACCTGAGATGATACAGTTCATATGCACTGAGTAAAATGTAATTACATTAAAAATCAATATCCCAAAAGTAACTGTCATAAAGTATTTTGGAACAATTAATACAGTTCTAATAAAAAAGAAAAAAAAAACAATAGAAGTTACAAAGTATTTATAGTTCAAGAAAATTTCTACATACAGAAACTTGTTTGATGCAAATAAAGCAGTAACTACAGGAAAACTTACAGCCTTAAATGCTTGTAAAAGTAAAGATGAACCTTAAAATTAGTGAACCAAGCATTCTACTTAAGAAGGTAGAAAAATCGAACAAACTTAGATAAATTAAAAGGTAATAATAAAGATAAAAATAGTCAAGACATTTTGAAGATAAAAAGTAAAGTATGTGTGTTGGATGAGAGGGCTCTACATGCGAAGCGAAGGTTTATTGTGAATTTACAGTAACTATTTTATATAAGGGAAATAATTAAATAAATAGCAATATTTCCATGTTGATGAATTGGAATTCTGTATTGTAAGTAGGTCAGCTCTGCCCCAGTTCATCTGTCCCTTCAATTTAATTCCAATAAAAATTACTCAATTTTATTTTGTAAAGCTTGACATCTTGATTTCAAAAATATATACAAAAGAAAAAAAATTATTTGAAAGTGCCAAAACACATTTAAAGAAGTAAAACAAAGTGAGATTTGCTTTCCCAGTAATGAAGAATTGTAAATCTGTAGTAATTAAGACAATATGGCATTGAAACATGGATTGAAAGAAAGGGACAGATAGAACAGACTGCATGTTCTGCAAATAGACCCACACAGATAAACATGAGTTTATTGCATAATTGTCACTGAAAATTGATGGGGAAAGGATCAACTGCCCAACAGATTGTGCAAGGACAATTAATTATTCATATGGAAGAAAGTAAACTTCTATCTCTCCATCATTGCTATATACAAAAATCAATGCCAAATGAATTAGCGACAGATGTAAGAGGTGGGGGGGCAGGAATCATTGTAACAGTATTTAAGAAGATTTCTCCATGATCTGGGATAGGGAAGGATTTCTTCAACAAGACACAAAAGATGCTTTAAAATAAAAGATAAGCAAATGTGAAAAAATAAAGAACTATTCATCAAAAAGCACAATGAAGAAAGTGGAAAGACAAACCAAAAATGGAAAAAGATGCATGTAAAGGATATATGCAAAAGATACATACAAAGAATTACTATGCAGAATATTTTTTAATGCCTATACATCAATAAGAAAAAAGCAAAACAACTTACAGAAAGGTAGACAAAACATGCAGTCAGTTCTCAGGAGTAGAAATTAATGGCTAGTAAATGTTTGAAAGTATGTTTATTATTAATTGGGGAAATGCAAAATAAAGCAATGAGAGATTGTATTTACTCACTTTCTTCAAACACCATGGCACCTTGCACACTTCTACCTGGCAACATCATAGGTTCTATGTAAATATATAAATGTATAATTCATGTATTTCTTGGACACAAACTCTTACTTGAAGACAAGATTCCTCTCCAGCCTAATTTGACTTGTGTTCCCTTCTCCTATAATCCTGTCTGAACACATCCTTGGAAATCTCTCTACAGAAAGTAAGGAAATTGCAGTGGGAGCCAGAAGACCTGAATTTCAGTCTGTTCTCTTCCATGAATAAATAAGAGGGGTTTTACCTAAGTGCCTTAAGACCTTTGGTTTTAAAGCTCGTTCATGAATTGAGAAGAGGTAGGTCTTACCTTAGAGGTTTCCAATTGGCAGCACATGAAGTCCAAAGGTGAGTTTTGTTAGGCTTGTACCATATCTTTGAAATTTTAGATTTTTATCATTTGTTTAAATAAATGTTTATTCATTTTTGAGAGAGAGAATGTGAGCAGGGGAGGGGCATAGAGAGAGGGGGACAAAGGATCCAAAGCAGCCCCTCCACTGATAGCAATGAGCCCAAGACAGGGGCTCATGAACCGTGAGACCATGATCTGAGTTGAAGTTGGGCGCTCAACCAACTGAGCCACCGGGTGCCCCAGACTTTTAAATATCAATACATGGAGACTGCACATTCTGAGGCTTCACAAGTCTCCCTCATCCCATAGTATTCTAGTTTTGCCTGCCATTGAAGACATATGACTTTGTGACCTCTGTTAGATAATACCTAAATTTACTTTCTGAAGCTTAAAAAATGTACATAGCATGCCCATATCCAAAAACCTACTTACTTAAAATAGATAGGCAAAGTAACATGTGCAATTCATGGACGAATGTTTTACTGGTGATGGTTTTAGTTTCATACCACCTTAATATGCAGGGCCTATTTGTATCCAGTGCCTCCCCGGTGTATTCATCCAGCACAGCCTGCTTACCACCTCCTCAGCATTGACACTTTAATAATGTATATCCACTATCCTGTGAGATTTACCAGGATAGAGTATATGTCCTTGATTCTCTTTCTAATTTCCCATTATTTTTGAGGTACATAGGCAGCAGTGTATTAGTAGAATATGAAATTGTGTGGATGAATGAAGCAAAATGATTTAACTCAAATATAGTGTATCTAGCACAGGGGTCTGCAAACTTTTATGTCAAGGGCCAGAAAGTAAATTTTTATTTTGTGTGTCATACAGTCTCTGTCATAACTACTCAGGTCTGCTGTTGTAGTGTATATCATTTAGGGTTCTTCAGAGAAACTCTCTCTCTTATATGTTTGTGTGTGTTTGTGTGTGTGTGTATAAACTATGTGCATACTACATACATATATGTATATATATATATATATATGTCTACATACACATATATTTGTGTGTGTGTATGATTTATTTTAAGGAATTGTGTCACAGTTGTGGGGGTTGGCAAGTCTGAAATCACATAGAACAAGTCAGTAGGCTGGAAACTCAAGCAGGAGTTAATATTGCAGTCTTGAATCTGATTTGTAAGGAAAGCTATTAGGCTGAAAACTCAGTTAGAAGTTGATACTGTAGTCTTGAGGCAGAATTTCTTATTCTTCAGGAAACCTCAGTATTGCCCTAAGGTCTTCAACTTATGGGATGAGGCCCACCCACATTATTGAGGTTAAATCTCCTTTACTTAAAATCAAGTGATTGTAGATGTTAATCATATCTACAAAATACCTAGATTAATTTTTGATTAAATAACTGAATATCTAGCAAAGTTAACGCATGAAACTAACCATTACACAGTGCTAAAGGAACCATAGACAAATATAAACAAATAGATATGTAGACATTACTGTGTTTCAATAAAACTTTATTTAGTTTGAATTTCATGTATTTTCATGTGTCACAAATTATAATTATTCTTTTGATTTTTCCCCCAAACACCTCAAAATATAAAACATTTTTACCTCACAGGTGGATCATACAAAGCCAGGTGGTGGGCCAAATTTTTTCTGCATGAGTTATCTATATTCATTGTAAATATATTTATTTACATATATATTTACACATACACACACATATACAAAGAACTTTAAAATTGCTGTTAATGACAACTATTCTCAAAACAGAACTTAAATGTAACTCAAATTATTACAATTCTGAGAGTGGGAAAATGTTAAGGAATATAGTAAAAATTCAGTTTCTGGAGTCATTTAACAATATCAAAGATTATTACCATCCCAGTACTATTTATGTGCAGTGTTCTCTGAAGAAAGAAGAATGGTCAAGAAATATCTGTGAAAGTCTTTATAGGTCTCTAATCCCACAAAACAGTAGTCAAATGATGATGAAATATGTTGATAAAAGACAGTAAAACCTGACTTTCCCTAATGTATTAATATCCCTTTTCCATACTAACTAATGTTCAATTCCATCTCCTCAACATGTATACACACACACACACACACACACACACACACACACAAACACTTCATTTATTCTGTACTATGTACATTTACTATGTACTTACAACATGTTAGGCCTTTCACTAGATATAGGATACAAAGAATTGATCAATTCAAGTCATGTTTCTTTAATAGTTCACAGGGTTAGGCAAGAAAAAATTGTTAGGTATCCACCATTTGTCAGCCATTTTAGATAAGTCATCTGATTTAATCCCTAAAACAGCTCAATGTGGGGTTGCCAAATAAAAGACCATTAAATTTGGATTTCACATGAACACCAAGTCTTTTTTATAGTGTAATATGCCTCATGCAATATTTGGGACATACTTATACTGAAAATGATTGGGACACATTTATGCTAAAAATTATCTGAAATTCATAGTCTTATTTATTTGCTAAATCTTTCACCTCTAGCTCAATGAGATGTAGGAATATTATATTCAGTTTATATCAGAGTAAAGTGATGCTCAGGAGGATTGATTTAGTTATTCACGTTCATACGTCTGGAATTCCCTGTAAATTCCCCTCAAGCTAAAACTAGATGTGGAAACAATATAAAGAAATGGATTCACCGCATAGACAAATTGAGAAGGCAAAAAGAGTGAAATTAATTCCATCTGTATAATTTCATATGGTCAAATATTTTGATGGCCTGAAAAGTGAGTAAAATGTAAATAAAATAAATGTATAAGTATATAAAATTTTGAGCTACTTAATTATTTCAACCTTAAAAAATAATGTAACCTTTAGAAGATTCTCTTTGCACTTACATCTCAACTCATGACTCTGTGTGTTACAACAATATTTCCAATAGGTAATCACATTTGCTTGTTCTTTTCAGAATTGGCAAATATTTATTAAGATGCTAATTCTAGCTGGGGCACCTGGGTAGTTGAGTTCGTTAAGTGTGCGACCCTTGATTTTGGCTCAGGTATGATGGCAGAGTCCTGAGATCAAGTCCCCCATGGGGCCTGTGTGTTAGGCATGGAGCCTGCCTAGGATTCTGTCTCTTCCTCTCTCTCTGCCCCTCCCGTGCTCACACTCACTTGCATGCTCTTTGTCTCAAAAAGAAAAAAAAAAAAGTTTCTAATTCTAGTTCTTATCAACATAAGAAAGTCCAAATCTTGTTATATCATTTGTGAAGAAATAAATTCTATATTGAACACAGATCAAGTGAAATATAGGAATAAAATTACCTAGAACTTTGTCTTATAAGGAGTTGATGGTAGATCAAAAGAAGAAAACCATATAATTTTACCAAGGAGCTAAAAGAATTAGTTCACATATACACTTAATTCATAAGACAAGAGTATTTGTTGTTTTCTAGTTTCTCTTTTTTAGATGAAAAGGTAATTGTAGCTAAAATCTGAATTCTGATTATATGTATTATGTAATTATTTTTTAACTTTAATCAAAGTTTGTTGTGTAGGTAGAAAAGATTCTTTATTTCCCCAAATTATACATCTGGACACTAATATAAACCTCTGCTATAACTGCAATAAAACTTTGATTCTTAATCATTGAATCTTTTGCTAAATGGCTAAATACAAACCAATTAAGTTTGTATTCCAACTTTTTTTTTTTTACATATAGACATGAAATCTCACCAGTAACTACAAAGTTTTCCTTTGTAGGAAAACTACAAAGATTTTCCTTGTATGGTTATAGCACAATGTAATTTTAGCACAGTGGCTTAAGAATTAAGTTGTTTTATTTTCTTTATATTGCTTGAGACATCTTCAGAAGATTTAAAAAGGATGAAAATGAGAACGTGATTCTTCACTGTAGGATTCCTTGGTACCACAGATGAGTCAGAAAGAATGAACAAGGAATAAAAACTTTAGAGATGGTAAAGGAGAAAAAAGGCACTAAGTACAGATGCATACTTTGATCCAATAAGGTAAAACTTCGTGAAGGGGAAGCTTAAAAGGGATGGGGGAAAATATCTCCATATTTTTTTTTTTTTTTTTTTTTTTATTTCTGGGACAGAGAGAGACAGAGCATGAACGGGGGAGGGGCAGAGAGAGAGGGAGACACAGAGTCGGAAACAGGCTCCAGGCTCCGAGCCATCAGCCCAGAGCCTGACGCGGGGCTCGAACTCACGGACCGCGAGATCGTGACCTGGCTGAAGTCGGACGCTTAACCGACTGCGCCACCCAGGCGCCCCAAATATCTCCATATTTAGACAAAACTTAGTTTGTTCATCCCCAGTCCAGATTTTCTTTAAATTATCACACAAACATTGTTGCTGAATTTCTGAGGGAAAATAAGTGCATTTTGCAGCCTCACTTGGCTACTCATTGCTGTGTGTGCTCGCAGGAAGTGTGTATGCGACCTAAGAGAGGTGAGAGGGAGATAGCTAAGTAGCAGGATCAAGCACTTCAGATGGAAAGTGGTCACTTACAATCCATCTTTATGAGAGTTTACTCATTTTCACTATTCACATTCCAAAGCATACCCTACTTTCTAGGATATTTTCAAAATCCTCAAAGGCGAGCTGAGAGAGTCCTTTTTTGCTACTCTCCTCTATCTTCCTCTGAGAGAAGAAAGCTTGATAAGTGAGAGGGAAGGATGCTCTTCTGTCTGGTCAGTTTTGCTTTTCTAGCTGCTTTTACTCCAGGAAAGAAGGATGTCAGATCTGCCCCTGAGTATGTGGTGCCTTAAGTGATTTTCTACTGCACTTCTTTGTCTTCTGGTGATGTTCTTCTATGGGTTCCATAAAGTACAAAACAAAAAGAAAAATACACAGAAACACTTATCCAAAAATATGAAAGGCAAAAGAGGCTAGATTATACACAAAAGTTTTAAACATTTGAGGTAACGAATTCATTTAAATTTATTTGGATTTATTCAGAATTTTTAAATCTCATTAACACGGAGATTGCAAGTACCCCAGGTATCGTATTTGGCCCCCACATTATTTTATTAAACATGTATTTGGTTGCCTTCAAAAATCGGATATATATGTGTGTGTGTGTATATATATATATATATATATATATATATATATATATATACACATATATATATATACACACATGCATGTGTGTGTGTGATATGTACACACACATATGCATACACACATGAATGTCCAGGTTTTCAACCTCTCATGAAAAGTCAGAAAATCTGCCCCCTTAGATGCATATTCACAAATGGAAGCTCTTGGTGGGAGCTGAGCCATCGTTGCCCCTATACAAGGGGCTTGTGTGTTATACTTTACCATAATCCCACACGTATTTTTCCTCATTCATTTAAGTGACCAGTCTGGGCCTGAGAAGCACATGAGTTTGCCATCTCTGACAGATACTATGGATACCATCCGGAACCAAAATGGTGCTTTGTATTTTTAGCCTGGTGTTGTGAGAAAACCATTAAATGAGTCTGGGGCCTGTGTTCCCAGCTTTATATCTCTGTCATCTGAAATGAGGATTCTGTAACAATTGACTTTCCAGATATAGAAAGAATTAGATTAAATGTGTATTAGCTGAATAACACATCTGGGCTTTCTGACAGGTAGTTGTTAAGACAAAGATGACAACAAATGATTATTATGAGGATGGTGATATGATATTGACAATAAAGTAGTTCAGGTTTTGAGACCACAGCTTTCTCCATGGAAAAAGAAAGTGTTTGAATTTGATCACAACAGAGTCCTTCAGCACTTAATGTTTCCAACATAGGTAGGATATTAAACCCTGTACCTTGATTTTAGATTTCCATAAAATAAACATCTGAGTCTTTGCATTGTTTTTAAAGCATGTTTATAGGGAGACAGTAGCTTTTCAATGCCTATGATAGAGCTCAGCTAAAATTAAGTATAATTGATTTGTCATTCATTGCTTGTAAATAAGAAAGATAGATTAAGAATCTGCTGTAAAATCCTGAGATTTTCAAGAGTGTGACTGGTGATTTAGAGGGGAATTATATGTTTAAATAAAACAAGATGGGGAAATAATCTTATTAAGTAGATAAGGTATTTTCTCTCTGATAGAGCTTTTTTTACTGATTGAATACTAATGATAGTCAACATGCAGTTGACTTTGTGTGTTAGATGTTAAATTATTTTCAGAGCATTAAAACTGTGTCTTAATGTGTTGGGAGAGTAATGACTTCAAAACATATGGTAGTTACATAAATTTACAAATAGCCTGAACATGACTGAAATCTTGCTGGGTAGATATAAATCTTGTGGGTTATTTAAATGAAATTATTCTCTTCAGTCCTTAGATTTGTAAAAATCTGAACAAGGGGCAAATTTTCTTTTTTTCTAGACGTTTTCAGTGCCTTTTAATAATTTAGCTACTTCTCTTCAAGTAGTTTCAAATGCCAGTCTCACCTCCCCCCCCAACAAAAGCATAGGATGCCAGTAGTAGTGATACAAAGGTTGTTTTTTCTTTTCTTCCTTTTTCTTTTTCTTTCTTTTTTTTTCTTTTTCTTTTTTCTTTTCTTTTTCTTTTTTTTTTTTTTCACAATGGTGATTTTATATTAAGATAGAGTTCAAAGAAGCCAGAGTGCTAAGTGGTTTTCTGGAAGAGTTAAGAGTTTTTCCTACTTGACAAAGTGAAGTAGGAACTTTAAGTGCTAGCTTTGTGCCAACCACAATGGGAGGCATACTTACTTTGTTTTTCCTATATTTTATTCTATTTGAAAATAACCATTTCCTGACCAAGTAAGGAGAGAGAAATTCTTACAGATGAATTTTATGATTAAAAATTGTGTCCGCAATAGACCTTCCATAAAAAAGAAGGTTTCAGGAAACCAGACATTTGTTTTGAAGGCTATAAAATTTTGCTATTAATAGTGATGACCTGTCACTATTTCATTCAACTCATATGGAATAATTTTGTAAAATGAGGTAGAAAGGGAACATTGTGTTTCCATTTGGTTAAGAAAGAAGTATCTCTGGGGTGGCTGGGTGGCTCATTCAGTTAAGCGTTTGACTTTGGCTCAGGTCATGATCTCACAGTTTGTGGGTTCGAGCCCCGCATTGGGCCCTGTGCTGACAGCTCAGAGCCGAGCCTGCTTCGCATTCTGTGTCTCCCTCTCTCTCTGCCCCTCCCCTACTCGCACTCTGTATCTCTCAAAAATGAATAAACATTAAAAAAAAATTTAAAAAGAAGGAAGTATCTCTTAGTAGATTTTTATATTTAAACAAAGAGAATGTTAGAAATTATGCTGGCCAGGATAATCTAAGAATCTAAGTTATGCTTCACAACCAAATTGCTGTATTTTTATTGCAAACTCTGTTTCTTCAGGTGGATAGTCTGCTAGTATTTATTGAGCAGTACTGAGTGTCCTGGATTCTTCCTTTCTTCATTTATTCATTCAAATACAAATATTTCCTAACTCCCAGCTCAGTGCTGTGCCCTGAATATAGTGAGTGGTAACAAGACTGATGAAGTTGTGGCTCTTACAGAACATTCCGTTTATTTGGGACAGGTTGTGATGGAGAAATGCACACACACAGAGCAGAGCACAACCTAGCCAAAAGATTAGGTCCCTGTCAAAATGATGTTGAAGCCAAAGCCTGAAGGATGCATGCGGGGCAAACAGATGATGGGGAAGAGAACAGAGATGTGCAGAGTTGAAGGCAGCATGGGGAAGAACATGGCAGTCAGTGACTCAGCTGCTGCTGAAATCTTGGGAGCAAAGAGCATGGACAGAAGTGAATTCAGAATAGCAGGAACACAGAGTGGAAGAGCTGTGGCTGAAGGTCAGCAGAAGCCCAGGGAGAAGTCTGGCCTCTGTCCTGAGGATAAGGGGAAGCTTCTGAGGCATGAAGGGAGGTACACATGATTACTGGTGATGGGTGGAGGTAGCAGAGGAAAGAGTGGGGATTTTTATTTATTTGTTTCTTTCAAGAAGAACAAAATAACAGCATTTTTGTGTGCTGATGACAATGGTCCAATATAAAGGAAAAAAGCTTCATGTGCAAGAAAAAGCAGAAAATGGAAGGAGGAATGTTCATGTGTGTACTGAAGCAGTGGACTCGAATGGCCTTAGGGAGGAAGACAGACCCTTCATCCATAGCAGCTTGTGGGGCATTCCCTTCAGACCTGTTCTTTTCTCAGTGAAAGAAGAGGTCATATAATTTTGAGGATAGATAAGGCATAAACTCGTCCTCTGAGAGAGTGGGAGTGAGAAGACAAGGCACACAGTGTGATCACAGAACTTCCGCCATACAGTGATCTCCGTAGAAATAAAGATTTTGAAATTAGTTTCAACAGAATCAGAAAAATGCTGCGTACCTAAACCATAACAGACACAATTAGAAACACTTTGAGGACAGTCAGATTTGTAACTTTATACTATATTTCCTCATGATTTTCCATATTAAAATTCAGTTAAGTTATCTGGGAATGAATATTTGATACTCAAGGAAATGTTAAATCTTTCTCAATCAGGTTAGAGGAAGAGTAAGTGATGCCACCTCTAAATACAAGCATAAATAAAAATGGACAGACAAAAATTACATTCTAACAGATCAGAGTGAGCATCGTAGAAGTCTGTTGGCTTTTTTAAACTAATTGAGAATATTGGTAACGAAAATGGATTGCTTGCAAAAAACTGGAACCTATTTAGCAACTAATTTTCTAACTCTTAGAAAAATCTGTCACTTAAAGTAAGTTGAATATTATAACCTTTGAGGTAGAAGTGACAAGTAATTGCTTTCTTTACCCCATCTGTGGCATTTTAGAGATAAAAACACATCTTTTTTAGTAGGACTGAGATGCTGCCATGTATTCTGTTGGTGTAATTTTTTGATAATTAAGTAATCTCGGGAAATGTTAGGTGTCTCCTTGGGCTCTGTGGAAATGCAGCGTGGATCCTGTTTTCAAAGGTGATTCATCTGCATTACTTCACCAGAAATATAATAAAGTCAGAAAAGTTAATAAAATCCATTCTGTGTTTATACATAATAATTGAGGTTGCTGTAGCTTCAGAAAATAAAAATAAAGAATAAATGTTGGCCTTTTATCCTCTTATAGGAAATTTTCATTGACATTAGTGAATACATCCAGGACAAAACCTTTTTAAAAATGAATCATTGCATAGTAGTACATCATCTGCTTTTATTATTTATTAAATAATATATTGAGTAAATCTTTACCTAAAGGGAGTCTTTATTGCAATCTAATGATTTAATAATAAAATTTATACAACCAGACCATTACTTCTTTTTTTTTAATTTTTTTTTTTTAACGTTTATTTATTTTTGAGACAGAGAGAGACAGAGCATGAACGGGGGAGGGTCAGAGAGAGGGAGACACAGAATCGGAAACAGGCTCCAGGCTCCGAGCTGTCAGCACAGAGCCCGACGCGGGGCTCGAACTCACAGACCGCGAGATCTTGACCTGAGCCGAAGTCGGCCGCTCAACCGACTGAGCCACCCAGACACCCCCAGACCATTACTTCTAATCTAAAATCTTTAATTTCCAATGAAGCATATTGTCTGTACCATAGAGCACAGTCTTTGATTATAGTCAATTTAGCATTTTATAATGTATTACTCTGTGTTTTTCGAAATATTTTATTTCCTATCTACTTGTTTTATATGTTTTGCCTTGTCTCCTTCAAAAACTTCATGGCCCACTAAGACAAGTATCAATCTCGTAGCCTTTTCTAATGCCTACAATACCCATCTCAATGTTGCACTTTTAGCAAATGGTTGCTGAGTTCAGTTATTATTAAGATAAGATTTAAGCCAATCTTCATTGAATCCTTTTTTTGCTGTTGTTAATGTAAGTCTTCATATTAGGAAATTTGAGGACAAAATAATTTTTATTTTCAGATAATGTCAATACACAGAAGGATTATACCTGTAAGCATTCTTGATAAGTTACCTGCAAAGTATAGAATGTGGGGTTAAATTGCCATAACTTGGGGAGGGGTTCAGCCAGGGAATATTTTAATCCACCTATTTGAAATTTTGATGAAGAAAAAAAATATCCAGTTGTTTTTCAAGCTGACAGTATACTATTTTAATAGCCCAAGAGTGTTATAATAACAAAGCCTTCAACTGGTTTTATAATGTCCTTCTAATGCATTAATTTACCTGTATGCAACTTGATAATTATTTCTTTCTGCCCGCTTCCCATTTGATTCAAGTATTTATTGCCACATATTGAGCTCCCTCTCTGTACATGCCAATTTACTGTCAGAAATAGGCTAGGTAGGGGTGCCTGGGTGGCTTAGTTGGTTAAGCACTGACTTCAGCTCAGGTCATGATCTCGCGGTTCATGAGTTCAAGCCCCACGTCGGGCTCTGTGCTGACAGCCCAGAGCCTGGAGCCTGCTTTGAATTCTGTGTCTTTTTCGCTCTATGCCTCTTCCCTGCTCACACTCTGTATCTTTCTCTCTCTCTCTCCCTCTGTTTCTCTCTTTCAAAAATAAATAAACATTAAAAATTAAAAAAAAAAAGAAATAGGCTAAAGACAAAAATTTTTGCCCTCATAAAACCTTTATAGTCCTAATCTGTCCCCAGTGCCTTCACAGTCTCCTGTACTAATTTTTGCCTAAAACACAGGCCAAAGTGTAAATGAAGGCAAAGAATGAGAACAGCAAATAAAGCGAAGAATGCTACAAGGATGCTAATATGTAGATTAGCATCCTTGAAGCATATGATTCAGAATTTTATGGTAATTAACACTTGGCATCAAGAAGATTTTAGGAACTTAAAAAATGCCTTCCTTTTATTCATTTAATTATTAACAAAACATTTTTAGAATACCTACTAAGTGCCAGGCCTTTTACTGTTGCTTCACGTATATAATATATTGTATGAAGGTGAATCTATAATTTCATGGGAAATAACAAATTCATGTTTTTATACTTAAGTTTCATCACACAGTTGATATTTTGGTTATTTCTAAAACTCTAAAAGTTAGTTTTCCAATTTATAATGTGATTTAGAATTGGCATGTTAGATCTTTTTAAAAATGTAATTTCTTGAGTTTCATGCTCTGGACGTTTTAGTGTGAAATTAGCCCAAGGTAGTTTTATAGCAATAAGGGATGTCTTATTGAACAAGCCTGCTAGTACTTTACCTTTTATTCTTTTATTTTCTACTCCAAAACAATTGAGAAACTAGAAACTGTACCCAAGGGAACTGGCTTTCAAGTATGATCTCAAATTATTGGAACATACATTCTTTAGTTTTTAAGTAAAATAATATTCATTCCATTTTCTCACTAGAGAAGTTATTGGGTTGGTATTAAAATGAATCAATATGTACCTGAGGCTTTGGATTGCTTTTTAATGCCAAGGAGATGTCTAGTAATTCTAAAAGCTGACTATCACAACTTTATTGCCACACTATGAGTATAATTTCAGATTACAAGGCAAACAGAAAAGTAAGGGAAAAAAGCCAACATTCTTGCCTAGGAAGGCAAATATGACCTTGCTTGGAGGCCACTCAGTTTATAAATTTAGGTCTCCTGGTAATAATGATTTAATATTATTGTAGAAGCGTGAGCAAAGAACTACCCATGTCAGGAATAAGGTATTATATTTTATTTATATGACTTCTTTATTATTGGTGCTTTTCTTCTACAGCATATTAAGTGCTTTTTAAATATCCTCCTGGCAATGCTGAAAATTCCTTTGTTTGTTATGTCGGTTCTTTCCTTCAGTTGGGGAAAGTGAATTAATAGTGTATCATTTGCCAAAGATCACATTGCTCTAATTCCTAAAAAGTATAAGGGGATGGTGCTGAGGTGAAATACAATATTCTATCACTTCACCTCATTTTCATCTATAGACTTAACACATGAATGCTTGCCATGATATTTGTAAGTCCGTTAATGTGATTTACTATGTCATGAAGGATCTCATGTAGGAGATCTCATGAAGGACCCTAAACTAATTCCAACTGTGTAGAAAATGACAGAGTATGGTGTAATTTAGAGTAGCAGTTTATTGTTTTATATAACTAAGCCAAGGAAAGAGCCTGGTACAGTTGGACTCCAAGATAACTAGAACCAGAACTGGAAACACCATAAAAATGCCCTTTTATTGAACATATCTAATTTGTAAATTCTAATCTACTGCCTTTATCTGGATAGAGAGCAGTGCCACCAGTACATTAAATTAGATGGGCTTCCTAATAAAATACATGGCATCCATATTCACAATATCAAAATAGCTAATTCAGAAACAACTAATTCAGCTGGAAAACTAATAAGCTATAGCTCTCTTTCACAGCATTAGTTTTTATTCCAAGAAAGGAAAAACAAACTTAGAGAAGAATGCCAATTAGCCAAGCTTGTGTCACATGCTCACCCCACTGGCCAATGAATGTGCTGCTAAAATTAACAGACCAAAATAACAATATGGGTCTGCGAGTTATAGTGGAGGGAATATGGTAGGAGAGGGACCGAGAAGTCCTGTAAAGTTATGAGAATTCATATCCCAAAAGAAGAAAAGGTATTTCTGGAGAGAGAAAACAAAGATGACCCCTCAAATTATAAAGGGAAACTTCTGACTGGTAAAGGCTCTTTTATTGCATCTAAAATATCAGAGTAATCAAGCTATGGATGAGAGAGAATGAAGTGTAGAAAAGTAAATGGACTTAGAAAGTGTGAGTCATCATAGATGAAGCCATAGAAAATTCTTAAAGCACCTGTCACAGTAATACGTCATAAACATAAACCTCAATAAATATTATTTGATGAGGGTAACCAAAAACTATCTAGGTGATTAGCAGTGCAATCAGCAAACCATGGACTTCCTAGAAAAAGACATCATGCATATTCATGTGAAAATAATTAATTCAAGAGATTAATGACATTTCAGAAAGGGAGAACTAATTAGAAGAAATATTTAAAATATAATCTCATTAATGTTGATTGGTTTTACAATAGTTTAAATAACAAGAACAGAAAAAGTAAATGAGAAATAGTAAAGATATAGGGAAAATCAGTTAACAAAATAACAATATGATCTATGAAATTGTCTCATTTCAAAAAAAAGTGTTCTTTTTTCTGCAAGTAAATAAAAAAGTAAAAAACAGAAAAAGAAGTATAAAATTTTGATGTTTCAAGGATATTCATAATTTCTATTCAGTTATTAAATACTAACCTCAATTATTGTCAACAAACCATAAAATTTTGCTTTCCTTTCAAAAATGTGACTGACCATAATGATGCAAATTATTTATAATATGGTAAATTATTAGTAATATCCATCTTTTATTTCCATGTTTTCAGTAAGATATTATTAATGACTTGTGCAACAATAATAAACAATAAGGGAGAATTTTCAAAATCTATATTACATCTTTTATATCAGATGATGAGGAATTTACATTTTTAATTCACTTGTCCTCAATCTAAATGGGTAATATACTAAAAACCTGAATTCACTTCTTGAATCTCGTCAGTAATGGTGCTTGATGCTAGAATTTCTTTCTACGTAAACCCACAACATAAGACTCAAACTCAATTCAAAGTACTTCAAAAATGGAACAACAAATTAGTCATGAGAAACAAATTATCTCTGGAGCGCCTGGGTAACTTGGTGTGTTAAGCATCCAACTCTTGATTTCAGGTAGTCATGATTTCAGAGTTTCATGAGCTTGAGCCCCTGTGTTGGGCTCCATGCTGAAAGCTTGGGGCCTGCTTGGGATTCTCTGTTTCCCTATCTCCCTCTCTCTGCCCCTCCTCTGCTCATGGTCTTGGTCTCTGTCTCTGTCTCTCTCTCTCTCTCTCTCTCTCTCTCTCTCTCAAAATAAATAAACTTTAAAACAAAAAAGAAACAAATTATCTCTAGTTGAGAAATTTTTAAAGAAAAATTAGCATCATATTTAAAGCACCCACATCTTCAGAATTTATTTTCCATGGTACTATCTATATTTGAAAAATTTGCTTAGAGAATTACTTTTTAATGTTTATCCAAAATCAAATAATCAAATCAGATTCCAGATTTCAAAACAAAATAAAACTTCTCACATATTGAGGGCTTTCATACATGCATTTATGACCATGTTACATGTTAAACATACTTTCTTCCATTATATAGTGTTTAAATATCAAAAAGGGTATCATCATTGTATGGAACCATGCAACTCTATAAAATTAATTGAAATACCCCAAAGCCTTGTGCCTGGTCATCCTGCTCCCTCCCACCTTTTATTTCTTATTATCTGTTCTTAACACAGAAGCCAAAAACAAAACCTAGTATACACAATGCATGTAATGCTTTTTGGCTTAAAGCCCTGCTAGTGTTCTCCTTTTCACACAGAGTAAAAACTGAAACCTTCTTAGTGTCCTTTAAGATCCTGCCTGAATTGGCTTTACCTTTGTCTCCATCCTTCCTTCCCCCTGTATTATACCACTCCCAGCAGACTAGCTTCCTTACTGCTCCTCACACATCCAAGGACTGAATGCTGGCTGCCTTCACTCAAATGTTGCCTTCTCTGTGAGGCCAACCTTTACCATCATACTTAAAACTGAATCCAACCAATGCAAAATTCCCTACTACCTCTTTTCCTGCTCAAATTTTCCATGACACTAATCTTCTAATATACAGTATATTATTTATCATGTTTTTCTTTATTTCTATCTCCCCATGCCAGAATATAAACTCCAGGAGAGCAGTTTTCTGTTTTATTCCCTGATATATCCCCAGCATCCTGGAGCATGTAGTATGTATATCAGACTACTCTTTTTTTTTTTTAATTTTTTTTAACATTTATTCATTTTTGAGAGACAGAGAGAGACAGAGCAGGAGTGGGGAAGGGGCGGAGAGGGAGACACAGAATCTGAAACATGCTCCAGGCTCTGAGCTGTCAGCACAGGGCCTGATGCGGGGCTCAAACTCACAAACTCCGAGATCCTGACCTGAGCTGAAGTCGGACGCTCAACCGACTGAGCCACCCAGGCGCCCCATATCAGACTACTCTTACGTAGCATAGTAAGTCCTCCTAGTTGTAGTTCTTCTGGGCATCTAGTCCCCGGGGTGTGATTTCTGTTCCATCCATAGTTGCCACTAAGGTGATTGAATTTGCATGACAAGCTTCACAGGGTGTCACCTGACAACTCCTTGCTTCAAGTCCTGTACCCCTCTCACCAGGGGCTCCCTGTCAACACTGAACTGTTACATGCCTCAGCACCCCTCATGCCCATGCATGCACAACCCAGAATTATGGGGATAGTAACAGCCTCATCACCAAGAGACAGAAGCCAGAATAACTTTTTCCCTTGTTTGGATTGTCTGGAGAAGTAATCATTTATGTGACCTCTCAGAAGGGAGTTATATGAAGTTGAGCAATAATTTGTCTTTGACACTGAGTGGTGACTGGATTAGTTATGCACCTCTGCATTGGTTTTCTTTCCTGCCCCCACTACCGCCTCCCTGCACTCCTGCCCTCTAGGATTGCACTTCCTGAAAAAATTGCAGCCACTAGCTTTTGTCTCAGGGTCTGCCTTCTGAGGAACCTAGGTTAGGACAGTAGTTACTAAATAAATATGGGTTGATTTGACTAAATTGATGTAAATTAATAATATCAAATAGAGCATAAAAATTTTGAGTGGGTTACATTTATGTTAGCATATCCAAAGAATCAGATATGTCAAGCCTAAAGAATGAGAAAATACTTAGTCATGAGTCAGCTTATAACAAGATAAATGATGCACATGTGCTTTATTTTCTCAATTTGTTTCTTAGACATTAAAGCAAGACAAGAAACCTTACTCAGTGTAAGATACCTGGAAACCACCCTCAGTACCTTATTAGCAAAATTGTTATTTTGAGCTACTTGCAACCTTGCATAGGCTCTTTAGTCAAATGAATCCAATAACTGGTACCCTTATAAGGAAAGAAAGATTTGGGTGCCGGCCAATACCTACAGAGGAAAGGCAACAACGTGAAGATATGGCAGAAACTGTAGCGATACAGCTGCAATCCAATGAACACCAAGGGTTACTGGCAACTCAGAAGCTGGGAAGAAGCAAGAAAGGATTCTTCCCCAGAGCCCGTGGAGGGAGTATGGCCTTGCCAATGCCTTGATTGCAAGCATGTAGCCTCTAGAACTATGAGAGAATAAATTTCTGTTGTTTTAAACCACCCCATTGTGATCATTTGTAACGGGAGCCCTGAGAAACAAATACATGAATCTAAAGAGAAGCAAATTGCTCAGGAGGCACATTATGTTTGAGCCCCTGTTTCCTGAGCAGTCTAAGCCTCCTGAATCAAGATCTGCTATTTTCTCTCAGTGCTATTTATTCTAACTGCAGGAAAAAGCAGTAAATGGTTTTCCTTTTTTGAGAGTGGCACAATTTAGAGGTGCTAACCTAGTGAGGTTCAGCGCAGACAAGATCAACACCTGCTTCATTTCACCTCCCAGCATCTCCACTGTGGCCCACTAACTGCCCTTTTGAAATCTCAGCCATGCCATAACTGAAGGACACCATATATAAGGCAGATAATATTAAATCCTCATCAGTCTGCCTTGGTATGACCTATTCAAACTAAGAATTTCAAGATAACCAGTGTTAATCCTCAACTTCTGCATTATACCTCAGTTCCTTTTTCCTTACGGTCAGTCCCAGACTCCAGTGGCCCACGGCTCACTCCTGTGCTGGTTATCTTCCATTTGTACCCCAACATCCACTTTCCACCTTTCTTCACCACATTCTATAGAAAAAGGCTAAGCTGTATGGATACTTCAGCAGGCTCCCATCACTCCAGACTTTGTTTGGGTTGGACAATGAAGAACCTTGATAGGACATCAGAAGAAAGGAAGAGAATGAGATCAGGGTATTTGCTTTCTTGAATTTTTCCATTAGAGATCATTACTGGCTGAGACCTTGATCACAGGTCACTGCTCCTCTCGAGGTGGCTTTCTCTTACAACTCTCTTCATCTGGGTTGCAGGAACCTTCCCCTTCCTCTTATACCCTAGGTCCTTCTGCCAAAGCTCCTTCTGTCTTCTAGCCTCAGGTTGCTGCTCCAAACCTATGATTCTTGTGTATTCTGAAAATGAGTTTCCAATAATACTTTTGTAAAAAAAATCTTGCTTAAATTGTGCACTTTGTATATGTTGTGTTTCTTATTGGAATTTATTGCTAACCCTCCTCCCAGGTTTAGCTGTCCCTGTCTTCATGTGTCTTCATTTATGGAACAGGTCCTCTGCAGCCTCTGGTTGTATACTTATCAGTGTCCACATGCCTAATTGTAAACCTCAGCTGAGTAGATGAAAAATTTCTCCTCTAGAGGTTGACCACCTAGATGAGGACCAGGTCATTCATTCATTTATCTAATATTTATTTAGTAATACATCTGAGCCAGAAACTGTTCTAAGTACCACAGAGAAACTAATAAATAAGAAGATTAATATTTCTGTTCTCATGGAGCTAGCAAATCTAAAGAGTGTAACAACTGAAACTAGACACAGACATTTTAGACACAACTTGAGGATTCAAAAATCTTATAAAATTCCGTTCAGAAATTCTATAAATGTTGAAGTTTCTCATGTTCTCTGAATTATAGTCTATCTTACTGATTCTAGTTTGAAACTAGTGCTAATTAGTAGCTAAAAGTATAATTTACTCTTAAGAAAATTATTGTGGTTTAATTGACATAGCATAAATTTCACCCATTTTAAATAAATTTATAGAGTTGTACATCCATCACCACAATCTAATTTTAGAACACTTCCCTCACCCCAAGAAGTTCTTCTGTGCCCATTTGCATTCCTTTCCCATTCTCATCCTCCGGTCCCAGGTAACCACTAGTCCACTTTTATGTCTATAAATTCTCATTTCCTGGACATTTCATAAAATGGAATTATATGATATGTGGTCTTTTGCATCTGGCTTCTTTTACACAGCATCATAATTTTTAGCACCTAGTTTCTGTACTCTTCATTTTTATTACTGGGTAGTATCCTTTTCCTTGCCTATGACACAGTATTTTTGTCCATTTACCAATTGGTGGACATTTGCGTGTTTCTTTGCAAGCTTTAGCTGTTATGCAAAATGCTGCTAAGGGTATTTGCATACAGGTCTCTATGTGGACATGTTTTCATTTCACTTAGGCATATACTTAGGAGTAGAAACTCTGTCTTGCATGGTAAATTTATATTTAGCTATTTAAGGATCCTCTGAACTGTTTTACAAGTGGTTGAACCATTTTACATTCCTACAAGCAATATATGAGTATCCTCATTTCTCCACATTCTTACCCACACTTGTTACTATCTGCCTTTTAAATTATAGCCACTCTAATGAGTATAAAGTAATACCTTATATAGGGTTTTAATTTGCATGTTTCTAATGACAAATGATATTGAGCATCTTTTTATGTACTTAATGACCATTCATATACCTCTACCTTCTTTGTTGTAATAGCTATTCAGATCTTGTTCTCATTTGGTATTTGGGTTATTCATCTTATTGTGTCATGTTTTTTATAGTTTTTGGATACAAGTTCTTTATCAGATACAAGATTCGTAAATATTTTCTCCTAGGCTGTCACTTGTCATTTCATTTTCTTAATATAATTTTCTTTTATACAATATATATAGTTATTTGTGTACATACACATATATCTGTGCATGTGTGCAAATATTTGTATATATGTGTGTATGTATATATAAATTTTATATTTGTATGTATAAAATTTGTCATTCCCATACTCTTTTGACCTTGTGCATTACCTATCTATCCTTCAGTCAGATTCAAGCCAAATTCTATATCTTTTCTTCTAAGGTGCCCTGAATTTGCTTGAGACTGTGAGGCCTAATTTTATAACTTTGGGTCTTTAAGAGGCTCATTATGGATACCTGTTTCTCAATAAATTATCCCATGTGCTAAATTTAAAAGAAGTAAGCCAAATGATGGCACTATTCTAAATATTGGTATTGTCATATTTGTGTTGTGAAAGTTCATCTTCATATCACTTTACTGTCACGAACCTAAATATCAATAATCCATCATCACCACCACAACCCTGTTGTTTGACATTTAGACTGCTCAAGATACAAAAAGTCCGTCATTCTCCACATCACTGTTTGATTTAATCTTATGTCATATGCACCATTTTACATGCCAGAAGCAACTAAATAAATGTATGGTAATCATTCCTTACACTATGATTTTCTTATTTAGAATCATCATTTGCTAAAAAATTTACATAACCATTAACTGAAAGAACAGGAAGATTTAGACTATCTAAATGAAATCTTTCTCACTTCTCCTATCAAAGTATTTTGGATCAGCCAGCAGGACATCTTCTACTGCTCATATAATTTTAGAAAATTATGAAATAACCTATTTGTGTGCACATGGTAGGGAATCTAAATGAAGCTCTGTGTTATTTTATAAACTGTGATTCTACAACTTTAGCAAAAATTTTATGACATTGTGAATTAAAAAGAAATGGCATATTATTATATCCAGGAAATGTGTCGCTAAATTAAAGTAGAACATTGTGCTACTATGAGATTTTAAATATATTATTATTAACAGACTACCTTTTCAGAGAAACAGTTAAGCACTATGCTCTGTTTCCCTGTTAATTTTTATAATTCACCCCAAACTTGGATGAAAGGGTAGAAACATTTCCTTTGCTTTGGTGCTATTGATCATGTCTTCTCAGAATGCTTCATTAATACCAACTCTGCCCTGGCTCTGCATATAGCTGCTTGGGAGGTATCTCTCTTTGTTAAAATCAGCAGGTTAATCTCTTCAGGATGACAGAGTGCAGAATCTAGACCTGGGCAAGCCCAGCTACATCCTTCTTGTATTTCTTCTACTTCTCTCTAGATAATTTTTCTACAGACATAAAGCATCTTATTGATTGAAGTCTGAGGGTTGTAAATGTGATTTATGGGCTGCATTTGATTGAATGTGTGACTGCTGCAGGGGACGTAGACATTTCTTCCAGTTAGTGGAAACCTGTGCAAATCACTAAAACCTAATAATCCAACAGACTGGGAGCACCGCCTTAAAAAAGTTAAGTCAAATTGCAAGCTATAGGAATACTGCATGTTGACTAGTTAAGTCAACTTGAGCAATAGTCATCATAAAAGAGGTTTTCAGGTGGATAATTGATATTTTTTATTATGTATTAATTGTTGATCTGTATTCATCAGTTAATGAAACTCATGCCACTTAACATTTTAACGTCTTGAATATTTCAAGGGTAAAGATTTATACTTTCACAATGTCTTACAATTTTACTTGCCAATTATACCTTAATAAAGCTAAAAAAAAAATGTGGAAAAAATCCAAATTGCTATGGACTGAAATTCATGGGTTGAAACCTTAACCCCAAGTGTGACCCTATTTGGAGATAAGGCTTTTTAGGGGGTAATTAAGGTTAAATGAAATCATAAGGGTGTAGTCCTAGTTATATAGAATTGGCGGCCTTATTAAAAGAGGAAAAGAGAGATCTCTTGCTCTTGGTCTCCATGTGCATAGTGAAGGAAGGCAATGGTGAGGCCATAGAGAGAAAGCAGCCATTTGCAAGCCAAGAGGAGAATTCTCACCAGACACCAACCATGATTGGCACCCTGATCTCAGACTTCCAGCTCTGAGAAATTAATTTCTATTGTTTAAGCCACTCAAAACAAAAACAAAAACAACACAAAAAGATGTGACCAGGATAGGTGATCACTATAGTTGCTTCCCAACACTACGATACTATGAAAGATTCAGCATGAGTGCCATAATAGAAAAATAATGCAATCAAATAATGCTGGTAATAGTGCTCTTTAAAGCTATTGACTGAACATTCAGGGATGAAGGAGTTTGATAGGCATTCCATGAACTATGATGGTTTAATATGAAAGCATTTTTACTTTATGAATTTTTTCCCAGTCTTCTAAAATCCATGTATCTCTAGTAATCAAATAGTGTAATCAGTAAGTTCTTAAATATCTAGCTGGATTTCAGTCTTAGAAAATCCTTAAGGGAAATCCATGCATGTTTCATGGTCTGATGGAACCATACTAACGGGGAATCATCATTAAAGCTTTGGAACAACCTATAAATTTGGCAGAATTCAGGCCTCCTGTTGACAAACTTAGTAACCCTCTCACCTACTTAAACAAGGTGTCAAGGATATACTGGTGAGCAATGTCAAACATGGGCCAACTCTGATAGGCTTCTAATCTAGTGCAAAGCAAAGGTACTAATAACATAAAATACAGGAGGTATAAAATCACAAGTGTTTATGCATATAAAATTTATGCATGTAAAAGTCTGGTATACATTAGCATTTCTTCTCAATTAGAGGAGTAAGATTCTTTTTTAACCAACATTCTTATAGAATCCAGATGGATGGCAAGGGTCAAATTTCAAATCTAGCAAATCGCACAATATTTTTTTCAAGAAAATACCATGTTCTGGTAAAGAGATTTTGAGCTTTAGCAAAACTAGCAAAGTATATATTTTATACTTCTATTCTCATCGTTAAACCAATTAAAAGCAACAACTATATCCTGGGATAAATTAGAATTAAATGTTATCCTTTAGTAGTAAAGAGGAGGAGACAGTGGTTATTTTATAGGATGATCAGATAGAATTCATTCCAATCACGGTACCGGAGACTTTGCCTGCTGATACAGCAAGATCACCATTTAAGAACTTAGTTTACACGTTTTCTGATGCTTGGGAATTTGGCCAAAGAACCAACACCTAGGAAGAACATGTTTTTACAAACTGGAAAGCAAAATCAACCCCACAATTTAAAAAGCCTCCTTGAGGGCGCTTGGGTGGCTCAGTCCATTAAGTGTCTGACTTTGGCTCAGGTCGTGATCTCATGGTTCCTGAGTTTGAGCCCTGTGCCAGACACTGTGCTGAAAGTGAAGAGTTCAGAGCTGCTCAGAGCCTGCCCTCCCCCACTTGCACTTTTCCCTTCTCTCCGTCTCTCCCTCTGTCTCTGCCCTTCCCCCACTTGCACTCTGCCTCTCTCTGTCTCTCAAAAATGAAAAAATTTTAGGGGTGCCTGGGTGGCTCAGTTGGTTAAGCGTTCAGCTCAGGTCACGATCTCACATGTTTGTGACTTCGAGCCCCGCATCAGGCTCTGTGCTGACAGCTTGGAGCCTGGAGCCTGCTTCTGATTCTGTGTCTCCTTCTCTCTCTGCCCCTCCCCGACTTGTGCTCTGCCTCTCTCTATCAAAAATAAATTAATGTAAAAATTTTAAAAATGAAATAAAATGAATAAATGTTAAAAAAAAGGCTCTTTGGGGCGCCTGGGTGGCGCAGTCGGTTAAGCGTCCGACTTCAGCCAGGTCACGATCTCGCGGTCCGTGAGTTCGAGCCCCGCGTCAGGCTCTGGGCTGATGGCTCGGAGCCTGGAGCCTGTTTCCGACTCTGTGTCTCCCTCTCTCTCTGCCCCTCCCCCGTTCATGCTATGTCTCTCTCTGTCCCAAAAATAAATAAAAAACGTTGAAAAAAAAAATTAAAAAAAAAAAAAAAAGGCTCTTTGAACATTTTGAGAAAAACACTTTGTTTACCTGATGTGACTGGTATTTTATGAACTACTTCAGGATTCCTTTTTGCAATAGGTCTTTCATGGCTGCTTTTCTCTCCTAGCATTCCAGACTTCACACAGGTATTTTGCTTTTCCCTAAAGTTAAAATGGGTTCCATGGTAGAAATTTATGTGTCAATTGAGTTTTTCCAAATCTTGCTTTTGTTTTGTTCCTTTTTGAAGTGCAGATTTCATAGGAAAAAAATATTTTTTCCCATAAAGAATAGTTGGTTTTAAGTCAGGGAAAATATAAAGATTTCATTGCACAATTATCAAACAGTATTCATCCCCCCTATATATTTGGCATCCTTCATACAATCATTGACCAACTGTGGCTCCTTTGTTTTTCTAGAAACTTCTTATTAAAATGCAAACTATAAAGTGTATAGAATATGAAAGTGTATGCAATTAGATAGGTACATATTATACTAAAACTAAGAGAAATATCCATGGCAACACATAGGTAAATAAATACCTTAATGTATTTAGATTAGAATTACTTATGTGAGACAATATCAGAACATTGGAAAGAATACTTGGGATAGCTTATATTTGATTTCTGCAAACTTCTAGGGTAAGAAAAACAAAGAAAGAAAGGAAAAAGAAAAGGATGAACAAACTTTTTCAAAAGCTAAAGAGAGACTGGGGTGCCTGGGTGGCTCAGTCAGTTAAGCATCCGACTTCAGCTCAGGTCATGATCTCGTGGTCTGTGAGTTCGAGCCCCGTGTCTCTGTGCTGAGCCTGGAGCCTGGAGCCTGTTTTGGATTCTGTGTCTCCCTCTCTCTCTGACCCTCCCCCATTCATGCTCTGTCTCTCTCTGTCTCAAAAATAAATAAACGTTAAAAAAAATTTTTTTTAAACTAAAGAGTGAAAAAAACTGAGATGATTAAGAGCTAATCATTTTTGTAACTTGAGAAGATAAAAAATAAAAACAATGGTAATAGAGGATATTATACAATATTCTCCCTAATGTTTGCTTTTAGGCTTATAGATTTTATTTGTGTTTTCTCTCTGCCAGAAAACTTTTTACAGGCTTCCAATAGGATTTTTCTCCCTCTGGTTAGAATACGTTTTTCTTCCCCATCTAAACCCTTTTCTTGTTGACTGTCCCTCGAGATCTCATACGCAACAAAAGACATGGACTTCTAGTACCATAAGGACTCTTTTAACTGGCAAGCTCCTTGAAGACAGAAGCACTACCTCATTTTCACTGTATCTGTTTCCAGAAGCAAGCACAGTGCTTAGCACAGAACAGCAATCAGTAAACATTTCTGAATGAATGAATACATGAGTTCACATTGTTTGTGAGCAATAAACTTTGAAGACTAAACATACCAAAAAGGTTGAAGCAGTAATGAATATCATAAGCAATTAATTTATACTTAATTTAATAGCATACTGAATCATTATTGTGATACATGCTAATCAATCATAAATGATAAAGTGTTTATATAAATTAGCATGCTACTGTTACTCTCACATAGCCTTGCCACAACTTCTTTGGATTAACTGAAAGAAAGAAAGAAAAGGACCAGAGAATATTGAAAAATAAAGTAGATTCTGAGGCCTCTGATACTTTCCTACGTCTGAATTGTGTTGAGAGGAATTTTAATTCTGGTTCCCAACCCCAAGCCAGCATGTATCTATGAACAGAGGACTCAGCCTGCCCAATATGATTTTAGGAGAGGGACAATGATGGGGTTCTTGAGCAAACAGCTAAGAAAGAATTCTTGAGATGTCTTTGAGGCAAAGAGGTGATTTTATTAAAGCACAGGGACAGGACACCTGGGCAGAAAGAGCTGCATTGGGGTTGTGGTGAGTGACTGATTATATACTTTAAAGTTAGTGGAAGTTAGGGATAGCATAAGTATCTAAGGAATTTGAATGCAGGGCTCTCAGGACTTTGAGGGGCTAGCTACTGTTAAGATAAGGTTAGTTTTAGTCTGTAATAAAACAAAAACATTAAGAAAGTCAGGCAGCCATGAATTGCTTGAGGAAGGTCATGCTCAGCATGTTTCAGGTGTTTATCAATGGGCTGCAAGATGTAAGGAGATTTAAGTTAGGCTGCATTTCTCTTGCCTTTGTTTCCCTCATCAGACAATGTCAACAGTTGCCTTAGATTCCATCTGTGTTGTGTATAGGACAAGGGGTGCTATAGCCATCCATTCCTAGGACTCCCCAGTGACCACTGATAGAGGAGGAGAGAGGGATGCAGCTTCCTGGGCTTTCCTGACTTACGAAACTGTTCATTTCTCTCTGGCTGAGATGAAGATACAGTGAAACATAATGAACAATAAAGACATGGTTCTTGTGTTCATGGAGCCCTCATAATGAGGATGGCAGAATTGAAATAATCACAGAAATAAATGTCCAATGCCAGTTGTGATACATTCTGCCATGATTTAGGCAATGTGAAAAATCCATGAATCACCAGAGGTATCTCAAAGTAATGTTTTCTCCTGACTAGTGCCTCCTCATGCATCCCTTTATATGGGTAGAAGGGACTAGGGTTGGCAAGATCACATATCCTTTCCTGTCTCAAATGTTGGTAGAGTAAGAGCAGGCTAGGAATTAAGGAAATTTTGCTCCATAAAACTGCCCTATCAACACTTTTTGGAAATTGCCACAAACCAAAGTAGATTTGACTTAAACAAGTTAAAGTTAAAAAAAAAAAAAAGAAAGAAAAGAAAAAGTTAATATTCACATATGTAGAAATTATAAAGTGTCTTCCTGAGACTGGATCTAGAAATTACACTAATGGAGAAATCATTGAATAATATCAATATTATACAACTACAAACTTTCCACTTGTATAAAAGGATCACATGATTCCTTTCTTACATGATAAAGAACAGACTCCCACATAGATCTTTACAGATTTCTTTTATAATAAAAGAGTTTGTATTTAACAAGATACCATTTAAAAAAAGTTCTCTTTCAGAGACTCACATTATCCCCAGTGTTTGTTGGTATTCAGAATTGCAGATGTCTTTACCCTCTTTCAAAGTGAACATAAAATATGATTTATCTATTCCTTGAAAAAAATTGTTTCCCGAGAGTAATAGCCATGTGTTAAAAAATGACATTGAATTATTGCAATTACTAAGACATTCCTCCAAGATACATCACTTGTATTTTGTTTTGTGGGAGATCTTAATGGGTTTCTTACCTCCACGACAGCAGCAGCCTAAAGATGGTAGACGAATATCTGCTTTCCCTTGGGTTTGGCATATTCGAAATGCTTATTCTCAGTTATCAACAAAGCTTCTGGATTAGATGTAGCCAGTCAAGTTCTATGATGGCTCTTTTTTATATATCTTCATGAGAGATCTGCCATAGTATGTCGCAGTACACAGTGTTTCCTATAGTAACATGTCAATTTTTTATATCTTCTGAGAACTTTTAAAAATACTTGTATTGCATTTTCAGCAGTTATTCTGAAGAGGGATGGGGGAGTGTTAATCCAAAATTGATATTTTGAGTCACATGCTTTATGGCAGTTCATTTAAGCAACAGTACATTTGCTGATGATTCTCTTATATGGATTTTTAAATAAAATGAATGAAACCATTCATAATGATACTCTCCAAGGGCAGCATAGCTTTGTGTGTCTATTCTCCAGGATACCTAAAGGCTCTAAATTAGCACGTGCCAATCTTGACCATGGAGCAGTGGTCCTGGCATCATTCACAAGAACATGTTGGTGTAGTTCCAAAAGAAGTCTATTACTAAGACCTGGGAGTGAACCCCAAGAAGGGACACATTACTAAGAATTGTTTCATCAACCAGTATATAGGTTGGCTATCTGGCAGGTATATACACCTCCTTGTCAAAAGTGTGTTATATCGAGTAACTGCACATACTTTGTCCTTCATTCTCAAACATCCCATGGCCTCAAAGGCAAAAATACATTAAAGCAGAAAATGCCTGCATTGAAACGATAAAAACTAAGTTTAGATTTAAATTAGTTTGGAGTGCCAGGGTGGCTCAGTTGGTTAAACAAGCATGACTCTTGATTTCAGCTCAGGTCATGATCTCACAGTTCATGAGTTTGAGCCCCGAATCAGGCTCTTTGCTGACATTGCAGTGTCTGCTTGGGATTCTCTCTCTCTCCATCTCTCTCTGCCCCTTCCTCCCTCTCTGTCTCTTTCTCAAAATAAATAATTAAACTTAAAAAAAAAAAAAGATTTAAACTAGTTTAATGAATCCAGGCAATGTAATAGATAAAAGAAAAAAAAGTTGGTTTTAACCATATCTTGAAAAAACAATTATCCAGCTACAGGAGAGCTGGAATCCTATACAGAGAGTAAATACAGTATGCATTTATTCTCCATGTCCTAAGGAACACTTTAACTTGTTAAATATTAAAATCTATTTGGTATGCAATAGGAAGTCAAAACAATTTCTCAGAAAAATGATGCACTCAGTTCATGGGAATGAAAAAGCTAACTTGGGCATTCTGTGCAATTGAATCAAGTAGTCCAATTTTTCAGGAAAATAATAGCATATGTACTACTGTAATCTAACAAGTGTGCTTTTGAATTTCTTAGGTGCTACTAAATTTGAAATGATTATTTCTATCCCCCAAAAGTCATTAGAAAATAAGAGTATAGTGAAGAGCCTTCTTCACTAGTGGTTGCAGTTGCTGAATTGACAAGGGTTATTGAAAGTCCTCAAATCATTTTTCACTTTGGCACAAAACAGACAACAGGAGGTGTTGGAACACTGGACTGGAAACTATGTTCTGCCGTGTAACAGTTCTGGGTAGTTTAGCAACTGTGCTGCCTTCAGTTGTATCATTTTTTTTAAGTTTGTTCATTTATTTTGGGGTAGGGAGAGAGAGAATCCCAAGCGTGCTCTCCACTGTCAGCAGTGCTTGAACTCATGAGCTGTGAGATCATGATCTGAGCTGAAATCAAGAGTTGGACACCCAACCAACTGAGCCCCCCAGGTGCCCCAGTTTTATCATTTTTAAAGTTGAATCATAATAGTATCTATTTCCTATTTTTAAATTTTTAAAATTTTTTTTTAACATTTATTTATTTTTGAGACAGAGAGAGAGCATGAACAGGGGAGGGTCAGGGAAAGAGGGAGACACAGAATCCTAAACAGGCTCCAGGCTCCGAGCTGTCAGCACAGAGCCCAACGCGGGGCTCGAACCCCTGGACCGCGAGACCATGACCTGAGCCGAAGTCGGACGCCTAACCGACTGAGCCACTCAGGCGCCCCTATTTCATATTTTTTAAGTCAGTATTATATTACTTATACCAAAATGATGTTATTCTGAACAAAAGCAAACCTGTGACAACAATCTAGCATTAAGTCTCTCTTATAGTACTTCAAACCTCTAATCAGGCACATTTCTAAGGGGCTTTTATTTCCTACTATATCAACTTTTCTTCGGGATATGGACGTTCTGTAATCCAGGCTAAAGAGGCAAAGGCAAAAAATAGAGGGGAAAAAAAGGAATTAGTTGATAGTTAAAATGTATACAGCTATATTTTTCATTATGATTACAATTTTAAATTCATTTATATAAGGACACAAACGTCAATTTTTGCTCATTTTTTTGAAATTTCTTTAAGTAGGCTCTACACCCAATGTGGGTCTTAAACTCGTGACTGAGATCAAGAGTTGTAGGCTCTACTGACTCAGCCAGTCAGGTGCCCCAATTTTTGCTCTTTGTTATGTCCACAACACACAACACTGTATTTGGACATAGTAGGTGCCCTCTACATGTTTGTTGAATAAATAGAATGAAGGACTGAATTAATAAATAAATTTACTGTGTGCTCATCTGGTCCCTTCTTCAAGTACCAAAAAGTCCCAGAAGGCAGGGTAACTTTGCAGTTAGCAACAGGGTATTAAGGTCCTCAAAAAGACTGTAATTGTTGTGGTTTTCTAGATGACCTGAATATACGAGTGAGTAAATAAAAAAAAGGATAAAGGGGTAAGTCAGTAAAGATTATTAATTGGGGACAGCTACAGTTATTCAGATGTGAGTTTAAGTGAAGGGTGAGACCAAATGACAGAAAAGTAAGAAGGAAGAAAGATGCTGATTTAATTCAGAGACAGGGAAGGAGTGGGAAGAGAGAGAAGGAGGGAGGGAGAGGGAGAGGGAGTGAGGTCACTGCTTGGGCATATAGTTAACTACCTAAGTAACTGTGTTTTTTGAACAACTTTTCTTCTTAGGGTTTCTTCTCAGAAACATGTGACAGTTTGCTTAATCAAAAATATCTCTTGGGGGCACCTGGGTGGCTCAATTGGTTGAGCATCCAACACTTGATTTTGGCTCAAGTCTTGATCTCACAGTTTGGTTCTCCTGAGATTGAGCTCTGAGCTGGGTGTGGAGCCTGCTTAAGATTCTCTCTCTCCGTCTCCCTCTGCCCCTTCCTCCCTCAAGCTCCTGCCAGTAGTAAAGCAGAGTAGTAACCCCAAGACTGCTCAAATAGGGAGGGAGGGAGATAGGTGATAGCAGTTTTATCAGGTTAGGCTACACTCAGAGGTAACATTTGATGAATACCAAGGTATTCAAGTAAGTGAGAGATCAAGCTATAACAACATCTGGTCAAAGCTGTTCTGAATGTGGAGAAATTATATAATGGTAATCTATATTGAGCTGTCATTTCTCACCATCAGCTTTAAAATTGATTAAAATGTGTTTTCTGGGAAGAATAAGCATGAATCCTTAATTATTCCTTTGTGCTTTTTTTTAACTTTTTAAATGTTTATTTATTTTTGAGAGAGAGAGAGAGAGAGAGAGAGAGAGAGAGAGAGAGAGAGAGAGTTTGGGCGAGGGGCAGAGAGAGAAGGAGACACAGAATCCCAAGCGGGCTCAAGGCTCTAAGCTGAACTGTCAGCACAGAGCCCAACACGGGGCTCGAACTCACGATCTGTGAGATCATGACCTGAGCAGAAGTCGGACGCTCAACCAACTGAGCCACCCAGGCTCCCTCTTTTTTCTTTTAATAACAATTATGACAAGCATTTATCATAATGATCCATATTACAGGGTACCAGGTAGATTTTTTATTTTTACTTTTTAAGTACTTAGTGAACTTATGAAATAAGAATTATTATCTCCATTTAGTAGGTGAGAAAAATAAAAAGCAACAGGGCTAGGTAAAGGTCACAAAAATTTGTAACGACTCAGCAAAATTATTTATTTAAATCAGCTAGTATATATGTATGTATGTATGTGTGTGTTTGTATATATATATATGATTATAGTTACATATATGACATCATCCACAGTTGCAGGAAAGGTTTTTTCTGAGTACCACACTTATTTCCACTGTCACTTTGCTTTATCCTGATGGGCATAGGATATAATAAGCAAGACAGTACCTCACACAAAACGTAATGGGGCACCAAAAAATTCGGTAATCAAGATAAATAATATTTTAGAAATCAAAATCAATGTATAAATCCATGATGAATAAAATATCACAGTTTTAAATAATGACAGGATCAGACCCTGCACTTAACATACCTCACTTGCCTCACCCGAATCACAGACCTGTCTAACATTTCAATTAGTCCTTTTTCCACACAGCAAAGAGATAACTGATGAAGTTTACATGATACCCTTCCTAGGGGTATATTAGTACGTGACAAAAGAAAATCTAATTGCATCCTGTCAGACCAACACTTTGGAGTTCAGTCTTTTTATTGACCCCTTAAATTACTGCATGAACATGGCCTTCCAACATTTTTCTGAAAGCAAAGCTGGGTTCACAGAGACTGTGCTAAACAGTATTCTGTTCTGCAAAATGCACCCATGGCTGCCCGGGAATGTTTATACTCTTGAGTCAGTCACTGGTTGAAAATGCTGGCTGAAAATACTTAAATTCTTTCAGATCCAGGTAATAAATTATGTCTTGGTCAGTTTCTAATAACAAGCTATTTCTTTAAATTGCATATAAGAGCGTAACACTAAACCCGGTGTATTTATTTATTATTCTCTCCAGGGCTAGCTGTAGGCAAAATTATGAAGTAGGTTGAGTTTATCCTTAACAGACTCAGGTCTCCATAATACATGCAGATTCCCACTCTCCTCACCAACTACCCAAATGCCCTCCATCAGCCCGCATTGGCCCTCTGGAAAGCACACCAAACTTTTGCACACTTCCCATTATGGAAAGAGGCCCACAAGCTTTACAGTGCCACAGGACCTGAAATTAGGTAGCTGTGATTAAAAAACAATCACTCATGGGGCACCTGGGTGGCATTTCTGACTTTGGCTCGGGTAATGATCTCAAGGTTCGTGAGTTTGAGCCATGTGTCAGGCTCTGTGCTGACAGCTCAGAGCCTGGAGCCTACTTTAGATTCTGTGTGTGTGTCTCTCTCTCTCTGCTCCTCTTCTGCTCACCCTCTGTCTCTCTCTCTCTCTTTCAAAAATAAATATTTAAAACAACAACAACAACAAAAATCACTCATAGTAAGTCATCCCAAGGTGTGATATCCAACAATATTTTAATGTGTTTTCATGGCAAAAATGTTAGCATTTTAACAGACATTAGAAGAAAAAAAAACCTATGAGGGCACAAAACTGTATGTATACACACACACACACACATACATATATATATATACACATATACATATACACATATATCATCAGCTATAAATTAATCATGACTATAAGAAAATGTACTGAATTTTTTATGTTTTTAACATTTATTTATTTTTGAAAGAGAGAGTGCATGTGAGGGAGCAGGGAAGGGGCAGAGAGAGGGAGACTGAGGATCTTAAGGAGGCTCCCACTGTGAGTGCAAAGCCTGTTGTGGGGCTTGAACTCACAAAACTTGAGATCATCGACTACTCAACCAAATGAGCCACCCAAGCACTCCAAGTATTGAATTTTTTTTATTGTGCTTTAAAAGTTACGCATAAGTATTGGGATGAGTGAGGTGGCATTTAGGATTTTTTTTATTTTCCTTTTTTCATGAAAAAAATGTTTATTGTGAAATAATATCTTTATTGTGAAATACTTTATATAAACAAAGCATAGAGGATAATGAATATCAAGTAGCCAACCCAACTTCAATGAATCTCCTCATTTTTCCCTATTCACTTTAAAATGTATGTTAAAACAAAATTGACACCTTCAGTGAGGGCATTTGTAAATCTCCTGTCCTGGAGGTAACCATTTTCACTAATTTAGTATTTACTATTACTTTATAAATTATTATACCATTTAAATTTATGACCCAAAACAGTAAGAAGTAGAAGTTTGGAAATTTTCAAGCACTATATAAATCCTGTCATCCTGTATTTATCTGTGACAACCTGCTTTTTTAGGTCAACTATTTTTTTTAACTGGTCCATTTTGATTCATGTAGCTCTTCCTCATTCATTTTAATTCATAAAATGAAGTAACTCATAACTATTTTCATTAGCATTCCCTGGTATCTGGTGAAGTTAAAAATCTATTCCTATATTAATTATCCTCCTCTGTTAATTATGTTTATATCACATTCTGCATTTTATAGCAGTGAAAATACTTTATTCCAATTAAAATATCTACCAATGACTCTTCAGGTATTGTGGAACTTCATAAGGAAGTTCTTACTGCGCTAGGGACCTTCCAGTATGTCTTAGATACATCTAGTGCTGCTGTTTTTGTATCAAAGACTAATTCTGATTGTTTCAATCATCATTCATTGTGGCTTACAAATTATGATTAAGTATATAAACATAAATACCAACTTCCCTAAGTTCAAAAATTCTCATTTATTACATTTTATATGAGACTTTGGATAAGAAACTTAACATCTGCATGTCTCAATTTCTTCACCATTAAATAAGGTAACAGTAATAACATCAACCCTTCACACTCTAAATGCAGCAGGATTGTTGGAAGTATCTAATAGTAACTAGTAATTGATGTAAAGTTAGACTGCTGCCTGGCGCATAGTTATTAAGAGTTATAGTAGTAGTAGTAGTATGTAAAGTGATAATATATACATATATAAATATGTATATGTATATGTGTGTGTATATATATTCTCTGTTAGTTATTTTTACTAACCACCCCAATTATAAATCATGTGTCATATTATGTACATTAAAATGTGAGAATAGCCTTCAGTAATCACATTTTGGTTTATCTTATTTGTTTCTTTCCACATGGCATGTAATTAGTTTTTAAACCATTATGTTTTCCCTCATCCCATATGTTTTATGGTCTATCTTTGAGCTCTTGGCTATTTTCATTCTCCATTTCAGAGAAAATCTTCTTTTTACTTACATATATGGCCCTGTAAACCTTACTGAATGCCATGAAAATACTTTGAAACTTTTCAGTGAAAGATACTGTGAAAATGTCATTGTTTTTCATTTTCAGATGTCTCAAAACAGGTAAATCTCTAAATGCAAAGTCATATCCTTTCCAAGATCTTAGCAAAAAATTGCCATTTTAGAATATGGCTATAGCAGGAAATGTCACTTTGTTGTAATGCTACAAAATAGTATTTTTGACCCCAGTACTAAAGACTAGGTTAAAAGCTTCTAAACTAGAGATATCCTTTGTAATTGACTGTGAATCCCCTTAAGGTACTAAAAATTGAGGGATCAGAATACAGAAATATAGGAACAGCATGGTATAGTTAAGGCCTAAGAGCGTTAAAATCTAATCACTAACCTGAAAACAAGACAGATGCAACTACATTTTCAAAATAGTCTTTAACATTCCTTCCGTATAACCTCTTTATAACTCACCTCTCTCTCTCTCTCTCTCTCTCTCTCTCTCTCTCTCTCTCTCTCATCAATCAATAGCAGCTAACTAGAAATTTTTTATTCAAAAATTTTCCTTGAAGTTGTAATCAGGGTAAAAATAAGTTTAGAATTCAAATGGAGCACACTGTTTAATAATAATACTGAGCATGTTGAACTTATGAATTGCACAACTTCTGCTATTAGAGAAGAGAGTGGTGGAAGAAAGATGCAGAGGTTAATAAATGTCAAAAAACAATAATCTTCTTCATGAAAATGGTAAAGATACAGAAAGAGAAGTGCCAATTATTTAATATATATTTTTAAATTATAAATCCTCTACTTGTGTGCTGAGAAATCCAAATAATACAATGGTTATAACGTTAAAACTGATAATTTCCCACTCCTTTCTAGAGCCACTTCCACATATCACCACTTGAGCAGTTTTGCTTTTGTATTTTCAAGTTAAATACATAAGAATGTACATAATTATATAAATATTTTAAAGTGATAATATATACATATATAAATATGTATATGTGTGTGTATATATATATCCTCTGTTAGTTATTTTTACTGACCATACATCATAGATATTTTTCACATAAATAATCTTTGTATAAACTATCTTATTCTATGAAAATGGAGCAGATTATTCTGATACATCATTGAACCATAGTACATTTATCCACTCCCCTACTGATAGACATTTGGATTCTCCCCACTTTTTTATTTTTGCAAAACATGAATAACTATATTCATTCATTCATTCATTCGTTCATTCATATTTCTTAGTTATGAGATATAATTATTTTAAGTGTATGTAGATTCTACCAAAGAAACTTTCAGATATATTGTACCAATTTCTATTTCTGCCAACAGGGTATAATAGTGACCAGTCCTTCATAAGATTCTCAAAATTTGAAGTAATTAAGCCTTCCTAAGATTGAGCCAGTCTGATAGCTAAAAGACGGTTGAACTGTCCGTTTACATTTTCTTGACATCTAATGAGGTTAAGAATTTTTGATATATTTAATGCTTATACATATACCTTTCTATATATTATACATAAATTTAATTTGTACATATATTAGGTTGACTATATATGGCTTTTATTTATGGTATATTTTTATCATAGAAGTTTCCAGTGTTTATATAATCAATCATAGATGCAAATGGCTTTTGGGATTGTGTAAATTATTAGTAATAACTTCATCATAGACATCCCATTCTGTAAGATGTTTTCTTTAAAAAGTATTCTGTAGAGTTATTTATTTTTTTTCCTTAACATATTGTTTTGTTGTGGTTTGCTTACTTGCTGTGACAAATGTTGCTAGGATGAATAATTTTAAACTCTTCCCCAAGTTAGTCTTTGGTTTCATACTCAGGACAATTTTCAATGACTGTAAATCCTACCTGTTTACTTGAAGTGAATGTAATATGATAGTTTATAAAACTTTAAACCTTTTCCTTCATACTATTGTTTTAAAAATATCTTAGACTTCCTTAAAATCCTCTACCCATAAATGTGATTCCACTTCTATACAAACTGTGAAGCTTTCCAATCGTGCCTGGCTGGTGTTCTCTGTGAATATTAACTCTGCAGTTTTGGAATTAACCTGCAGGCCTTTGCAGATCTGAGACCATTCTAGGGAAAAATACCTTAGGGACAACTTATTTTCTAATTAAGATAATAGTTTCTTCATGTTTTTTTTTTTTCTATATGACAGTGTTTTCCTACTGCATAGATTTTACTATATTGTTGTAAAGAATACTTGAATGTGTTGAAAAAAAAAAAAGAGTTCTAGTCAAGTGAATTCTAAGTGATTCCAATGATTTGATGAGATCCTTTAAGCACCCAAGACCTTGCCTCCTCTTAAATTCTTGTTATTACATATTTTAGAGAATTTTTGGTTTCATACCCTTTTTATCCTCCTCCTGAACAATCTGTTATCCTGGCAAGTACTATTTTGACAAGAATGACATTTGAGCTCATTTATTAGCTTCCAGTTTTATTGCATTCATATTTGTATTTTTTTTGTTTAAAAATCCTGTCCTCTTCCTCAAATTTTCTTTAGGATTTTCCGGCTAGATTTTCAGGTAAAATTGTCTTAAGGAAATAATTTCAAAGATGAATTATTACTGCTACTTTCCCTAGGTCTTTTCCATAGTCAAACTTCACCAAGTCCATTGCTGAAATTGACTGTTTATGTTATTCTATGCACACTCCTCTAATTTAACTCTCTTTACTATTATATAGAGTTATTACTCTATTTATTTGTTAGAATTCTTAAAAACTTCCTGTGATGTTCCTTATATCTGTCCAAAGATGTCACATCAGTTGTCTTTTCTTTCTTAAGCCCCATTTAGATTTTGAAACTTAATGCATGTAACCCATATCAACTCCCAACATCTTCCAGGTCCCTCTGAAATATGCAGGATATCATTTCTCTTCTAGTAAAAGAAAAAAATATATATCATAAACAAAAGAAAATATACAAATTAGCAAGCAAGAATAATAAAAAAGAGGATTGTCATTGGGAAATCATGTCAATGAAGCAAGTCTGTCCCCACAGGGTAATAGATTGCCAAGGCTGTAAACATGTTTCCGTAAGGGAGTTAATCAGGCAAGCCCATACTCACGACTCTTGGTACAATTTAGGCTACTAAGAAACTGCCTGGGACGGATGGGTATGTATGCTCAAGCCTTACATTCTGATCCATTCATGTGGCAATATTCCTAGTGATCTGAAGAGTCTTAAGGGAGGTTGATTCAACAATTTTTTAGTCTTCTATTTTTCCATCTGTACCAAAACCTAAAATCTCTGAAACTTCTATACATAATGAGTACCCTAAATCTAGCTTTTATCTTCCGCGCTTCTCAAACTTAATGTGCCTAAGAATCATCTGGGAATCTTGTAACAATACAGATTGTAATTTAGTAGGTGTAGAGTATGCCTGTGATTCTGCATTTCTAAGAAAATTCCCAGGAGATGCTAAAACTGTGGCTCTGTGGACCACACTCTGAGTCCCAGACCTTAGATTCATTCTTTACCTGAGAAAAACTGCGGGATGGTTCCAATTATGAAAACAATTACTATGACCAATAATGGTGGCTATAAAAGAGTTCACATTTATATGGCATTTCAAATTGACAGAACACTTTGACATTTGTTAACTCCTTCTGATATTCACAATAACCCCCTGATGAAGGCAGGGCATTAATTATTCACGAGAGAAATTGAAGGAATGTTAACTCTCTTGCTCAATGTCACACAACTAATAAGTGGCAAGGTGATTTGTGAGGTTAACTCAGACGTAGAGACAATATAACACAATGGCTAAGAGCACAGCTTTGTCTTTGAATATTGCCTCTTTCACATCTTATGTGACAGTGTACAAGTTACTTAACCTCTCTATTTTATTTTCCTCATTTATAATCTGGACAAGCCTGTTTCATATGTTTGTTAGGCTTAACAACCTCAGAAGATCCTCATGTGAATGGCTATCACATAGTAATCACTAAACAAATGGTAACTGCTGCTGTTGTGTGTTGTCGCCTTTATTATCTCAGAACTCTGCTGAATTTCTGCAGATACCCCATGTACTAGCAAAACCTTAGTGCCCACCTGCAAGGAATATCTAACTTCTCTGAAGCACTTGACCATGATGGGCTCTACATGGAAAATATGACAAGATTAGACCCTAGGAGGGAGCCTTTGAGTGTGTCTTTATTTAGCTGGATATGTGGGAGGACTTGCATGGAGCTGCCTATTGATGTGTTGTTATGTATATAAAGAATTTCTGCCTGCAGAGTTTCCACTATGGCGCCTTTCACAAACCTACAAATCCATGCACGTTTTCTTGAAGTGTAGAATAAAAGTCATTTTTTTGATGGTGGGATGCTGGCGAACCATTATATGTGGCTAGGCTTCAGATGATTTCACCACTTATGTTTTCTGCCAAAGTAACTGAGCAGTGCCTTGTGAAAGAGCTGAAAAATGACATCCATATCAGTGACAGATAAATGAGAAAGAGCAAAACAAAAGAAAGGACTGTATCATTATTGACAAGTTCATGGGGTATGACTTATGAAATTGTCTCAATAATCATTAACTGTGTTTTTTGCCTTTTATGAACACTGACATCTAGGCTGGGGTAGCAAGTCTTTTTAAATGTCTTAAATAAAAATACTCATTCTCTTTTGGTTTGGTTTTTTCATCAACTGGAATAAAGGTATAACCTTTTTCCTATTTAAAATTTATCATGACTTCTTTTCAGTAACATGTATCAGTTTTGTGGTTGGAAAGTTTATGGTTCCAGGTATTTTTTTTTTTGAGAGAGAGAGAGAGAGAGAGAGAGAGGGAGGGAGGGAGAGATAGAGAGTGAGTATGTGTAGGTGCCAGCAGGGGAGGGGCAGGGGGAGAGGGAGAGAGAGAATCTTAAGCAGGCTCTACACCCAGTATGGAGTTTAATGGGGGCTCAGTCTCATACCATGAGATCCTGACCTGAGCAGAAACCAGGAGTTGAACACTTAACTAACTTAGCCACCCAGGTGCCCTGATTCTAGGTATTTTGACTTCTAATCATTTTTCATCTAACTTGATCATAATGTGAGTCTCACCGCTATAATGTTTTTAAGAGATTTTAGGTATGCAAGCAAAGTAAAAGTATAGAACAAAGATAAATACTTAAGGTAAATTTTAGGATAAAAAACATAAGATTATGTTTCATAGGACTATCAGTAGGGTGAACAATTGGTCAGCTCAGTCAACCAGCTCAGCTATTATTTCACTGAATAGCTGATTGACTTTTGAGCAGCTGAACTATTGGTATAGAAGATGGGATTGAGAGACAAAATTTCTTTATTATATGGGACTTTTGGATGAGGAGAACAGATAAAATGTCTATGTAGTCTCTTTTTTGCAATGAAATAATAAGGAATAAGGAATGTGCACTACATAGCAGGAAAAAGCTAGCAAGTAAGACAAAGTTAAGGAATTATTTGCACCCTTCCACGAGCCATATTGTATTAAAACATAAGTTTATAGACGTGCCTGGGTGACTCAGTTGGTTAAGTGTCTGACTTTGGCTCAGGTCATGATCATGTGGTTCCTCAATTTGAGCCCCGCATCAGTCTCTGTGCCAATAGATCAGAGCCTGGAGCCTGCTTTGCATTCCGTGTCTCCCTGTCTCTGCCCCTCCCCTGGTCACACTCTGTCTCTCTCTGTCTCACTCAAAAATAAATACACATCGAAAAAATGTTTTAAAAAGAACATAAGTTTACAAAGAATGTCTAATGACATTGGATAAAAGTTAGCAATGATATTTAATTTAAAAGCAATTATTTTATTGTAGTATGACGTTCAGCAACATAAAAATAATACGTACTCATATATAGAAAGTGAGAGTAGAAGTAAATACACCAAAATTTTAATTACGTTGGGACTATGAGATAATTTTCATTTCTTTTTGAGTATATTCTATATATTTTTACAAAATGGCCATATGGTTTAGGAATTACTTTAATAACCAAACATATGATAAACATTTTAAAAATAAAATAAAACCTAGAAACAGGACTATATTTTGCATTTAAAAGAGCAGATAGGATCTTTTGAAGTCACATTGGCTTTGGTTCAAATGTTAACCTGTCACTCAATTAGTAAGTTTAGGCTATGGTGTACCATAGTATCAGGCAGCCCCAATAGTCTCCTTGGCTTAACAAAATAAAGTTCATTTCTTGTTCATTCAAAGGCCACTGTTACTCCAAAGAAGCTGTACTCCATAGGGTGGCTCAGCATTCCAGGCTAATTTGCTCTATGACTCCTATGAATAATACACCCATGCTTTCACAGGCTGTGTGGCATTGGAAAAGAGGCTAGGGAGGTGAGCGTCGGCAATTAAGTGAATCACTTCCAAAGTGGCACCCAGCATGTCAGCTCCCATTTCATTGCCAAGATCAGTAACCATAGTTGAAAGTGTAGGCTTCCTTGTACTGGAAGTACAAGAGAGACAAAGTCCTGATAAACCTTAGTATCACCCACCATAGCCATTAGACTCCTACAAGCCACGGGACTTGGACTCCTCTCAGATTTATGTAATCATGTAAGAGCCTCATATGACTAAAGTATAAAACGTATGTAAAGCCACTCCAAGTCTGGAGTAAGTAGTTCGTAAATTTTGTATCCTCCTTTGGGTTATAGCTGAGTCAAATACATAAAAACTGTAATGCTAGTCATCTGTATTATAGTATTCCTATTCCTCCTGTCTTTAAACTATCTGACATGACATGGGTAACTACACCTTCTTTGGGTTCAACAACAGGATTTTTTATATTGTATTATCCTTCTAATCCAGGGTGCCTAGTGGGTCTATATGAATCAGTGATTTGTTCATAAAGCTCAATATGATTTTCTTTTTTTTTAATATGAAATTTATTATCAAATTGGTTTCCATACAACACCCAGTGCTCATCTGAACAGGTGCTCTCCTCAGTGCCCATCACCCACTTTCCCCTCCCTCCCACCCGCCATCAACCCTCAGTTTATTCTCAGTTTTTAAGAGTCTCTTATGGTTTGCCTCCTTCCGTCTCTGTAACTTTTTCCCCCTTCCCCTCCCCCATGGACTTCTGTTAAGTTTCTCAGGATCCACATAAGAGTGAAAACATATGGTATCTGTCTTTCTCTGTATGACTTATTTCACTTAGCATAACACTCTCCAGTTCCATCTACATTGCAACAAAAGGCCATATTTCATTCTTTCTCATTGCCAAGTAGTATTCCATTGTGTATATAAACCACAATTTCTTTATCCATTCATCAGTTTATGGACATATAGGCTCTTTCCATAATTTGGCTATTGTTGAAAGTGCTCCTATAAACATGGGGGTACAAGTGCCCCTATGCATCAGCACTCCTATATCCCTTGGGTAAATTCCTAGCAGTCCTATTGCTGGGTCATAGGGTAGATCTATTTTTAATTTTTTGAGGAACCTCCACACTGTTTTCCAGAGTGGCTGCACCAGTTTGCATTCCCACCAACAGTGCAAGAGGGTTCCCGTTTCTCCACATCCTCTCCAGCATCTATAGTCTCCTGATTCGTTCATTTTAGCCACTCTGACCAGCATGAGGTGATAATCTCAGTGTGGTTTTGATTTGTATTTCCCTGATGAGGAGTGACATTGAGCATCTTTTCATGTGCTTGTTGGCCATCTGGATGTCTTCTTTAGAGAAGTGTCTATTCATGTTTTCTGCCCATTTCTTCACTGGATTATTTGTTTTTGGGGTGTGGAGTTTGGTGAGTTCTTATAGATTTTGGATACTAGCCCTTTGTCTGATATGTCATTTGCAAATATCTTTTCCCATTCTGTTGGTTGCCTTTTAGTTTTGTTGGTTGTTTCCTTTGCTGTGCAGAAGCTTTTTATCTTCATGAGGTCCCAATAGTTCATTTTTGCTTTTAATTCCCTTGCCTTTAGAGATGTGTCAAGTAAGAAATTGCTGTGGCTGAGGTCAGAGAGGCTTTTTTCCTGCTTTCTCCTCTAGGGTTTTGATGGTTTCCTGTCTCACATTCAGGTCCTTCATCCATTTTGAGTTTACTTTTGTGAATGGTCTAAGAAAGTGGTCTAGTTTCATTCTTCTGCATGTTGCTGTCCAGTTCTCCCAGCACCATTTGTTAAAGAGACTGTCTTTTCATTCCTGGGCTGCAGGGCTAGTTCAATATTCACTAATCAATCAGTGTGATACATCTCATTAGTAAAAGAAAAGTTAAGAACCTTATGATCCTGTCAGTCGATGCAGAAAAAGCATTTGACAAAATTCAGCATCCTTTCTTAATAAAAACTCTCGAGAAAGTTGGGATAGGAGGAACATACTTAAACATCATAAAAGCCATTTATGAAAAGCCCACGGCTAATATCATCCTCAATGGAGAAAAACTGAGGTCTTTCCCACGAAATCAGGAACACGACAGGGATGTCCACTCTCACCACTGTTGTTTAACATAGTGTTACAAGTTCTAGCATCAGCAGTCAGACAACAAAAGGAAATCAAAGGCATCAAAATTGGCAAAGATGAAGTCAAGCTTTCACTTTTTGCAGATGACATACTATTATACATGGAAAACCTGAGAGACTCCACCAAAAGTCTGCTAGAACTGATACATGAATTCAGAAAAGTCTCAGGATACAAAATTAATGTACAGAAATCAGTTGCATTCTTATACACTAATAATGAAGCAACAGAAAGACAAAGAAACTGATCTCATGCATAATTGCACCAAGAATCATAAAATACCTAGGAAAAAACTATAGAAAGCTTATGAAGGAAACTGAAGAAGATACAAAGAAATGGAAAAACATTCCGTAAACATGGATTGGAAGAATAAATATTGTTAAAATGTCGATACTACCCAAAGCAATCTACATATTCAATGCAATCCCAATCAAAATTGCACCAGCATTCTTCTCAAAGCTGGAACAAGCAATCCTAAAATTTGTATGGAACCACAAAAGACCCTGAATAGCCAAAGTAATATTGAAGAAGAAGACAAAAGCAGGAGGTGTCACAATCCTGGACTTCAAGCTGTACTACAAAGCTGTAATCTTCAAGACAGCATGATATTGTCACAAAAAACAGACACTTAAACAAATGGAATAGAATAGAGACTCCAGAATTGGACCCACAAAAGTATGGCCAACTAATCTTTGACAAAACAGGGAAGAATATCCAATCAATATGCTTTTCTAAGGTAAGAGAGTGCCCACAGCAGGCACTACAAAAAGAATAGTGAGGAACTTTATCATATTAGCTTCCTCTGTTCCCATCTGCTGGCAGAAGCCAGCAAAATCATTTTACTGAACCATGCCAAGTTTATATGATTCATTGACTTAGATGTCCTCTCTCCCCAAGGAGACATGCAATATAGATGGAAAATGAGTGATCTTTTGAATTAGACGTATGTATATTGAAATCTTACTTCTATCACCTATGTGCCATGCAATCTCAGGAAACTGATCTAGCCTCATAGAACTTCAATTTCTTCTTAAAAAAAATAGAGATAAAAAATATTTACCTGTGGCAGATGCTTTTGATCCCCCACATCACCTCTCTTAGGCCAACCTCTGATTTCAGTCTCAGTTTTGGTAAGCGACTGGGTACAGCTGCCAGCATTCACCTCATGGGTTCATCTCTCTCCTTTTCTGCATGAGGGCCTTCCCTTCCAGTGCCTGCTCAACTCACAACAGCAACTCAGATGGAATAGAGGAGACCTAACACCCCCTGCAGACAGAAATCCTCAATAAATGCTCCAGCCTCTCATGCTTCTAACAGATGATTCTGAGAGGCATTTCCTACACTTCCCAAAGTCCTAGTGAAATCTTGCCTGCATTCCCCACAGCAGAATCCACAATAACACATTTCAGGTGGTCTTTTCCTTCCTCCTTTCTTCCCCTAATGCCTCATTCTCTGTATGTGGATCACATCCCATATAAACTGTCCACACTCAAATGCTTACCTTGCATTCTGCTTTGAGACGACCCAAACTTTCACAATAACAAACTTCAGAAAATGCCTACAGTGTTTCTTTTATATTTTATAAATGTCAGGTCATTTTCTTTTGTGTAAATTAATCTTAAATAAATTCACACAGTTCTTCTGAAACATTCATATTCTATATGGCCATTGGACTTGTAACTTCTTATCATGATGTCAGGTGGGTTGGCACAGTGGAAGGTGGTATTTCTGAATACCATTCCTGTATGAGGACAGCTAGAAATAAGCTAATTATACTCACAAGTGACTGTGAAAACCCAAACTAAGTGTATTTCCAACTCAAGTACCCTTAAGTAGGTCCCAAAACGCCCTGGCCACTCCAAAATTATGCAAACCAGGGAAAAGTGTGACAGAGAGGATTTCAGAATGGAAAAAGAGAATAGTCTAGCTTACCGTGGTGTTATACTATCTTACTGTAGAAGGTTTAATGAAAACATAAGGCTGTGTGAACACTTGCTATAACTCTTCTCAGGACCTTGGAAGAGATCAGTGCAAGTGAGGGGCCTAAAGCTTAAGCTTCATTAGCTTCGTGATAAATCCACCTCAGGTCATGGCTATTAATAAATTACTGTTGGATGACAGAAGGACTAGGAGAGAAAGAGGAATAAGGAAGAGCATATCTTCTTATGATACCATTTTGTATTCCATGTGGAAAATATAGGGTAGAGTCATATGGTAAGCCTTTTATTTTTTCCCTCAATTATTAAAATCTTTATTTAAAAATGCATGAAGAACTTTCTTTTAAGGGTAACGAAAAAAAGGTAAGGTTTTAAATTTTAAGCATGTACTTATTCTGGGAATGAATTGAAAATGAACAAGAGGAAGATTTAAAACCATGTATTCATCTGGCACTTGGGATTTTTCATATATGGGTGTGAGACTAAAGAAAGAATTTGATAAGTAAAGGATTTCAAAAGAGAAATAAAATAACTTAAAATTCCAAAGTCTCTTCAAACATTTTACATATAATTGGCATGCTAATTACACTTTTATGTTTTATTTGTGTCATGATAGATCCTTTCTAGCAATGCCGCTGTTGCCCTATTAAAGTATTGCTTGTAGTCAAATAAATAAAATGTAGTTTCCTTTAGTGCATTGTGTGTGTGTGAGAGAGAGAGAGAGAGAGAGAGAGAGAGCGAGCGAGCGCATTTCAGATTGGTCTTTCCTCTAATTATCCTGAATTAGTGAGATTTTACTGAATGTTTGTTTGTGGTTAGATTATGTATATTTGAGACTGATGATTAGACAGCTGCTCAATGTATAATCCTAAACCTAAACCATAAGGAAACAACACAAAAAAAAAATTAGAAGGAAAGGAATTATTATATTCCAGTCCAGAAGTAATAAAGAACATTATCTAAAATAATCACATTCTTTATTCAATAGAAGCTGTCAAATTTTCATCCCTCAACTTTATCATTCTTTTGTGGTTACAGAATAATTTTTTCTTAAAAAAAGAAGTTTTTTCCAGATAAAATTATACAAAACTAATATATCCAGTTACTGGAAGAAAAAGTAAAGCAAACTTTATTTTTTAATTTATTTTAAACAGTTTTTTTTATTTTATTTATTATAGAGACAGAGAGCATGAGCATGGGAGGGGCAGAGAGACAGAGGGAAACATAGATTCCGAAGCAAGCTCCAGGCTCTGAGCTGTCAGCACAGAGCCTGATGCAGGGCTCGAACTCACAAACTGTGAGATCATGACCTGAGCCAAAGTTGGACACTGAACCAACTGAGCCACCCAGGCGTCCCATAAAACAAACTTTTTAACACCGAGGTGTTTTTCTAAACTGAAACAGTTAGCTAGCTAGCTAGTAATACACAAACATATCTGTACAAGAGGACCATTGAGAAACTGACTGGGAACTTGTTCCCAATATTGTAGAAAGTTTAGAAGACAGTGGTTTCTCTCCACCCTCCCCAGCAGGTAGCCAGAGCCTGTTGCTCTGGTTGTGGCCTGCTCACATCACAGGACCTTAGGGGCCACTGGTGTTTCACAGCCCCGAAGAGAAATGGATACACAATGGACGGTTATCACTGCCTCTAAGACCCTCTGAACTTTAGTTTGAGAATTCAGAATGTTAAGAAAGTAGAAGTTGGCAATTAGGGAGAAAGAGTGAGAAAGAGAAGGAGAGTGATTTAGTAAGTGGCAGAAACAAGTGTTCATTCCCGTGCTTCAGAGGTGACTGGAGCAGCCATGGGTTAGGAGGACCTGAGAAACGTGCTGTGGCTTGGGGAGGTCCCACGGTCCTATTTTGGCATGGCAGGGATTTGGGCCTGCCTATTTTGGCATGGTGGGATTTGGCTTCACCTGCTTCCTGGCAAATTGAAGTACAGTGCAGAAAGAATACAAGTGGTTATACGGAAAGATTATTGGTGCTGTTTTTCCTCTCAGAAAAGTTTTCTCTTTATTCTCTAACCTGTTAATACTTGTTAACACATGTTAAATACTTGTTTGTGTTTATGATTTTGTGAAATGAAACTAGTTCTTGATCTCAAAGAGTAATGCAATATAGAACAAAATAATTATAGGAAATACTTTGTATTGGGGCGCCTGGGTGGCTCAGTCAGTTGAGCATCCAACTTCAGCTCAGGTCATGATCTCACGGTCTGTCAGTTCGAGCCCCACCTCGGGCTCTGTGCTGACAGCTCAGAGCCTGGAGCCTGCTTCAGATTCTGTGTCTCCCTCTCTCTCTGCCCCTCCCCTGCTCATGCTCTATCATTCTCTCTGTCTCTTAAAAATAAATAAACATAAAAAAAGAAATAATTTGTATCATAATATCCAATTTCTGCCTTAATGTGATGTAATTCTGGTCCTGTGACACCTTTCAGTGTCAGGCTGACTGATTCAGTCAAAGCTGAGACCACAGCAAACCCCAATATTAGCAATCCATGTAGGCTAATCAGTTGTCACACATACCTATGTATTTTATTTCCCAAGCTAAAGAGACCCCTGCAATTCTTAACTGAGTCTAACATACTACTGAAAACTTTTTTTCTTGCCTTGCATGCCTGATTAGATAAAATGATCTTACACTATCATGAGCAAAACATATTTTAAGTTAATCTGCTTCAAAATTATATACCCAGTGCCTTCTAAAGAAAGAGACCACATAGAAATAACCACTAGTTTGAATTTTCAGGTTTCCTATAGGATAACAGGTAATTAAGAATAATTGACTGATATATGCCAGAATCTCACTTTGGTTTAGCAAATTATTGACAGGGGTCAAAAACAGTTTGTGACATGGAACGACTATGGTTTTTGACTTGTGTTCGTGTGTCTGTGATTGAAAGAGCACTAAAACGTCTCGCTGATGGACTGGGGTGGGATTGGGGAAAGAATTTGGGCAAAGGGAGGCTCGGTTCTTTGTCCTATGGTGTAGACACTAAGTTCCATTCCTTAGTGGATCTCTCCATCTGAATGTCTTAAAGATGTCTCACATTTGAACTTAATGTCTTTCCCAGAATCTGTGCCATCTTTTTTTTATTATTACAGTGAATCCCAATCCTCCTCAGAAGCTGACTACCATTAGTCAGCCTAGATTCCTTCCCTCTCCTCTCCGTGGCCCTGCCTCCATATTCAATTTGACTTTCTCACAAATGTTTCTCAGATTTGCATCATCTGCTCCTCCTGGCCCTGCCACACCAACACTTCACTAATTTAGTCCCTCACCATTTCCTATTTGAAGTAAGGCCAAATAACAGTTGTGCTCACTTCCTATACTCTACTTTTCTAACCAGTCACTTGTGTGCCTTACACTGCTGTGGGAATTATTCTAAATGATAAAGCTGATCGTGACTCCTCCTTTCCTTAATCCACACTGGTTTTTCATAAACAGCAGGTTCAAGCTGTGTGCGGACCTGGTCCAACACACTTGGCCAGTGCCATCTGTCAGCAATCTTCCTTTTCCTTGACTGCATTTGCCTATCACACCTTATGCATCAGACATACTATATTGCTATGGTTCACTGAACTGACCATGTTTTTTTGTCATGTGTCTCTGTATGTGATGCTGTCATTTCCTGGACTATTCCTGTCGCACGTTGCTGCCTAAGTCAGACCCTTCCTTCAGAACTCACTCCTGCTGGGAAGGCCTTTCTGACACAACCTGCCCATGTTAAGGACCCCGTCTGTCTGTTTGCATAGCATCCTAGACCACTTATCATAGAGCACTATAATAATCTTTTTATTTGTCTGAATTGGAGTTTTAGGTTTCCAGGACCATACTTTTATAGAGTCTGTTCATGGGTAACAGTTAGTGCAGGATAGCTCCACTCTATTCAGCCTCCTTCTGGAAGGGGGTTCTTTCTTCTCCTCACTTCGAGGACTCCCAGCCCCTAGCCACTTATGGTCCAATTCACTTTGCTCTCTTTTTCCCTAAAACCAGTCTCAGCTGGCAGAAAACATTATGCTTTCAAGCTCAAACCTGAATATCTCAAACCTAGGTTGGTAGCTTTAATGACATTGGATTTCTGCTTTTGGCAAAGGATCAAAAAGGGAAAAGTTGCTTTGGAGATACCAATAACAGCATGGATGGGAGAGAGCGTGATGAAGCGTGTGTACACAAAAACATGCAAACTAGCTTCCAGACATAAAATACTGTCATATGTTCAGTACTGGTTTTACAGATCCAAATGTTTAACCTTATTCTCACATTGGAGAAAAAAATACCCATTAAAAAAAAATTAGGTTGTAGATCTCTCTAAGTGATTAAAATCAATTAGGAATGAACTAGAAGTACAGTTCTTATATGATTATAGCTTATGAATTTAAGTACAATAGGTTCTAAAGTTAATGGATTTCAGCTTAGAATAGAGATGTTCCGTTAAAAGGTCTTGTTTTCATTGCTTTTTATGATCTTCCAAGCAGTCATTTAGGTGGTTGCCAAAAATAAGAAAAAGAGGTTATTTTAAGTATTAATACTTTTTTTCAGACACATGGTCATTGTTTCCAGTCAATCATCTGCAATATTAAAAGTGATCAGGCTGCTTTACATTTAATGAAGTGTTTCTGAGAAGCTATTTCTTTCCTTTATAATAACAGCTATATCCCATATTCAAATATCACTTCATTCTTACCAGGACAAAAGCCTTCTGGCTTTTTTAAGAAAATCAACATAATCATTCAAACCAACACATTGACTGAAATGTTTTTTTTTAATTTTTTTTTTAACGTTTTTATTTATTTTTGAGACAGAGAGAGACAGAGCATGAACGGGGGAGGGGCAGAGAGAGAGGGAGACACAGAATCGGAAGCAGGCTCCAGGCTCTGAGCCATCAGCCCAGAGCCTGATGCGGGGCTCGAACCCATGGACCGCGAGATCGTGACCTGAGCTGAAGTCGGCCGCTTAACCGACTGAGCCACCCAGGCGCCCCTTGACTGAAATGTTTTTAAAGATGGGCACGTATTTCTATACCTAAAGAATCTCACTAGAGATCTATGTATGTCATAAACCGTAAAGAATGTATTGTGCTACCAAAAATCTTACTTAGTATAAACTAATTAAGAAACATAGATACATTTATATTTGGAATTTTGCCTTCTACTGAATGAAATTAAAATGAGAATGGAAATTTTAAGGTAAAAATTGATAACATGCATCTTTAAAAATATAACAACACACTATAAAAGTAAAATATGAGAAAAGACTGGAGGTCATAAAGGTACATTTTTAAACGTGTTATTAGCAGTGTTGTTAACAATAGTATTATTTTTTATTCTATCTCAGTCAGGATCCCAGTAGGAAACAGATAGCACATTCAAATTGGGGCAGTTTGAGGATAGTTTCATAAGGAATATTTAGGATTGTATGGTCAGGGTATAGAGAAGTCATATAGGACAGTGTGGTATTCTGACCTAGTACTAGAAGAGCTTTTAGAGTCCTTAGGGGAGGAGAGAGTTACTAGTTACCAGTTACCAAAATGTGGAAGGAGAGAGCTATGTAGAGAGGGCTTCTTTAGAAAACCTGTGACCTTCAGCATAGGACTCCATCCTGAGTAGAGGAACATACTATGTGGAATGAAGCTGGTGAAATACACAACCCACATTCATTCTGCTCCTTTCTACTCATCTTTTACTAGGGTTCCCATTGGCTGAACCCAGCAAGGCACCACAAGCTATAGTAGTACGTCAGTGAAGTCCGTACAGGTCAGCCTTTCTGGGCCAAGAGCACAGTGAAAATGGGTGGAGAGTACATCTGGAGAGATGAATAGGAAATATCCAGCAGAGTTGCTAATATTAAACATTATATTCTCTATAAATAAACCATACATAGAGAATTTGTAACTTAATCTGTGAAGCAGGAAATTAAGTCAATATCATCTAAAGCCTCAAAGTTAAAAAAAATCATACAAAATGCCTTCTTATTTGACATTTGCAGATATTAGCAAAATAGAATTTTGTCATTCAAGTTGATTAGCCAGTATAAACATCCAGACCAAACAGACTGGGGCTCTGACAAAATAGGCTGAGGGTCACCCTAGGAATGGACTATACATTGGTTCAGATATTCTATTCATATAATGTGATTTATACATTCTACATCTACTTTGATTTATCCATTCATCTGTTTATCCGTATGTCCATTTACTTGTTTATTCATTTATCAAATACTTAATGAGTCTGATTTTGTGCCATCTCTGCCTAAACTCTTCAGTGCCCATATTGATGGCCCTTCTAACATATTAGATTTTAATAACCAAATATTAGCACTTTTTAAACGTTTGAAACCTTTCAAAAGTCAAATCTCAAAATCTGAAATTATTCTTTGTGACCACAACTTATTACTGATTAGTCCTTCGTATTTTCCTCTTTAAAAAATTATTTTTTAAAGTTTATTTAGTTTTTTGAGAGACAGAGAGACAGAGAATCCCACTACTCTGGTAGTGCAGAGCCCAAAGTGGGGCTCAGACCCAAGAACTGTGAGATCATGACCTGAGCTGAAATCAAGAGTCAGACGCTTAACCGACTGAGCCACCCAGGTGCCCCTTAAAAACTTATTTTTAATTCTCATTGTGATTGTTTAGGCACCTACCTCCACCTACTGAACATGGGGGTCTGCCATCTCAAGAAAGCCCTTCTTGCCATTAGAATATATTTTCGCTTGCCTACCTTAAACCTCCCTTTAAAGTTCTCAACTCAGGGTCTACTCTCTGTGACCACTTTCCAGTTGCAAATTTTCATTGGAAAAGTCACATGAAAATGCACATATTGGGTGAACATGAATTCAGGATTTCAATTAGATTTTTTTGTTCTGATGTCTTTATTCATCTCTTCTTGATTTTCCATAAACTTGCCTATAATATTATGCCCAAATTATCAGTCTTCTCAAGTCTAGTCTTACCTACAATTCTTTCCCTCTCAGAGTTGGTATTTACAACTTACCTATGCTGCAACTGTCTTACTTTCTGGAACTCCCATTCTCTGGCCCAACCTTTCTGTCTGTCAACTCTGTCTGTCAGCTCTCCTCTGATTCCAATTCCTCACCTGCCAACTTAAACTACATAATATATAACCAAAATAGTTTCTTTATATTTTAGTCAAATCCCTCACTTGATGCCATTCGTGTGCTTATTTGATTTCTGCACTTGTACAAGCAGGCTGCTGAGTGCTGCCGCTGGGGAAAGGTGAACATGATGAGGACGTCACTTATTTTCTCTAGTCCACTGTTGTTGTTGTTGCTGTTGCTGTTGTTGTTTTTCCTTTTTCTCAGAACAGCTGCTTTAAGTCAGCAGCACTCTCTTAAAGTGCTATGTTTCACGTCCATCTCCTCACTCCCAGAAGATCACCTTGCCTCTAAATTCATGATTAAAATAGAAACCGTAAGGAGTAAACTCTCTTGACACCACACCCCACCTACATCTTTATTTATATCTATTCTCTTACTCATCCACTTCTCTTATGCCTTGAAAAGGAAATGTTCTGACTCACTCAAATGGATCTCTACCTTCTGCCTGGGTTCTATATCTGATCCCTTTCTTCTCTGTTCCTACAAAACTTTGCTATATCTTCTCTGTTCCTACAAAACTTTGCTACCGCCTGTCTCCCATATCTTCCTTCTTTCTCACTCATAAATTCCCATGATTTTTCCAACTTTATCAAATAGCTACCCCAGAGACAACTTCTTTAGGTCTGTATCATCTTCTAGCCATTTCTCTCTTTCTTTATAACCACCTTTCTTTAAAGAGTTGCCCAAACTAAATAAATGTCTGTTCTTGCTCCCCTAGTTATAGTTCATCTACTATTTATATCTAGAGTTCTGACCCAGCAGCACATAAATTCTGCTTGAGTTTAGGAATTTTCAAGCCCAACGAGCGGTCTTCAACCTTTTCTTGCTTCCTTTCTCTGTGCCATTTCATACTAATTATATTCCCTCTTCTGAATGTTCTTTCAAGGCTTCTTTGACACCGCTACAGTTTCTTTATTTCTTCTCACCCTCTGACCATTTCCTCAGTCTTTTCCATTGCTCCTCAATGCTGCTCTCCCTAGGTCTTTTTTCTTCCTTCTATATACTTTCCCCTGACTCCACATGGCCTCCTACATTCCCATGCCATCAAATAATGACTGTAGATCACTTCTTGGCCTCTTGGCTAAGATCAAGTGCAAATAATGACTGTATACCAGCATTCCCCTAAATTTTATACAACAAAATGGGAGCATGATACTAATGAATTACACATGTAATTGAATGCTGGTTCTGGTACTTAATAGCCAGGGTTAAGTTTGGCAAAACTTCTCTGAGCTTTGGACTCCACCAGTGTAGAAGTGAGAAGTAATGCCAGCCACAGAGGTCATGTGTGATGAACAAGGGCATCCAAAAGTACTAGGGCAGCTCCTAGTATATAGTAGGTATTTAAGAAAGGTACCTCATTTTCTCTCATTTTTTCTAATTATCCCTCCCCTTTCCCTTAAGCAAATACTTCTCCTAAATCCCAGTTCCATCATTTGTCTAGACAGGCACACTTGTTTTTTTTTTCTTTTATATCCCCAGTCTAGCTTAATGGAGCTACTATTCTCTCAATTACTTATACAAGAAATCTTGGAGTTTTCATCCTGTACACCCTCTTTAGGTCACCTCCAACCATACTCAGTATCCCAAATCGTATTAACATTTGCGTAAATATTACAGAAACGCTTTCTTTCCCTTCCCACTGCTCTTGCTTAATCATTCTATTTTGAAATGTCCCTGTAATGTTATAGTGTTTCTTTGCCTCCAAACTCAGTCCCTTCCCACTCAGCCCTGGAAATTATCATTCTACTTTAATCACAGGAATATTTCTAAATCAAAAAGTTTATCATGTTATTCAAGATTGTCTATGATAACACCCACATACCATAACATACTAATGATGGTAGTTCAGGATCTAGTCTTCACTTTCTTACCCTCACCGTCCAAAGGCCCTTTGAGGGACTTCCATACTAAGCAATTTGCACTTTCTAAAGTCTAGTGTCGTTTTATTTCTGTCAGAAAGTGTTACTTCTGTCAAGAGTTCCCTCCTCTGCCCCTCTCTGTGTTTGCTGTCGAGTACATACTCATTCTATGGGAAATCAACAAATCACCACAGTCTATGAAACCCTCCCTTAGCTTTCCACCTTAATCTGAAAAGTTACTATACCCTTAGGTACCCGTGTTGTCTTGTAGATGCTTCCATGACAATGAACATTTATTTAACTTTCCGTCTTTTTTGGTAATTGTGAATGTTCTGACAACAGAGAATGTGTCTTATCATTACATCCATAGCATAGCACCTAGCTTATGTCTAGAAAATAGATGCTCAATGTATGTGTATTTGTTAAATGAATAGAAGACATAAGTTTACTTCACTCTTACCTGACGGACATCTGTTTTCTCCTCTGCCTTCTCTTTCTCATAATCTATCTAGATCAGTACGTGAGGCTCCTCATTCTCAGGTAGGCTGAATCTTCAGACTTTATTTGGCATCTTGTCCAGATACCTACCTCAGTTACCATTTTCTCCTATTTGCTACTTTCATCTTCAGCCTCTCTCTACCGGTTGTTTATTCTTTATCTTCTGTTCCAACCTTCTGTGCATCTGCATTTCCAAACTCCTCTTAACAATACTTCTCCCTCAAGCTGTTTTTTTTTTCTTTTGGGTTTTAATTCATTGTCAAAACTTCACCATCTGCATATTCCTTAATCTGGTATATATTTTCAATAAACATATTTTTAGCACTGTTTATCCTACCTAAAATTTTAACATTTGCTATTATTAAAACATAAATTTTTACTAGAAGTTCCTACCCCCTACGTGTAGAGCATTGAAACATATCTAATCACTTTCCTCTCTGTTTCCCTGCCTTTGTTCCTTCCCAGATGAAGAAATACAAGTCATCAAAAAGGACTGCACTCAACATTTCTATCTTATTATAAGAATATCTCTTATCACTCCTTGGCTTAAAACTAGCCAGTAATATATCAGTGAAATGAAAATAAATTCCAAAACTCTTATCGTGAACTACATGACCCTAAATGACCTAGATCACATTTGAATAAATCTTGGACTTTATAGGATACCGTTCTTAGTTTCCCCATAACACTAGGCTGTACCCTTCCCTCTGTTACTAACACCTACAATTTTCTTAGGAGATTTTTATGTAACACTACTTTCTTTTATGTAACTATTTACTCTCTAAATCTTTGCATGGCTCAAGCTTCAGCTCATAGATTGCCTATTCAAAGAAGCCTCTCTGACCATCTGTATATAGGAACCATCTCCCACTCAAGTCCTTTTCTATGACATACAAAATTATAAACTTCAGGAAAGAGAGACTAAAAAAAGAAAAAGGAACACAGGATCTAGGGAAGCAAGATAACCATAGGAGAACAGTGAAGGCAAGTCTTATCATAAGAGGTATTCAGCAAGGCCCAGAGCTAGAGGTCAACAGGGCACATGGGAGCAGTAGAAAGGAAAGCTCCAGAAGAATGGCCTCTAGGGAAGAGAGGGTCAGCTATGTGAATACACCAATTGATGTTATGGAGTAGAGCTGAGGGTTTGAAAATAGTAAAAAGAAAAAAAAAAAGAATTATAAGACATTGTGAAAAGAAAATAGAAAACAACAATAAAATTATATATGAAATTAAACATTATAAATCAATGCCTGTTCTACAATGAGCACACTATTGACATAGTTCAAAGAATGCAAATGTATTTATTAAAAATAGTTTAAAATGTTAATATCTATAGGTAGATAGATACAGATACATAGATACTTAAAGTGCATGAGGTAATTTAAAAGGCAGCAGCTTCTCTATCTTAACAAATCAACAAATAATTCCTACACTTGGTAAACAAAAACATCAATAAACATAAATATTTAAAGATATGGAGAAAGCTACCAAGTGAAACAGCTGGAAGTGTTACTTAATTGTCTCTGGGAATAAGCCTGAGATGTGGGAAGCTACCACTCTGGTTGCTGGTTTTTGTGATAAGCATTTTGTGATAAGCATACATTTATCACTTATTTATATATTTATACACAAAATATGTATTTTTACATACATGACTTTCATTGGATTTTTTAACTGAAATAAAGAAACGTGAACAAGAGTAAGTAAGGATGGTAAATTAATATGAGGAGTTTTGGCCACAGGGCTACAGTTAAAATTGAAACCAGTATACGCTAAGGAGCTGCCCACTTGACAAAGTGCTTCCTCAGTGTTGCCCAGGATCATAAGAGCAAAGCAAAATTCCTCAATAGCAGGACAGAGACCTAGAGTGGTTGACATGGTCCCTTGTGCTCAGTTTTCCAAAGGAGGTCAAAACATTTTTAAGCCATAACATAGGAATTTGCTAATCAATTTACCACTGCCAGAACTTTCCAGAAATGAATCAAAAGTATGCTGCACATACCTGATAAAAGCACTAGAATAATCATAATTTATGTAGACTTACAGTCTCTACAGGCCTCATACCAGTCCTGCTTCAAGCCAAACTTTGTGTTGTCACATTTTCAATTTCCTTTAATAAATAATTTATCATATATAAGTGTGTGTATATATATATGACATATAATAACCACATGTAATTATAGATATAGTTTTTCATAAAAGAATTCAAATCACTAGTCTATAAGAATTTTTAGGGAGTATAACACAACATTGCAATGATTAAAAGGTTATTGAGAAAACAAAACTATAGCATTTAATAGCAATATTAAGATAAGAAAAAACTTATTAACAGTAAAAAGTTGAGAAAACAATGATTCAAGAAACAATGAAAATAGTAGAAATGAGAAAGTTATTAATTTATTAATGGGAAAAAAATGAAAGTGACAAAAACATAAGATATGCTTAGTTCAAAATATTATCAAAATCTTCCATAGATTCAGAAAATACATCCACAGTACCAAAGGTAAACCATATCATATCCTTTCTAAAATGAAAAAAATAAAAGAATATTATCTTATCAATGCTATGTAACTAGGGGTGCCTGGGTGGCTCAGTTGGTTGGGTGTCTGACTTCAGCTCAGGTCATGATCTCGCGGTCCGTGGGTTCGAGCCCCGCGTTGGGCTCTGTGCTGATAGCTCAGAACCTGGAGCCTGCTTCTGATTCTTTGTCTCTCTTTGCCCCTCCCCTGCTCATGCTCTGTCTCTCTCTATCTCTCAATGATAAATAAACATTAAAAAAAATTAATGGTATGTAACTAGAGTAAGATTTTTGGGTAGCGAATAAGATTAAGGATTTTCCAGTCAAGAAATTGCCAAAGTTATTTTATGTGTCTAGGAAGTTTTTGACACTATTATATTTTGGTAGTATTTGTATGGGAAAAGTGCAGATTTTTAGCTCAGTATGTATATATAACAAAACAATTGTAGGTAAATTTGTAAAGGATTCAGTTTGGATGCTACTGTAAGCTATAATTCTAAACACATTTCACTCACTATATTTTAGTAGTAGAATGAATCCAAACCCATTTATTTCACATCTGTAGAAGAATAATTTGTGTAGAGAAAATAATCTTTCTGTTTATAATTTACTTTCAATTCATTACTTTCTGACTGTTTGGAAGGGTTTGTGTTGTCTTTCTCACTTCAAATATTTTTTTAAGCTGCATCAATACCCACAAGTGGCTTATGAATGGCAAAGAAACCAATGTACATAAAATACAGTTTATTTTTTAAAAAAAGATTATAGAGCCTCTCTGAATACTGTGTCAGTATTATTTTTGAGGTAGAGTTTTTTAATTTTTAAAAAAAAAATTTCATGTTTATTTATTTTTGACAGAGACAGAGCATGAGTAGGGGAGGGGCAGAGAGAGTTGGGGACAGAATCCAAAGCAGGCTCCAGGCTCTGAGCTGTCAGCACAGAGTCCGACGCAGGACTTGAACTCACAAACCATGAGATCATGACCTGAGCCGAAGTCAGATGCTTAACCAACTGAGCCACCCAGTGCTCTTGAGGTAGAGTTGTTTTTTTTGTTTTTTTTTTTCAACGTTTATTTATTTTTGAGACAGAGAGAGACAGAGCATGAACAGGGGAGGGTCAGAGAGAGGGAGACACAGAATCTGAAACAGGCTCCAGGCTCTGAGCTGTCAGCACAGAGTCCGACGTGGGGCTCGAACTCACGGACCATGAGATCATGACCTGAGCCGAAGTTGGACGCTTAATCGACTGAGCCACCCAGGCGCCCCTTGAGGTAGAGTTTTTAAGAGTGTATTCATTTGAATAAATAGCTTTAGACTTCAGATTTTTTATTAAAAGTGTTGCTGTTGGTGAAGTTGACAAATTATAAATATGTGTGTGCATGTTTGAGCAATTGTGTGTGAACATGTGTGTGGGTGAATATAAGTACACCTAGATGAAAGAAACTTGAACATTTTCATCCAAGAAATATTACCTTATTATAATTTTATTCTATTGGTAAAACTAACTATAACTAAAAATTATGCACAAAATCTTCAGCTAAAACTACTTGTCTAAATGATAGTCTAAAATTTATCACAATATTAATATGTGACATCTATTTAAAATTTTAAGTAAATTTTCATCCTTTTATTCCTTTTTTCAGTTACAAAAAATATTAAATATTTCATCCCAAGTCTGACACTAAGATAACAATATTTTGTCTGTTCCTTGTCATGGTATGCAGCATTTTAGGATTCAGAATTTTAATACAAAACTAAAATGCAAAACATCTAATCAAATACAATGTGTAAAGTAATATCTACTTAATTACACATAGTACATTCACTTGTGTTTTTATTTGCATAAAATAATGCTACACTGCAGTAAAAATCTAAATTTGTGTCATGTACACCTCAGCATAATTGTTAACATGAAAATTCTGTACGAGTTACTTATTTCTGCCTATTGTTCACTCGTTTCTTAATCTTCAAGCAACAAATACTTTACACTTATTTTTTTTAATTGTTTTTAATGTTCATTTATTTTTGACAGAGATAGAGAGAGAGAGCATAAGCGGGGGGAGGGGCAGAGAGCGAGGGAGACACAGAATCCAAAGTAGGCTCCAGGCTCTGAGCTGTCAGCACAGAGCCCGACGTGGGGCTCAAACTCACAGACTGGGAGATCATGACCCGAGTTGAACCTGAGCCGAAGTCAGATGCTCAACCGACTGAGCCACCCAGGCGCCCCTACACTTAATTTTTATTGCACTTATTTCTTTCATTGCAAAGTGTAAAATTTTCAAAGCTAGACAAATAGATTTGTATTTACTTTATTGCAAGGTGTAAAATTTTTCAAATTTTTCAAAGCTAGACAAATAGTATTGAATATGCTGAATATTTTTTTCCTTTAAAAAAATTCTGGGGGTATAGTTGACACATGATGTTACATTCATTTCAGGTGATTCAACATCTCTTTTTTATGGCTGCGTAAATATCCTGAACATGTATATAATTTATATAATGTTAAGAGTCTTGCATGTCTAGACATGGAAAGAAAGGAAAGGAGGCTAAGATTCAGTTGCAGATATTTTTAATGACAGAACTCGAGTGTAATTGTCTTCTCAAAAGAGAAACTATCTCTCATCCTGTAATTAAATTCATAATATTGAGTAAGTGTATTAAGATGCTCTCTATATTACACAGACATAAAAAAGGATGAGAGCTGGTCATTTTGCAACAGCATTGACGAACCTAGAGGGTATTATGCTAACTGAAAAAAAGTCAAACTGAGAAAAATGAATACCACATGATTTCACTCATATGTGGAATCTAAAAGACAGAGCAAATGAATGAACAAGCAAAGAAAAGAATCACACCTACAAATTGGAGAACAAACCAATGGTTGCCAAAAGGAAGAGGAGTAGGGGAATGGGCAAAATGGGTGAAAGGGAGTGGGGAGATACAGCTTCCCATTACGGAATAAACGAGTCATAGGAATAAAAGACTCAACATAGGGAATATAGCCAGTGGTCTTGTAATAGCATCCCTCTCTCTATGTGGTGAGCATAAAATAAGTATAGATACACTGAAGCCCTGTTCTCTACACCTGAAACTAATGTAACATTGTGTCAACTGTAGTCAAAAAAAAAATTAAGATAACACTCTCCCATTCTGTAGGTTGCCTTTTAGTTTTGTTGATTGTTTCCTTTACTGTGCAGAAGCTTTTTATTTTGATGACATCCCAATACTTTATTTTTGCTTTTGTTTCTCTTGCCCCAGAACCTATCTAATAAGTTGCTACAGCCAGTGTCAAAAAAGGTTACTGCCTGTGTTCTCTTCTAGGATTTTAATGGCTTCATGTCACGCATTTAGGTCTTTAATGAATTTTGAATTTATTTTTGTATATGTTGTCAGAAAATGGTCAGTTTCATTCTTTGCTTGTTGCTGTTTAGTTTTCCCAGCACCATTTGTTGAAGAGACTATCTTTTTCCCATTGGATATTCTTTCCTGCTATGTTGAAGATTAATTGACCATATACTTGTGGGTTCACTTCTGGGTTTTCTATTCTGTTCATTGATCTATGTGTCTGTTTTTATGCTTGTACCATACTTTTTTGATCACTACAGCTTTGTAATATAACTTGAAGTCTGCAATTGTGATGCCTCCAGCTTTGCTTTTCTTTTTCAAGTTTTCTTTGGCTATTCAGGGTCTTTTGTGGTTCCATACAAATTTTAGGATTGTTTGTTCTACCTCTGTGAAAAATTCTGTTGGTATTTTGATAGGGATTGTATTAAATGTGTAGATAGCAGGGCACCTGGGTGGCTGAGTCAGATGAGCCTCCAACTTCGGTTTAGGTCATGATCTTACGGTTCTTGGGTTTGAGCCCCACCTTGGGCTTTCCTCTAACAACATGGAGCCCACTTTGAATTCTCTATCTCCCTCTCTCTATGCCCTTCCCCTGTTCAAGTTCTATCTCAAAAATAAACATTAAAAAAAAATTTAATGTGTAGATTGCTTCCGGTAGTATAGACATTTTAACAGTATTTGTTCTTCTGATCCATGAGCATGGACTGTCTTTCCATTGTTTCGTATACTTCAGTGTTTTACATCAGTGTTTTATAGTTTTCGGAATACAGGTCTTTCACTTTGTTTAGGCTTATTCCTAGGTATCTTATGGTTTTTGGTGCATTTGTTGGTGGGAATGCAAACTGGTGCAGCCACTCAAGAAAATAGTATGGAAGTTCCTCCAAAACTTAAAAATATAACTACCCTACAATCTAGCAATTGCACTAGTAGGTATTTATCCAAAGAATACAAAAATACTAACTCAAAGGGATACATGCACCCCAATGTTTTTAGCAATATTATCTACAATATCCAAATTATGGAAACAGCCCAAATGTCTGTGAACTGATGAATGGATATATATACACATCTTTGTGTGTGTTTGTGTATATATGTGTGTGTGTGTGTGTGTGTGTATACACAATGGAATATTAGTCATAAAAAGAACAAAATCTTGCCATTTGCAATAACATAGATGAAGCTAGAGAGTATTATGCTAAGTGAAACAAGCACTCAAAGACAAATACCATGTGATATCACTCATATGTGGAATTTAAGAAACAAAACAGATAAACATAGGGGAAAAAAGAGAGAGAAACAGATTCTTGCCTATAGAGAACAAGCTGATGGTTACTGGAGAGGAGGTGGGTGGGGGGAGGGGTTAAATAGGTGATGGGGAATGAGGAGAGCACTTGTAATGAGCACCGGGTTCTGTATAGAAGTGATGAATCACTAAATTCTACACCTGAAACTAATATTACACTCATGTTAGCTAACTGTAATTTAAATTTTTTTTAATGTTTTATTTATTTTTGAGAGAGAGAGACAGAGTACTAGTGGGGGAGGGAGAGGCAGAGAGAGAAGGAGACACAGAATCCAAAGCAGGCTCCAGGCTCTGAGCTGTCAGCAGAGAGCCCAACGTGGGGCTCAAACTCACGAACCAAACCATGAGATCATGACCTGAGCTGAAGTTGGACACTTAACCGACTGAGCCACCAGGTGCTCCACTAACTGTAATTTAAATAAAAACTTGTAAAAAATAAATAAATATACACTTTCGCTTTTCAAAAATGAAAAGTCACACATAAACTCTTGAAAGAAAAGAGACTCTTGATTTTTTTTCACTTATGCTCTCTTGTCTAAAGATTATTCCTCTATTCCCATTACCTTTTTTGACCTTATTAATATTTGTCTTTATTAGTATTGTTGGAGATAGTTATTTCCTAGATAAGAGAACTGCAACTGTTATTAATTCACCAGGATAGCTAATAACTCATATTCAATCCTTACATGTTATGCTCTATGACAGACCATCTTTTTTTTTTTTTTAAGAAAAACCATATATACTAACACCTATTATATCTTACTTCTAATACTGTCAAAATAGCTTCTTTGACCTCTATGGAAAGCAAGTTACCTAGTTCCGAGAACAGAGATTGCAATTTTGTGTAATAATGTCTTCTTTGGCAGATATTTTACTCAGCAAAAGTCAACTATAAGTAATGAAACATTGTATAATATAAAATTAATCTTCTGAGAAGTTTAATATAGAAATAGAGTATATTATTGTAGCTGACATTTTTGGTAGACTGGAAAGAAAGAAAATAAAGATTCAGAAGGGAATAGTAGTCTTCTACTACAGTTTAGTCATATTGACCTTACTTTTCTGGAAAAATAGAATTATAGGGTTAAGTACAATTGTTCTTACTTGTCTGTGGCACTGTGTGTGGTTTCTGAAAAGTGGTATGTTCCTATTTAAAGTGTCTGTTCATAACAGTAGTCTCTAGGCTGAAAAGTCCAACGTACACACCATTCTTCAGCACTGAAGGTGAGTGACTATTTCTTGAAACTCTTGTCCCTCTGAGATTTCCCTCTAAGTCATTCAATCTTTGTCATTCAGTGTTCAGTCCCATAGCCCAGAACACTTTATTGATTACACCTTTACTCTTTCCACAGTATCCTAAGATACTCATTTCTGTGCCTCTGTTTTGTACAAAAACACATGTACACACCCATCACATTGATCCACTCTAGACATCACAGCATTCTGAGTCTAGACCAGTGCCCAGTGGTCAAAAGTGTAGACTCTGGATCAAGAACATTTGGAGTCACATCTGCCTCTATCATTTGCAAGTATATTATATTGAGCAAGCTATGCAGCTTTTTTTTGTAAAATCAGGAAAACAATAGAACTTCATAATATATAAGAATTAAATAAATCAGTGCATACGAATGGCTTACAATGTGCACATAGGAAATACTCTGTAAGGATTAGCTGTAAATTTGCTAAACAATAGATCATGTGATTCCCTTCTCAGAACCTTCCATTCGCTTTTTTTAATAGTGAAAATTCAAAATACAAATCATTCATCACAACCTCCAAGGCTCAGGATGAGCTGGCTCCCACTATCACTTCCTGCTTCACCTCTTGCTACCTGGCTTTCTTTGCATTTCCTTTACCATGCCATGACTTTTTTTTCTATTTCACTGTCTTTTCCCCTGATTCCCCCTGTGTGAAAATCTTCTTCATTCTTTTTTGTAAAGGGCCATATAGTAAAGATATTCAGACTGGTAGGCCATACATTCTCTGTTGCAAGCACACAGACAACACATAAAAGATGAGTGCAGCTATATCTCAACAAAACTTTTATTTACAGAATCAGGCAATGAGCATTATTTGGCCACTGGGCTATATTATGCCTACCCACTATACTTCTTCACTGCCTAATTTAAATGGTATCCCTCAAAGAGAGATTTACTGACTCTATTTTTCTGCATCTCAGCCTCGTGATTGTTCTTTTTTCATAACACATACCACAGTGTATAATCATTTAATTTATAATTTCGTGTTTACTGTTCTTTGTAATACCCTCATTTACACTCAACTATAAGCATTTAGCACAGTGCACATTACTTAGAAGGTGCTTGATAAATACTTTTTGAATGGATAAATACTGTTGTATCTGACATCAAGAGTCAAAAAAACCCAATCAGTAAAATATTGCTAAAGGAGCTATATAGATTACCAGTTGCAGGAATTAATGTTTTGTAAGGAATTTTTGAAATAAGCTTCATTGAAAAATGTAGAAGATTTCCCTCTTGCAGTCCCAAAATCATAGGATCCTGGAATGTTGATAGCCCTTATGTTTCTGCTGCCTTGGGATTGCCTAGGGATTAGAGATAAGCATGACCTCATTTTTGTTGAATATGCATGTTATGAGAATTAGAACTTAACAGGCCATCTGGGGGATAGAGTATTCCTCTAGCATTGTTCATTTCATAGTATACATGGGGGATATTCATTTCATGGAGAAAATTAAGAAGTCACAGCAATCAAAGCATGCTCCATTTTAAAAAGTTCATGGTATGCTTTAGGGCTAAATATTCACAGCATGCATTTTAAAGATGCAATTAGGGGCAATGATGCACAAAATTGCATGTACAAAGAAAATATTATTTTTAGAAATGCAATCAAAACATCCAAAGGAGCTAAAAATAAAAGATTGTACTGCTCAGGTGAGAACCTGTAGCAATGTAATAAGCTATTTACATAGCAGAAAGTACTATAACATCGGAGGAAGTTGTTATCAGTGAAGCTCTTTAGATGTCCCAAATTCAATAATCTTTGACCTAGATGGATACAGCTCATATCTAGGACAGTCAAGATTTTGGATGATATTGTCAAATAATGTTTGGATACCAGTCTTCATAATTATACACTTCCATTTTATCTCTGACTTGTTATGTTTCATATTTCTTGCTAACATTATATCAAAATGATAAGATCACTTTTTGAGACACAATTCCTTAGTGGATTTAAGCTTTCTAATTATTTTTGTATATTATACATAAATTACAGTGATCCTTATGCCGTTGGTGGTGGTCAAGTTTTTTTGAAGCAGTTTCAATACTGCGCTTCTCACAGTGTACTATATATGGGTGTCATGCTTCAAATACATTTGTATTTCATTCTATTGATTTTTAAACTTTTTTTTCTATTTATCGAGCCATAAATCTAGCTTACATCATCTTCAAAAGCTTATGGATTACATTTTTAATAGAAACAATTACTTTATGTGAACTGTAAACAAAAGTAAATGTGAACATTTTTGTAAGTTGTATTCTCTCTAAATAAATTGAAATATAGTGAAATCATCTTGAACACAATATGAAACAAATCAGTAGAGAAAATAAATGATCTAACTTGTATTAATATTAAAAAAGAACAAAAGAGACAAAATCTGGCTAACTAAAGCTGAGCCTTTTGGTTAAAAGTATACTTCTGTGAAAAATAATTTTTACAGTTCATCTCAATTTTTTTAGATGATTGTAAGTAATTATAATTATGTGTGGTGGTTACTACTATTTAAAAAGTTACTTAGTCTAAGAATCATACACATAAAATGCTGTTCAGGTAAATTAGTGGGTTTTTTTCTTTCCATGTAACTGATGAATCTGTGTTTAACCTTTAAAAAAGGCTAGATACAAACAAGACAAAAATATATTATTCAAGTTATGTAATGGTAAACTACATGATATTTAAAAGTACAGGGTTTTCATTTTGATATTCATAGTGAAAGATTAAATATTTTAAATAAAATATTTGTCAGACAAAATTAAACTCCAGTATATCCCATTTAAAAAGAATCCATAATGCCATATTTATGAGTCTCTTCTGTTTTGTGCTCCTCCCTGTTTTTATATTATTTTTTTTCCCTTCCCTTAGGTTCATCTGTTTTGTCTCGTAAAGTCCTCAGATGAGTGAAGTCATGTGCTTTTTGTCTTTCTCTGACTGACTAATTTCACTTAGCATAATACCCTCCAGTTCCATCCACGTAGTTGCAAATCTATTCTGAAATCATTGTTTCACTATATGGTAACTAATTTGGATGTAAATTTTTAAAAATAAAAAATTAAATTAAAAAAAAAAGGAATCCATAAAGTTGGGGTGCCTGGGTGGTTCCGTCGTTAAGCGTCCGACTTTGGCTCAGGTCATGATCTCACAGTTCATGAGTTCGAGCCCCGCATCGGGCTCTGTGCTGAAAGCTTGGAGCCTGAAGCCTGCTTCAGATTCTGTGACTCCCTCTCTCTCTGCCCCTCCCCCACTTGCACTCTGTCTCTGTCTCTCTCAAAAATAAATAAAATGTTAAAAAAAATTTTTAAAAGAATCCATAAAGTTACCACCCCACCATGATGAACAGTTACCATGATGAACAGGTATGACGTGTCACAGTCATACCTAACTGTGATACAGAATCCATGACTTACTCAGAATCTAGAACAGCATGTGTTATATACCAAACATGCCACCACACATATTTGTATAAATTAATAAACATACAAGTATTACCATCATTTGTTTCTGAGATTTAGAGCTTGACAAGGACATAAATGATTACAGGAAGACTTTACAGAAGAGGAGAATTAGACTGCTTTTGAAAGATGAATAGGTAAGGAAGGGCAGTGTGAAAGAGTTGGCAGAGAGCAGGACAGTGAGAAGAGAGTTGACTGTCAGAGAAAATAAGACCTTAAAGGCATTGTAAGTGTAAAATGTGATGTATTGATGGCAACACTTTGAAACAACTGTGAACAGATATCGTGGGGGAATATTCTAGAATGATGGTGGGCAGTGCCCAGATGGGGAAGAGACTTAAGAAGAATTAAGAGAATGACGTAAATGTGTACACACCAATTGGCAATGTATACAAGGTATATTGTAATAGACCGACTGCATTTTCTGATGTTTGCTCACTGTTCTCTTTTCTCCTTCTGCCCTATATCTGGGCATGCTGGTGAGAAAGCTTGGATGCACCTTTCTTTGGAAACAGTGGGAGGTTCAAACCACACAGGAGCAACCCCACACACAGGAACCTTCAGCCCGGCCCCACCCACTAACTACAATAAAAGCTAAGCCAATCTCCTTTCCCTGCTCTCTCCATACCAGCTTGGGAGCCCTGACTGTTATCCAGAAAAAAACTTGCTATATGAGTAATAAGCCTTTTTTTTCTTTCTTTTTTTTTTTTTTTTTTTTTTACCTCCATGGTATAAGGAGGTATGTTACTAATGTGACATCATTAGTTTCTCCACGGGAACCAAATTTGGGGTCAGAGTCCATCTTGTTTATACAGAGTGACCGCAAATAGTATGTTCCAAAGTGTATTTGAATTTAGACCAAAAGTTATGTCTTGGTTCAAATATGAGACAATATTAACCACTTCCTTGAAGAAAATCATTTTTATATGGGACTTCATCTTTCATTGTACAAAGTTGTTTTTACCCACTAGAGCACAAAGCAAAATACCACTAAGATCTGAGGTTAAATCAGACCTGGGTGCACTCTGTCTGTCTTTCCATATTCCTGTCCCTCACTTACTGTAACCTCATTCTTCCCTTTCCTTATGTGATAATATGCTGATACGAATTTCTGGTTATATTTGAAGAGTTTTATTTACATGATAAAATGAGTTCTTTCAACATACCAGTAATCAAGACATGTGCTGTCATTGATAGTCATTAATGCAGCTTTTAGAAACACCTTACAGAAGAAAACAGTTGGCCATGCTCTATGGTAAGCTGTTTAAATAATTCATAAATCATGGCCCAGGGGGAGTCTAGAATATTTTCAACATTATATATGCCTGGAACATTTCTTTTCACTGAACTGTAGTCACTCCAGTATCAAATGTTGTGTTAAAATTGAAGTGTGCGAAAATGATCACTCACTCAAAGAATATTTGGTTCACACTCCACAGAGGTCAAATATGTATGTTGCACTGGATGCTTGGAGTGATATATTTAGCACTTGTCGGGGAGAGCTTACTTTATATTTGTTTCTAGCTAGCTTTCAAAATTTTCCCTTTAGAGAAGATAAAGTAGATGATAGTAGGAGGTTTCAGGTGTAAGGGAAAGGCCAGAAAGCAGGAAAGAGAGAGAAGGAAGAACTTCATAATATCAATATGTTTCTTATACTTATTTTGAGTAAAATAAAAAAGTAGTGAGATACTTCTAACCTGCCAAAACAAAGTGAATCTTTGCTCCTGGCTACAGCTTTCAAATGAAAATAAGACACTATGAGATCCCTTGCTTTAAACAAATCTTTTATAGCTGTACACTTTCCCCTGACTTTTCTTTATATTGTTCCATGGGGCTTGCTATTTTATACATCACTTTTATTTTCTTTAAGCCAGCAAAATCCCGGTTTGGATGCTTCGCCTTCCAGTGACCCAGCTGCCTTATCATTTTATCTAATAGTTGTAGAATTAGAAAGCTCTGACAAATCCCTTATGGCCTTGCTGAGCCCAAGGAAAGAATTTTCAGTGGATCCTGGAAATGGGAACTCTGCAAAGACTTTGCTCTGGGTAACTTTTAAACCAAAGGCACAATCTTTGAATGGGGATCTTGAGACTGCAATCACTCTGTAACTTAATTGTATCAATTTTAATTTCGTATTTATATCTTGTTGTTTGTTTTTGCCAAGCCCTAGAGGCAACACTCAGGCTGCCGTCTCACTTTGTTTCCTAGTATATTTCCCAGAACAGAACTCCATAGGATTTATGGCCCAATTTTTGCCTTTTGATTTAATCTGAAAAAATAGCCAACTCACATCAAGCACAGAGTTGGCAGTTAAGAACGATAAAGCTGTCTCTCTCCTAACCCAAGGTTGCTAAAAGGTTCAGATCAAGTCTGTGTCTCACTTCCTGTGCCACAGTCTCTCTTCCTGTGTACAGGAAGATATCTTCTGCTATGTTTAACTGGGCTTCATGTTTAAAGAAATTTAACTACTGTAACAAAATTATTTTAAAATATATCTACTAAGATAAAGCAATTCAGGGAATTTGTTCCCTAATGAAAGTTGGACCTGGTATGGGATAATTAATAATAATAATAATAATAATAACTAATAATAATAATAAAAGGCAACATAGTAATTGTAACATGATATTATAATAGTATGAGACCTTGTTTTCTCTATTTCTAAAAAAATGTGCTATAAACATCTCTGTTGTGTGCCCTGAGTAATTATTAATAAAATTTTCTACATTTCACATCATAAGTGGAATGATTTTTCTAATATTTTTAAAAATTTTTATGTATTCTGAGAGAGACTGCACAAATGGGGGAGGGGCAGAGAGAGAGGAAGAGAGAATCCCAAGAAGGCTCTCTGCTGTCAGTGCAGAGCTCTCAATCATGCAGAGCTCAATCTCACAAACCAAACTGTGAGATCATGACCTGATCTGAGACCGAGAGTCAGATGCTTAATGGACTGAGCCACCCAGGCACCCGAACGGAATGCTTTTGAATGGGTATTTTTGAAGATCCCTAAACTAGAACCATATTTGCATGGTCTAGGAAGAATTAATCTTTAGAATATCCAAAATATTCCACTAATTTACTTGTTTGCTTATATAATGATTACAATGGACCAGACAACTTCCTAAATTCTTGAAATATTAATTCCTTTTAATAAATAAATAGATAGATAAATAAATAAATAAATAAATAAATATTAGTTCCTTTCATTCTTCTAACATAGCTATGAGATGGGTGTTGTTGTTATTATTGTTGTTGTTACTTAGAAAAAAAAAAAGCCAAGATACAGAAGAGGTTAAGTACCTTATCCAGCGTCACACAAACAGTTAACTGGAGACACTGAGATGAAAACTCAGGTAACCGGGCTCCAGACTCCACCATGTTAGTCACTCTCCAATGTTCTTCCTAAGTACCATAAAATGCTTATTCCTATTAGAAGTACTTACTCATACATTAACTCAAAAAGTCCTGTAGGTACTCAGAAATTCAGAACTACATAGCTGAGACATTACTTTTTTAACTTATAATCCATACGCAACTTTTTTTTAAGCCAGCATTCTTCTGTGGGAAAAAAAATGCTTATGTTATGAAAATAGGTTCTGTATATTTAATAGTAGATTAATACTTAAAGTATATTTTCTATTTTTAGGTTATTGGCAACATTTCTATGATTTGTTTTTATTTGTTTTTACTATTGGATTCTGTTTCTTTAAGTAAACGAAATGTATTTGAAATACTACCTCACACAGAGTAAAAGTTATGCATATTTACAGCATTTGGAAAACAGCTAATATATTTACTAAATGACTACAAGAGGATGATTACCCCCAAAAAAGGGCAAATCTCACATTATCATTACCAAATGTAATGCCAGTGAGAATAAAGCAAAGCAGATGGATATCACACATATTTCAAATTAAGAAATGAAAGAATTGGTTACTGAGTAACCCTGGCTGCCAAACAAAAATGGGCATTAACTGAGCCCTGTCCACAGACACGCTCTGATAGGTACTGGGATATTAGCCTTTGATTAGTCCACAGCGCAGCAAAGTAGAGGGAGATACACAAATGGCAATACAGACAAGAAAAATAGTGATGCACCTAATAGAAATTGGGACTTTAGGAGGGGTAATTTCTTGAAATTGCTTTTAGATGAGTCAAATTGGAACTGGGTCATAAAATTATAAAATTGCAGAAAATGCTAAGTGATAGGGGTCTATAGCTCGAGCAAGGCACCAGGATTAGAGATATAAACTTGAAAGTCTTCTGTACAGACTTGAGAATTGAAACTAAAAAAGTGGATTAACTACATTAAGGAAAATTTGAGTACTGTACCATTAGGCCTAAAGAGGATGCTAAGCATAATGGTTATGAGCCCTGTCTTTTAAATTAGACAGCTGCTAGCCCTGCCACATGGTAGCAGTATAAATTTAGGCAAGTCACTAAGCCTTTCTACATACTAAATTCCTAATCCATTAAATGGAAATAAGATGTACATCATTGTGGTGGGCAGAATTTTAAGTTGGTTCCCAGGATTCCTGCCCCTGGGTCCCTGCCCTGTATGATCCCCTTCCCTTGAGTGTAAATAGAACCTGTAAATATAAGACAGTCATTTCTTGATAAGGTTAGGTTATAAGGCAAAAAGTGATGGCATTGTCACCCCATGATTATTTTAATTGACTAAAAGGAGAAGCTGGAGAGATACACCCCTGAAGGTCTAGAGGAAAGCAAACATCTATGTTATGATCTGCTTATCACATGGGGGCCACATGGCAAGGAACCACAGGTGGCCTCTAGGAAATGAGAGCAGTTCCTCAGGGATACCCAGTAAGAAAAAAAAAAAGGATGTCACAACGACTTCCTAAAAGAAATGAATTTGCCAACAACCAGTGAGCTTAAAAGAGGACCCTGAAAGCTGATAGTAAGTACCTGCCCACACTTTTATTTCCTTCCGGTGAAACCCTGAGCAGAGGACCCAGGTGATAGAAATTACAAAACAATACATTTGTCTTATTCTATGTCCCTAGATCTGTGGTGATTTATTGTGCACAATGGAAAACTAATATGCTCGTAGACGTAGATGGCTAAATGTAATATAAATTATAAAATGCCTATTATAGTACCTTCCACTCGATAGTATGCAAAAATTGCTGCCTTGGTAGCACTGTTATATATTATCCTGAATCCCATTTCTATTTCTAGATTGAAAATAAATAAATACCAGTTTCCATACAAAGGCTTCCAATCAAAGAAATCCACCAGGAAATAATGTTTTAGTGACAATTATGTAGCACTTCTAAAGAATTTTGATCTGTGTTATCTTTTCCTTCACTATTACCTTTTATTTGATTTCATTTAAACATAGAGGAAGATCTCAAAAGTAGTTTGAAGAAGCCATTATCAGTAAGATTTTAATTGTTGTTTTGGTTGTTACTTGCTTTGTTATCTAAGAAGGATATGAGATTTGAAAAAATGACCGAACACATTAATGGTGATAAATGTGATCAGGTCCAGATATAATGTTAAAGCATTAATGAGATTTTTATTTTGTTAAGTGTTTTTTGTTAAGTGGAAACCAAGTTCAAAGTAAATTTGGGTATTAAAAAGTTAATCATGGAAAAAGGTCAATTCTGTAATAGTCCAAGAAGGAAAGCTGTGAAACTACCATGGGAAATAAGAAAATATTGTGAGATGGTGTGAATGCAAGACTGTGGTTAGCCCATGCATTTCCACACACCTCTGTTGCTTTGCTTATGCTGTGCCCTCTAGAAGGCCCTTTATAATCGGTTTTACTTCTGTGCAACCTTTTCCCTTAGAAATAAAAATATGGACAGCAAATTATCCCTGTGTATATATCGTTTGCTCTAGTATGTTTTACTATACAATGAGTTTCTTCAGAAAAAAATATTTTTGCATTTCCAGTTACTGGCATGGGTGTGAACTTCATAAATGTTTATTAGACACAGTTTAATTAATGAAACTTTACTTCAAAATAAATATTTTTAAGCATTTGTTTGGCAAAATTAGGTCACATGTTAATTTATTGTATTATCTCTATATTCTTCCATTAGTTAAAACGAATGTAACTTAGCAAGTTGATAGTCTTGGCAGATTTTTGTGTGATTTTTAGTGATTATACCTATATCTTTAGTATCAAAATTGCCATCAGGAAAATGCAGAAAATTCAGTCAGTCAAGTGGTATATCTATCATAAGCCAAATTACTCTAATTTTGTTGATAAAGTTTTATGATTAAACTAATTATTTTTATATCATGTAAACATATCTGGTAAAATAGGTACTTCAGAGAAAATAGTCTTAAAATAAGATATTAGCATTATAAGGATGAAAAGCTCAAGTGACCATAAGCTTTTTCACATTTCTTCTATATGTGGGAATATAGCTTGAAGTATTAAGGAAAACCAATGCAGTAACATAAAAATAAATTCTGTAAATCATATTAAAAAATAAAATTCAATGGATAGAATATGCACATGGTATGATTATGTAAAAATCTTATATCTTAATGAGAATAATTCTGTCACTTGATATATGCATGTTAAGCATTTATTAAACAAGTGATTGCTATCTCACTGCCTATTTTTTTATTATCTAAGTTCCTTTTTATGATAAATCTACAAAAATTTTCATGCTTATAACAAGTATTCTGTGGAGGAACAGTGTTTAAATATTGGGGTAGTATGTTTTTAAATTTAGAGAGGCATTTTAGAGAATGAAACTAATGAAAGTAAAACTAATAAAAGAAATACTAGAAATAGTTCTTTTAGAAAAAAAGTTATAATAGCAGAAGTTTGAAAAATAGACCAGGGAACATTTCAATAATTGCAATAGCTCTTTTAGTAAAGTCCACAATTTTACACATTATTTCAATATTTTTCCAAATGTAGTTTATGGTATCTTATAGAGAAATTTTAGGAGTATTTACACCTTCTTTCTTTACAGCCTTAAGGGTTTTAGTCAAGTAGAACAGAAGTCAGAAAACATTTTATGCAAAGGGCCAGAAAGTAAATATTTTAGGCTTTGCAGACCATACAGGCTTGTCACTGTAGCATGAAAGCAGACATTGACAATATATAAATGAATGGGCCTGACTGCAATAAAATTTTACTTACAAAAACAGGAAGCATTCCGATTTGACCCACTTGCCAACTCCTGATGTAGATTAATGTTAGCAATTTTATAGTCATTTTTAAACAAGACTATAAGAAACTATCTTCACAGTTAGTTGATAAAAAAAGAATATGATCATTATAACATTTTAATAATATAAGTTACAACACCAAAATTCTATCTGATACATCTACAGATGCTTACTATTGTGAAATTTTTAATCAAAACTAACCTCATCCAAAAAGAAGAGATTTCACGTGTAGGATTTTTCTCTCCATTCCTTTTTATTCTAGGAACTCAAAAATTCTATCTCCCATTTACTGAGTGAATACTACAAAATAGGGCTTGTTCTTTATCCTTTAAAAATATTATATGGTTATTTACTTCTCACAACCTAATGAAGCAGGTAGTACTTTGCTCATTTTACAAATGAGTAAACTGAAGCTAAAAAGACTAGATAATCCTCTCTGACTATAGTGGCTATTAAGTGACGGATTTGAAATTCAAACCTCAAAGGGCTTTCAAAGCCTATGCTATAGTGCTACAGTGACTAAATGAGTGTGAAAACATTCTTAAATCTAAATTCTAATTTGTTCCCAATGAAAAAAAAAAGAGAGAGATTTACTCTTATAAAAGTTTCTAACTTATTATAATACTGTTTATAATAAAACTTGCATCTTGGAAAATATTTTCAAATGTACTTTGTATACTGACTTACAGTTTGTATGTTGATTGTGAGCAACTACTCACTTTTTAATCCATCAGTAGCTACAAAGACAGTTTGTAGTTTCTGATCAACATAGCCCTAAGGAACAGACAGAATCAAAATTTACTTCATAATTACAGACCTCAAAATTCAGCTTAATTCTCATTTGCACTGTCATGTTACCAATGCAGTATTTATCTCCTGACTAGGACAGATGATGTGAATGTAACATTCTCCCTGGGACCTCATTCATAGTAATGGTTATAACAAGAAGAATTGCTAAAAAGTGGAGAATCAGTTTGTCTGAAGACAAAATAATTTTACTCTGTGTTCATTAATAGAAAATAACAAATTTCTTACTATGTAGAAAACCTTTGAATTTGAAAACAATGTGCTCCATATAAAGGAAAGAAAAAGTAGTGTGTAAAGAGCTACCAATCCCAGGGTGGATTGTCAGAAAACTTAAGTTCTGATACTGAACTTTTACCACTTAATTGATCACTTTGGGAAAATCATTTAACCTCCTTAAGCATCAGCTTGCTCAGCCTTGAAAGAATCTGGGGGAGTCAGTGGAGGGTGGGACAGCCATAAAATTCTATGACTCTGTCACTGCAAAGAAGATTACTAAAACCCACATATCTAAGCATTTGGGTAAAAATCTTCATACCATATTACAGAGCCATATAATTTGCCCTGCCCTATTCAACTTCTCCAACAGTTGGATGGAGATGTAGTTCGTTTCTAAAATTTCCTGGTGAAGTAAAGCCTAGAAGAAAAGTGAATATGAGGGACGACAGAATTAAAGCCAAGAAACCTTAATAGGCTGAAATAATAAGCCAACTCAAATCATACAGAATATATAATTGAGATAAATATCTGTCCTTATGTGAAGATACTAACGGTTGAAGTATGTGTAAGGTTTTATACTATAACATTAGCCAGTGGCAGTATATGGCTATGAGAACTTATTTGCCATTTATAGATCTATAATAGATATCTTTGTAGTGTCTTTAACTTCCCATTCTTCTCTACTATTTTATAGGACTTCCAAGCAGATTTCAAACCTGGGTAAGCCTGGTTATCTTTTTCTCCATGTTGTCATCCAGGCCTCTGATTATTCCTTTTTTTTATGTTTATTTTTGAGAGAGAGAGAGAGAGAGAGAGAGAGACAGACAGACAGACAGAGAGAGCGAGCGCACCAGTGAGGGAAGGGCAGAGAGAGAGGGAAACAGAGAATCTGACAGCACAGAGCCTTATGGTGGGTTTGTACCCACGAACCTTGAGATCATGACCTTAGCCAAAGGTGGACGCTTACCCAACTGAACCACCCAGGTGCCCTGAGTATTCTTTGAAAATAAAGTCATCTATTTTGGAAAATTGGTACCACTGTAAATTCATGGCCAGAAAACTACACTGAACCATCTCCACAAGCTCACAAGCATTATGTCTGTTTCTTTAACTTCCATCTCCACAACGATTATTTTAAATCTTCTGCACATACTCATACTTCAGGCCTTCACTATTCTCTTCTGTCTCAGAGGATGAATTTGTGTCCTACTTTTCTGAGAAAAATTACTTCCCTCAGATGGCATCTGTCAAAACTGACTTCTGGATCATCACCCTTTAGTTCTTTCTTTTCTTTATTACCGTAGAAGGAATGTCTAAGTTCTTAACTAAGGCCAATTCTTCCACCTAGGTGTTGGCTCTTGTGGTAGATATTTCTCCTATTGTGGGTGTCTATCATCTTTTTTATTATCCTTTTGATGTTTTATAAGATCTCATGTTATAAGACTTGCCTCTGAACACATGACTCAAATTTCCAAGTGCCTTGCAACTAGGCCACAAACAGGACAGAGCCTGTACAACCAGGTGCAGTTCTTGAATTCTGCTTACACTAATGAAGTGAACTGTGCTTTTTGCAACTAAAAAATCTAAAGAATGCAGATTTAATTCCTTCTCCCCTTTATAGAGACTATGCAATATCCACTTTCCTTTTTCCTCAATATCTTCCATTTAACTAGACCCTCTCAATAGTATTTAAACTACTTTAGTCTTTCCCATTTAATAAAATCCCAAGAATCCCATTACTATGCAGCTATGGCCCTATGACTCTTCTCCCTTTTTCTAAGAAAACATTCATTTAGTGGTTCTAATTTGGTATTTCTAACTCTTTACTTACTACTCCTGCCATAACATGGGCTGAAGCAGCTTTTTATACAATTAAGTATTCTCTGTTACTTAAAGATTTTTTTTTTGGGGGGGGGGGGCGTTCTAGAATGCCACACTGCCTTGTGATGCATGCCACTTCAGCTGTCTTTGTTCAATCTTTTTTGCTATTTACTCTCCCTTCTCAGGGGTACTTAAGTCTTTATTTTAAACTTCATTTTCTTAATCTACTCATTTTCCCCAAGAAATCTCCTCCACTCCCCTTGTTCAGGTTCAACTAGCAGTATTCCTTTACTTACAAAATGTATGTCTTCAGAATGGACCATACCTCTGAACTTCAGGCTCATATAGTCAATAAATATAATCTAATCTTCACTTGGATGCCTCTTTAGGTAGCACAATCGTATGTCTAAACTTGAATTCCTGATCTACACACACACACACACACACACACACACACACACACACACAGAATGAATCATCCACCACTGGTTATTATACATGACTCACACCATTGATCCAGTGCCTTGTATAAGAAATCTGACTATCATCAAAGGTCAGTATGCAGTAATCTAAGAGTATGTCTAAGTACTAAGTATTAAATATATGTATATTTAATATTCTACTTCATTCTTTATCCCCATTGCCTGTATTGTTGATGTGAGGTAAAGTATAAAAAAAGGAGAGAATGAGAAAGCCTTTATATTTCCTCCATGCTTACTTTTTAAAAAAAGATTCTTGAGATTCTATGTGCACAAAATACTATTAATCACCAGCTTCATACTGTGTAGCACTTTATGATGTATTTTTATCTTTAATCCAACAGAAGTCTATATCCAGCTGTAGAAAGAAGACAAAGTGAGCCTACCAGCTAAACAGTATGTTTGCAATCTCTAGCTGTGATTTCAAAGAGGTTTCTTTGGGAGCAGTTTTCTATCCCACTAGTTTTTAATAGGAGAGGGAAAATTGGTTTACAATATGAACTTTTAAACTTTCTTATTTTCATACCAATTGCTTGCCCCACACTTGAACCCAACAATTTCCCATATATTCAAGTGTTTTTCTACTCATAGTTCTTAGCCAGAATCAAAGCGGTTTAGCTGAATGAGTCTGTGCTGTCATATGGGCCACAGATAAAAAGATCAGGCAAGTAAGTGGTGGCAATTCATCATGGACTTTCTAATGTACTTTTCTCCACTTTTGAGCTTATTGAACTAAACTACTGAATCTTTTTAGGCTTATCTTTGGAATTTGACCTTCATTTGTCCAAGTTCGTACTGCATTTGAAGCATTTCAACCAGTGAAATAGTATGCTCATGTAGTTATTGTCATAATTCCTTACTGTTTGTAGTAATTTATTCCTTAATTTCTTAAAAATTTGTGATTATTTTCAATGCTTCAGGTAACTTCCTAATTATATAATTGGTATTGCATTAGTGATCTCAGAATGACTACAGTAGACTGAAAATTATTTTCATATTTTATAGATATCTAATTCTTGAAAATGCCTTTGCAAGTTATTAAAGAAATTAAAGGAATAATAGGAGGGACCAATGAATGGGACAAAGGATTGAATGATGAAGAATAAAGGAGGGTTGAAGAAAGTGAGAGACTTAGAATAATAATTAAGTTCCAGGTAGTACTAGAATCAGGAGGAAAAAAATGCTTTGTTCCTGTGATGTATTAGTAAAAATGGGTCATAGGCTTAAAGTTGAAGAAGAAAGATGTAAAATGACAGGCTAATAGGCAATGTTTACAGAGGTAGCTACTGTGTATTCAAAACTGGGAAAGTACGCTGGGGCGCCTGAGTGGCTCAGTTAGTTAAGCTTCTGACTCTTGATTTCGGCTCAGGTCATGATCTCCTGGTTGGTGGGATTGAGCCCTGTGTGTGGCTCTGTGCTTGACAGCAAGGAGCCTGCTTGGGATTCTCTGTCTCTGTCTGTCTCTCTCTCTCTCTCTCTCTCTCTCTCTCCACACCCTCAAAAATAAATAAATTTTTAATTTTTTAAAAAGAAACTGGAATGTACAAAACAGTTTATACTACCTATATACATAAAAGGACCAATGTAAAGGCTTTGCTGAATGCATTAGCAATAATATCTATTATGTATGTTTTAGAGATTAAGAAGAGGGCCTCTGAAGTTACAGGGACTAGGTTGACATTTCCTAGCTGTGTGACCTTGCATAAATTAATCTTTCCAAGTCACTGATTCCTCATTTGTAAAGGGAATAGTGATAGGGCTGTATTGAGGATTAAAATACATTATCCATGTAAAAATCATTCTTAACACAGTTTTCACACTACGTGAGAGCTGAAAACATGTTAGACGTTATTACTGTTAGAATAGTATGAAAGGAATGTCATAGGGTTGCTGGGGTTCAAGGGAAAGGGTCTTCAAGGCTACAGGGTTAGTGAGGAGGAGAAATGGCAGGCAATGATAGAACCTCTGTGTGTACATCAGTCTTCCATAACCTTCTGAGAATCAGGAAGTATGTTTAAGAAATTCAGTTTTAGAATTAATAAGCATCAGAGTCAGTCTTCAATGGCATATATTTCTAACTGTGCAACATTCAGAAAAGTGCTTTCCTTTTAAAGAAGCTTAAAGGTCTCAGCTGTCTTCTCTTTAAACAAACAAACAGAGATAATAATAGTAATTTTGAAACCATTACCTGCACTTAGCAGTTCTCAATAAAAGCTAACCAGTATTAAAGGGTGATTTGGAGTCTTCATATTCTCCCTCTCCTTCCCTCCTTACTTCTTCTCTTCCCCTCCCCCTTCCCTCTTCTATTTTCCTCTTTTTCTCCCTCACCCCTCAGGTCATTGACTGTCTAAGATATATCAAACTATCTATACTGGTGAACTGAATATAGATGTTGATCATATTTTTCTATCTAAGCCTGTAATACAAACAAGAGGCAATATATACAGCTTATACATAGAATGATTTAAAAATTAAACTGTTGTTGGTCATGACTACCAAAACAAATCAGTGTGACAATGTTAAAATGGACGACACTAGCAGAAATGTTCTGGACTAGCAACAGTTTGGAAAATATTGTATTTTTCTTTAGAGAAAAAAAAACTGTGAAAGAGAGATGACTGAGTTTACCTAGAACGTATGTACTTTCTTGGAGACATGATCACCATTTTTTGAAAGAATAGAAATTGGTGGTTGGCTACTAAGCTCTTGTAAAAAACAGAGGCTTTGGATTGCCTACTGTATTAAGAGATCCCCGAAAGGCTTAACTAAGTCAACTGGTTATCACTAAATTCAGTTCATCCCCATTTACAATGTACCTGTAGCCTGAGGAAAGGTTCTAATTACTAAAGCAGTAAAGCAGAAAATTAGAATGGTGTCTTATTTTCTTCCTGTATTGCTGCATATGCATGTCTGCACATGTGTGGGAGCACACACATATGTATCTTCCATCATCTGCTGGTTATTTCTACGCAGATATTTCATTTGTACCACAAAGTCATACTGGCTTCATCAACCTCCCACTGCTAACCTCCTCATCCTTCAGGGTTTCCTCCTCACCTCCATTACCCAGGTCACTCAGACTTGAAACATTGAGATCTCATTTCACTTTAACCCACAGTCTACCCATTGTCAAGTCCTGTTCCTCCTAGTTCAGAATGTATTTCCCATCTATTCCCTCCCCTCTTTTGCTATTGCTAGAATCCTTGATTTGATTCTCACTTTCACCACCTGAACTACTGTTACAGCTTTTAATCTGAATTTACAACTTTTTACTCTTCTTAATTCAAGCTCTCTGTACATTGCTGGGGAGCTTAGTATTCCTGAAGGACAATTCTAATTTTGCTGCTTCTCTGCTCATAAACATTTAATGTCCGTGGCTGCAGAATGAAGTTCAGTCTCTTTATCCTGGAGTACCAGCCCTCTAACGATCCTCCTCTTACCCCCTCTCAGCCTATTTCCTATTACTCCCCTTCACACATTTTGTGCTCTTGACCAAGTGAACTTTAGACTTTTCTCTGTATACTTAGCAGACTGTTCCATTATTCCCCTTTCTCACACTCTTACCTCTTTCTCATGGTATAATAAGCTCATTATTTGCTGAATGAAATAATCAATTAATTGACTAATTTTCTCAGAGTAGAAACTCATTGAAATAAGGAACAACATCTATATCTTAGATCCTCACTGTGTCTTGAGCACAGTTGATTTGAAATATTTTTTAAATGAGTGTTTAAATCTCATCTCATTTAAGGGTTTTTAAGTCATTTATTACATGATTTTTAACAATAATGTTCATGTTAAGTCATAGCCTTGTGTTTTTGTTTACTGATAAATTATTCATCTAGCTTACAATTTTCCCATAGGATGGGAAATATTTTTCTTCCATGACCACCATCTTTCAGTGTATTCTGCTTCCAGGAGATTGATCTAATTAAACCAGCCTATTCGGTCACCATCCAGGTTTCAAACTGTTTCTATTGTCATGGCATCATCTAGGCCACCTTTGTTTTTTTTTTTTTACTGACTACCACATTTCCTCTCTTTTACACCGTATTTCAAATTTTGTCTGTTACACAGCGATTTTTAAATTATGCATAAATGCCCTGCCCTCTACTAACCTAGTAAATTATAGATTGAAAAAAAAAAATCACTATGGATATTTTAAATCTATGCAAAAAAAGAGATATTTTTATTTCTGAGAGGTGTATGTTAAAGACTAAAAAAGATAACTTATCTCTAATTATGTGAATTCATTTTAATCAATATTAAATTATATTACAATATTAAATTAATATTATTTCAATTTGGTAATGTTTTTACAGTCCCCAAAGTAATCATTATGATAATCATAATAATGTGATTCAAATATGCAAGAATTTTTATATCATTTTAAAAGTTATGCACAATTTTAGGTTCTTCTTTGCTTATAGTCTATTCTAAAAATAAAACACATTAAGTCTATGCTGGTATTAGTACTTGATGTAGTAAATATATATGAAACATGTATTCTTCATGAAACTATAGTCTAATCACAAGCAATCGCTATTTTTAATGAACAGATTAAAACAGATTTAATGAACAGATTAAACAGTTATATTTGATATAACTAATACTTTGTAATTGGCAGGTCAATCGCCTTGGTTTTGCCGTATGGAAAGCATTTTTTAAATTGTAATTTAAGGTATTTCTGTGAATTACCAGTGTTATCAAATTCATCATTTTGATAATAGGAAAGGTATACTAAAATTCACCCTTTAAGTGATAGCTACTTACTTTTCAATGATTTGCGATTTGCTTCCAAAGTTTTTCTAGCAAATCACTGAGTGTTCTATACACACTTTTGAAAAACTTAGGAATTTAAGGTTCAATTTAAACAGTCATTATTGGAGCGCCTGGGTGGCTCAGTCGGTTGAGTGTCTGACTTCAACTCAGGTCATGATCTCACGGTTCATGGCTTCAAGCCCTGCATTGGGCTCTGTGCTGACAGCTCAGAGCCTGAGCCTGATTTGGATTGTGTCTGCCTCTCTCACTCTGTCTTTCCCCTGCTCGCTTGCGCAATCTCTCTCTCTCTCTCTCTCTCTCTCTCTCTCTCTCTCTCTCTGTCTCTCTCCCTCAAAAATGGATATTAAAAGAAAAAACAAACCTAAGCAGTCATTATTTATAAAACATAAAGAATAATATTATACTATACATTTAGCACAAATTATCTAAACATTGTATGTTTCTCATATTCTTGGAGATAAAATATATAACAGATAATAGAAAATATCTTTTTTTATGTCTAACTTGTGGTTTCTGTTTTGTTCTGTTTGTTTTTCTTTTGCTTTTATGTACTTGCATGCATTTGTGAATATATGTAGTTGAGAAATACTGAGAAGAAAATGTATATGTTCTATAAATTCCTTTATAGAATTTGATTCCTTTATAGCTTTTTAAAAATAAATTAAGTTTATTTATTTATTTTGAGAGAGACTGAGACAGTGTGAGAGAGGGAGGCAGAGAGAATCCCAAGCAAGGTCCGTACTGTCAACACAGAGCCTGATACAGGGCTCAAACCCATTAAATCATTAGATCATGACCTTAGCCAAAACCGAGAGTCAGTTGCTCAACCGACTGAGCCACCCAGGCTCCCCAATTCCTTTATAGCTTTTGATTCCTCTGTGCTCTCAAGGAACTTGTAGTGTAGGTCTCTGTGCAGGTCTAATTGTGTGAGATGGTACTATTCTTAAGGTTTCGTATAATCTACTTGATAGCAAAGATGATGACTGTAAGCTTCTATTTGTAGCAGTAGGCACATGAGATATTCTGAGAAACATTCCTACTAAAAATCAATTAAAATGTTAGACAAAATAAAAAACATTCTTTTAAATGCATAGGTGACTTTGTACGATCATTACAAGTTCAGAAAATAAAGGAAACACTTAGGGCCAAAAATCAGAAAGAGATTTACAAAAAATGTGTGACAAATAGTAAAACCACAGCATTTGCTATTTTCAGATACTAAAGATAAAGGCTTTTAAGGTTAGTATGAGACACAAGGAAAAGAAAGATCTCTGTGTCTAAGCAAAATCAAGGGTTGAAACTGAATTCTTCATAAAGTTTAGACCTTTAAGACTTCAGATTCAGTGGTAAGGTGGGGGGGGGGGGGTAAAAAAAAAAAAAAAAAAAAAACTACCAGCAAAGAAAGACAAGAAAACCTGCTGTTTAGCCACTCTCACTACAGGTATGTAAGTAACGCCCTCCCCAAGAATCTTCTACAGCCCTGCTGACCTCAGTTCTAATTTATACTGCAAATTTGGTTGAGGAAATTCCAAAGTAGAAATTAATATAAAACTACCTCAATTTGAAAGCCTCAGTATATTTCGAAGAAGCAAAAGCAAAGCCACTTTTGCAAACTCAAATTCCATAAAATTGGGTCTCTATACATTCTCAGCAATAAATATTAATTTTAAAAAACTGCATAATAAAAAAAAGAATATCAGCTAAAGCAGACTACCTCAAGCAAAATGCTGCAGGAAAAAAAAAGCAGCAGCATTACAGCCCCAAGGATTTTGGATATTAGATTCATTAAATACAGAAATAAAATTACCCTATTTAAAATGCTGAAGAAAATACAAGAGGGAATTAAATTAAGAGGTACAAACTTCCAGATACAAAATAAATAAGTCACAGGGGTGAAACACACACAATAGGGAATATAGTCAATAATATTGTAATAACTTTGTATGGTGACAGATGGTAACTACACTTATTGTGGTGAGCATTGTGTAATGTACAGAATTGTCAAATCACTATGTTGTGCACCTGAAACTAATATAATACTATATATGCTTCAATAATAAAAATTTGAAAAAAAAGAGAATTAACTATAATGTCAACCTTCAGTAATAAAAAAATAAGGGAATTTAAAAATAAGCAAGGTAACAAGAGACTATCACAAAATTCCAAACAATGAAATGAAATATGTAATCACTAGCAATGAAATAGATGAATGGAATAGCATATTAGATATAGCTGAGAAAAGAATTAAGTGCGAGAAGTTAGATCTGAATATTTTAACACAGAGAGACAATGCAAAAATGCAAGAGAAGTTAGAAAATATGATGACTAGAAAGAGAAGGTGTAGCATAACTAAACATCAACAATGGAATCCAATCAAGAGAAATAATGACCTTGAAAACTGCAGAGAGAAACTGCATGTCAATTTACAAATATTTGCACAGCTAAACTTTGGTAATATGGTCCAAACAAATATATCTTCAAGGAAAAAACAAAAACAAAAACAAAAAAACTGAGAGGGTTTACCAGCAAGAAATACACACAAAAGTAACTTGAAAAGGAAGTACTTCCAGAATAAGGAAAATTATTCCAGAATTAGGAAATTAAAAGGCACAGGCGCCTGGGTGGCTTAATCGGTTAAATTTCCGACTTTGACTCTGGTCATGATCTCAGGGTTAGTGAATTCGAGCCCCACTTCAGGCTCTGTGCTGACAGCTCATAGCCTGGAGCCTGCTTCCAATTCTGTGTCTCCCTCTTTCTCTGCCCCTTTCCAACTCGTGTGTGCACGCACGCTCTCTCTCCCTCTCTTTCTCTCTCACAAATATAAATTTAAAAAAAGGAAATTAAAATGAAGAAATATTCTATATAAACCAATAATTTGAATATATTACTTGGGTTGAAACAAAACAATACATAAAAAGATACAAATTCTTTCAAATTCTCTACGATTTATTTCAGTGAGTCAAATTTATCCTCAGCTTTCTTTGTGGTTACAGGTTATTTCTCAGCCACCTGTTGTTTTCCTCTGGACAGAGATATTCTATATGCTCTACATGAAGGAACACACAAGAATTTTGTGGCAGTCCCCTCAATTTTCATGGGAATATATTCCCCCATCCTTAAGCACTCATATAACCTACCAAAGCATCCAGATACTTTCTATTTTCTGGGTACTATCCACCCATGTTATCAGCAGTAGCATCAACATAGTAAATCATTGAATAGATAAAGTATTTTATGGGAAAGTAAAACAAAAAACCTCCTCATAGATTAAATTGTGGTACAGTGTTGGAGAATAGTTGTAAGACTGTGGAGGTATGATGTTATCTTTGCCAGGTAAACGCAAACTATTACTAGATTTCTCTGCTTGTTAGAATAGAGATAGAGGCTTTGCTGAGATGATGCTTATATACCAAGTGCCAGAAAATTGTGTTTATTTGGTCTACTAAAGTGATCACATCTGAAATGTCAGGCAACATTGTAATCCTGCTTAATTAAGCATGTATATTGTCATTGTCAAAGACTCATCCTCAGAGACCTTCTGTACTAGGCAGTCTGAAAGCAAAAATATTATGGGCATGAGATATAAATCACCATGTCTGGAGCATCTGGGTGGCTCAGTTGGTTAAGTGTCTGACTCTTGGTTTCAGCTTAGGTCATGGTCTCACGGTTTCATGAGTTTGAACCCAGCGTCAGGCTCCATGCCAACCGTGCAGAGCCTGCTTGGGATTTTCTGTCTCCTCTCCCTCTGCCCCTCCTCCACTTGAGCTGTCTCTGTCTCTCTCAAAATAAATAAATAAACTTTAAAAATAAAATAAATCACTGTACCTACCTAAACTTTTAAGTCTTACTGAAGACATTGAACTCAATGATAATTTTAGTGAGTGCTGCTTTTGTACAGCAAGAAGGATAGAAGCCAAATTAGAAAGGACTAAGGCAGTGGAAATATCTTATCATTATAGCCTTATAAGTGTTATTTCACTAATTTTATCTGTTCTAATTACCATGATTACTGGTGACTTTAACATTATAATTCTTCCAAAAATATATAAATAATAACATAACACCATTTACCTACCACTACCCAGTGTACGAAGCAAATCATTACCAATACATTTTAAGCCTCTTTGTAACCCAGTTTACCATTTCAGGAATAAACACTGTAGTGAATTTGTCTTTATCATCCTTATAGTATTGTTTTATTTATTTTAAATGCTTTATATAAATAATATCAACTATATGTATTCTTTTGCAAGTTCACCCATGTTGGTAGTTTTTTTTTTTGTTTTTGTTTTTGTTTTTTTTTAGTGTGCTGATTTTGAAAGACAGGGAGAGGGAGAGAGGTGATGGGAAGGCACAGAGAGAGGGAGAGAGAGAGAATCCCAAGCAGGCTCTGCATTGTCAGCATGGAGCCTGAAGCAGGGCTCGAACTCAGGAACTGTGAGATCATGACTTGAGCCGAAACCAAGAATTGGACATTTAAATGACTGAGTCACCCAAGTACCCCCAGCCATGTTGGTATTGTAGGAGTAACACATTTCACTGTTGTATAGTATTCATTTATATGCCCCTGTCACAATTTATACTCTCAACATTCTATTGATGAAAATTTGGACTTTCTTTGTGTTCATTTATTTTATAAGTTATACCCTTCCAAATATTCTCATGTATGCCTCCTTCAGTAAATATACAAGAGATTCTTAAAATCTTGAAGAGCAATTGACTGCCGATTTATGCACTTCTTAATTAGTAGCAGACATTGCCAAATAGTTTTCCGATATGTTTGCGCCAAATTTTACTTGCCCCAGTAATATGTAACAGTTCCAGTGACTCTAACACATCTTCCCCAACACTTGAAATTATTATACTTTTTAATTTTTGCTATCTGAAGACTGTAAAAATATGTTTCCAATAGTAATTGAAATTTGTATTTTCCTGAGTAATGAAGTGGATCATTTTTAAATGTGTTTGGTTTTTATATTATTTGCCAAAATTTCTATTTTTTGTAATTTCTCTAATGCTCTGGATTCTCAGTTCCCATGATCATCAATGACTTACTGATTATGATTTTTCTTCCAATGTATCATGGCTGTGGGAACAAATATGGTAATCATAAAAATGTCAGTATTCTAATCCGTATTACAGTTATGTTTTTGAATTAATAAATTAGCATCCTGATGTCTGTCATATGGTCATATTTAAATAGCATTAATTGTATTCTCGGGCCTGATTTCCCCATCCCTGATAAGAGCAAGTAGAGGGGTGGGTCATGGGGACTGGCAGCTTAATTGTAGCTTTACCTGTGAAGTCCTGAGTATCTTGCCTTAGGTTAATGATTTTCAAACATATTTAACTAACTAATACTCATAATCTTCTATAGAACAGTAAAACCACTCTAATTGAAGCACCACAGGAGCCCAGACTCTGGCTCACTTGCTCTGCCATCAGAAACTGGGCAAGGTTAATCTGGGGGTGGAGGGAGAAAAAATACACATTAGAGATTTAAAAAAAAAAAAAAAGACATAACCACAAAGTATACATTAAATTTTTTTATCATAGTGTTTATATAAATCAATGGCAATGTGTTGAGTAGGTCTGTGAAAGATATGATTTTTTTGAAAAAAAATCACTAAAATGATTCAAGAAGAGGCAAAGACCAATAAGCAAAGAAGGCAGTGAAACTGAATAATGAATGTTCAAAATTCAGAGTAGGATAGTGTGGATAGTAACATTTGGGTATTTTGAGAATTATGTAGTCTTGGAAGGTAAGTGAAAAATGATCTTGTGTGTCAAACAAAAATGTTGCTTATGGTTCTAGCAATGGGAAACTATTTCAGTCTTTTTAAACAGGAAAATAATACAGTTGACCCTTAAGCGACACAGACTTGAACTACATGGGTCCACTCATATGTAGATTTTTTACAGTATAGTTCTGTACATGTATTTTCTCTTCCTTATGATTTTCTTAATAACATCTTTCTTTCTGTAGCTTACTTCATTGTAAGAATTTAGAATATAGTACATATAACATGCAAATTATGTGTTAATCAACTATTAATGCTATCAGTAAGGCTTCCAACCAACAGTATGGTATTAGTTAAGGTTGGGGGGAGTCAGAAGTTATACTCAGATTTTTTACTGTGCAGGGCAGGCAGGAGGGTGGTGGCCACCCCTAATACCCGAGTTGTTCAATGGTCAAGTGTATATAAATCTTTAAGACATTGGAGTTTCTCACAAATCATGTGTATAGTATGTAAGTCTATTTCATGGGTCTTGGAACTTAATTTTATAACTTTGGAATAATGTACATGATTATACCTTTTGTATTTTTGAATATTATTTGCTGGGTTTATTATATTTTAGTGATGAATACTTTAGGAAGACAGATCTATGGACTAACTAGTGATATTCCTTTTAATCACAGAATTTAACAAAGTTAGAATTATAAAAGAAGCAATTATTATTTTTAAGTAAAAACAAAATATTTATTAATAATTGCATTGCATTAGTCTCATCTTCATTTCATAAACTTAGCCATAGGATTTATATGATGTTCTTTCTGGGGAACATAGTAAAAGATTCAGCAAAAGCATTAAAATAGTATTTTTTAATTTCTACTGAGTAAACCAAGTCTATTTCTCTTACAAAGAAAGAATAACAGACAATGTTATGTTTCTTTTAGTACCAGGAATTATAATAAAGTTGTATATGGATAATTTGTGACTTATTGCACTTGTAGCTTTCTTTACATGTTAATATGTCAGTGTCTGGGGTTCCATCCTAGAAGACTTTGATACAAGGCTAAGGGGATTATAACTTATACTATGGACAAAGATGTTCCATTTCTATTTAGAATGAATAACATTGTACTTCTCAGTTGCATTGTGCTCAGGGTAAAGATTTCAATCTCTTCTGTGTTTTCTTTATCATAAAGAATTCCATGGTGCTCTCATGAATAACATTTCAGTGTATTGTTGCTATTAATTGACTGTGGTCCTGAATCATACTATTGAAATATATTTGGTAAAAACTATTAAATTCATCACATTTTTAACATAAGGCCCTTCAAACTCGGTACTCTGGTTTCTCTCCTTTGACAATTTGAATTTTATTTTTTTTAAATATTATATAATTTAGGGATTTAAAAGATCCTCCTTCTTGGTTAATTTATTGGTTTTTCCCATGAGTCAGAACCTATTTTAAATTTTGTTAACCATATAAAAGTTAATATAATTAGATAGATCAGCCCATATGATCTTTAAAGACATTTAAACATAACAGATGTCTGTGTTGTGATGAGAAGTCACCAATTAACTACTGTGTGGCATATTTTGTAAGATGTTTAATACATATTTCTGTATAAAGACGCTGTGTGTTTTTTTCATTTATAATTGGAAGAAAAATAAATTTGGAGTATGTTCAAATAGCATTGCCTGAAGAGGCTTTTGGAAGCAGCAGGAAAACACTCTACCTAACCCCAATTAGTCTTGTTTTCCACATTCAGGGCAGTTCTGTTTTCAAACATAGCCACTAAACATGATGATAATGGAAATTAATATGGTTAGAAAGCAATTCAATAGCAAATGTTTATTGTTCATAATTGTTGTTTCCTGTCGTAAGTTTCGTAAAATCTGTCAGCTCTAAAAAAACAAACAAACAAAAAACAAAAAAACATTCAAGGAGTGTGTGAGCTGGGGGAAAAAGCAGGTGTGCCTGAATTATACAATAGATATGCTCTGCAAAGTAATATGGAAGTCATTTTTTTTTAACAAATTGAATTTTTTTCTTCTATTGATGAGTTCACTATTTCTCAGAATAAGGAAACCTGATTATGGATCCAAATAATTTAATTCATATATGAACCCATATATAAAAGACTTTTTCTTACAGAAATTTTTTTGTGGATTTATCAATAACGTGAAAAGGTTAACCACAAAATAAATGTTAAAGCCCCATCTCTATAGTCTTTCCTTATCCCATTTTGATTATAATTTTTTTCTGTTTCTTTTTTTTCTAAACTACCACAAATGATCATTTTCACTATATTTGTATTTGTCTAATGTCTGTATTTGTCTAAGAATTTGCCTATACTGTGCAAAACTGGTAATGCCATAGGGTGATGCAAAGATGAATCAAACACAGATCTTTCAGATCTGACAATGAATCGTATGGAAGGGTTGATGGGGCAGGTTTTGTTAGAATTTCCCTTTTATGTAATTTTAACATTTCAAATTAGGCTCAGTGCTTCTTAGTGGCAGCAAATGTCAGGAAAAATGGTCAAGGGACCCAAGAAAAAATTAACCACATCAGAAGAATAAATTCTACCAACTTCTAGCTTGGGATTGTCTTCCATGAAGCTAGAATCTAAGCTTCATGAGGATGAAGTCTTTATCTGTTTTTCTCACTACTATATTCGTTGACTGGTACCTGCCATGTAGTAGGCAGTCAATAAATATTTGTTGAATTAATGAACACATCAGTGACTCCAAGTAGGACAGATAAAAGTAATATAAAGAAATAGTGTCTAAAACCATATCATGGTATAACTAACAGACATGCAACATCTAAATAGTTGCCAAATTATATGCTAAATATTTTATTAATTTAAAACCCAAGTACATTTCTTTGTAATCTTAACCATTTTTTCTGCCCTGGCTGCATCCAAATTTCTCATTTATACTTCTTCCAGTATAGAGCTAGCTACATTGTAGTTTAACTTGATTAGCATCTATTTTTCTCCTTGTAACATATATATATATATATATATATATATATATATATATATATATATATTAAAAAGTGATGCGTGTGCAGTTCAGTATCTGACAAACATTGTGTTCCATCTGGTGAAACTCATACTGTGTTTTCTAATCACAAGCAAATTCCTCTCTTAATTCATCTATCCCCCAATGTCTTCTTAGAATTCATTTATTTAGACTATTCTGTTTCTGCTAATTAAAGTTAATTTACCTCCCTCATCCAAAGTAACAGATTTGCTATTTTACCAATTGTACCCAACATTTATGACAACTGTAACTGGAAGTAAAAAAACAAAGCATGTACCAAAACATTTGTAGATACAATATGAATGGAGTTCAAATTTGGGGAGTATTCAAGGTGAGCCTTGATAGAAAGGAAGCTTTATATAGCTAGGATTTGGGGGAAGGGAATTCCAGACAGAACAGTGTGAACACAAGCAGAACCACAGAAGAAAGTGTAATTCAAGCTTACCAGTAGATCTGTGTGTGTGGAAGCACTGAAAAATAAGACCATGGAAGGCTTGGTGTACTCCATAAGCAGATTAATTATTCTGTAGTTAGGGAAGGATTTTGACCAAATCTCTGAGGTGATTACCCCTGAGTAAAGTTGACGTGATAGCAATGACAGCTAATAGAAACTATAGGCAGGGAGGCCAGTTAGAAAGAAGCTATTGCCAACAGTTAAGTTGAAGCGTAATGAGAATTAAATAAGGGCAGTGGTAGCAGAAGGAAAGTTGCTAGATTTGATCTAAGAAAGAGGTGACAGGAGCCACCAATGGTTTGAGAAGAGATAGGTGGATAATGATGCTGAATTTCTAAGCCTGGGAGTGTAAGTGCTGGGAATAAGAAAATGGAGGAGGATCAGGTTTAGATAAAGCACAGACAAACTAGTTGACCCAGGACAGAGCCTTGGAAACTATGTGCATTGTGGAATAGTTTGAAAGAACAGTCTGCAAAGAAGCTGTTGTTCAGGTGAGGAGATGGTCAAAGTGCAGTATAGTGTCATGAGCAACAAGGAGAATGTTTTAATACAAATGAGTGTTAAGTATTACAGAGTTTTCTAGGCATCTGAGAACTAATGCAGGATTTGCTAAGTAGGCCTAAAAACAGATCCGTTTGAAAAAAGATCTAGCAAAATCTAGAGCCAAGGAAATTAATCTTGAGAAATTAAAGATTGTGTGCAAAAAGCCAAGAAATGCTAAAAAATATGTGATATTAAATATGTAAGTTACCATATATCTTAAATCAAGTAGTTGCTAATACATACATTATATTTATATCTGACAAAGTTATGAACATAACAGGACATTAAAAATAAACTCTTTCACATGCACCAAGATATAGTGCTGTAAACAAAATGAGATGCCATATCTAAAAACAAGATCTAACTGGGAAGAGTTCTTGATATAACAAGCATTTGAAGAAAAAAAGAGGATTTTAGAGACACAACTTTGAGGAAATGTTTTTGTAGAAAGCTATCTTGTCCTCACCTCACATTCTCCCACCCATCACAATTGACAGTGTTTGGGGGGAGCTAAAACCAAATCACTTGGAAAGGAAGACCATGGACCAACAGAGCCATATGTTTATACCTGAGAAATAAAGCCAAAGCAGCCTTCGGGAGTATGTGTGCATGTGTGCGTGCGTGCGTACATGGGAGCGCGTGAAGACTGAAAACTAACAATACCCTCACAGACAGTAGAGCAGGGAATGTAGAAGTATTTCCCAGGGACTAGATACAGACCCCTCAGGAAAGAAATTTGGTCTAGGGTCATTTTTAGGTTCTACCCAAGTAGTAGTTTTTTCTAGTCAAGTGACCTAGACAGCCTTAACATTCCTCTCAGTTTGACTAAACTTTAGACAGTCTTCTTCCTGACTCTAGGCCCGTTCTGTGATGAAGATAGGAAGAAGCTTATATTTTTTAGGGGGCTAAGGCCAATTAGCAAACAGTAGTTTGTGATTCCCCCACCTCAGCTCTCAAAAGCTCTACCACTCTTTGTTTCAGAGGAATTAAGGAAAGACTGAATTCTGACCCCTCTCCTTTATTGCAGTAGTCTTGAATAAAGTCTTTGCCTGATTAACTTTATCTAGTACAACTTTTACTTTGACACAGGTAAGTGGCTGTCTACCGAGGAGTCTGTGCTAAAGTGAAAAATCAATATGGGACCAAGTTAGAAGTGACAAGCCAAAGGCAGGTCATGGCACGAGTCCTAGGAATTGTAGTTGGCAAAGGATTTCTAAAGAATTCACACATGCTCATGAGTCTTAGGGTTCCCAGATTTAAGAACTAAAAATGTGACACATGGAGTTAAATTTGAATTTCAAATACAAATAATTCTTCTAGTATATTTTGTGAAACCTTTCATACATACTTATACTAAAACATTATTTGTTGTTTATCTGAAAATGAAACTGGACTGAGCATGTTGTATTTTATGACATTTCTACCGCAAGAGAAACTGTCAGTTTTAAACATCTGCTGTTCCTAGAGAGCGAGAGCTTGCTTATAACAGCATCAATCACCAGCTCTTACAGCTCTTTTACTGTGTACTTCTCTCTCCTTTCCACTCCACCTACCCTCCTCCACATTCAAAGCCGAAAGGGTCAGAAACAGCAGCTAGCGTGAACGGGAGGTGGTAAGACAATAAAAAGAACAGAAATCAGCTTCCTTCTGCCCCTCAAGGCGGATAGCAGTGTCAGGTCCCTCCAGGTCTTGGCTGGTGGAAGAGGGTAGGGGATATCCTATCTCTGAAGGAAGATTTGAGTGTTGATAACAAAGTTGCATTTCCACATTCTGTGTATTAACACCTGTTCAAAGTACCAAGTCTATAGATCTACGTTGCTAGTCTATAGGTACATGACAATAAAATAAGTACTTTTCAAATTTTATGTGCTTCAGTATTTTGAGATTAATCATTTAAAAGATTAATAACTTGGGGCATCTGACTCAGTCGGTTAAGCAGCCAACTCTTGATTTCTGCTCAGATCATGATCTCACGATTCATGAGTTTGAGCCCCCTGTCAGGCTCTGCACTGACAGTGCAGAACCTGCTTGGGATTCTCTATCACCCTCTCCCTCTGCCCCTCCCCCACTTGCACTCTCTCTTTCTCTCCTAAAATAAGTAAAATAAACTTATTTTTTTAAATAAAAGAGTAATAATTCTAAAAGGATAACTCTAAAAAATTAACTTTGCATATTGTAGTAATACCACTTATAAAATATCTAAGTATTATTGGAAAGCACTAAATATTAATGAATATTAATAAAACTTTTCTATGTGATAATTTATTTTCTTTTTAAATCTATATTTTTTATCAATCTCTACACCAAACATGAGGCTCAAACTCACAACCCCAAGATAAAGAGTCATATGCTCTTCTAGCTGAGCCAGGCAGGCACCCCACTATATAGTTTGATAGAGAGATTTTCTATCTTTATATAGAAATGCATCTATAGATTTTCTAATCTTTTGTGTCACAGATTTTTTTCAGTACTTTCCTATTGAGGTGTAATTACACCAAATAAAGTTCATTGATTTAAGTATATAATGTGATTTATAGACATTCATATCAGAATATTTTAAGAATCTAATGAATACTATTATTTCACATGTGCAAAAACACAGATTTTGTTTCGTACAATTTCAGGGTGTTTATTTACCTTTAAAGCCCATCCATCAATAACAAAATTTTTGCTCTAGGTCTTTTCCTCTGGACTGGTGGTTGATTATTTGAGACAATGACTTCACAAATCTATTATACTTATGTATCAGAATTTCTTAATATTGAGTCTAATGTTTGTAAATATAAACTTTATCTTTTTATATGAATGCTAACTATAAATGCTATGTTCTTATCTACAGGATTAGCAGAATGTACTATGACCTTTTTTTTTTTCTTTCAGGTGCAGGTTTACTTTTTCCATCTTTCAGTGGGAATTCCTATCTAGAATTACCTTTTTTTATAACCCTGGATGAGTTCACATGTGTTCCAGGGAAGGAACATAACAGAACTGTTACCATCTACTTGACTATAAAAACAAACACTTTGAATGGAACTATTCTCTACAGTGAGTATTAAATGTTTGACTTCCTATATGTCAGTTTTCTTTCTTAAATGTTAACCTATTGAAGCAATGAATTATTCATTTAAATATTGTAGGAAAACTTTTCTAGCTTAGTGCATGAAGCATTACCAAAAGAAAATCTTAGTTCTTTCTAGTTTTCTTAAGAAGTTTCTTTAATTTATGAGTTTTTCAATGGAACATGACTTACAAACAGGCTCTGAACCAGCAAGGAAGAATATAGCAAGCATATGAATTTGATGGCATATGGCTATAGCAGTAAAACATAAATGCTTCAAATGTTTCAGAGCATATTTTTATAATATAAATCACTAAATATGAATTGAATTCAATACTTAGTAATTTGTAAAATGGCATTCCAAAGCTGAGGTTCATTCGATAATTGGGAAAATTTCCTATCACACTTTTAGCGTTATCTTAGCTGGTTAGAAAAATAGTATAGTATTAACAGTATTTATTTAAGGAAATGCATCTATATCAAGGTTTCCCTAATTACACAATGTGCTCACAGGGATTTCTATAACCAGAATTTATAGATTTCTTTCTTCTATGGCTGAACATCACTAAAGTATATTCCGTGCAGTATTCCAAATATGATAATGTTTTTTTTTTCTTTTTTTCTTTTGAAATGAATATACAATAGTTTTAACAATTCCCTCTATTGGAGGTATAATGTCTTCAGTGCTTAGATAGATTATCCATTCTAGGGAAAGTCATTATTTCTAAAAATATTTTCTACTCTACTTTGAAATATTTTGCAAACTTGAGTCATCATTTTGTACTTTCCAAAAAAATTAAACCTTTTTATTAATGGCTATAAGTAAAATGCTTAAAAGAAGCATTTATTGGAAAACGGGGTGAAATTAGAAGTTTTGAATATTAAAACGGAAAACTTGGGGCACCTGGGTAGCTCAGTTGGTTGAGTGTTCAACTCTTCATTTTGGCTCAGGTCATGATCCCAGGGTCATGAGATCAAGCCCTTGTATCAGGCTCCATGCTGGGCATGGAACATGCTTGAGATTCTCTCTCTCCCTCCTGCTGCCCATATCTCCTGCTTTCATCATATATATAATATATCCATCTATATATATATTAAATTATTATATATTAAAAATTATATACATTAAAAATAAATTTAAAAAAAATTTTAATGTTTATTTATTTTTGAGAGAGAGAGAGAGAAACAGAGCTTGAGTTGGGGAGGGGCAGAGAGAGGGGGAGACACAGAATCCCAAGCAGACTCCAGACTTCGAGCTATCAATGCAGAGCCCAACACAGGGCTCGAACTCATTAACTGTGGGACCATGACCTGAGCTGAAGTCCGGCAACCAACCAACTGAGCCACCCAGGCGCACCTACACTAAAAACAAATTTTAAACTGAAAACTTGTTATATTTTAGAAAGAAACTAATGTCAGAACTAGACAAACATTATTTATTTCCCAGGAGTGTAAGAACCCATGTTAAAATCATGGCTTTAGAATGAATTATTTATAAATCTGATTTATTTAGAGAGAGAGAGAGAAGAAAAAAAAGGAAAAGGAAAATTTGTTTTATGTATAAAACCTAAGTTGTGGTAGACAACCATGAAATTTGGAGGTAATAGTATATTGCAGGCGAAAGGAAACAAAACAAAACACAGAACAAAAGACACAAACATAACAATTTAAAGACACAAAGCAAAGTGATTTTCTGGCTTTGCAATTTTTTTTAAGTTATATAGAGTAAGACGGTGTTTTCTTGTAGAGAGTGTGTCTTTACCAACTAAAAACAGCTCATTGCCAAAGAAGCAGCCAGCCCCTGGGAAGTCTCCTCTGGGCTCATGCTCCTGGCTCATATCTATGCTTGTACTCAATGTGCTCTTTTTAAAAGCCATAAAAATACATGCCAAGCATATATACACCCTGTCCAAGTTGGTACTTTAATTTAAACCAATAAACTGAAGCGGATGTTAGTGCCATAAGATTATTCTTGCCTTTTATATCCAGTGACCTCCAAAAAAAAAAAAATCAAACTAGAAATTATTAAAAAAAAAAAACAAAACACCATACCTTTGTAATGATTATCAATTTCTGTCTTTGTCTTACATAATTGTTGTCCCAGAACTGGATACATCAAAGCTATTTACTCAAGCGAGTTTCATAGCCTGTGAATGGAGAAAATATTTTTGTCTAGAAAGCATTCTTTTGTTCATCTGTAGAGTGGTAATTTAATCCTACACTGTTGGGAATACCTCAGCAGAATGTTTCATGGGATTTTTGCTTTCAGCCCTCTTCGAATTTATCAACCTCATAAAAGCCTCACAACAGATGAACATGAAGATTTTTGTGATTCATTTAAACATCCGTAGTTTAAAAGGTGTCCCTTAACTTGACTTAAGGGCTAATTTTCTTTCCTTTGAAGTCAGTATATTACATGTAGGAGCAATTAAGAATAGTGAGGAAATTAGAACAGATGTTTCACTTTAGAGACTAGGAGTTGATTTTTGTCTGTTTTTTTGTTTTGTTTTGTTTGTTTTTTAGTTTTGTCATTTTCATTCCTGGACATTTCAGTAAAAACTCAAATCATTCTACAAACATTTATTGAATACTTGTGTTTTATATCACCCAATTTTAAAGGGAGGATAGAGAAATATCAGGTTGATAAGCCAGTGTCAGCTTTGAATTATATTCCTAGTTCAAAAGTGTAGATTTATCTTTTCTCAGTTTGCCTCACCAACTAATTGATGTTGAAAAGGAACAAAAGGAAGATAAAACTGAAATCCTTATGGGGTTACAGTAAAAATCCTTAGAAAGGATAGTTTAAAAAAGAACTCTCTGTGGGAGAGAGACAGCTCTGAGAACAGCAGTCAAGATGAAAAGAAAGCTTTTTGAATCTGCCACTGAACCAATTCAGAATTCTGGAACCCCGTCAAAGGAGCTACTAATAGGTCACGGGAGAAGGGATGAGACCACACAAAACTCTTTAGGTGCACTTTCAGAAAATGAGCTCTATTTGGCCAGCGGTATCAATCAGGAGGTTTCGTCATGAGATGTATTACTATGCAGTTGAATCCCATTCTGTGCTACTTCTTTGAAAAGAAATAAGCATGCCCTTTGGAAGTATGTGATCTTTGAGAAGTAGGAGCAGACATCTGACCAAGTTGCAGGAGGCAAATTACATGAGCAACTCCAGTGAGAGAACAAGATTCAGAAGCAATCTTTGTATTACTTAATATTTGTATTTGAGAAAGAAAGTATAAGAAGGGCTAGTCTTAGGTATTTATTCCAGGTAGAAATTGACAGAACAAGTAGGATCATTGGACCCTCCTTTTTCGTGCATTTGGGGAGGGCTAGAAGAAGAGATTTCTGAGATTGCTGAGGAAAACACATGAAATCTAAAGTATCATAACATCTGCTTTTCTCTATAAAATGATTCCCAGTAGGATACACAATATCTTCATTAGATACTTAGTACGCCAAGGCCAGTGAAATCCCACAGTAGTTCCTGACAGCATTTTAAAAATATCTTCTTTTCTTAGAGAAAAAAAGTGTGTTCAGTTTTAATCAATTTTACAATGTGCACTGTAAAATTCTTTGCATATCTTTGTCCCTCCTTGATAGCTCCCAGTGGAGCTTGCTCCAGACGGCTAGGAGAGGGAGTGGAGTGGAAAGCATGGTTGGATGAATTCATACATTGCCATTTACAAGATACACAAAAATTGCTTTTCATCTTATTTTTTTATGACAGGAAAGTCAAATTCAACAAATTTTAACTGAGTGCCAAGAAAGCACATCACACTCTTCTAGGCACTGTGACCTGTACAAAGAGAGATAAGAAATAACCTGTACCCTTTTCTCACCGTTTAGCTGACTGTAATAGGACTTAATTATAATAGGAGTAGAAATTAAGAACAAGGGCTGAGTAAAGAGATTCTTTACACTAGGAATCTGTGTTTATGTCTCTTCACCTAAATAGGGAACACTTAGTAATCTGGAATTATGTTTTACATCTCTCTTCCACCCACCTCCTCAGTACTTCACCAGTGCCTTGTGTAGAGTAAGGTTTTTAAGAATTGTTCATAAAGTTCTGTTGATGAGTTACTCAACTGTGATTGTTGTGATGAAAAATGAGTAGGTATTGAAACTATACTTTAAGAAACCATTCTGTTAGTAAGCAAGTTAAAAAAAATGGTGCAGATTTCAAGGATTTACTCAAAATTTAGCTTAAATCAAAGAGAATTTTATCCTGGGTCTATTTAACGACCAGGAGCATAACAGGGGTTGGCAGTTTTTTCTGTAATGGCCAAAGAGTAAATATTTTACGGGCCACACACTCTGTGTTACAACAGTTCAACTCTGCCAGTGTAGCGTGAAAGCAGCCATAGATAGTATGGGACTGTGAATGAATACAGCCGTGTTGCAAAAAATCTTTTACTTGCAGAACTGAACAATGGAAGAATTTGATCTGTGGGCTATAGTTTGCCAACCCTTGACCGAGAATGATGTGATTTGTTAGACGTCTCTTGAAAGAGAACATTGTGTTAAGAAAAATTAAACTCTATTTCTGTGATTGAAATTTATGAAGACATAAATCAGTGAGAGATACACAGTGTTTCTATGTAATTATATGTAATTATATCAAGAAATGGACCAGTGAGGAACAAACTTGCTTCTAACAGACAGAGGTAGGGGCAAAAACAAACAAATGAGCCCATTCAAGGATTGGAATTGGTGCCATGCCCACCTCAAGAACAGTAAAATCCAGTGATTAAGAAAATTACTATGGAGCTAGACTATCTGGCTCTGCCCTCTGGGCAAATTACTTAACATCTCTGTGCCTCAGTATCTGTAAAATGGAATCGTATTATTTGTAATAATACCAAAGATATGAAAATTTCGTTGTAAGGATGGGGAGAGTTAACACATGTAATATGCTTAAAATTGTGTTTGGTGTATGACAACATGAAGTCAATGCTAAATATCTTCTTCAGCTAATGTTCTAATCCTTCCTCTCTCATAACTTGCCTGGTAAGGAGTCTTGGGAATTAGATGCCCAGGATGCTATGTTCTTATCTAATAGGTGTCCTTAACATTACATCCATGTGATAGACATACCACCCTGGGAAAGAATATTTAGACTATAAAAAATCTTGGAATCAGGAATGAGACAGTAATGGAGCAAACAGTAGATGCAATTTTTTGTTTCATTTTTAACCATTTCATCCAAATGAGGAGGATACATTTCCTGTAAGAATCTTGTATTGTGAGTTGTATTTTCTTTCCTGGTTAAGCACAATTAGCAGCCGAGGCAAGATTAAAATAGGGTCTCAATAAATTTTAGCAACTGGCCCAGAAGCCACTCAGCAGCAGCATGTAATAAACATGTGTTAATAATTAATTCTGTGCGCCAGGCTGCTGCCACAGTGTAGCAGTTCTCCTGGAACTTCTCTGCCTCCCATCCTTTCACAGACCAACCAGATCACCCCAACCACGTTCTAACTACTAAAATGTGTTACTGCTCATGTTGCCCCCGTTGCTCTAAGATGTCTTCAACCCTGAGCCACTGCTGCTAAGATTGATACTGGGTTTGCTGCTGCTACATACAAATAAAGACCTTTAAGGAGAGCCAGGAAAGGGGAATTCTTCAGCTACAGTCAAAACACATGTGCTCAACAGAGAACTCGATGCAAATTCAGGGAATAGTTTTTGTTACATGCCATGAAGGCGCCACCAGGGACGGAGAGATCATCCGCTTACTGCCATAGGCAGTCCTGATCAAAATGTCAGTAGGTAACCAAAGGTAGACGTGAACCCAAGTTAGCTGTGAATTAATTGTACAACACAAGATAAATCAATTAACCTTTCTGTATTTCAGTTTGATGACAAATAATGCAGATGAATTTTTATTTTCAAGTTCACGGGGTCTGAAAATGTATATAGGGCACCTGCGTGGCTCAGTTGGTCAAGTCTTTGACTTTGGGTCAGGTCATGATCTCATGGTTCATGAGTTCGAGCCCCACATAGGGCTCTGCACTGGTAATGGGGAGCCTGCCTGGGATTCTCTCTCTCTCCCTCTCTGTCTGCCCCTCCCTCACTCACACTTTCTTTCTCTCTCTCTCTCTCTCTCTGTCTCTAAAAATAAATAAACTTAATAAAAAAAAAAAAGAAAGAAAGAAAGTGTGAGGCACCTGGGTGGCTCAGTTGGTTGAGCATCCAACTTTGGCTCAGGTGGTGATCTTGTGGTTTGTGAGTTCGAGCCCCACATCGAGCTCAGTGCTGACAGCTCAGAGCCTGGAGCCTGCTGCTGATTCTGTGTCTCCTGTCTCTCTGCCCTCCCTTGCTCACATTCTGTCAATCTCTCTCACAAAAATAAGTAAGCATTAATTTATTTAATTGTATATAAAAGTGTTTTTGAAAAATACAAAGTAACATATAAAGGTATGAAGGGATTTTTTGTTTTGTAAGAAATGGTAGAAATCTATATCACTTTATGGAAATTTCCAAATTGGACCATCTGTATACCTGATTTAATAAGCATACTATCTGTATTCATCACTATCGAGCCTATAAGGAATGGTGAATTTTATTTTAATACAAACTGATGACCAGTTGTTTATTTGTACATGAACTCAAATCAAACTGTCATTGATGTTTGGGAGCACTCATTACAATAGTTCCAATAGAGAAAAATTCGCATTTTTAATGGAAGTGGTACCATATAAACCATAATTACTCTCTTGAGTATTTCAATTAAGTGATAAAGTATCTATGCTTAGAAATTTTTGGGTCTACAACTCAATATAATAACCAAGCAAACCAAAATTATAAAAACTTGAGGACATAATTCTTTCCTCTCTCTGGCTTATTTCATTATTATTCCTTTCTTGTAAGACTAAATGTATACTGTATACTGTATAACATGTATATACATATATGCTATGTATATAATTTATACATTTTAGACTCAATTATTAGGGTTATCTCTCTAAAATGCTATGATATGATATCTAGAAACTAGAGTTCTGTAATTTTTAAGTAATTATTAACATTTATTGTTCTAAGCAGCAGTTTCTATATTTAATAAATCTTAAATCAGGAGATACAATTGATGATTTCATTAGTATAAATTGGGGAATTACAGACTTTGTAAAGTTTCAAAATATTTTCTGCATAAATATTCAGAAAAACTCAAGACATAAAGGATTCATTGAAAAAATTACTACACAGCCTAAACGCATAAAGAATCCTTTCAAAAAGGATAAGTTCACACTTCTCTGCTAATGGATCATCAAATGTCTTTTCAGCGAAACAACAGAATGACTCTCTTTCAATGGCTTAATATTGACATCTTCCACAGCCTTCAAGTCCTGTCCAAGGCAGCACAGATTGGATATTATGGGGAAAAAGACACTGCTCTTCACATTTGTCATATATCACAGAAAGAGAGATGCACATTTTCTTGATATTTTTGGGTTCAATGAGCACTGTTGAACTAAATTTAATGTGGCATATGGATTACTCAGCCCATAAAGTTTATTACAAAAATATACATCTGACAGTAGTCATTACTTATGATTTTATTTAGAAGTTCTATTTTGAAAATTTTATATTTTATTTTACTAATTGCCAGTAATTTTTCATTTTTTTTATTATAGTTGTGTTTGAAAACATGTTTTTAGTACTTGTGAGATAATAGAAATATATATATTTGTCTCTGCCTCCAGTTACTGACACAAAGCTCCTAAAACCCTTGTAATTTCTTCAGTGATAACACTATGAGCATCTCTTGTTCTAATATTTGTCTTTGACCCTGTCCCTTCACACCAGGCTTCTAAAACTTTAGTAATTTGTAAGTGATAAATGCAGTAGGAGCATATTCTGTTCTAATAAGGGACTCTGGGTGGGATTCTGGATGGCTCCTTGGTGGGGGCTGGTCACCAGATAGACCAAACTTATGATTGATGCTTGGGATTTTCAGTCTAAGCCCCCCACCCTCCACAGAGGAGAGAGGGGCTGGAAATGGGGTTAATAACTGATCATGCTTACACAAGGAAGCCTCCACAAAATCCCAGTATCTCTCAGAGAGCTTCCAGGTGGGCAAATTCATCCTCATCAGGAGGGTGAAGCACTCAACTCCACAGGTACAGAAACTTCTGCTCTTGGACCCTCCTATTCCTTACCCTATGTATCTCTTCATCTGGATGTTCATCTATTTTCTTTATCATGTCCTTTAATAAACTAGTAAATGTGTTTTCCTGAGTTCTGTGAACACCTCTAGCAAATTAATCAATCTTTAGAATGTCTGATCTATAGCCAGTTGGTCAGAAGCACTGGTGATAACCTGGGCTTGCAACTGATATCTGAGGTATGAATTGTAGGTGGGGGGCAGGGGGCAGCAGTCTCATGGGACACCTAACTTGTAAGGTCTGACACTGTCTCCAGGTAGGTAGTGTCCAAGTTGAAATAAATAGTAGGACACTCAAATAGTGTCACAGAGAATTGCATGTATGGGGAAAAACCTCCACACGTTTGGCAATCAGAAGTGAAGTGTTTTATTTGAGGAGTAAAGGAGACCCATGGGAAAGAAAAACACCGTAGAAAAGTAGGGTTTTCCCTACATAGGAAAGTAGAAAATGGAATTTTTGTACCATAGTACTATTTGTGAAAGACAAACAGTTCTTCCTGAGTGTTTATTCATAGCTTTTCTCTAAGTATTTTCTCAAAATATAGGTTTGTGATGCAAAGTTAGTTGATTTAAAAAAATTTTTTTTTCAACGTTTTTTATTTATTTTTGGGACAGAGAGAGACAGAGCATGAACGGGGGAGGGGCAGAGAGAGAGGGAGACACAGAATCGGAAACAGGCTCCAGGCTCCGAGCCATCAGCCCAGAGCCCGACGCGGGGCTCGAACTCACGGACCGCGAGATCGTGACCTGGCTGAAGTCGGACGCTTAACCGACTGCGCCACCCAGGCGCCCCAAAAGTTAGTTGATTTTAAAGTGAAAAAATCAATCTATCAAACAATATGAACTGTATTCCCTGAAATGGATAATTTGCTATTGAATCATGCAAATACATCAGTAACCTGAGGTCTTCCATTGCCCCCTCCCACCATCATGTTACCAGCAAAACATTCTGAATTCCTTTAAAAGTATTACTATATAAAACAAGAAATCGCTTATTAATAGAATAAGTCCAAATGATGAGTTTAAAACTGTTACTATTTGGCACACTAGAGGAAAAACTATGCTTAATTGTTCATTTTTATTTCATTCCCATTACCTTTATTAAAGCTGCCTTTTTGTGTTCTATATCACAGGGTAGCTCTGGTTCATGATGGGATGTTGATGTACTTGGATAAGACCGTTTATCCCTGTCATTGATTTTAGTGACTGTGCTTCCTTTAAAAATAACTCATTCTTGCATTGTACTACATATATCTTGTTTAATGTATATAATTTTTAAAATTCAGTTTTTGAAGCTTTGAAAAACAGACCTTGTACATATGGTACAACAGCTTGACCTAAATGTTCAACTTTCTTCTACTCTACTCCGTATATCGTATTTTTAAGCCTTATCTTGAAAATAGGAGTTTGAAATGATAATATACTTTAGAAATATTAAGTAATAGAAACTTCAGGGTAAAAATGGGGAAAAGAACCAGATACCAGACTGTCAGTTAGTGCATAGCGAAATGAACCACCCTCCCCTCTCCCAAAATGATAGGGGTGGAGAACAAGCCAAGAATTCAAGAAAAAAACAATTTTATGACATTCTATGATATAACTAACCTTTTATATATCCAAGAAGAGAAAACACAAGATGCTGGTACAGAGTGTTGCATTTCTAAAGGTGCTCTCATTGCCCCCAGCTTCCTCCCCTCAGTAAAAAGAGGAGTCATAGATAATCCTAAATCCTTAATCATACCATCAAATTCAGAGAAAAGCAGCCTAAGAAACTGAATAGGAAGTCATGGAGAAAATAAGGAAAAACTCTGAAGAACAGAAGCCCAGAAGACTGCTAATGGATCTGAGGGGAGGCAGAAAAGGTAAAGCTGCATCGCTCTCTGCCAGGAACTGGACTAATTTGGGGTATTGTACAGCTGCAGTCTTCAGAAGTGTGATAAAAACCTAGATGGGTTGAGTGGGCTCCAAGAAAGGGCATTTATGAGGATCTCAAGAATTTATTTTCAGCCATATTCATTATGCCCTTTGCTACTCATACTTCGTTATTAAATCTTTAATGCTGTTATTCTGTCCAATTTGTTTTCTTCCGCAATATCAATTTAATCTAAATTATTTTTTACTATATTTCACTTTGTGTTTCTCTTACCAAATTTATATTCTTAATAAGCTCTACAGCACAAAGTACTCATGGGAAATCTGTTTCTTAGATTTTGTATGTCCCCAAATTTTCTGATTTTCAACTGTATTTTGAATCCTTTTCTGTCTTCCTACCCGATCTCGGTCATTCATAAGGGTGGGCATCTCTATCCAGTCCAAGACTGCTATGTTGCTTAACACCAGGGAACCCCCTTTGCATTGTATTCTATGTGAATTTTTCTCCTTGAGTTGGTTTTGGTTTTCTTTGCTATCATATAATGTGACTCATTTCTCCTAATATACCTCAAAATTTCAAAAACTGAAATTAGCTTATTTTCTTTGTTAAAAGGCTAATTTTCAAAAAGATATATAAAATGAGCACACATCAAAAATTTTATTTAACCTCTTAATGAGGGAACTGGTAAGATACTATGACTAGTTCAGAGGAGAAGTCAAGGAGTAGAGACATATATATACATGTATGTATATATATATATATATACATACATGTATATATATATATATATATATATATATATACACATGTATGTATATATATATGAGATTAAGGAATTTTGAAGCGAATTTACAAATAGATGGAAAGCAAGTCTACCTACGGAGTAACAATCAGTTGCACTTCACTAGACACAATCAGTTTGAATTGCTGTAGACAAGAATAACTCAAATTATTATTAGTTTTCATCAACTTACAAAGTTGTAAAATATCTGAAAGATAAAGACAGGTGAGGAGCACCTGAATGGGTAAGCTAGGTTTTTTTTTTCCTATTTCAGATTCTTTCACAATTTCTCCTGATACCTTTCTCTGAACCATTCGTTGAAATCCAAGCGTTGCTTGTGTTCTACTCTTATAGAGCCTGAAACATGGGGGGAGAGATAACTTAAGTTTCCTGACATTCTTAATGAGATGTTAAAGAAACATTTGTCTGGGGTTCAGTGATACTTTACATTTCACTTTGGTTTCTTTTTTTTTTTCTCTTTCAAATTGATGTGAGCTCTGACACAGAGATATTTCAAGTTTATCTAGATCCTTGAGCATCTCCAGGGTCCTTTCAGATGTCCATAACATCAAAATTATTTTTTTCAAAATTATTTTTTAATAAAACCAAGATATTTGCCTTTTTCACTGTGTTGATGGACATTTGCACTCAGGGTACAAAAGTCACAGTAGATACAGTATCTGGCACCTAGTGTCATGGCGGAGTACATTTGTACACCCAAATTGTACTCATTTTATTCTGTTCCACTAGGCACTCAAAGTAAAAATCAACATAAAAATGCCCTAATAGTGCAGAAAATGCATTCATTTTTTAAAATTCTCAATCCTTGTGTATGCAACTTTTTAATGTGCTGTGCATAAAAGCAAAAGTATACATCAAAGCAAGTCTGGTGCATACCAATGTATAATCACTGTCTTGAGGAATAACACTTGTGCAATTTTTTTAAGTTGCTAGTTGAAGTAGCCATTATGAAAACATGACTTGAAAAATAACTAAAAGATAATCTGTGGCTCTTCAAATTTGAATGTTTTGCAGCCATTTTCTCAAAAATTAACAAAGTAAGCCTGCCATTTTGAGGAAAGCAGCTGACAGTATTTGTTTCCCAATAATAAACCTCAAGATTTCTAGTAAAAATTAGAATTTTGGAAAATGTATATTCTTCACAATGAGCTTCAGAGCTTCACCATGGTTTCTGATGAGTTCAGTAGTAATAATAACTAAGGTGATTTTTTAATATGATATAATAAAATGTCAATCTTTGAAAGATATCCATTACTCAGTGAATCAGTATTTTTCAAATAACCAATAAATGATGTTACAAAATCCTGCAAAGGTAAAATATCCATTTAAAATGCAAGAAAGACTAATGGAATTTTAATGTAACAGAGGATGTAAAGATTATTAGTATAGTTCCAGATTCCACATTGCAGCTATACTTTAAGGAACTACCACTTATCCAATTTGTGTATGTTTAAAAAGACAGTTTAAATAATGCTAATTTTCCAGTTACATTCACTGTGAAGCTGGAGTTCATGTACTTCCACCAAAGCAACAATTCACAATAGATTGAATACAGAAGTAGATATGAAAATCCAACAGCTTTTGTTAAACTTAACATTGAAAAGTATTGTAAAAGTAAAGAATACTCCTCTATTTTTGTTTTGTAAGATATGATTACTTTTCACAAAATATGTTATTTAGGTTAATGTGTAATGGATTTTATTATTGTTATTTTTAAATAAGCTACTCAAATGTTTGAAAAATTTCTCAGCTTTAAATTCTTTTTTTTTTTTTTTTTCAGTTTTAAATTCTAATCCAATAGGGGCGCCTGGGTGGCTCAGTCGGTTAAGCTTCCGACTTCACCTCAGGTCACAATCTCGCGGTCCGCGAGTTCGAGCCCCGCATCAGGCTCTGGGCTGATGGCTCACAGCCTGGATCTTGCTTCCGATTCTGTGTCTCCCTCTGTCTCTGCCCCTCCCCCGTTCATGCTGTGTCTCTCTCTGTCTTAAAAATAAATAAACGTTAAAAAAAAATAAAAAAAAATACATGTACAATATCATTTTGCTCTAATGAAAAATTCTCTCTCTACATATCTATCCATTTATCTGTATTAAAGCTGGCCATTTTTGAGGGTTGTAATTTCAGGTTGGTTTAGTATGCTAATGTTGGTATTTTTCTTAAAGTCATTATCTTAAATACGTATATTCACAATAATAAAAGAAAAAAAGGAAACAAAGATACTCAAAAATATTAAAAATATATATTTCACAAATATCTGAGAATTCAGTAAATACATAATAAATACACAGTAAGAATTACTTGCTTTGATTTTGGATCAATTGGAAACCAAAAGAGAAAGAAATGAAAATTGACCCCTGTAGTTTCCTATGGCTGCTGTAGCAAATTACCATATATTTAGTGTCTTAAAACAAGAGAAAGTTATTTTCTTACAGTTCTGGAAGCCATAAGTCCAAAATGTGTCTTAGAAGCCTCAAATGATGTTGCAGCTTTGGCTCTTTCTGGAGGCTCTAGATGAGAACCTGTTCCTTGCCTCTCCAGCTTCTGGTGGCCACTTGCCTTCCTTGGCTTGTGGCTGCATCACGCCAGTCTCCACCTCTGTAGTCACATAGCCTATCCTCTTCCATTGTCAAATCTCCCTCTGCTTCCCTTTTAGAAGGACACATGTGACTAAATTTTAACACAACCAGATAATCCACAATAATCTCATCTCAAAGTCTTTCAATTAGTTACACCTGCAAAGTCTCTTTTACCATATAAGATTAACATTCACAGGTTCCAGCAATTCGGACATGGATATCTTTGGTGGTCATTATCCAACCTATCACAACCACTGCTTCACATCATGTACAGAAATCGATTCTACATAAAATATAGATGTTTAAAAAGCTTACAAAAGATAAGCTAAGAAAATAACCTTATAATTTTGAACCAAAAATATCTTAAAGGTGACATAAAAAGCACTAATTACAACCATAAAGGAAACAATAAATAGACCTGCGCCAAAATTAAGACCAT